>NC_048219.1:156615922-157215922 GCF_002007445.2 Ailuropoda melanoleuca | reverse complement strand
TCCCTTGAGAGCAAGAATTATGACTCACCATCTCCATGCCTGACATATGGTATAAGCTCAGAATAAATTTCTGTAATGAATCCTAACAGTTTTTTTTCTCAATTCATGCAAGGAATTGACAAAATCAATTTATGGTGTTTTCAAAGTCTGCGTGTGCTTACCAACTATTTATCAAAAAAAAAAAAAAACTAACAGAGGAGAAATCAAAAGGAATGTTACTCCAGTATGCGTATGTCAGTGCACATTCATATCTTTACAAGAAAGAGCTCCGCAGATTTAAAATACTCACAGAAGAAAGTTACAGAGAGACGGGATTCTACTTTACCCTTGCTAGCTGAAATTCTTCATTTAGGTTATGTTTTAGTATTCAGCAATTCTCTCTAATGCTGATCTGTATATGTTCTTTTTGAAGACACAGGCAAATGATCACCTAAAACCTTCTGCTTCAGAAAGGCAAAGCGTGATTATATTTGCACTAGTAACACTCCAGATCCTTGCCAGTTCTTAAACTAAGAGGCAGAAGCAATGAGTCATCTCCAGCACTGGCTGCTGAGACTATCCTGCTCCTACCCTTCCTAGAGACCCACCTGATATGACCTCTCTTCTCCCAAAAGAGTTTTACAGGCACTCTTGTCAGTTCCCCTTGAGCAAATGATCATGTTTATCCTTCATCTCCTTTCCAAGTGTGGTAGCCACTAGCCTCGGAGTGCCCACAATCAATCTGCCAGGAACTGGCCTGGCCGCAGACGGTGTGAAAATGAAAATGAGTCTGTCTCTGCTCTCCAGACCCTCAGGTTCAAGCCTCTTCCTTCACCACGGCCTTTTAAGAGTCACACTCATCACAGACCCCTTCTGCCCCTCAAACAAAAACCCTTCGCCCTGGAAGAAGGCATTGAGTTAGTGTCCCGCAATCTATGTTCTACAGGACAGATTTTCTGCACCAAGAAAATCACTGGGACTCGCAGAGGTGGGGCACTCAACATTTTTGTCAGATGCATAAACCAATAAATCTTCAAAAAGTCTTCACACATTAAATCTTCATAACTCAAACGGGTAAAAACACCTAGAAAGCCCGTGGCAATGGCCCTCTGCTCCTCTCCCTGTGTCTTTCTCGCCACTGAGATCTAGCGCTCTACTGACTCCAACCCATTTACTGACAGGTCCTAGAATATGCCAATGACCCTCGCCGGCACTTTCTATACGCCAACAGCAGGCTTAGTGACAGAGAAGATAATCTGCAATATTTGGAACAAAGACACATTTCTCAGGAGGTCTCAGAACTCCAAACACTTAATGGAGGAGGATTTCCCTGCAATCTGTGTAAATGGTCATTCGAACAGGGAATTCTGATTCCTAAAAATGTTTTATGGTTCCTCACCTTAGTGCTAAGGTTTCAAAAAAGAAAACACATACCTGTGCATGCACATATAAAACTGCTCTCCCTTATGTGTGTACGTCAAAACCCCACTGACGAGAAAATACCCAAGACCGCAATCAGTCCCCAGGTGGGTGATGGGCCTGGAGACGGGGACCATCCCTCTGCCCTATGCAATTATCTAATCAGCATCGTAAACTTGTGCCAGTCTAGAGAATTCTCCATTTATCTCGTCTTCCGGGCCACAGCTCTACAGAGAGGAGGGGGCCATCTATTCAAACAAGTCTCGGTTTGCTGCGCCAATTTCCATAAAATGATGACTGCCCCACCTATTACTCAGTGGGTTTAAAATTAAGGCTCTGTCTTTTCTTGACAACAGAGACTGTGGACTCTGGGACTCTTCCAGAGAACACAACCTCTAAATGCCTACGGGACACCTTTAATTCAAAACCCACTTATGAGGAAACAGAAAACAAATAAAGGGAACATATAAAACTGTCACAGAAGTTATCACGGGAAGGAGAAAGTGCAACCTCCCTGCTCCCTGCATTCCCTCAATCAACTCAAACCCTCAGTAAGTTAGGTCCTTGCACTGGTGGCTCTTAACCTTGGATGCATGTTGGAAGCACCTCGGGTGTCGATGCCTTGTTCCTCAGGGCCCCACAGTCCACAGAATCTAGTCAGTTCTGCGCTCTACTGAGCGGCCAAGGATGACGACCACTGGCTGACATACCCTAATGGACTTCCTCTTCTGCCCCCGTGCTCTGGGCACTACGTCCTTTAGTGGCACAGCTGAGCTGAGCTTCCAGAGAAGCAGTCTAAGCAGCAGCTCTACAAAATTCACTACTCTATTTTCTGCAGGGAAATTTTGAGAGGTGTTGTTCAAGATGACATTCTTTACATCCTCTGTCCCAGAAGAGAAATTTCTTTTAAATCTAACTGGTAAGGCGAACTTTACTTCTCCTGAGCAACTCAAGCGCTTTGATCTTATTACAAAAATAATTTTGTAACTGATCGTATTCTCCTTTTGGTTTTGACTACCAGGAAATGGAAATCCAAGTTCAATAACCATACAGGACATGATGGTATTAACTTCTGCTTGGGTCTCATTTACTTTCTGTTTCCTTTACTCTGCCTTTAAAAAAAGCTAGTCATTTTATAATATTGGCTATAAATTAGTAAGCGGTCTCCTGTCAATTTTCAAGGTGGGGGGGGATATAATAACTAGCTGCCATCACATTCCGCACACATTTTTGAACTATAAAAAGACAAATAACACAATTAGTGTAACTAAACTCCATGTAAACAGTAACAGCTCTTCTTTGGGTTTTGTTTGTTTGTTTGGTGGGGGGAGAGGATACATTGATGGATGGATAGATAGGTAGGTAGATGACAGGCGGATAAATCTGCTTCAAAATATATAAGCCCTTTTATAAGCATAGCTAAGAAAGGCAATTTCTCAGAAATTTCTCATTTATTCACTTAAAACTCTGACATTCAAAACTATTCACAAGTCTTCAGTGTCAAGCAGAATAAATTATAGCAACACTGAGTCGAGAGAGAAACTTCGGAGGGCTTTTGCCCCGTCACATGTCATGGAAACAGGAATTCTGAATGCATGACTGTTGACATGGATTCTGAAGCTATTGAAATTATTTGCACATTCCTAGTTTTCTGTTTTACCCCCTAGTCCCTCACCCAACCACCTCAAACCTCCTCAATTTTTCTGCAAAAATCCATTACTCTTCTCCTTTCTTGGCTAATTCTGAGAGGATTCTTGCGCCTTATATGCTTTTGTGGAGATACTAAAAAGGAAGCATAGGGTTATGAAAATGTATTGTTCCGTTCACTGAGATCTCCAATGTAAATAAGCCAACTCTCAGCCACCGATAACTCAAAAACAGTTAAGATTTATTTCTTGAGAGTCATCTCTAAAAAGGGAATTGGAAAATATTTGCTTTCTTTTTAATGCAAATAAGGCCTCTCAGTTATATCTCCAAGTTTCTAGAAGAGTCTCTGTCACAAATGCCCAGTTGACAGTGAAGCTGGAAAAGGGCAAAACCAAGCTTCAGGCCTAGATTTGTAGTAATCTTTGATTACTCTAATGTAGACCATGACCTCTCGTTTAGAAACTCTACAGAATGAAATGTCCCCACATATGCCCCATTAACTATTCTACAGAGCTAAGCAAACCTTTCATTCACTAAGGTTAAAAAAAAGTCTAATGATTTGTTTTCCTAAAATATACCATGCATTTCTCAAAAAAAGAGAATCATATACCCATAGAATTTTACATTTGAAAGGAACCCTAGAATTAAATATTTCCCATTCATAAACTCTTTGTTCACATCCACAACTCAAACACCACAAATAATCGTACTGACAGTGCAAGTTAATCTGTGAATATTTAGCTGTAATAGTCTCAAGATATACTCAAATCTCATACTTGAATAACTTTATTATTTTCCATTCTCCACTATGAATATTTAAAGGAATTGTTTCCTGGATTTTAAAATTTTATTATACTACTTGAAATTCCACCCCCTTTTCTTTCCCTTTTCTTGCAGCAGTCATTAAATATCAAGCTAAGACAAAGTCTTTACAATTTGGCTTCATCTCTTGATATGAATTCCTGGAACATGAGATATTTTTTCACATGTGATTAAGGCTTATTGGATCTAGGTAAATGATATTACAGACGGTCTGCCATGGGCCAGCCGCTGTTCTGGGCACTGGGAATACACTGAACATTCTATGGGGTGAGGTGTGGGGGGAAGGCAGGCAATAAAAAAAATAAGTAAAGTACAGCTTGCTGGAAGGTGGTGAGGAGAGAACTAAAGCAGGCACAGAGAAGAGCAAGTGCTGGGACAGGGCAGAAAGGGGGAAAGGGGAGCAGGCTGTGACCCTTAGAAAGGGTACACTGAGAAGGTGACATTTGAGCAAAGACTTGAAGGAGGTGAGGAAGAAGGACATGTGGAAATGACAAAGGCATACAGAGATAGGTAGGTAGGTAGATGATTGATGGACCCACACACACAGAGGTTGAGGGGCTAGGGCATCCCAAACAGAGACAACTGTGAGTACAAAGCTCCCGACATCCAAGTGTGCATCGGCTGAATAGTTAAACAGAATCCTATTCGGATTATCCATGATACTTCAGTGCTCTATTTAATGCCTTCAAAGAGCTAGCTGACAATGATTTTTAACCACACCTTTGGGTACACTGACCTACAAATATTAATAGTGACAATGAGCAGGATACTTAATTTGGCACTCTTGTACCATTCAAAGACAAGAGAAAACTTAGTCTATTCCCAAAAGGAGATACTGTATTGTAGGTAAAACACGATATGTACACATAAGATAACCCGCCTTTTAATAAATGCATAGAGTTATATAAACTAAAGCTTGCTTTTTATATTCAACAAAACTATTTACAAAAACAGGGATATTTTTCCAGGTAAGAGGATACAAGAAGAGTATATAAAGGAAATACTTCAAATATATTTACAAGTACTTGATCAGGACCAAAATTAACAAGAGAATGACTGGTATAAATTTGGAAGTAAAATTCAGAAGTAACATATTATCTACATTATATAAGATGAAATTATATTGAGTGACATTATACTGAGGGGTGAAGAGGTGGGTTTTGGCTTTCTCATCATGAAAATTAAGATTTTCGCCTCAAAATTAAAATCTGTTGGTCAGCAATAATATTACAATTATTCTGTAATCATTTCTAAAATTTTAATACTTCTTCACCTTCCATCTTTGACTGCATCCATACTTGCAAAAAGAAATTAACTAAGTTGTCCTCAAGCACAGCTTAACTCCCCATTGTGGGGGAAATGCAGTTTTATTTATTCACCCCCCATCTGAAAAGAGTTGATTCCAAAAAAATTAACATTGCACTGGCTTAAATTTCAAAGCTGGTTAGAACTATTTTGCCACAATTCCCAATAGATGAATATGTAAATTAATACAGACAAGGTCAGCATCAAATTTTCTAAAACTCCCAGTAAACATATTGGTTCAAGGAAAATCAATAATATGGGAGTTGCACCAAAAATAGATATATTGCCACAAACTATCAAAGCATTTAAACACATCAAATATTCATATATTAACTACTCCTGTAAACAAGGACAATGAAATGTGACACTACTGAAAAACTTTCTTCATAATAAACCAATAAGTGACTAGTTTCTATGCCAAACAGCAATGTGGAAAAAAAAAAAAGGAATAACAGAAACATGAAAAATGAGTGAAGAGTTTTACTTCTTTTAAAAAAAGATTTTATTTATTTATTTGAGAGAGAGAGAGAGAGCACACACAAGTGAGGAAGGGGGACAAAGCTGAGGAGGGAGCCCCATGCCGGGCTCAGGGCTGGATCCCAGGACCCCAAAATCATGACCTGAGCCAAAAGCAGATGCTTAACCAACTGAGCCACCCAGGCACCCCTAACAGTTTTACTTTTATAATTTAAAATGCATTCACCCACATTGAGTGTAGAGATTACTTAAAAAATAAATAAAAATTAAAAAGAGAGAAAAAATCTTTAATAAAATGTATTCAAATAAGATTAAAGTGGAAATGTGAAAACACACTGTAATTACAGTCATGACAAGGAAAAAATACTTGAAAGTACTTTAACAGGACCTGCTTTCTTTTCGAAATTATATTACTGACCGCGTGTTTAAATTCATGCAGAGGCATACTTTACACGGTACTGCGATTCCAGCAAACAGGAAGCCCTGGAACAGATTTACTAAATCCCAGCACCAACTCCCCTCCCCGGGCACAGAGGAAGCATGTATTCCCCAGCTACCTCTGCAGTTAGGCTGAGCTCATGTGACCGCGCACTGACCAGAGAGTAAGGCCTGGCCATGCTCTCTCTTCACCTACCACAGCAAACCTAAAAGCCACGTGTTGCAGCTCTTACAACCACGAGACAAAAGCAGCTTGGATGTGTGTCAACCACGTGGAGGAGAGCCTCTGAGGAAATACATCTGATCCTCATCAGACTGCACCATCGGTGAGAAACGAATCTTCACGTGTCCTATGTTGAGATGTAAGGGTTTGTCATCCAAGCAGAACCCACCTTATTCAGGCTATAATTCTGATTTTCACTTGGACAGCCAGAAATGTTGTTAGCAACCAGCACAGAATTGCTGCAGGTTAAAAATAAGTATTTCCTGGGGCGCCTGGGTGGCACAGCGGTTAAGCATCTCCCTTCAGCTCCCGGCGTTATGGGATCGAGCCCCACATCAGGCTCTTCCTCTATGAGCCTGCTTCTTCCTCTCCCACTCCCCCTGCTTGTGTTCCCTCTCTCGCTGGCTGTCTCTATCTCTGTCGAATAAATAAATAAAATCTTTAAAAAAAAAAAAAAAGTATTTCCTGAGTACTTAACATGTACTGAACACTAGGCCTCCAAAGTGAGGTTTGGGCCCAGGGCATGCCCAAGATGAACCACTGGAGTATGGAAATAAAATATCGGAACTTCTATTTTTATGTCTTTATTCATCTTTTTTCCCCTATACTTGTGTATGTTTTATAATGTACAGAGTACATTACCGTGGTACCACTTGAAGTTAACTGTATATAAGCAAACATACCTGATGGATTTTAAGACCACTGATCTTAAGGTAACAAAATGAGTATAATGTATAGTCTCTGTGCAAAAGATGCCTCCTCCTGCATAAATCCAACCCACAAATAGGAAACAATTAATGAAACATATAAGACAGCGCACAATACCAGGCCATATAATTATGACATAATGCATGCTATGAAAAATATGCCTAGTTAGGGCCATGAAACGACCTTTTGGGAAGAAGCTTCGAAATGCAGGTGTACCCTTCCTACAGCTTAAAAGACGGGAAGGATGTGAAGATGTGGAGAAGTGTGGAGTGAGGGTAACAAAATGCAAGGCCAGGGTGAACGGAGAGAAGGAGAAATGAAAGAAAGAGTGGAGCAGGTGAGAAGAAGCCAAGTGAAAGAGAGCTCACAACCAACAGGTCACCGGCCACAACTTGACTCAAACTCCACTTGTTCATTTCCACAGCCAAAATTTTCACATAGGACTGATTTTAATTGTAAAAGTCCTATTCAAGATCCACGCCGGATATACACAAACCCCAAAGAAAAGTTAAAGTCCCTACGTATAAAAAAATGACAGGGATTTTCAAGTTTTCAGATTCATTTATGCCACTTTAACTGTGCCTGCAAGGCAAAGAATGGCATTCACAATCACAGACACAATACTATGATGGTGAAAATTATGTCACATTATGAAAAGGAAGCAAATATGCAGAGCATTATATAGTGGTTTCTGTTTGTTTTAGGAACAATGCCCAACAAACACTCGTACACATTTCCACACTTCCTCCTCCTTACAGCCGCGTTCCAGGTAATGAGTAACCAGAGACCAATGACTCATCCGCAACACGTAGTCTTAAATAGCCACACGTGTTCACTTCGTAAGTTATGTCTTAACGTCTCGATACTTCAGGAACACTTTTAATACATTTCTGTGACCTCTGAGGGAATTTTGCCATTTTCAACGTCCTTCCTGGTTTTTATCCATAATGTTATTCACATGAGCAAATTATGTATAAGCCTCTGCTCTTAATAATGGCCAAGGTAATTATAAATACAGACAGAAGCGGCAGCAACACCGCAGGACAGAATGGAAGGGAGGGTACATAGGTATGAAAATGTCTTCTGAAAGCAATCAAAGCAAGCGTTTAAAAACCAGCAATACCTAAAGAAATATCCAAGAGCTCTTAGAGATGCATACTCCATGAAAATAGAATATGGAAGTGGGAATGGACCCCTTTGATGGCGATCTCAGGTCTTAAGAAGGCAACCTAAAGCATATCCCTACATGCATTTCCCAAAGGAAACCAGCCAAATCCTCCTTCCCTCCAGGTGCTTTCTAATTTTTTGCTGTTGAGGTGGACTGAAGGAAAAAGATTAGTAGAAAATGTATACATTCTAATTTATTCCTCTATCACTAATTTTTTTTTTTAGTTAGGCTAAGCCATCCATAAGGCTTAGGATGTTCCTAATGTAAGTGAGGATATAATTTTCAGACCTCAAGCTGAACACCCATGCATCCAGATACTGACCACTGTCTTAAGGGAAGGGCTTCGTATCCAGAGCAGTGTGCATCCTTTGCAGAAGTCAACAATGGCCCCAAATCAGTATATTGATCCTGATAGTATCACATGTTCTTCCTCCTGAATCATCTGATTCATCACCAATAGCAACCAGAGGTTCTGTCATAAAACCTAATGAATTAACATCTGTTTCCACTTATAAGTCATTTCTACATTCAGTCATTCACCACTCATTCACTAAAACATTGCATTTATACACATACATATTTAGGCATATTTAGCAAGTCTAAAAATTTTTTCCAGTTGGTGACTGAAAATGCAAGATGATAATTTTTCCATACATATAAGCTTGTAATTTTAAGTGTCACCCTCACCTCAAACTCTCCTCCTATTACTTTGGAGTAACCTTCATAATCTTTCAATCCCCCCAAGAACCCAAGTAGACTGGTATCTGAATGTTTTATTTAGAAAATGAAAAAAAGTTCTACATGTAGCTATCAACTCAACGCAAATGCCTTTCCCCCCTTCCTGAGATTCCTGATTCACTGTGCCATAGCCCAGAATGGCTTTTTGCTTTATCTTCTCCATAGCTGGTTCCTATAGCACAGTGGCCACCTATTTCTAGAATTCCTTCCGAAAGACTCAACACAGGTCGTGCCTTCAGAATCCCTGAACCCACCAATTTTTCTGTACTTCCAACTTATTCTCTGTCATTACAAATATGCTATTATATTAAAATGACCCATTTATGTAGCTATTCCCTCCTCCCTCAAACTAGCCTGGAAAATTCTTGAAGACAAAGACCATGTGTGTCTTTTACACACAGCTTCTGCACACAAATAGTAGGCCCCCAAATTCATTCATCCATCCACTCACCCAACAAATATTTATGGAGTGGCTGCTCTTTGCCAGGCATTATTCCAACTGCTGTGGATACATGGATATGCAAAATAAACAAAGCCCCTGCTCTCATGGAAATGGTATTCCAGTCCAGGAGACAAAGAATAAAGATAGCCGTGAATGAACACCTAGAGAAACGTCAGATACAGATTAACAAGGAAAAGTAAAATAGTCTAAGGGGGTGATGCACGATTGGGGCAGGGTCTGCTATTTTACGCAGTGTCATCACTAACAATTACAGTTCCTGGGGCGCCTGGGTGGCTCAGTCAGTTAAGTATGTGCCCTGGGCTCAGGTCATGATCCCAGGGTCCTGGGATCAAGCCCTGCAACAAGCTCCCGGCTCAGTGGGAAGCCTGCTTCTCCCTCTCCCTCTGCCCCTCTGCCTGCTTGTATGCTCTCTCTCTGCCAAATAAATAAAATCTTTTTTTGTTGTTGTTGAAGACATTTCCTCACTGGACCGAGAGAACAAATCAGCCCCTCGACGGGAGAAGGGTAACGCAGTGCCTGGCATGTTAGAGGAGCAGCTGGGGGACCAGCTGACTGCAGCAGGGACGAGGGAGGCAATACATCAGTCAGTTGGTCAGTGCCCACAGCAAGCGGGGCCCTGCAGGACACACATGAGCCACTACAGGTTTCTGAGCAGCAAAGAAAAACAATATGATGGGCATCTGCAAGAAAAATCACTTTAGCCAGTAGCTGTAACATTTGTAGAGAAAGATGGCTGGGGGGGTGAGGTGTGGGAGGAGGAGACAGCAGTAGACCTGAGGCAAGGGGACCCGTTAGGAGGCTCCTCCAATTACTAAGCAACACAGGTTGGCGGCAATGGAGGTGGTAAGACTGGGTATATCAAGGGAGAGCCAACGCGACCTGATGATGGGTTGAACTTGCGGTGGGAGAGAAAAGAAAGACAGGGTGTGGCATGAGTAGCCAAAGATGGTGCTGCCATAGGCTGGGATGGGAACAAGGCGAGGGAGTGGGGCAGTGTGAAGTCTGGTTTGACACATACTGAACTTCCAGATGCCCCTTGGACACCCAAGGAGATACTGAAGAGGTGAATGTAGCTGAACAGCTGGGAGCTCAGGGGAGAAGTCCTGCTAGAGACCTAATTCTGGGTGCAGCAGCACAGGGAGGGTATATACAGCCCACATGGGCTCCTGTAACTAATGCCAACAGAAGGGGAAAGTAAAGGCCCAGAGCCAGGCCCTCGGACGCACTAACATTCAGAGGTAGGAGAAGAGGCTCATCCAGGGGTGGCCAGAGATGGAGCAGCCAGCAGGCTGGGGGAAAACAGGAAGGTGTGGAGGCCAGAAGGCCAAATTCTATGAAAGGGTTTCAGGAAGGAACTGGTCATACTATCACATGTTACTGATAATTAAAGGAAGAGAAGGGTTCAAAATTGACAGTTGGATGTGACAACACGGAGGTCACAGGTGATCTTCTTGTTAAGTGAGGAGATAAAAGTCCAACACGACAAGGGTATGCAATTTCTGCAGAGTTCTGTAATCGAGGGAAACAAATGATGTGCTAGCTAGGAGACACGGAATCACAAGAAATAGTACAGCATGTACGTCAGTGGGAATGAAGAGGGAGAAGGAAGAGATGAGAATACAGTGGAGAAGGGAGATAATGGCAGAGTGAGATCCTTAAGGATTACAAGAAGGGCTGGATGGGATCCAGGGCCCATGTGGAGGGGGTGCCTAAGAGGGGAACTGACAGTTGGGTCTTTAGGACACTCAATGTTTATTGAATTGAACTGGTGAACTACCCTTAAGATAGTTCTTGGAAAAAGGAGGCCCACTAATTCCGGTTTCCAGGGCATCATACAGAAACCCCAACATTAACTTGGTTTCAGGAAGCTAACACTCAAGAAGGAAGTACGCACATGTCCACATCTGTGGTACAAGAAATGTATTTGGTCTTTGTGTCTGATTCCTAGCATAGAACTCTTCAATTTCCTGAGTAATAGGAATTTTTTGTTATTCATAACAAGCGCCTCTCACCCACACCTGAGTTTTTGTTAATGAGGTGAGTCATGGTGGGACCCCTGCTAGCTTCAGGATTCCAGCTGGTCACCAGAAAGACCAAGGGCTTGATTAAAGCATGGGAACTTTCAGTCCCATCTCCCCACCTCCAGGAAGGGAAGGAGGAGCTTCAGATTAGATTATAAAAAGTTTTGAACAAGGAGATTCAGGGAGCTGCTGGGTTGGTGAAAGGAGCGATGGGCTGGCAAGCCGGCATGCCCAGAGAGGGCGTGGAGACTGTGCGCCCCTTCAGCCCCACAGTTTGCCCTATGTGTTGCTTCCATTTGGTTATTCCTACGTTGTCGCCTTTATAATAAATCAACAGATGGAAATAAAGTGTTTTCTGAATTCTAGGAGTCATTCTAGCAAATTACTGAACCTGAGCAAGATTGTGGAAACCCCCAAATTTGTAATCAGCTGGGTAGAAGTGTGGGGAGTGCCTGGGCACTCCACTCGCAGCAGGCATCCAAAGCAGGGCTGGGTTGTAGGACCGAGCCCTTGACCTGGGGAATCTGCACTAATCTGGATAGTGTTAGACTTCAAGAGAATCATTAGACACCCAGTCAGTGTCAGAGAATTAGCTGGTGTTAGAAAAAAACAAACATTTGGCGTCAGAAAATGCACAACATCTGCTGTTGGGCCATGGGGGTTGAAAACAAACAAGAGATAAAGGACATGGAAAACGAAGGCAGAAGTGAATGTCTCAATGTTGACATTTTAAGCAATCAGGTTTAAGGAATAAAAAAACAAGACTACAAAAACCCCCCAAAAACCTGCACTCTTAGTAATATACACAGGTAGGAACACCTGGGAGGCTCAGTCAGTTGAGTATCTGACTCTTGATTTGGGTTCAGGTCATGATCATGGGGTCATGGGATGGAGCCTTGCATGAGACTCTGTGCTTAGTGGGGAATCGGCTTGAGGATTCTCTCTCCCTCTGCCCCTCCCCTCCCGTGTGCACATGTATGCGTGCTCTCACTCTCTCTCTAATAAATAAAGCTTAAAAACAAATTAATAAATAATCGAATAAATAATAGTAAACACATCTACCCAAGGACCACGAATGCAAAAAACATAGGGGTTGGGGGTCAGCACACAGCAAAGCTGGTCTACCTGCTTCCCAAATTGTCATCACCTAAAGAGGAAGTTCAGATCAAAGCAACACAGTGCCAGCAAGTTAAGGGGCCTGGACAACTGGACACAAACAAATAATGACCTTAAAAATAAAACAGCTACTCTATGAATCCATACACTAATGAGGTATTCGAATTTCACCTAAAACCTTTCAGAAGCACGTTTATAAAAGCAGTAAATGTGAGTGACTGAAAAAGAGCAGGAAGAATCCAATTTTGGGGATGTGCACCTAAATACACATCCTTCCCTAAGTCCACACGGGCCACTCTGCCCCCACACCGGGAATTACGGACATGGGAGCAGCAGAGAGGAAGCCCCGCCATTCTCCAGAGCATCCGTCACCATCTACAACATCCTTTATTTTATTTGCTTCTCTTGCTTTCTGTCTCTCTCCCTTCTAGAACAGAAGCCCCACAGGGCTGAGATTTTGCGCAGTACCTGAAGAACTACTGCTTGGCACGCGGCAGGCACTCAAGTAGCAAATATTGAACGACGGAATCAACACTGCTTCCTCTGATGGCACAATTATGTCCTGGGTCCAAAATCCTATTCCTTATCTATACGGCAAATTAATCCTACAAGACTCCCACTGTCCCATCTTCGAGCTCTTCACGCAGGGCTGTACACCCTTCCCGGACACTCCCAAGCACCTTAGCCACCAGGGACCCAAACTCAGACACCTCTGGGAATGCAAGGGGCACTATCAATAATCATGCAATTCAACAGGAATGCTGCGTGCTCTTTGTACATCTCCCACATTTTTTTTAATAAGTTATTTTTTTTTTCTAAAGAGAGAGAGCAGGGGGAGAGGTAGAGAGAGAGAAAGAGAATCTTTTTTTTTTTTTTAAAGATTTTATTTAGATTAAGATTTATTTGAGAGAGACAGATAGTGAGTGAGAGAGAGCGCACAAGCTGGGGGGAGAGGCAAAGGGAGAGGGAGATGCAGGGCTTGGTCCCAGGACCCTGGGATCATGACCTGAGCCGAAGGCAGACGCTTAACCAACCGAGCCACCCAGACGCCCCAGGAGAGAGAGAATCTTAAGCAGGCTCCATGCTCAGCATGGAGCCCGATATGGGACTCAATCTCACAACCCTGAGATCGTGACCTGAGCTAAAATCAAGAGTCAGGTGCTCAACCGACTGAGCCACCCAGGCACCCCACTATATCTCCCACCTTTCTCGTGGAAGTTCTCTCCCTCCTGTAGTTATTTACTGGTCTCTCTCCCATAGTAGGCTGTGAATCCCTAAGGACAAATTCGTCTTTGTATCCACAGCACCTCACACATATTGTAGACGCTTAATAAAGCTGATTGAATGAGTAAAGAATCACTTCCATGTAGGGATCTGGAATTCCTCAGACAGGCTGGAGCTGGGAAGGAAGCACATCTTGGACAAGGTGGGCAGCATCATGTCCCTCCGGGGCTGGGACACCTGGGCCTGTTCCCCTTTGTATGGATTTCTGTCCCAGGACAGCCCCAGGACACACTCTTGCTTCTCCAGTCTCCTAAGTCTGGGACCCTACACACTTTACTCTGTTTGCTCTGGAACTCTTGTTTCCATTATCTCTGGCTTTGTTAACTGCCCCAGACTGGATCAGGACTAGTATTTGCTGATCCCTGTTCAGACAAACTCCCACACATCTCCCTCTGCCCTAGCTACCCTGTCCTACTGCCAAACAAGTCCCAGCAACAGACCTTGGCCATGCTTCTTATTTCAACAACAAAGGGGGTGCCCCTGGCCACCAACCCTAAATATACCCTCGCTAGATAGGGCTCCCCACATGGGTTCCAACTATAGTTCTCTCTGTTGGGGATGAAGTGTTAGATAAATCATTTTCAGGGCTGAGGCCTCAGTGCCATTCCTTTGGATGAAATGGATCTCTTCTAGGATGTTGTAGAATTTCTCAGGGCCTGTCAAAGACCTGTAACATTCTGGCAGGAAGAAACTTATTTAGCTGAGAACCAAACTTTTCCCTTTAAGATGGTACCACTGAAATAACTATGTATGCTGGTATGAATGTGCTTGGCATTGCAAACAGACTTTTCAAAATAAACTTCCAAGTCTGAGATGCGCATTTTGTGAGAAGGGATATAAATTCTCATTAGGGATCTAGAAATTAGGAATCTGAGCCTTCTCAGACACACAGAAACACTTTTCATTAACGAATGTTTTTTTTTTTTTAAGATTTTTTTATTTATTTGTCAGAAATAGAGTGAGCGCAAGCACGGGGAGCAGCAGGCAGAGGGAGAAGCAGGCTCCCTGCTGACCAAGGAGCCCGATGCGGAGCTCGATTCTAGAACCAGAGGATCATGACCTGAGCCGAAGGCAGACGATTGACTGACTGAGGCACCCAGGTGCCCCTGAATGTATTCTTATATCACAATGATCTTCATGATAAAAACATTATGGTGGCAAAGAACCAATCTTCCAACTTGAGTTCAAAACGGTTGGTAATTTGAAAGAAAAATTAGCTGAGGTGTCTTTCTGCCAAGAGTACACATCCAGTAAAACGATAAAATGAGAATAAAAGCTTGAGAGTCAAAGGCAGTAAGTTCAGTACAAGGAGCTTTATAAAAGCTGGACACGCGCTAGGCCCGCAAATGTTTCTTCTCCCCGTGGCCTTGGGAGGCCTTCAATTTAATGGCTGCCCTTGACCGCCATATCGCCGCTGCACAGCTACAATCCAGCTCTCTACGACTGTTACTCCTCTAGTAGTCTCTCTAAATCAAGAAGTCTTCTAGTCCGTGGTTGTCCAGAATCAAACAAATACCTGCCAAGACTGAAAGCATACATGCGGACTGCCTTCTGCTTATTTTGACTCATGAAAGTCATGCAGAAAGATGAAAGGCAATTTCAACTCTTTTCAAGACAGTGTCATTCCAGTAGGAAATGTTAGCTTACGGAGTCTACACCGGACCTCGTGACAGAGTATGGACTCTGTCCTGCACAAGCCACTCGTAAGGTCAGAGGCCTACACAGTTGCAAAACCTTGCAGACCACAACCTACCAGCTCCTGACTCAAACCACACGAGAGAACAGGGATCAATGGTGCTTTCAAAGATCACTAATGACGTTCCTTTTGTCTTCCACAAAAGCTTCCCTCCCTTTATCCTTATCCCTCCTAACTGATGGTTGGAACAATCTTGGTTTCTGTATACTTAAGTTAGAAGAAGACAGTGTCTCTATCACGAAAACAGGAATTTTATCTGCTTTGTTCACAACCCCAACCCAGTGTCTGACAGACAGCCTGGAACATGGTGAGCACTCGATAAATATTTGCTCAGTAAATGAGTAACTTTTCTAAAGCAGGGAGCAGAAAGAACACTAGGTGAGAAAGCACAAAATGGATTCTGCAAGTGAGTTTTGGAGAGGTACAGAATCAATGAGAGGCTCAGTTATTCCAAAAACTGAAATGAGAGAAATAATACAAAGGTCTCAGCAACATGATGTCACATCAACTAACTTTGCCTCTCACTGTTTCTCCTTAAGAAAGAACTTCCACACTCTTTTATACAAACAACCTCTATGAGAATTCAGGGTCAAACTGTCGTAAGAGTCCTTAAAATAAAAACAATTTTATTCACAGAATTCCAACTCCGCTGTAGAGAAAAATACTGATATCATAAAAGGGAGAACATCTGGATCTTCTGTCCTGGACCTTTATTCTAAGCTCTGGACACCCACAGCACGAGTACATTTTGAGATACAGCCAGAAATATTCTTTATAACATTTATCAGTTTATCTTGGAGTAAAATGATAACAGAAGTAACAAAGACATAAAACACACAAGCCTTCCAGCAACATCACTCTATGGGTAATGGCATGTGGTCCTGCAAATCAATCTGGCCCAGAATTGGGGGACAAAATTTCCCTAGTGACAGAGGGCTCATGTCTGGACCACTGACATGAGCACTCTCCAAATCCTCCCATTAATTACTTTCTCATTTTCAGGTGAGAATAACAAAATTTTTCAAAGCCTTAAGCCATTTTCCTCAGTTTTTAAACTTTGTTACAGGATTTTTCATTTACTGAGAGGGAAAGACTACTTGCTTCAAATACTGCTCGTAGTGCCTAACGTAACATGGCTACCACATTATATCCTAAGCTAAGGACACATCTCAGCTTGCTCTTGGGCTGTGACCACCAGCAGGGGATGCTGGCAGGGGTTACCACACACTCTTCTTCTCTGTTGCCATGTTCCCTTGGCTAGACACTTCCCCAGACAGTAAAAGTGCTCTAGAACATGAATAAATGGAACCTGAACACTCAGGATTGAGAAGCACCATAAAAATAGTATTAAGTATTAGCTTATGTTTTGTATAAGAATGAGAAGAAATTCTCATTATACTCCATGAAGTTTTGAATAAAACTGTAAAAATCCTACTAAGAATGGTTTGATTTCGCTGAGCTGCCAGAGATGAGATAATACAGGTAAAATGAAATGAAAAATGATTTAAAACCCCTTTTGCTCTATAGTCACTGAGCTCTTAAGAGAAAAGCAATGAAAGCCACAGACGTAGGCAGGGAAGGATCCTGACCTATAGAAGCTTCCATCTCATTAAAGAGCATCCTCTTTAATGAGAAACACAACAAGGGGTTCCGGTGACTCAGGGGCAGAAGTCACTTGTGCACTGGGCTTTCAGACAGCCCCGAGGAGACTGGCAAGGTTTTAACAGTACAGATGGGGCGTGCAGTAGGAATGGAAAGAAGACGTAAAAGGCTTGGACTCAAAAGGAGGTTCCATGAAGGAGCTTGCTGGCGTGTGGGCCCAGAGAGGGGAGCTGAGGCTGGACTGCGCAGAGCTCGAACACCAAGCCATGAAACTTGGAGTTCACTCAAAGAGTAATAGGGAGCCCATGAAGGTTTCTGGGAAGGGAAGTAGCATGCTCGGATTTTAGGAAGATCCACAGGATAATAATAAGCCAAATCTAGTGCTGCAAGGTCAAAAAGCAATCACCCAACAAAAGGCCAGTGGATTTGATAAATAAAATATCAGGTGGATTGTCATGGTGCTATTCTAACTGAGCGGAGGGAAACTAAGTAGTCTAATTATTTTCCTCATCTCTTCATCTCTCCCCTATCATTCTTTCCTGTCTATGCGATTGGGTGAACTGGGGTACTTCTCCATGAATACAGTTCTTGAGTTGTCTGAAGGTACTAAGTCCTCGCTGGGATACGTAAAAAAAAATTCTAATGTGCAAAGAACCTTAGAATCACACTGGAAAGGCACTCTTTACACAATGAGAAAGGCAAACGGTGTCATCTATGCTGCCCCGTGGAGCCCTCCTTTTATGACCCCCAATGCTACCACGCTCAAGGTGTGGCTCCGAACATAGAGGGGGAGGAGTTCAGAGAAGAAGAGAGCAGAAGAAGAGGTATGACAACAGAAAATACCTTTGAAAAGGAATATAGGTACAAAACCACTGTTTATTTTCATCTTACTCATTCATACACATCCACTATCTCAAAGTCACGTACTTACATGAAATTTAAATATTTTTTCAATTATCTGAAATTTAAAGAAAGATAATTTCTGGACACCTTCAAAAATACATGAGCTATAAGGGAAGTACCTGGATGTTTCCGAAGACTAACAGTCAACACTAGGTCAAATTAAATTCCAAATGTCATCTGGGGTAAATTAATTGGCAAAATTTTCAAACTATACTTGTAGTCTGAGCAGCTCTTTATATTTTTTATTTAAATTGGGACCAAGTTCTTGAAAGAATTATGGTTGGAATACATCAAAAGCCTAAAGTCACTTTATCTTATACTGCATAGTTCCTATTTGAGAATGTCGAACTAGGTTTTAGTAGGAAACCTAGCTAGTAGCACTGACCCTATTTCAGACAGTTGGACATTCACAAAGAATGATGCAGGAAAAATGCTTTAAAGGAAGTGGAGGGGCACCTGGGTGGTACAGTCGGTTAAGCATCGGACTCTTGTTTTCGGCTCAGGTGGGGATTTCAGGGTCATGAGACACAGCAACGGGTTGATGCTCAGCACAGAGTCTGCTTGAGAGTCTCTCTCCCTGTCCTTCTGCCCTTCTGCTCATGCTCTCACTCTCTCTCCCTCTCAAATAAACAAAAAATCTCTGAAAGATAAAAAAATAAAGGAAGTGGAAAATGTCCCACCATGGAGGAGAAACTCGTAAGGAAGGGCAGATTCGGATGCTCTAAATGCGTCCCATACTTCTCATTATGACAATAATTCACTTATCCCTGTTAATAGCAGCTGCTCTCCTTTACTATAGGGCTGTGGCCCATTCCATACTAAGCACCTGACATCTAAATATCTACTAGATATTTACCCCTCACAAAAATCCTAGGAGTTAATAATTATTTTTCCACTGAAGAGAGCAAGTTGCTTAATTTCTGAGTTGAAGTTGTTTTCAAGTAATTTGCTCAAGATTACACAGCTTGACAGTGGAAGAGCTGAGACTCGAGCCCAAATCCTGTTCAATATATTCTTAGCGCTTAACTTACTTTGAGGCGCTAATAACCTTATGGTGAGCTGGCATGGCAGGTAGGCTGACATGAATCAAAAAACCCCATAAAGCAATGTTAAACTATAACTGTGACAAGGACAATGGATCTGACCTTGACCAGGTGGGGGATGGGGAGGTGGGAAGGAGGGACAGTTCTTCCCTGAGGAGGTCTAAGGCAATCTGAGAACTAACAGAAGAACAGGAGTTGCTGTGGGGAAAAGGGAGGGAAAAGCATTCCAGGCAGAAGGTACACAATGTGCAAATATGACCAGGTGGGAAGGAGTGTGGTGAGGACTTAAAAAACAAAGTGAGATGGAAGGCGGGTGTGACACAAATCTGGCAAATTCAGATTCATTAGGTAAACTTGGACCTTGCACGCCACTCCATGCACAGTGTTTCACAGACCATGGTAAAAAGTTTTTGTCACCTAACTCAATTCAATAAACATTTACTGAGTTAGAAAAAAAAAATAGATTTTATCTTCAGTCTAAGCACACTGGATATTTATCTTATAGCTGATCGTACTGTTTCCCTTGGGAAGTAAGGGGGGTAAACGAGAGTAGCAGTGCCACACAGGCTCTTAGAAATCTTTCAGGGGCAGGGATAAAAATGGATATTACAGAGCATGAACTTCTGTGTTCTAGAATAGACATGTGTTATATATCTAAACATCCCAAGCTGGAGATTAAAGCTGCAAATGGAAGAATGACACGCTGTCTCTGGAGATAAACTGAGGCACAACTAAGGTTACCTTGGAGGGCCTGGGGTGTGGATGGAGGTACACAGCAAGAAGCCCTACCAAGAAAATGGCAGAACCCATTTCTAGCTGAGAGGCAGAGCTGATGACTGTTTTCACAGCTCAGCTCCCCATCCACGAGCTGTGTGGCTTTGGGAAAATTTCCCCGTTTGTAATAATACCTACACCTCACAGAATTATTTTAAGAATAAAATGAGTTATCACATATGTAAGTACTCAATAAATACAAACCATTATTATATTATGAAGACTACATGCAGCAAAGATCATGATTTGCTATAAGCAGTTAAGGAAAGGAAAATATTGGTAAATATACATCTAAGACAACTTATTCTCAAACTTGCATGTATATAAGAATCACCTGGAAAATGGGAAAAATATAGATTCCTGGCTTATTAGAGGTAAGGCCTAGGAAACTAGATATTTCATAAGCTCCCGGGGGATTCTAACACCCCTGATCCAAGCATCTTACTTTGGGAAGCATGGTTTCAAGGCCTAGAATTTAAAACAAATATTCAGTCATCAAATAAAGTATTTCATTACAGGGACTTAACTACAGGGATAACTGTATAAAACAAATTTCAAGATTTTATTTTTCTCTAGGCAAAAGGAAACAAGATGACTTGCGAAATCCACTTCTAGATGAAAACAGAATAATCAGAATCCACTGGACTGACAAAATATACAGTATTTAACTTTTAACAACCATTTTCAGGAATTACTTAAGTTTTTAGTTCCAAACAGTCCAAAAATGTCAGTGTGTGTTATATTATCAAGAGAAACATCTAATACATCTATATATATTCTTTAATTATTAGATTTTATTTTCTATCAAAAGTTATAGAGCTCATAGCTCATCTTCAATCAGAGAGAGAAAATTCTTTTCTGGTAGACCACAACTAACACTCTACACGCTCTCACTTTAGTTCAGAGTTCTTCAACCTTGGCGCTATGTAATTATCGTAGATTGTTATTTACAGGAATTCTTTACACTAACAAGTGACCTTCAGAAAAATCAAACAAGTGACTAGCTTCAGGGAAGGTGAAATCATCGGCCTAATATACACATCTGGTGAACAATGTCAGTGTCGGTGAAGATTATAAACTGAAGGTATTATTTATTCCTTTTGCTCAAAAACCATTACACAACCCAACACTTGGGATCTATCTTGATCCAACCCACGAAAATGCTGCTTGGGCTCTTTAAAAGAATAAACAATGTACATTCTTGTTTTATTTGCAAAAATAATTAGCAGCAGCTGCTACTTACACACAATTTGTAACAGAACATATTTTACATACTGAACCCAAATATTTCAGAACTTAAAGAGCCTGACGCCAAATGAAATATTCTGCCTTTTTTGAAATTTAAAATAAGGCATAACAATTAACTTTCACATTCCTTCATCTAATTTTAAAAAATGACGAAAACATTTTCCTGAGACTCAAAGGAAACAGCTGGACACATCTGTCAACTCCACATCTCTGCAGTGAAAGAGAAACTTAATGCTTTAATCCCATACTTACATGTGAGGGCTCAGTTCATAAAAATTTCTATTCCTGTAATCTTCTACTTTCTCTGGTGAATAAATGGGCAAGGACCGGTATGGGTTAACGGATATAACCACACTTCCAATGTACGTCTGCAAAAGAAAGAACAAAAAATATCCTCATTATTACACAGGATGTGTTTTAACATCTTAAATCTCAGTGTTTCATGATTTCATCCTTTTAAAAACAAAACTAGTTCTACTGCTTGACCATTCATACTTTTTAAGGACACTTAATATCTCCAAAGACAGATGGTCAATAATGTTTATTCATGTTGCTGATAAATGGAAGGCACAGATTTATACATTGAAAATACCTTTCAAAATAAATCTCTAGATTAATTTATGATCTTGGATAAGAGTTCTCCACAGTCCTGTCACACTTGCCAAGAGTTTTGTCACCAACCACAGCTAATTTTGAGCAACAGCTATGCTTTCCCTTATTCCGGTTAGAACTGGTGTATCCTTCCCTCATCTTTATCCTGCCATTTCAGCCCACTGTAACCCAGAGCCTCCCTCTGCCTGAACCACATCTGTACCTATCAACTAGGGCCTTTATGTGGGGACTGGCCTTACCCCAGCCTGTCAACCTCTCCAATGGGCTCAGACAACATACGGCTCCATATGAAAGCCATGGTTATCCCTTGGGCATTCGAACAACATAATCTCATATTCTATCTAACATACCGTAACATCAGAATTAAATGTACTTTCCAAAGGAGAGTACATTTAATGTCAAATTTAAATTCAACGTGGAATGTAAATGTACTTTTGGAGGGATCGATATCGTATTTTAGCAGACATGAACCCTCTCACACTACAATCTGGAACGCTATTAATCTTCCCTTTCATTTTGATCTGGATTCCCGGCAGCCAGAGTAGTCTGGTTCAGTTCATTCCATACAAAGACTAGCACCAGGCCATGAGCAAAAGTCACGTAACTGGAACTCATTTTAGTGGCTTCATTTTTCCTTTCAGTTTCAACATCATGGGGGGGGGGGTGGAGACATGAACAAAAATATGCAGGTGATAAAAATGTTTTTAAGAAAGAGGTGAAAGATGGGGCGCCTGGGTAGCGCAGTCGTTAAGTGTCTGCCTTCGGCTCAGGGCATGATCCCGGCATTCCGGAATCGAGTCCCACATCGGGCTCCTCCGCTGGGAGCCTGCTTCTTCCTCTCCCAATCCCCTGCTATGTTCCCTCTCTCTCTGGCTGTCTCTCTGACACATAAATAAATATAATCTTTAAAAAAAAAAGAAAGAGAAAGAAAGAAAGAAAGAAAGAAAGAAAGAAAGAAAGAAAGAAAGAGGTGAAAGAAAAAAAGAAGGGAAAAATGTCAGCCCTAACTTCTCCACCTTTCCAGCGTCACGCAACAAAAAGTGGCATTTTTAGAGCAACAAATTCTTCCCATATTGCCACCACTGGATTCAAGATAGTCAGATCCTTCTAGAAAATTGAACGGAATAGAAAACAGAACAGTATGAGTGTTCTGATTTATTTTTTTTAACATAGGTCACAATTATTTTAATTACAAAAGACTTCCCCCCCAACCCAGAAAACTGAACAGGTCATTTCTACACATAATTTTTCATCCTCTCAAGCACAAACAAGACCACTGTTGTGAAAGAAAACTCTGTTCCCACACAAATTTCTACATTTATTTCTGACATTCATTTCTGACATTCTATCACTAGGACCAATTAATCTGGCCTGACGCGAGATGATTCTAAGTTTCCTAACTTTCTGCATTTTCGGAAAGGTTTCTTTACACTCCAGCCTACCTGGGCAAGTAGGTGGGAAATGCTGGAGTAGTGGTCTCAATCGCTTCTAACTAATGACTAGAATTAGCTACACTCGTAGATATGAAAATATAATGACTGGTTATTCTTTTAATATCTGTTGATTCAAAGATTGGCCTTCTTCAGTAGAAAAGTACATGACTCTCCTTTTCTAGGTATTTCTAGAACACAATAATTGAAACAGCTATTTGCTGTTGGCAGAGAAACCAATGGTCAA
Source organism: Ailuropoda melanoleuca (assembly GCF_002007445.2). Classification (NCBI taxonomy): domain Eukaryota; kingdom Metazoa; phylum Chordata; class Mammalia; order Carnivora; family Ursidae; genus Ailuropoda; species Ailuropoda melanoleuca. The sequence continues at coordinate 157,192,559 of NC_048219.1, read as the reverse complement.
GTTGCTCTTTGAAACCAAACTTCACAGTGGCTAAATTCTTGATAAAAATCTGCCTCTGTAGCACTCTAACATAGAGAACAACTCCGCTGCCTCAAACCCAAAATCAAAAGCCACACGACTGAGTTATAAGTTTCTCTTTGTTACTTGTGACTTTTATACACACTGAATTATGTGTGCTTTTCCCCCCAGCTCTTCCCCTACCACCCTGAAAAAGCCTGACCCATTAATGATGCCCCGTAAATATTTGTTAACTGAATGACTGATTGTATAGGGCTAGTTTGTCACTAAGAAAGTGACTCTCATATAATTATTCTCCTGTTGAAATATAATAGCAAGTACCCTGCACAGACTGTCTAATATTTTATGAAACCTATATGCCACGTGTTGCCACCGAACAAATCTTTAAACTATAGCCTTTCCCCTCAGGTTCCTCCTGTGGGATATTGTTTGCAAAGATGGCTAGAACAATTCCTTCCATCCCTGCAGGCATACCCCCTTGAAATGTGACTTTGCCACTCTATCAAGAGACACTTTATTCCTCCAGCCCTTCAATTTGGACTGCCCATGTGACTTGATTGTCAAATGTCCAATGGGACATTATAAGATGAAACATAAGCAGAGGCTTGAAAAGTACCTGTACAGGATGAACCCCGTTTTTATGGCTGTGGCTGGAAGCCATGATGTGAATGAGCCTGAGCCACATGGATGGCTGAGGTGCCCTGAGCTGCAGAGCCTGACACCCAGCTGTGAGTGAAGCCATTCTAAGCCGTCCAGCCCCAGTGAGGCCACCAGATGCCTGAAGTCAGATGCATGATCCCCGCTGAGACCAGCAGAAGACACAAGGAGCTAAAGTCTGCCTAAATTGCTATCCCAGAGAACTGAGCACAAATAAATGGTTGTTGTTTTAGGCCACTAAGTTGGGGAGCTGGTTTGTTACCCAGCAACAATTACTGGTACACCAACACAGCTCAAAACGAATCAGAAAAGGGGCCAAGCAGGACAAGCTTTATCATAAGTAAGGAAACCGTAAAAGAAACTGCGCTATCTCTCCATTCTACTTTATGTATATGTTTCAGATATGTATCCTCTAATCTTGAATTCCTAACGAGGTTTGTCCTCTACCATGAAGCCTGCCCTTGCTGTTTACGGGTTTCTTCCTTGAAGGGTCTATATGCATTCATCAGAGATTTAAATAGTCCCTCACTGTGTCAACAGAATAATCAAACGTTCCGTCATAGTCTTCCTTTCTCTGAGACACAGAAGAATTCCTGAGAGCAGCTGACTGGGGGGAGTGACCATGCTACTCTGGTCGTAGGCAGCTATCCATTCGACATTCAGGTAACTGCAGTACCAGATTACACCTCCTTTTTGGGGATCAGAACCATAGAGAGCCGACAGAGTTCATGTTTACATCAATTAACATTTGGACTTACAAAGGATAATATATCATTATTTTTTTAATAAGCAACTGTATATTATTTAAAGTGGGTATCTTCTTATCGGGCCATGCTCTAAAAAGAACTATACACTAACTCATTTAGTAACCACTGACATTAAGAGGTTGAAGATAAGACACAGAGTTTCTTAAAGTCAAGTATGTACGTGAAAGGGCTGGGTGTGTCCACTTTATTCTGAATCTGCTAAGAAGAAAAAAAGAAAAAAAAAAAGAAAAGCTTACAAATCTTTATAAAAGTGAGCAGCAAACAGTATTTATCCCCTACACCCCAGAGTTCCACTCACTTACCTGACTGGTAATAAGAGGCGGGTGTATCCTGTGTGCAGGATACCCCACTACTTTGGAGCTCGGATAGTGCCCGTACCAGAGACGCTCACAAGAAGGCCTCCCGTGGCTCGGTTCATTTCCCAGCAGACCACCACTTCTATGGCTGCACTCACACCTCAACCTTGTCCCTGTGCCCCAGAGAAACTCCTACCGCAATCCAGAAGATGTTCTCCCATTAAGTGAATTACACTGAAAGGGACTCCTTCCCCATAACGGCCAAGACCATCTATCATTTAGGTTCTATCTACCTTCTCCAACAGAGACAAGCCCAGCTCTCATTTCCCCCGTATGTATGTATTTTCTCAATCAATGTATTTATTTACTCAATATAACCAATCTCCTAACCATCTCAGCCACTTCCTAGCTCACCAACTCCATGTTCCCAGCCCTTGGCACTCCCAAGTACTCAGGCCTATGCACACCACCACTACGACACTAGAAAGCCCCCTTTAGACCCACTGCCCTGTGGGACCAGCCTCTGACATCTAGGGAAGGAAAAGGGAAGTGGAGGGGAGGGGAAAGGGGGAGAGGAAGGCGGGGGGGAGGAAGCTGGGGGAGGGGGAGGGAATGAGGAAGAAAGAAAAGGGGAGAGAGGAAAAGCTCTAACTTTTTATAAATGGCAGATTCGATTAGCAACTTTATCTTTCATCTCTCAAGGCCAGACATTAAATGAAGAATGTACAAACATTCCTAAGTCAAAACAATCTCCGTCTTCATATTTCAGATATCTGTAGCATTCCAGAACAGATGCCTTGTGAATAACCAAATAATACTCAAGTATTTCTATTGTGATCACAGTGAAAGCTGAAGTCCTTTCTGGAGGACCTGCATCCAGCAATCAGAACCCAGAAGAGGCCCCTGATATACATAACCTAAAGACCGGGCATTCGCATCTTTTAAAGTCTCCCCAGTCGTGGCTCAGTCGATTAAGTGTCTGCCTTTGACTCAGGTCATGATCTCAGGGTCCTGCGACCAAGCCTGTGTTGGGCTCCCTGCTCAGCGGAGTGTCTGCTTGTCCCTCTCCCTCTGTCCTTCCCCCCCACCCCTGGGGCCCCGGCTTGTGCTTTCTCTTGCTATCTATCTGTCAAATAAATAAATACGTTTTTTTAAGTCTCCCCAGATAAAGTCATGTGTAACCACAGGTGAAAACCACCGCTTGTGGTCTTCACCTTTAGGACCCATGGAACTGTTTTACTCTCAATGGCAGCAGCTATGACAGTGTCGCTGTCTTCTATCTTACTTTCCTCTTTAAATATTCCCATGGAATCAATTCAGTAAACATTTCAAAAAGGAGAGAAAATCCTTCTGGCCTCACTTACTTTCATTTTAGCCACATTTCTAAGAAACTAGGCACGTGGTATCTCGGCACACTACACAGAAACACCAGCAACCTCTCTCAACTGGGGCCGTTCTGTAGCAGTATATTTCTAACGTTTAACTATGATTAGTTGAGAAATAAATTTTCATCACAACAAAGTATGTGTGAGTGTATATTTACATACACACATACACAAAACCCTAAATACTCTTACCGTATGTGATACATTGATAGTTATTTGTTCAATTCTATTCATTACAAATTTTTTTAAAACTGCTGGTCCTAAACCATCAAGTGGTTTTTATCACCCATTAACAGACTGAAATTTATAGTTTAAAAAATACTGCTACAGAGCACTTCTTAACCTTTGTTTAGTTGTAGATCCCTTTGAAATGCCAATGAAAGCTAGGAAACGTCTCCCCAGAAAACACACACACACATAATAGGCACATAAAAGTTTGCACACAGTTGATATACTGAGTTAAGAACGCCTACCCTAAGGGAAGAAACAATGGCCACTAACGGAAAAAGGAAAAGAGATAGAGGGAAAGAGAAGCAAAGAAAGAATGAAAGAAAGAAAAGGAGTAAGAAGTCATCATAATAATTTTGAAAGCATAAAAATGAAGAGTGTTTAGAGTGAGAGCCAACAGCTAGGCTTAGCTGGTCCTGAGTGCTTTATTACACAGCACTGCGTCAGAACACGGCATGACGATCAGAGGCCACCATGAGAGACAGTATTCTGATTTTGGTGACAAGGATACACACAATACATTTTGGAAAGATATCTAACCAAAGAAACTTTTTACAAGTTAAATAGTGAAGCACAGTTTGAATATTTTTCGAGTCTCAATTATGTGCAACTGTACGCACATTCGTCCGCAAAGCCAACTGAACGAAACATTAGTGTACATACACAAAAAAGTCAGGAGAGTTTCACATCTTTCATATCATAGCTCTTCCCCGGGCAACATTAAGATCTCCAGAAGACCTAAATTCTGAAAGTTGACATTTCAATTCCCCATATGAAACTGAAAATAAAATTGTAACTAAACCATAAAATACACGTATGGAAATCCTATAATGACTTGTTTTCACTATCATGACTGCTTTAACGCTGCTTTCGATATCAATTTCTTCCAAAATATATTTTTAAAGCCCTTGCTTTGCTGAGACTCTAACCAGGAATCCCACCTGCCCCTCTACCAGCTTCCTTATTTTCTTCAGAATGAATTTCAGTTATTTGTTTACCGTCTCCACAATTCCTTAAAAACTCATCCCCAAACCTATTAAAGTGCTGGCACAGGGGCACCTGGGTGGCTCAGGGGGTTAAGCATCTGCCTTCAGCTCAGCTCGTGATCTCCGAGCACAGATCGAGCCCCACGTCAGGCTCCCTGCTCGGTGGGGGGTAAGGGGGTCTGCTTCTCCCTCTCCCTCCTTCCCCCATCTGTGCTCGCTCTCGCTCTCTCAAATAAATAAAATCCCCCCCAAAAAAAAAAAAAGTCCTGGCATAAAATATGCACTTAAACACCTTTTGACTAAATTCTCCCTCAATCCCCATGAGATAGATATGAATTCTCCATCTTAACGTCCATAACAACGGAGCACAAAGAAGTTAAGTGGTATGACCACATTATCAAACAGAAGTGCAATCAGGATGAGGAGCCAAGAGTCCACTCTTTTCATCAGAGCACACCATCCATGCTGTTAGGCCTGAGAAGCTTGGGGGGGAAAGTGGCCAAGCAGAATGCCTAATCGTAGAAACTTGTGCTGTACAATGCCTTCCAAGGGCATCTTCCCTGTACAAGAGAGAGCCACTCTGTGGGGCAAAAGCCTCCTATTTGACTGTCTGAGGAATGCCGAAACCCTCATGCCACCAGGGAGAAACAAAAAAGGAGGAGGCGGAGGAAAAGATGTAGTTACAGGAAAAATTTCTCACCTCAATAGAAAAGATTTTTTTTTTTTTTACTGTTTATTCCAACACACAAAGTGTGTCCCTCCATCATGAAGAAATGCAAGACACTATATAATAACCATCCTTGAATGTCAGAAATAAACCAAGAGTGGCAACAGGCAATATTTCATGAAATATCTTACTTAATGCTAACGATTTAGCCTAAAATGGCACCAAAGAAGTATTAAAGAATGTGTAGGATGCCTCCAAATCCTGGATCCTAGTCACGTGTCTCCAAGCCACTCTCACCTGCACAGCGATAACACTTCAAATCCAGCTTGGGTCAGGACCCAGGTAAAAACACCCCTTCCCATGGCTGCTCAGCTGCACCAACTGCCTCGACAGGATTTAGGCTACAACCACCGAAGAAGCAAGCAACGCAGTTACTAAGAGCCTTCTTCGTGCACAACATCGCATTAGGCATGGTGAGAATTAAAAGATGCTCCTGGGGTCTGTGCTCCTGAGTGGCTCATACCAGAGCTTAGGAGGTGAGACTTCTGTACCATCACACGTAAAATTTAAGAGTTGTCTAGCCCCAAAAAGAGATGAAATAAGATTTAAGTGATTCCTGGTTAAATGAGTCATTGTCTTCTTATGGCCTAGGTGAGTGCTTTCCATCTACATGAGGGGATGGTCACTGTGAACAGAGGTTCAAGAACAATCCAGAAAGTCGGAAATTTGCGCAGGTCTAAAAGGATGGGCATGATTCACATAAAGTAATGTTCGCCTGAAGAGTGGCATAAGAGAATTCAGGTTTTAAGTAATGATTGAATTCCTCTTTATTTTTTTTAATTTTACTAAGACACTTGTATCCTTCAAAAAAAAATTTTTTTAAGTATGAACTGCCAGAGATTCAAACAGTTATCCGTATGCCTGGGTCCACTGCAGCATTGTTCCCCACAGCCAAAAGTTGGAAGCAGCCCAAGGGTCTACTGATGGAAGAATGGAGAAACAACACGAGGTCTAGAGATGCAATGGAATATGTCCAGTCTTAAAAAGGAAGGAAATTCTGGCACATGCTCCAACATGGATTAAAACATAAACAGAGGCACAAAGGCCTACCCACCCATATTTCAAAGACAGGAATGAGACAGCTTGACTAGAGCAAAGACCTCTAATGAATAATAGCCCAGAAAATAAGACTGGGATCAAATTGCAGAGAGCCTCAAATGTCAGGGTGAGGAGACTGAGCTCCATCGAGTCAGAACCGTTCTAAAGCAAGGGCCAGTGTGTGCGCTCCCTCTCTCTAGCTCTCTCTCTCTAATAAATAAATAGATCTTTAAAAACAGGGGCGCCTGGGTGGCTCAGTCGGTTGAGCATCTGACTCTTGGTTTTACCTCAGGTCCTGATCTCAAGGTCATGAAATCGAGCCCCGCGTTAGGCTCCACGTTCAGTGGGGAGTCTGCTTGGGATTCTCTCCTCCGCCCCCCCACATGCATGCACTCATTCTTTCTCTCTCTAAAATAAATAAATACATCTTAAAAAAAAAAAAGTCAGTATGTTGGATGAGGGGGTTAGATGCTGAAACAGACTAACTTAAGTGTTTTTGAGCTCTTCACTCAGATTCTATGTCATACAGAATTTAATGCTTCAAATGCATTTGACATACTGTGTAAACCTTGGTTCCAAGTTATCCGAAAAGTTTTTCAGTTTTGTGTGAACCTGGGTAATATACTTAACTTCTCCAAGCCCCTGTTTCCTCATCTGGACAAGGACACTGGTTCCTCCTTTGTCTAATTCTGAGGATTAAATGGGATTCTGTGTTAAACTGTGGAACACAGCACCCAACAGACAGCAAGTGTCCCATAAATGTTACCTGTTGTGATCACAGAAACTCAGAGTTCGGCTCTGTTGGAATCTGTGGCCACTGTAAATACCCACGTCAGGACTTGAAAGCTTATGACATCACTAATATCTCAGTGAAATTCATTAAGGAGTCCTATAATGCCAAAGTCTTACAAAATGGTCTTTGTGTACAGGGACTTGAAGAGTTACCAGATGAGCACATGAGGTACGTCTTAATGAAACTAACACGAAAAGCCTAGGATCCGAGAAAATGATTACATAAGACAAGCTGGTGGAGTCTTCAGAGACGACAACATGCTATTCAGTTCGTGAGAAATTTACCCTCTTCTTGGGTCTCAGACCCTGAGAATCTGATCACAAGACATCAATACATTATGTGCCACAGTGTTTTTAATTAGCCATTTGTAAGATTTCCCAGATTCCCTCGAAGAGGACTTTTGTCTTATTCGGTTTTTCAAAAACACAGTTTGGTCGAGCAAAAACTTTGGTTGGTTTTTTAGACACAGTTCAAAATTGTGAAAAACTGCCTGAGGGAAAAAATTACAAACGTAAGGTCAATAACCAGTGTAGCCTACTGTCTCGGTCTTCTATCCAAAATAGCGTCATTCATTTGTGCACCTCACATACCCAGTCTAAGAACATATTTATGATATATATGCAAAATATATATACACTCATACTAATAATAGCCTATTTTCACAGAATAAACCAAAGGCATTCAAAGGTTTTAAAAACTTGCCCAAGGCTGGACGCCTCGGTGGCTCAGTTGGTTAAGCGTCTGCCTTTGGCTCAGGTCATCATCTCAGGTCCTAGAATCTAGTCCCTTGTCAGGCTTCCTGCTCAGCAGGGAGTCTGCTTCTCCCTTTCCCTCTGCCTCTCTCTCTCTCTCAAATAAATAGATAAAATCTTAAGAAAAAAAAAAAAAAAAAAAAAGACTTGCCCAAGATCTCACCATTAGTGCCAGAGACAGTATCATACCCAAGCTCTAAACCAAAGTCTGTGACATTAGAACAGAGAAGTGTGATTTGGGCAGACTCTCAGCTACTTAGCACAGAGATGCTGTCAAGTTACATCACATACTGACTTTTACTGCACTAAGGAACACACCCAGGAACCCGTGAGCAGCCTATCAGCAAGCTACAAGAAAAGCTGGGACCCTAGAGTGAGTATGGGTGCAGGACGGCATTAAGCTGAGGCAACAGCAGTTGGTGAAGGCTTCCTGTCCAGCTCCACCATCAATGTGCTCATCCCCTGCTCATGTTTCTGCTTCTTCTGGGCCTGCTACCTACTGGTTTCCTCACTCTCCGTTCCATAGCTGGTCTACTTCAAAGATCCTTATTCATAGTTTCCGCTTGCAACGTGGCCCATCATGGCCTCACCACATCATAACTGCCAGCATCTGGTTTCATTGATATTTTATTTTTTCTGTATTACTCAATTCAAAGTTTGAGTTATTGAGAAATAAGCCCTATTCATCTTTTTAACTCTGCTGTGCCATAAATCGCTGGTCTTAGATCCAGAGCCCATACGTAGGCCAGGAGTCACCCAAACCATGGCTGCCAAGGGAGGCCAGCAAGCTGGTCAGGCATGGTCACTGTTAGTCCAAGACTAAACTACCATCATATTATAATCCTCTGTTCCTGTGCTGCCAGTCATTTCAGACTATGAATTAAAGAACTATATATGAGTTCTATGCCACGCTGAAATACTGGCTAAAAATATCACCTCAGGCAGCCTTTATTTTAGAGCAGAGTAACACAATACTATAATACCTCTGTTGAGATAAACTCTATAATGAGAAAAGTATTTTCCAAATATGTATCGTTCTCCAGACCTAATAAAACTCTCTTAGCTAAGGTACAGAGCGGTCCTGTGTTACAGGTATACTAGCTGAAAACAGCATTTGTGGCTAACTGAAGTAGTAATCCAACAAAAGAGAACCTGTTCAATCAAAGAGGGAGGGGGGTAGGGAAAAGAAGGAGAGAGTGGGAGACAGGGAGGGAAAGAGAGAGTCAGGGGAGGGGAGAAAGAGAAAGACTGTAATTACAAGGAAATCTCAGCATCTGAAACCTTGAAGAAAAGTCATTCTGGGTTTCCAAGGTTTTCGGATGGTCATGGCACCTGCCAGGTCCTCCACACCTTAACTATGTGCCAGGCTGAGGCCCCTTAATCTCCATCACAACTCAACAAGATAAGCATCATGACACCTACTGTGTGGATGAGAAAACTGACTCTCAATTACTCACAGGGGTCCCCGTGGTTGTGAGTGGCTAAGATTCAACCGTAGGTCTATGGGCCAAAGGCTTGTGCCTTTTCAAACATGCCACATTGTATCTCAGCCTCCAGCCCTCCCAAATAGAGTCTGAGAAACTCTTTAGAAATTAGGACTGCCATCAACATAGATCTGTGGGGTAGATGTAACAGCAGAAATAGGTGCATGGGTTGGGGGGGGGTGCTGAGTTGGTCACATGACTTGGGCCACATGCCCCCTGTACTGATCTGCCCCCCCTCCTCTACTGTGTGCTCATAAGGTGAAGGACCACATGCAGCTGTCAATCTCCTGCCACCCAGGGAACATGATGAAAAACAATCTCCTCCCAAGGTCTTCTTCCACCATCCAGAGGGGGAAACATCATCCCAACAGTTGCTATCGCTTTTGTCAGACTAGTGAGAGCCTACGCCTTCAGAACGGAGCACACTCCACGTCACACTCGTTCATGTCACTACTGCACTGTGGAATGCCGACTCGACATGTGGCAGGAATGCTGACTTCTCATCTCAGTTGTGAGTCTGGATTAGTGAGACTGCCTTGTTTCAGATCTATACAGTCCTCAATAGCACACTTAATTATTTTGAATAGCACACTGCAGACTGCAAATACCTGGACATTAGTGGTATCACTGAATGCTTGGAGCAACCATATATAGTCAACAGGACTAATATTAAAAGCGTGAACTTGGGGCACCTGGGTGGCTTAGTCGTTAAGCATCTGCCTTTGGCTCAGGGCATGATCCTGGAGTCCTGGGATCAAGCCCCACATCGGGCTCCCTGCTCTCTGCTAGGAGCCTGCTTCTTCCTCTCCCACTCCCCCTGCTTGTGTTCCCTCTCTCGCTGGCTTTCTCTCTCTCTCTATCAAATAGATAAATAAAATCTTTAAAAAAAAAAAAAAAAAGCATGAACTCTGGAGCCAGACGTCCTGGGTGTGAAGCCCAGCTGTATCGCCTACTTGCTGTGTGACCTTGAACAAGCTACTTAGCCTTTCTGAGCGCCTCACTTTCCTTATAGTAAAATGAAGATAATTTTAAAAACTACAATGTGTAGAACTTTAATAAAAATTAAATGAACAAATATATATAAAGTGCTTAGAAAAGCACACTGTACCAATAAGGCTTAATAAATGTGAGCTATTACTATTTATCATTTTACCAATAATAAAACAGTCTCCCGGGAGTTAAGGCACTTGCCCTAGGTCTCACAGACAGTGACAGGACTGGAGCTCCAGTCTCTCCTTCTAGCACCCGCCATACTGCCATCCAATCATAACACCAATGCAGGCCCGAGGTCAGGCCTTCATTTCCTCCAAATCAAACCTCAAATATGGCTTTGCCCAAAACATTTAAATTAATATATTATAAATATTATACAAATATTTCAAGTACTGCTGAGTGCCTGCATGATGAAACCACTCTCTAAGCCTGGTAAGTAACAGATGAAGATGTGCCCATTTTCCAAGTTCTAAGAGGAAGAAATTTTCCAATCACCAAAGGTTTTAAAAGCGCTGAGACAGGTTGAAACTGGGGAGTTATCACCAAAAATGATTGTTTGGAAAAATACGATAAAACTTTCCAAGAGAAATTAGACACAACAATTCTCTCCAGCCTTGTGAGATTGCTCTTTTTCACCAGCTTTATCTAGCCTTCTAATGCTGTCTCTGTTCCAAACACCAAAGCTACACTCTGGGAAACATACACAATGTGTTCTTCACATCTCCTGAAAGGTCCACCTTTTCAGTGAGCCCAGTAGGCAGAGTCCACTCATGGTGAACCACCTGTACACTATCAAGTCTACGTGACTCGACAGTTGCCAGGTCAGGGAATCCCTCCTCCTTTCCCCACCTGGTCTTGGTGGGATGGGCAGAGACGGTAAAAATGGTTCCTTTTTCACTCAAACATTTATGGGCCTGGGTTCTCTAGGTAAAGAGCCATCCTCTTCCTACTTCCAACTCTAGAAAAAAATTTGAATTGTTCATCAAGCTAACAGGTGGGAAAATGACCCATCACTCTCTTAACTACTATTATTTCTAGAAATGAGACTGGGTACTAGGCTGAGAAAAATCACATTTTTTGTTATGTGTGCCTGTACCATCTGAATTATTTTTTCCAAAAGCATTTTCCAAAAGCACAATTGTAATTAAAAAAAAAAAAAAAGACTTTTTTAAAGCAGATTTTGAAAAGAAAAAAAGATCGGAGAATGGCCGGGTAGCAGGAATGACATTAAAATGGATGTCTGAACACCAGTCCTGCTCTCGGCCAAACTCCCCATGAGCTTGTTAAAGGACCAAGCCTCCTGTGAGCCTGTAGACCTGGCCGACACCCCAATGACAGCCTGGTAAAACCCTGAGCAGAGGACCCGGGTGAGCCACACCCAAACACCTGACCCACAGAAATAATGAAGTAAGAAATGTATGTTATGCAAGTTGCAAAGTTTATGCAGCAATAGAAAACTAATACGTCATTAATGCCAAATTCCCAGGAATACATCCATACCCATAAGTTATATAAATGGAAAGTGTTTTTGAAACTACCAAAGGGTATATAAATGTTAGCTAGTATTAGTCATTTACTTTGCACTATTTTAAAATGAACAGATTGTGCACTTCTAGTTGTATAACTTTGATAAAAGCATCTGATTTCATCCTTATGGGAATCCTAATTCTAGTACTAACTTCTAAAAATTAAGGCAATTTTTACTAGACTTTCAAAGCAGTCACTTTTACATCTACAATTAGTTTAACTTAAGATCCCAAAATTGGACTAATTCAGCCCTCTATATCTGGATGATCCCCAACCCAACAATTCAGATAGAAAACAAACTAAATCGACTTGTCAGCACCGAAAATACTTCTTGTCAGAGAACAGACACCTTGGTGCTTTAGTTTCCAAATTTGCCCTGAGCCTTGTTCTCGCCTAAATTGCAGCTTTCCTGTTCCTGAACAGAACCACAGTCCTGACCAGCCACCCTAAAAACAGAATCGCGTCTGGGTGAGTCTCCTACGTGACAAGTCCACATGAAATCCTGCCACCATTCCGTCTGGCCGGGGGGTGGGGAGGCAGGAAGAAGGTCTGACCAAGGCAGAAAGAATACAGCAGAGCAGTGCTCGGTGAGGTCACAACCAGCATTTCCCAACACTGACCCCAGACTGCTAGACCGAAAGGCAAATCCTGCAACTTGTCCCAACCGAAACGGCGCTCTGCCAGGAAGGAGGAATAAAAGCAAACAGAGTCTTTGACCCTGCCTGTTACTCCACCGGGCCAACATTCCCTCTCTCTACGCTCACCTGATCCTCCTCCACGTCCAACCGAACGGCTCTTACTGCAAAGATCGCATCAATGTCTGGAACTGTCCCAGATTTAGGGACTCTCCCTGGCCACAAACAGGATGAGGAACCAACTCAAGGCTTCGGTGCATGAATCCACCTCAAAGCAAAGAATGGATATTGCTGGAGTGTGCACTGGAGGAGCTTTCATAAAAGTATCTGATCCCTCTTTACAGGGATCCCCATTCCAGTACTAGCTTCTAAAAATTAAGGCAACTTTTACTCAACTTTCAAAGCAGTTGCTCACAGTTACAATTGGTTAAACTTAAAATGCTAAAATTGGACTAATTCAGCCCTCTATATCTGAATGATGTGCAACCTAGAAATTCAGATAGAAAACAAACTAAATGTACTTGTCAGCACCAAAAATACATATTATTCAAAGGGCTGCAAGGAGCATATTAGACAAAAACAAACCCATATGCGTTACAGAATGGAATAAAACTGAATTACTTTGGAAGCAAATTTCTCAACAAAATTTCTCTGAAGTGAATGGACTTCAACTATATTCCCAGAGTCCTTGGGGCACCTATTTACTCTTCTCTGCCATTAGGAGTTCTTCAGTAGAAAGTCTGAGAAGCATGAGTGCACTTAAAGCCTACAACTCAAACGATAAATGCTTCCCATGGGACAGATCCTTTTGGTACCAACATCCATACAGCCACTTCATTACAAACTCCCTACCAAACACATGATGGGTTTATAGCAGTGACCACGTCAGCATTAATCCCCTTTCTTTCTCTCCTCCTCTTAATATGTTAATCAATATATCTGGTTGGGTATTCACCTACTTGCATACAGCCCATCTACTCTGGAAAAAGTTGGCCCTACCCCAATCTTAGAGGTGGACATCATTTTCTTAAGCCACCCAGTTCATTCTGGTCACCAGACCACAGTCAGTGCTTCAGGAATGTGTGTGTGAATCAACTGGTCTACCCAGAGATGCTTCTGGTTTATTATGACAGGATCACAAGGGATTCTACTTCCAAAGTCCGCTGGCTAAAGCCAGAAAATCACTAACAGTTATGAATGCTCTAGAGAGTTGATAACTTATATCTAGAGGTCACCCAGTCCCTTGGGAGACCTCTGTGAAGTCAGGGACTACTTCTTATCTCCAGATATTGGGGGTGTGGGGTGATTGGACAGATGGCAGGATGGAAGAAGAGGGTCCCCTGATCTTGAGCTGGTTCACAAAGGAGGCTGCTAAGTCTGTAGGGATAGCCAGAGTTCAAAAGTCTGGGCCAAGGTCTTTCCATTTGTTGGCACCCTTAGCAACCATGGCTTCTAAACATACAAATGATTATTCAGTTTGTTCATGTGATGGATCGTCGTGGACCATCACCCACTTTTACAGTATATAACTGTGAGCCTACAAAAGAGATTTTTTTTTAAAAAAGCTGCGTTTTCATTGTCCAGGCAACAATTTTAAAACAAGGTGAAGTACAAGACAGTAAAATATTACATGTCCTATTAACTTGGCCTCTGGCATCAGGCTAAACAATTCTGCAGCGACCTATGAACAAAAGCAAAGCAGGAATAGTATCAAAATAAGGGCCAGAAACAGATTTCTCAAGGGTGGTATATATGACATATGGGGTTGCAGAGGTGTGGTGATCAAATTTAGTGTATAGTATTTTTTCTTAATTATCAAAAACAATACATGCTTGACCTAATGAGTTCTATAATACAGAGATCTAAAAGGGTAACCCTTCCCTGTCCCCCATATCTCATCCCACCCTGCTGTGGGGCCCGACGTTAGCATGCCTTTCTCTACGTGCATACAAGTATACAAACACACATGCACATCCATAAACCCATTTTAAAAAAAGGATCATACTATACGCATTGCTCTATAACCTTTTTTTTTTTTTTTTGCTTAAAATAGAGAATCCCTAACCTTCCAATATGGTGTTTGTTTAGTTATAAAATGAAGGCACACATCTCATGGAAATGACAGCCCTCACATACCTTGGAAAACATTAATTGATATGAATATCTGGAAGCAGAAAGCCATTTTCTGCTTTTGTTTTTGTTATATCAGAAAGGGCATTCCTCAAACGGTTAGAAAATAAAATTAGGTGGGGCTGAAACCCAGACATTTCGCCTGCTGAAGACCTATGAACATTAACATTTGGCGTTTTGTTAAAAAGGGGATTGTTTTATTTTAATGGGCACAAAAAATCAGGTATATGAATGCATGTAATGTGCTGCTCTCCATCCCGTTTTCAATCCTGCTAAAAGCGATCTGCGTTTCTTTGAGCCAAAAAGAAAAATGATCAGCAGCTTTACTTACGATAGAATTGATTCTTCCTATCTCCATCTCAAAGACCAATGTTTAAAAGTCTGTCTTTTACTGGATATCAGACCACACTTTCAGTGAAAGCCGCAGAGCCGCACAGGTTTCCCACCTGAAAGCCGAGCCGCTCCACTCTGCGGGAAGGTGACACCAGCCCGGCTGCCAACCAGACGGCACCTCCTCCCTGCCCTGCAAAAGCGTTTTATACCTTTTCTGTTTCAATCAACATTTTACATAACTACACGTCTGAACTTAGGATCTGGTTATCACACCAATATTCCAAAAGCACTATCCACACATCTCAAGTAACTGTCAACCTCCCTACTTCCAGCAACACAAATCAAAAAGATAAAAAGTTCCAGTCCCAGATGATGACTACCGTTTCCTTAGGAAATGGAATTATCATGGGGCGCCTGGGTGGCTCAGGCTGTTAAGTGTCCAACTCTTGATTTTGGCTCAAGTCATGATCTCAGGGTCGTGAGACTGAGTCCTCGTCAGGCTCCACGTTGTGTGTGCAGCCTGCTTAAGATTTTGTCTCCCTCTGCCCCTCCCCCACCCAATAAAAAGAAATTAATTACCTGAAGTCATCCCTAAAATATAATTGGCTAACTGGAAAGGAAAACTGCATGTGGCATAAAATAATAGAGCTTTGCATAGCACTTTTTAAAATATATTTGTTCCACAAAAGTAATAATTGATCATACTCATATCGGTTACAAGCGCTCTATTTATTTATATTTCTTCTTACTGTTCCCACATTGACAGAGAGAAAAATATGAAGCATGTCCCAATTCATCTCCAAATACAGATACACTATAGAAAGGTGGGAAAAGAACTCAGGAGCGAGGCAGAATCTAGTAAAACCACTTTCATCCAATGCATCCTGTTTCCTTCTCAGCTGCGGGGACAGGGCAGCAGCGCCCCGTCTTCTTGGTTGAGTTACCAACACAGCTCTACCTGAAGACATGCAAACGTCTGGGCTTAATGCAAATCCCTAAAAAAGCTGCATATGAGTGTATTTTTTACTCATGTTTTAAATATATGTAAGGAACTTGATAGGTAAACTAACAATATGACATCCTTTAACAAAGAATTTTTACAACATAAACCTTCTCCTTCTATTATTGTATATCTTCACGTGTTTTCATTTTTGTACATGACACTATCCTTCCGTGCAGCAGAACAGGACTATTCCCAAACCTCCAGGGAGCAAACATATATCCTTCTCTGATCGTCTGCTTCTGTCTCTCTGCTAACGACAAACGTCAACAAGGTTCATGTCTTTTTTGACAGTTCACTGCCTTGCATTTTAATGGGTAGCTTCTCAGAGGCTAGAATGCTAATGTTATGAAGGCATCCAAGAAGATGCCTATGGATTTTACAACTCCTCCTGTTATCTGTTCCTCAGAGGACAGGAACTCGGTACCCGACGGCTTTACAAGGCCTCCAACACCTCCAACGATACTCTGCACACAGTCGGCACTCCATAAACACCATATGGAAACTTGACTCTAATCGATATTACTCACGTGCCAAATGAGCAAACACAAAACTCCTTCTGAGAGTTTAAACAAATACCTCTGAACTCTACTACACAAAGAGAAAGAAGAAGAGTCTAGAAAAGAGAAGCCAGCTCTCGGCCGCCAAACCCAAAGTCCAAACCCCACAGGTGACCTCTGGTGTGTACTCACGTATATCTCATCGTGGTCAAAGCGCTTCTTGAGGTTGTTGATGAAGGTCTCCTCAGAGAGAGGCTCCAAGAGAACCATATCTCCAACCCCAATCATATTGTCCAGAAGTGACGTTTTCACCTCCATTTTGGCCATTGTCTCTTCCTGTGGGAAAGATGGGGGGGGAAGGAAAAATTTAAATGGGCAAAATTATTCCAGATGCATTCTTAGCACCACTAGAGAAATGAAACACCGGTAGTTTCAAATGGCACTCATCTGCCTCTCGAGCACCGTAACCTCCCCTCCAACCCACGTCAGGAGGCCCGGGGCTGGCTGCAGTCGCTGCCAGGCCGCTGGAAGCCCCATACGCTCGACCCTCCCTCCCAGTCCACCATTCCAGGCTACGTCTGTCTACAGAAGAAGCCACTGGGAAACCAGGGTCTCTGTTTTCTTTTCTTTTAACTGAAGTATAGCTGACATACAATATTATATTAGTTTCAGGTGGACAACATAGTGATTCAACATGGATGCACGTTACAAAATGCTCACCACAGAAAGTGTTCTTACAGTATTGTTATAAAGTTATTACAGTATTATCGATTATAGTCCCTATGCTGTATTTTTCATCCCTGCACCTTTTTATTTTGTAAGTGGAAGTCTGCACCTCTTTAGACCATCCCCTCTCCCAGCCAGAGGTTGCAAAACTCTAGCAAGAGGACCCAACCCACCCCTTTCAACCAGCCCTTGCATACCAATGTCAGACTTCAACTTGTAAGAACCTGCTTCCCTCAAGATGGTATCTCTCAGTACTCCATGATGAAACTCAGAATGTATTTTCCCAGGAAACAGTGGTTTTAAGATGATACTAACATTTGAGTACTTGCTACCTATCAGACACTGTATCCAGAACTTCATATGCCTTCATTCATTTCATCTTCACAAAAACTCTATGAGGTAGCTACTGGTATCATTATCCCCATTTTAAGATAAGGAAGCTCAGAGAGATAAGAAATTTTGCTTATGATTTCTTAAGAGTGCGTTACATTTTGTGTTAAAGAACTCAATCACCACTTCTAACTCGGCACCTATGGGGGGAAACCTCATTGCAGGCGTCAACCCTTACTCATAAAGGAACACAACCCTGTTGTAAATCAGAGGTTGCCTATATAACCTGCCAAGACTGACCTCAACGTTCTTCATTCTCACCCCAACAGACACACCACTACAACGCCGAAATCAAACGAACATGCAATGAATAGACCAGAAATACTAGTTTCCCTTCAGCCGGGTCTGCGAGCCTACGAAGGGGAAACAGACACACTACAAAGGCAGCATTCTCCCCTCACCACTAACGTGAATGGTGCCGCCCTAAAGCAGAATGTTAAATCCCCATGCCCTCAAATCTGATCGCTGTCAAGAGTCCTAAACTCCTTTCAAATATACGAACATAGGAAATTAGAGTGTTTTATGTCACTTTTTCTAACATTACCAGGATGTACGATCACATTCATCTGAGACATTCCCTCTAAATGCTTCTGACACAGAAGACAATTGTGTATACTTTCAGCAGACTAATACTAAACAATACTTCAGGACACTAATAAATACTCAGATATATTCATGCCCCTAATACTGAGGGGAAAGTACATTTACTTCTTCTCATTAAGGAGTCACCCATGCATATTACACCTTACACAAAGGTTGGTCTGCTTGCTTAGGATAGCAATTTAAATACATGTCTTCCTATTCTAGCCTAGAATATCTAGTAGGTCTCCTACAGGCAACAAACTATATTTACTTGGGCTATTTGCAAGAGAACTGCAATGGGGTGAGAATTATATAACTCTTTATTATTAATTACTGTGATTTATATGAATCCACAAACACATCCTTTACTGCTGACCCTATTAGAAAAAAAAATTTTAAGTGTACACTGAAAAAGCCAGAAAAGAGAGACCAAAAGCAGCAGAGAGGAAAGGTCTCTTATAAACAAAAATAACCCACTAAGGAAGTATTTAATATTCAAAAGAAGAAAAATGGAGTTAACTTTTTCATTAACATATACTTACTTATTTCACGCCAACTACACCCAGAATAAATGGCCCTAGGTATCACTAAAACCCAAAAACAGAATGGTTTCGTGCATTTTGAACGAGGCCAGGCTCTGTTTTAAAACAAAACGGGTGGGAGAGGGGACACCTGCTGCTCTCTGGAGAAGCAGACTCCCAGGAGAGCAGCTGGTCTCATGCCAAATCCATGGAAAGACGTGCACGGGAATAGGAACATGAGTGCCCAACCTCTGTCACAATAAATTAACATTGAAATCAAATTTCAAGTTCTCAGACTCATGAAATGCCAAAAGCACTCTATCTGCGATGCATTACATATAATTTGGCAGATGAGGGAAGAAGGTTTAGGGATTAAGGGGGAAGTCAACTTGAGAAGGGTTTCAAAAATAACCACCTCAAACCAGCAATTTAAATTAAGCAAAGAGGCTGAAAGGGAACTCTCTGCCCCGGGGGCTGGAGCTGAAGTCTATTTATGGAAACTGTGGAGGAAAGACAAGGACCTCACTGCAGGTAACAATAATTAAGCAATCTTTCTCTGTAATTAAACCTGTTTTACCATCTTTTCAAATACAAGTTTCAAGCAGGTTTGTATGGGTTCTAATTTTTACACTTCTATCCCAACTTCATAATCCAAAGTGGGGGAGAGGACAAAACAAATGCTGAGCTACAGGGAATTGGTATAAGTGAAAAATTCTGAAAACAAAACCTTTGCAAACCAAAACACACCAATAAAGTAAATCAGCTGAGAAGGTGATACCAGCATTCAGTTATCCAAGCATAGTTTTGTTTCATTTCGGATTTGTTTTGTCTTTTTTAGCATCCAAGTACTTTGGGGGAGGAAACAGTGACACCCACACCACCCCCTTCATTCTCAGGGTAAAAATGGACACAGAGAAAAACGGCATAGAGGCACTTCCCTCGCATCCTACAAATGGACCAATTCCCCTTACTGTGACTACTGGATCCATCCTTGGTTTGGCTCACAATCACTGACTCAGTATTTCCATAAACTATCAGAGGAAGTCAAATGGGAGAATCCAATGAGCACGTACGTAAAGCACTGAGGATACATGTTATTTGACACATATATGTCTATCTTCAACCTTCCCAAGACCTCCACAGAACCCCATGTTGTTCTAAGGAAGTCAATTTTATCCCATGTGCCAGGAATACAGCACACAATCTAGACTGAGGCAATCAACACACTACCATATTCCGGCCACTGTAATCGATTCAGGGCCGGTCATACCAGCCAGCCTCAGGCTTTGGCTTGGTATATTAGGACAAAGGCTCTCTCCACCTCTGGATGGCAGGATTTACAGATGTGATACATGAAACCGCCATGGCCATGTCATGTCTGCTTTCGTGGCGGGGGCTTGGGGGAGGGTTAGTCTGAGGAGGATGGCAACACATGGAGGAAAGCAGGGTAAAAAAAAATAACTGAGAATTAGTGCAGGAGCCCTAATGACATCACAAACCTCTAGATCAAATTGCAATTGAAACCTGCTCCACAGCTCCTAAGTCTACACACACAGAGGCCAATTAGTTCCCCTTATTGTTTAAACTGTTTGAGTTGGATTTTCTATTATTTGCAATAGAAAACATCTTCCCTAATAGAAGAAGCTGGTACAAGGAAGTGGAGTGTTAGAAGTAACACACAAAGGAGCACGGACTGGCTTAGCCAAGGCCACAAGGTGGAGCGGGAAGGGGGGGGAGCGTGAAGACCTACTATCTTGGACTGGCAAGATCATCACCTTTGATATGTGATAGCGAACAACTGATTAAAACCGTGGTTTGGGGCACCTGGGTGGCTCAGTCAGTTAAACATCTGCCGCCTTCAGCTCAGGTCATGATCTCAAGGTCCTGGGATCAAGCCCCGCATTGGGCTCCCAGCTCACCGGGGAACCTGCTTCTCTCTCTCCCTCTATTGCTCCCCCTGCTTGTGCTCTCTATCTGTCTCTCTCTGTGTCAAATAAATAAATAAAATCTTCAAGAAAATAAAAAATTTAAAAAAAATAAAACCGTGGCTTGTCGTGCCTTATGCCTTGGACCTTGTGCCTCCAACTTGATAGAATTTAAGAAAAATTCAGACACTGGAGTATGTGTTGGCTACTTAAGGGATCTACAAGAAAAAGACAGGCTTGCTGTGAAACTGGCCTGTCTGAAAGCCAGAGCAGAGAACAGAGTGGGCTGCTAAATGGAGTCACTCCAGCTGGAGGTGGGAAACGCGGAGGAAACGTGACCTGTCCTAAGCGCCACCTGTTCTGTCTCCATGGCGTGAGGCAGGGATAGCACTCCACCATGAAGATGTAGCACAGGAGGGGCATCATCCACTCTACTGCTCCGTCCACTTCTTACTCCTCTGGGGGATTCTACGAACCAAGAGCTAAGACACTCTGCAGACCATCCACAGCTAGATCCCACTGCCAGGAGACAAGTTCTCAGACCAAGTTCTAGGTTCAAACCTCGGGAGTTGGCAGTATCTCTGATGTGGTTACTAGTCCATGGAAGCAAAGAAATCTAGAATACCAAAACACTTTTAAGGGATCTATGCAGCCAAAGAAGTGTGGCTGACAGGACTTAACAACGACTTGATCCTTAAGAGAGTCAATCCCAAGACCTCCAACTCCTAAGAACCACCACAACAAACCACTATGCATGGCAGCCCCTGCCAAAGCATATTCTTTTCATAAGCATAAGTACAGTGAGAAAGGTGTATATGAATGCTGGGCAGCCAAAGGGGACAGCCACTGTTGACATTTGTCTTTATCCAGTACACAGTCCTACTCCTACTGGTACCTAATCTCCCTCTTAGGGAGTCCCCAGTTACCTTATGATGACAAGTAATCTACTGAGAAGAAGTACCCAGTTCCCACTGCAGAATTCGGAGGAGGCAGATGTGCCGTCTCCACCCCAAGGAGAGCCAATCACATGGTCCTGGGATCGGGAGTCCTGGGTGATGGTGAAAGCTGGGGGTGACGGCGGCGGGAATACTCATCACTCACTGTAGCAACGGCCACAGCATGAAGCCCAGGAGGTCCCGGAGCCAAGGCTTCTGCTATGGATCCTGCTGCCCAGGCCTCCAGCCTTTCTTTGGTTCCTGGCTATCTTCCAAGCCCGTATCCTTCCTGGTCTTCCAACCTCTCGGCAATTTTTTGAGTCTCTACATCCTTCCTGCATTGCACACAGTCGGGATCCCTAACTGACAGGAACGCTACGTGCAGGGCCCAACATACAGGATTATAGCACTGTTACAGCTTCATTATTATGTAAAGCCTAACCTTTTTCTCCCAGTACTGGTGAAAGCAATCTACAAAGTACTATCATGGGAGTGGCCTTTGGAGGAAGCACGGAGGAGCCTACAGGAAGGAAGGGTCTCTTTATCTAAGGTGCTGATCTAGCCCAGCCACCAGCCCACCTGCTACTGCAGGGATGACTCCACGGACACCCCAGCTTTCCACCTGCTTGTCCATCCAAGAAAAACAAAATATATGATTGCAACTCTTCTTTCCCAGACCTACTCTCATCTCATAAATTTCCAAAGTTACTACCTATATTTCAATGTATACCAATTCATTTACTGGTATCTTCTCAGTGTAAAAATACCGCTTAAAATATTGAGAGCATCATTTCAAAAAGTCCTCAAAATCCAAAAGAAAATGCAGCATAAACATTCGAAAGCATCCTAAAATGCCTACGTGAAGCCTCATACTTAACCTTAAATTACAAGCCACCTACAATGTTAATGTCATCTGTGCTCAGAGTCAAGACCAGCATCTCCAAGCCAAGAGCCCTGCACACAGACACAGCCAGACCAGACGGCACATCCCTGAGAAGTGCATGGTCATTCCATTCCGTATCGAACAGCAACAGTGAAAAGCTATTCCAAGTTAATAATTGATTAATTTACTAACAAGTGAATAACAATTAAGAAAAGATGAAGGAAAAGCTAAACTAAGGCATCCAGTGATCTCCCATGTTATTCAAAATTCTTAGGCTAACACAGATGAGAACAAACGTATATATTTTAAGTTGAAACAGTTTTACTGTAAAATTGGAAAGGACATTCACAGATCACAACTGAGGGTGCGGTGATTAACAAGGATTAATATCAAGTCATTAGCATAATTTTAAAGTTGAGGGAATTTTTAAAGCAAAGCCATAAAAACCACTTGGCTGGAAAACTTACTGAGAGCAGAGCTCTATTGCTTTGGCAGCTGGAAATGAGGACGTGGAAAACACATCTATTATAAGGTCATTAGCAGTATAGCTCAGAGGCAGCACCTTCCGGGAGTCTTCTTAGCATAGTAACAATGGTCCCAATCTGACCCTGGTTCCACTCTTGACCTCCTTGCAGGGGGGTCATGTATGCATGATAGCCCCTTTTTCTGGAGAATCAGCTCTTTGGCATCAGGAGTCATAGCTTATTCTCCCGCATTTCCCCAAAGGCACAGTGCGCTGCCCTAGCACATGGTAGGCATTCAGAGAAACACAAAGGGGAAACAAGTACGCAAATGTACGACTGACAACTGAATCGTTCAATAATGCACGTTCTTGCAGCTGCCATGGTTGGTCTGACCAGAAGGCAAAAAATGACTGCAGCCTCCAGCCACTTTGATCCATACCTCTGAAAACATAATATTACCCACAAAGGACAGGAAACAGAATTGAGCCATTTGACTCCCAAAGAGATCACTAAAGCTTTTAAGAATAACATGAGAAGCACATTTAAGTAACCAAACTGGGCCAATGTGGCAAGATTTCATGAACAAAATAAATCTCAGCAAATCCTGGTGGCAAAACAAAGGCAAAAGAGGGGCCAAGTCTATAGGATGTGGTTCAGTACCTAATACAATGAGCTTAAATGACTAAAAAAAACTGGAATTTCCTTCCTCGATCTTTTAAAATAGCACACATCTCCTCTCTGAGAGCAGTTAGATTACATTTCCATGCAATTCAGCTCAACCACCACTTACAGGATTGAATCCTGTTGGTCTCTATTATTGTGTTAAGTGCTCTGGACACACTGAGAATCATCATGGCATGTCCCCCTCCCCACACCACCCCCTCCAGGAGGTCCCAGCCCAATAAGAGTCAGGAAAAGAAAATAAACCACTTTTGAAATTTCAAATGACCTTTTAATGATTAAAAACAACACATATTCACTATATGGAAAAAAAATCAGAAAATGTAGCTGAGCAAAATACAAGCCAAATTTAACACCCTCACATTTTAGTCTAAATCCTTTTGAATTCATCTGAATCCTGATGAAACCTGATTTTTATAACCAAAGAATTGGCCATCGTTTCTGGTTTGATAAATTTTGATATAAACTTTGATACATTTCTAAATTTTGATATATGTTTGGCTCCAGGTAGGAATGTGAAACCGATCTGGAAGAGCTGTGGAACTTAATGAAGGTACACCAATAATATCCCCACCGCTTTTAACCGGTGGGTCCACTCTGGGGTATAAAGGCAGGGATTCAGAAAGATATTTGCACACCCATATTCAAAGCAGCATCATTCACAACCGTCGAGAGGGGGAGGCCACCCAAGTGTCCATCCACGGATGAACGGATAAACTAAACGTGCTGTGTGCATCCAGTGCAACAGTACTCAGCCTTAAGAAATGAGGACACTGTGACACAGGCCACCAAATGGATGAAACCGGACGACATCACGCTAAGTGACACAAGCCAGTTGCCAAAAGGCAAACGCTGCATGAGTCCACTTGCGCGAGGTACTAGAGTCGTCAAATTCATAGCGACAGAAAGCAGAATGCTGGCTACGCGACAGAATGGGAAGCTGTAGTTTAACGAGCAGAGTTTCAGTTTGGGAAGATAAAAAAGTTCTGGAGAGGAACGATGATGATGGATGCACAACAGGGCGCGTGCACTCCGTGCCATGGAACGATGCACTTAAAAAAGGCTGAAATGCTGGGGCGCCTGGGTGGCTCAGTCGGTGAAGCGTCTGCCTTCAGCTCAGGTCATGATCCCAGGGTCCTGGGATCAAACCCACTTTGGGCTCCTTGCTCATCAGGGAGTCTGCTTCTCCAGATATTTCTGCCTGCCACTCCCCCTGACTGAGCTCGCGCTCTCTCTCTCTCTGGCAAATAAATAAATAAAATCTAAAAAAAAAAAAAAAAGCTAAAATGCTAAGTTTTATGTTAGCTATCTTTTACCACACGCACAGTAATTCCTTCTCAGAGATCAAGACTTCACAACCTGAGCCTGGCCTTCTCCCCAGTGTCCTCCCTGGTGGGCCTCCCAGCCAAGGCAACACACGCCACACACGAAGATGCCAAGGCCTCCGCCAGCTCCTTCGGCCAGGCCTTCGTGAACAGCGCTGAGGCTCTACACCAGGCCAAAGTACGCCTGCTTCCAAGGATGTGGAATTAGGGGGCGCCTGGGTGGCACAGCGGTTGGGCGTCTGCCTTCGGCTCAGGGTGTGATCCCGGCGTTATGGGATCGAGCCCCCACATCGGGCTCCTCCGCTGTGAGCCTGCTTCTTCCTCTCCCACTCCCCCTGCTATGTTCCCTCTCTCGCTGGCTGTCTCTATCTCTGTCAAATAAATAAATAAAATCTTTAAAAAAAAAAAAAAGGATGTGGAATTAGGACAGCAGCCATCGTCGGGTGCATGAGGAAGTCAACGAGCCTCCAGGGGACGGGGTGTCCCATTCAGGGGAGCCTCTGCCACACTCTGGGCTTCCTCGGAAGCTAATCCGAGAAGAGGAATGACACAAGTGCAGAGAGAAGCAGCCTGGGACCACGGGGGACAGACAGAAAAGCTGCTTTACGTGCTGAGAGTGGTTCTAGCAGTAGGTTCTCAAGAGGTTCGGCTAAGCTTCGTGCCTTAAATAAATGCTCCCCGACCTACACCAGAGCAAGCGGCCACGCCTCACAGGCATCACGTGCGGAGCAGCCAGCAGATGTCCTGCGCAGCGGTGCGTTTGCAGGTGTCCGCCTCCCTGGGGAAAGCTTGAGTGACCCCCCGGCCCCGGCTGGCACAGTGGCAGGCACACAGGGCTCTGGAGTGCACAGCAAAGGCATGAATGCACATCAGAGACACACAGGCTGCTCTTCCTGCCAAGACTGTTTCCGTCAACTCTGCCCTTCCCATCCAGGCCACGACAGACGTAGAATGAGCACAGAACTTCAACTGATGCACAGAAAATGTGAAAGACGGGACGGAAACCAAAGAGCAACACGGCTTCTCAGTACCTGCCAACCTAAAGGGCAAGTGGAAGGACAATTTTCTCAAGTAGCAAGGTTTTCAAAGAAGAGGAGAGTCGGGGGGAAGGGGCAGAGAACCACAGACGGTGCTTTGCAGGGCTCCCCGGGGTAAATGAGAAGGTGGGCCCCAGCATGCAGTTGTGAAAGGTCTCAGTGATGATGATTTGCACTCCTATCAAAACACTTCCTTACGGAAACTCACGTAAGGTGTTTCGCGTCACAGTGTTAACTACACAAAACACCGTTATCTGATTTCCCAATTCTTTATTCCACAGTTAAAGCCACTTCATCTTGAAGGTCCCCCCTTTTCTCTATAGCTTTTTGTTATGAACATTTAATGGATTGCTGGTAGGGCGGTTTTTGCTAGAATCTTGGATTAGGGGAGAAATGGGCCCAACTAATAGCAATTTCTATCTAGTAAGTTGTCTTGTGTTCAAACTCTGGGTAATACAATTAACATTAAATTATCAGACAACGATAAAATAGCATGATTTGGACAGGGACTGAAAACAACTATCCAGAAGCATATGGAAGCCCATAAGCCAGGAAGCCAGACTCTGATCCTAAAAAGCTCTGTGAAGGGGAGGGGCAATTAATTCAACATTCTGGTGATGTAAGAGTGAACACCCCAGGGGGTATCACCCCATAGGCAGAGTGGCCAGGAACCACCCAGTGTCAAAGTCAAGGTTTGTTTCCGTCTGGGTGTAAAAAGGCTGGCCTACCAACAAACACCACCAACCAGGAGCTCAGCTACCTTCAATCCTAGGAACTGGCCAGTTATTAAGGATTTGAAAGATAGCGTAGAACTTTACAATCCGTAAAATGACAGGTTAAAAACAAAGTTTTTTCCAACTGTGAAAATGGGGAGGATATTATCTAGACTAATTAGAAGGATTTTTGAGTCAAACAGGACAGTGGCTGCTATGGCAATGCTGAAGGTTTTGGATTACAAGCTACAAAGTATCTCTTCTGATGTCTGAGCAAAATGTGTTTGGATCCTAGGCAAGTCCTTCTCTTAGGAGAGAGAGAAATGGACCCAGGAGGTGTGGCACGACTGGTTTCTGGAAGAGGCAGGGCAAGGAGGAAGCTTTCCTGACTGCTCCATATGGTCTTTCACACCTATTCCATTACATGCACCCATCAATCTAATTCCGAAGTCAGCAAACTCTTTGCAACACACCCAGTTTTTTAAAGAGAAGCTTCACTTCCACACTGGGGAGAGTCATTTTCTACGGTAGTTTGGTAACAAGAGTTTACCATGCCTGAGAATTCCCTTTTGATCTGCCCCAATATGGTACAACACAGGCTTTGGATCACAGTCCTAGGTCCGAACCCAAGGGAATTAATTCACCTCTGGGATTTGAATTTCTGACCCAAAAACTCAGGGATGACAACATCCATTCCCCAGAGTTACTAGGCAGCCTGGCTAAGAAAGCAAAGCCCCTAAGAGGGCAGGATCTCACTGAATTCTAGTTCCCTCCCTTCCCCATGCCCATTTCTTCCAACCCTGAACAGCTCACCTACCGGCATGTGTATCCGAGGTTAATAACCTACAGAGTTGCCTCATTTGCAAAAGTCATACCATGGGGTTCAATACCCTGAGGAGCAAATGCAGCCAACATCACTGTCCCCAGCGTCATTGCCTGGAGGAAGCTCTGCAGACTCACGGCAGGAAAATGCCAAAGGGCAAGGCAACACCAGAGAATGCCATCCACCACTAAAACGGGGTCCGAAAGCCACCCCCCGCCCTTCCTCTCCACCCACCACCCACCCCCAACCTGGCACCCCTCACTGGCCAAAATCCTAGAAGGTCTAGAGTGGACAGCAAGCAGTCTGGCTTTAGGGGGAACCTATGGCCACACTATCTTACTCACACTGGGTCTTAGGAGAATTAATGAGCTAACGTCTGAAAAGTCCTATAAGTTCCTATGGGACAAGGTAGCCAAAAACCATAAACTTCTATTATGGCCAGAAACACAAACTCAGCTGCGCGTGGGATATGCTAATTACAACCCATAGACTTCTCAATGTGTTCCCTCAAGGTGGATAAAAAAATTCCAAGAAGCCGAATGTGTTTAGATTGGCAAACCTAAGGCCCCAGGACCCCTTAGGTGAACGTAAAAGTGCTCAAATGTAACTGACACACCTGACAGGTTGGATTTGTTCCTGGCCGGTGCACAGACACCAAGTAAGGCCAGAGAATATTAAACTGAATACAGCCAGCTGGGGAAAACCAACTTTCCTTCCAAATGAAGTGGCTTGTTAATCAGAGGGTCCAGATCCCATCCCACGTGCTAAGAGCCTCACCAAGTCATTCTGTCCCTTGCCCCCCTTGACCTGCTGACACTGCTTGTAGATTCGTTCTTTCTGTTCTCTTTATACTTGATCCTACCATCCCATCACTCAAGGTACTCCCTTATAATTAAAAGTCCAGTGCGTTGCACCTGGTGGGCATTCACATAAGATTTCCTGTACCCGTCAGTTTTGGGAGTCCCTATGGATTGGTTTTTTAAGACATCTGGCTGAACAAAGATGCTCACAAGAAAACAGACCAGGGTACACCACAGCAGACTTAAAAAGGTACCTTCCCATCATTCAGGCTCTTTTAAGGGACAGTGGAGGGAAATGTATTGAATTTAGTGCACTTGTTCTTTAGGGTAAGGAAGCAAGTTAGCTCTCAGGAAAACATCAGCTGTTGCCTTCTACAATTCACAGAGGTTAGAATGACTACTAGAGTGGCTCCAGAAAAAACACCCAGGAGATCCAAGTTATAGACTCAGCTCTACAGCTAGCTCAGAGTGAGACCTTGGGCACACTGCCAACACTGAGCCTCAGTTTCCCCACAAATGGGGAATACATCATCTCCTAAGATCCTGACCCAGTCTGTCATTACCGAGTCAACAAAAAATGCTCAAATCTGGGAAGACTGAGTCCCTTAATTTTTCAGTGAACATTCATCCTTGTCTGGTTATAAAGAATGTTAAAGACCAAGAATGCCAGTCCACAAGAATCTTTCTCAGTGACATTTACTCAGAGGTTCAGGAAAGTAGCTCTTTATTCTGACCTCACCAGCAAAAAAAATGTCCTAAGGGTCTAACCATACACAGCACTGAAGGAAATGCAAGGAGTCAACAGGATCTTCATAACCACAGGCATCAAGGCATGTGGGACTGTGTTCTGTTTACAACTATATGGCTAGCTGCAAAATGGCACTGGTGATTTTAATGAGTCCATCTAGTTATGAAAGCAAAAAGGGGTTTAAAGATTACAAAATTAAGAAACCTATATAGTAAAAGAAGAAAAATACACATTACTCAACACTGCATCTTCGGTAATGTCTCTGTACTTGTGGTTAAGAAAAAGGTTTTTAGAATAATAAAAATTCAGAAACTTCCTCAAGCCGTTATCGACTGAAACGAAATCTAATAAATAAACTATGTAATCAAAGGGAGAGATGTTTATACACTTACATTAGGATTTCATGAGTGTTTATTACTTGAGAATTGATCAAACAAAAATAGCTAAGATGTTTCCAAAAAAGACACTGATGATGTAAATTGAGAAGGCGGAACTACTTTGTCATTAAAAAAGAATTTTTAAAGAAAATAGCTACATTGCAGTGGGTTACTTTACCTAAGTTGATTAAAATCAACAATCAGAATTAGGAAGTATTTTCTGAGCCAAAGTTTTTCTAATTTTTCTCATGTTGGAAGCATTACTGAATTTAAAGTCAAATGCACCATAATACATACCTTAGATATCTCTAAGTACATTCTAAAGTATTTATGAAGAAGTAAAACATATAAGAAACAGCAAATCAACATATAAGCCATGCATAAATTAAAAAGTTTACTAACATTTGTTTACTAAATTTGAATTTATAAATGTTAACTAAATTTGAGTAACAGTTCTCATTTCCAAAAGTCCTGTAAGATATAGCAATTATTCATATATTTATATGAAGACACAAATATACAAACGCCCCCCCAACACACACACACACACACATACTTTTTTGCCTCTTTAATATAAGCACACACTTAACCTATAAAGCTACACAAAAATCAATTTTTAAAGTTAATCAGTTTGGCCATGTATAAAATAAATTTTCAATAAATTTTCCCAAGGGAAATTTGGGTAAGAAATAAGATATTCAATAGTGAACTATATTATATATGCCTGATTAAGAAAAATTCATTTCCCTCTACCAGTTATTTATCAAAATAAAAGATCTTCAAAATATCACATTATTATATTGTAAGTCATCAAATTAAAAGGCATAAGAACTTAAAATTCACAATCCACCCTTAATCATGTCTCTCAATAAGTAGGCAGGCAAGCAGATAGATAGATTAAAAGAAAACTACAGGGTTCTTTTTAAGCGACGTAATTGTAAGGTCCCCTAGTTTAG
This sequence comes from Ailuropoda melanoleuca, assembly GCF_002007445.2. Lineage (NCBI taxonomy): Eukaryota > Metazoa > Chordata > Mammalia > Carnivora > Ursidae > Ailuropoda > Ailuropoda melanoleuca. The sequence goes on along the minus strand of NC_048219.1, from coordinate 157,162,424 downwards.
GAATTAAATAAAACTGCTTACCAACTTTTCACCTCCATTGTTTTTTCCACCGATTTAACTAGTACTTTAGCATTCTGTTCGTATGAAAGAAGAGACAAACATTCGTTGTGACAGGGAGAACACACTAAGTACAACAAATATTTTGCACAGAGATAAGAAGGGGAAAGTAGGTCAATATCCCTGGCCAGGAAGAAGCAGCTTGAGCTTCCATCCAGAACTGTATTCTGTGATTAACCGGGCTGGACTCTCTTCTCTCCGGGCTACTGCTCTGACCCATGCACCTGGGATACACAGACTCTGGGAGAAAGCAATTAGAGACATGTCTACTACTTCCCAGCCACTGGCAAGCTAACTGGGGAAAGAAGACACGTAAGAGCCGTATGCTCATAAGCAAGTGCTCACACAGGGCAGATGAGTCACCGCAGGTTTATGATTAGAGGAGGAGCTCTTACTACGGTGTAGGAGGATCAGACGAGGATGGCTGAAGAAGGGAAACTTGACCTTGACTTTCTGAGGATGAGCAACGTGTGGTTCAGCAGAGGAACTTTAAAGCAAGAAGAACAAACCATTCAGAAGACAGTGACTAGGCAGAAAGGCAGCAGAAGACAGCTGAGGCGGGACATGGTGGGCCGTGAAACTGGGAGGAAAGGTAAGCTGAGACAAAACAGAAAGTCCAAGCTAAGGAGCTTACAGCTGAGAATGTGGTGGGAATGGGTGGGGGAGGAGAGGGAAGAGTACCTACTGTATCTATGCTCCAGAGGGCCACAAGTGTGACTGAGAGTCACTGGTGACAGTATGATGGAAAATAAGATCGAAGATAGCCATTATAGATGATAGGGAATCATCAAAAATGTCGTGAGCAGCGATAGACAACAAAAAATGTAAAGGTTGTTTACTTAGTGGACAGTCTAAATTAGTTGTGAGAGAGCTAGAAGCAAGAAGCAAAACTGCTCTGTACAGTTGTTCAGTTTGTGCACTGCATAAAAAGCCAAGGGGGGAAGTGGGCACTGACATCAAGTGGAGCTCTGTGGGATAGTGTTTGTCCTGAAGGGTACGGTAAAGGTACCGTACTAGCTAGCAGTGGAGAAACCAGCTGAGGCACAAATCTAGAACTAGGGCAGAACTAATGGAAATGAAACAGGTGGGTAAGTGCAAGAGAAATAACAGATGACTCCATCATAAAAGGAAGAACACTAATTGATGGAGTGGGCAAGAGAGACAGGAGACTTTAAACTAGGCTCTCTCCTCCAAATGCATAAGGACTGACAGTCTGGCTGCTTGGTTTAAAGGAAAAAAAAAAAGTCAAAGTTGTAAGTCATTTAAAAAGATAAATACCAAAACATATTATTTTAAATTAAAACCTATCATCATACATTTATCTGCCCATGTTTTGCTGTAATGCTGAGGCGTTTTCTGTAGTACCCAGCGGTACTTTCTTGTATAAACCATCTTAAGGCATCTCCCTTTAAAAGGTCGAATTTCTTTAAAGAAATGGTGAGGCTGTAAAAACACCAGAGAAACAGCGTGGAGTAGACCACGTTACTCTGGACAAATGCTGGCTACTCCTCGGTGGGAAGCTTATCCCCCCACCTTGCTGAATGCGGGCACACAGTCTCACAGGCTTCCCTGCAGTCTCTCCCTCCACCCCAGGGGTCAGCAGGGCTCCAGAGGGGGCTGTTCCTTCACACTGTGTCCCAAGTAAGGACGAGGGCGACGTGGAGCAGAGCCTCGGCCTGGGGATTGCGGACGCACCGTGTGAGCGTAGATTATTGCTCTGAGCCACTAAGATTCCCAGCTTTTTACATAATCACAACGGAACCCACCTATCCTGAACGGCTGACAATATCAGCGGGAATACTCTCCTTTTAGGACTCCCCAGCTCCTTTTCGGTTACCTCAGCCACTCTAAAATCAGCTGCTACTCCTTTTTAGAACCTTACTTTTTATCAGGTGCTTTCCAAAACAGTCAAATTCAAATAAATTGTTGCAAAAACAATAATTATTTTTGCACATATATTTAAAATCCTTATATTAAATAGACTAATAAGTACAACTGGCATAAACAGGTTTGGGGAAAAGAAAACACAGGTGAGTCTGGATACGCACACATGTCCACTGGTGGGAACAGACACCCAAGAGCAGGGCGCCTGGGTGGCTCAGTCAGTTAAGGGTCTGCCTTTGGCCCAGGTCATGATCACCCTGGGATCAAGGCCAAGGAAGTTGGGCTCTCTGATCAGTGGGGAGTCTGCTTCTCCCTCTCCCTCTGCCCTTCCCCCCTGCTTGCGCTGTGCTCTCTCTCTCAGGCTCTCTCTCAAACAAATAAATAAAATCTTAAAAAAGAAAGAAAGAAACCCAAGAGCAGACTACAGGGTAGCCCTCTAGCTCTGACCGTTTAGTGTGTATGGGCATCAGTTGATGTATTTTGCAGAAAAAAAGAACACCAACTAATCCAGCAAGTCTGGAGGTTGCTAAGACCTCATACTATTTTCTAAAGCTGTGAGCCTACAAAATTATAAGTGAAGAGCACTATCGTATTACCAGGTTAAAAATCTGCCTGGTTTTTCAAAACTATATCCAACTGTCATATTTTTTTTTGTCCCAAATGTACAGTCAGAAGTGCTTAAGTCATTTAAGAAAGCACAAAAATAACACTTCAAACCCACAACCAGACATAGAGTCAAGAGTACAAGGTCACATGTCATTCCATAACCCGGCTCTTAAAGATAGAATAAACACATAAGTTACTATTAAAAACTAAATTTGAGTTTCATACTTTAAAATTACATACTGCTTTAAAATTGTCAACAGAGATAAATGTCCTCTCAAGGTTGCCCAGCAAAATCTGAGTGCTTCCATTTTAGGTGGTCAAATAGTAAATCTATCCATCATTTACATACTTTTAGAAATCTGATACTCGGCCTCTTCAATAAAAATAGGAACTTTTACGTAGAAATCATATTCATATATTTCAATAGACTATTGAGAGAAACACTGTGTAAACACATATATGCCAGAAACCTCAAAACAACCAACCACAGTTTAAGGAACATCCTTAGCAAGTCAACCCTGGCCCCTTCCCCAATATGCACGTGGAGGCTCCCTCCTCAGCATCAAAGAGGATAATCTGAACCTCTATAGCTTTAAAAACAAGCAAATAAAAAACCCTATATCTGGAGACACAAAGGCAGTAATACCATACCTGCCAAAATAATTCTGCCCTCGATCTACTGAGATGGCAACCCGCTCAGTCTTATTTTAACCAAGGCAGACCCTTGAAAAGAAAGAAACCCAAAACCAAACTCTAGGGAGAAAAACACTGATTTGTGAAATATGAGGTAAACTCAAATAGATAGTTTTCCTGAACCTTGACCTAAATCAACGTTCCCACTATTTTTTCTTTGACTGTGAGATAAGCAACCATGAGGACAGGATCACCAAATGGTTTAGTCTTCTCATCAAATAAAACATCAATCCATCCATCCATCAATCATCATCATCAAAATAAAACAAGAGTGAATCTGACACCTGGAAGGACAAATACGTTGCTACAGGGTGAGGAGTTGCCATTGAGGAGTTGAAGACAGAGGAACCTGACTTCAGGAAGAGAAGAAGGCCAAGACCCACACCCTGCAGGATGCGGACACCAAGGGGCCGGGAGGAGTTGAGGGTTGACACCGAAGGAACACAAGTCACAGAAGCCAAGAGACAAGTGTGACAAGGAGCAGATGATCAGCCATGTGGAGGATGGGGAGCACCGGGCAAGGAAGGAGACGGGGTTATCAGGCCTAGAAGCCATGTGTTAGGGGCCAAATTACATCCCCCTCCCAAATTCATATGTTGAGGCCCTAACCCCCAAACCTCAGAATGTGACTGTACTTGGAGATAGGGCCCTTAGACCTTAGAGAGGTGATTAAGTTAAAACTAGACCATTATTGTAGGCCCTTCCCCAATATGACTGGTGTCCCCATAAGAAGAGAAGACTGGGACACAAAGAACACAGATGGAGGGACAACCAGATGAGGACATAGACAGAAGGTGGTTGCCTGCAGGCCAAAGAGAGGCGTCGGAAGAAACTAAAGCTGCTGACACCTTATTCTTGGATTTCCAGCCTCCAGAACTGGGAGAAAATACATTTCTGTTGTTTACACTACCCAGTCTGTGGTATTTTGTCATGGTGGCGCTAGCAGACTAACAAACCATCCTATGACCCCTTCTGGCAACTGCCTACTTCCAGTCTCTTCCTCCAGTCAACCAAGGTTTCCGACAAGGCCTACCTGTGACACTTGCCACACGCCACTGAAACAGCTTCAGATAAAATGTCATCCCGTTTGTTGCCCACTGCACTCCTTAAAACTCTCTCCTGCCCTGGCTTCCACGGGGCCATTTCTTCCTGGCTGCCCACTTCCTACCTCCATCACTCTTTATTCTTAGTGGCCTCTCCTTCCTCTACTCATCACAAAACAATGTTCACCAGAGTTCTATCACCCACCTTCCTCTCCTCTCATTCCACCCTCCAGGCAATCTTAACATCTTCAACCAGATGCTGGCGATCCCTTCAATGGACCTCAGGCCCTGGCTTGTCCCTGAGCTCCAGGCCTTGTACTTCAGTGGTTGGCTGAGCCTCACTCACTGCCCTGAGGCCCCCTATCCCAAACAGAATCCATCCCCTTCAGGCCTGTGTGTATCAGCCATTCCCGGCCTCTCACAGGCCAGAAACTTGGGGAGCCCTCCCACATTCCAGCTATCAAAATATTCACAACAATGTTTCATCCAGTCAGCTTGTTTTCAATGTCTACTGTCAGAAAATAATTCGAAATATGGGAAAGGTCCCATGTACAAAAATGTTCATCACTGTATTATTTACAACAGCAAAATCGTGGAGGCAACCCAAATGCCCAACAGTAAGAAATGTTTGAGGATACTATGGTACTCAGTGGAATAATATACAACTATAAAATTTATTTCAAAAACTTGGCAGCAATACAGATCTTAAAACATACACATAAAAAGCATGGAAAGGAATATTCAGAAATGACCCTAGTTCCTCCATTTTCCAAACTTCCTGGAATGCTATTAGGACGATTGTCTAGTACAGAATGTCCAAATGAGAGTTCTAGCCATCTTGGACTTTCTGAATTGCTTGGCTGAAGGATAAATGGGAGGTTTACTACAGAGCTGCCTTCAGCTGTCATTCCACCTCCACGCTACATCTGTTGCGACATCCAATGCAAACTCCCATTAAATAAATTTCCCCTTAAATCCTACTACTTGTAGCCTCAGCATGAGATCCTGAAAAAACTGACTAATTCTTTCAAGAAATCCAACTGGACATATAAACAGCTGTATGACTGTGGAGTTCCCAACATCTGCCACGGTTATTAAGTGTTGTGATAAGAAAAGATCATCACACGCAAGCTGCTGCCAGGAGAGCAAATGTCAAGCTAGAAGCTGAATCACAGAAGATGAAGCCACCTCCATATCAAATGCCCGCCAGACCATCTGCCAGGTAAAGAGGCGCATCTTCTCCATCCAAAGAGGAGAGACGTTGACAACTATTCCACCCAAGAGTCTGTGAAACAGAAAACCGGTCGCCCCTAAGGACATCAATTGGTACATTTCCTTTAACATTTTACCTACACCTTTTTGTTTGCTTTCCACATTGGCGACAAAGGGCAAGTATTAAGATGGCGCTGACAGTTTCACCTTTATTTCTTTAACCCTCGCCCCCCATCCTTGGATGCCTCATACCAACGAACTCAACAAATTTCTCCTCCTACATTTTCCGTGTAAATGAAATGAAACAGGCAACAGCCACAAAAATCATGCCCGCACCTAGGAGTGTCTGTGCTAAAACCCGGTGTGCAGCACAGGTACATACATACGAATGGATGGATTCCTATGATGACTCCTGTTGAAAAAACAAATACGAACACCTACTTCTACCCATTCCCTACAGCTAGATTTTACTGCGATTGTACTAGACTTCCTTACAGCACAGAAAGAATGCTCATATTTATGTTACATTCAAATTAGGCATTTGTGGTTAGAAATGAAAAACATTACAAACTGTGAAATAAGGTATAGGAAGGCATCCCCTCATTTTTTTTTTTTTTTTTAAGATTTCATTTATTTATTTGACAGGGACAGCCAGCAGAGAGGGAACACAAGCAGGGGAAGTGAGAGGAAGAAGCAGGCTCTTAGCGGAGGAGCCCGATGTGGGGCTCGATCCCATAACGCCGGGATCACGCCCTGAGCCCAAGGCAGACGCCCAATGGCTACGCCACCCAGGTGCCCCCATCCCCTCATTTAAATCCCCTCAAATAGATTTCACATTCCACTGTGAAATGTCACTGAAATCAGCAATATTTCTCAAGGAAAACAGCTCTTCCAACTCAGGCCAGCCAATACTGCTGTCATATCCTCTTTGGAATCTGTGTCGGTGTTATTTTGAGGTACTTCTAGGATGCCACTGCTTCAGGATAAATGCCTGCAGATAAAACGAACATAGCAGGAAAGCCCATTTCTCCGCTCACAATTATACAAGAGAGCATGAAAGGAAAGCTGGAAAGCTCCCTGAACTTTTTAAAAAGTAATTAAAACCAAAAGGCTTCTGAGGAAATGTGTCAGATTTGGCAACGTTTTCTTTGTAAAAATGCACTTTGGTAATTTTCCAGAATTCTGTTCTTCCAGTTTGGAAACGCTTAAAAATTCTGACACATAATGAAATGGGAACAATACAGATCACCCTAAGCAAAATCTGGAATGAGATAAGGAAAAATTTAACTTCAGCATTTCCTCAATCTTCCCTTGCTCTCAGCCTCCCAACCCCCCAAGATGTCTGGTGCTTTTAGGAGGCACAGACCCCCCAGAGGTTAGGGAGTTAGTTAGCAAGTAAATCAATCAATCAATCAATTAAATATTTATAGGTGTGAGTCAACAAAAGGCAGCTCAACTTAGATTTTTAAGGGCAAAAAGTTATATTTCGTTTTACAATTAACAGTAAGAACTAAAATCTAAAATCTACTCTCTGAATTATAGAAGTGTATGCATCATTTCTGCATGACAGCAAGGAAAGGAGAAAGATGGGGGATTAAAAGGAACAATATTCAAGGGGGAAGGGGGTTACAGGAGCCCAAAAGAGAGCGAGTAACAGATGGCTGGGGGCCCACTCAGGGAGTGAAAGAAGGAACAAAAAAGGAAAATAATGACAGAAAAAGAAACAAAGAATAAAGGGTCCCACAAGGAGCAGCATCCCCCCACCCTCTAACGTTTTGGGAGAGCTCTACTAAGGACTTTTAATAAATGCCGTGGTTTTTCAGCAACAGTAAGCATAAATGGGAAAGTACTCCACCACCGCGTGTAAATGCGATCCGAGCAGGCAGAACCCAGGCGTCCCCCTCTTCCACCCCACTTCAGTGAACCACTGGGGCAACTGCCAGCCTGGCCTTTTCTCATAAGATTTTTATCATATTATTATTTGTACAGAAGTAACATAACCAGATTATAGAAAATGCATAAAATAAGGGGTAACAAACAGCAAGTCACCACAGTCTACTACACCAACACAACCACTGCTAACATTTTGGTTTATTTCTTTGCCATCTTTATTCCTACATATTCTTCCGGAGTAACCAGAGTCCCGTATCAAATAATAAATTATACGCACTGCTTGGATTCAAAAGGATCTGAATTTCTGGCCAGGAAGAGGAAGAACCCCAGGAATTCACCTTCAGGAATGACCAAGGAGTAGTAACTAACATTTACGAGGCGTGTTTGCAGACACTCTTCTAGACACGTACACGTGAGTGAACACATTGAATCCTTACCCCCAATAGAAGGCTCTCTTATGACCCGCATTTTGCAGATGAGAAAACAGAGGCATAATTGGACGAATTAAGCTACATGCCCCCAGTCAGGGACTACTAAGCAGAAGACTCAAGTCTCCAAACCAATACTTTGTGCAGAGCCGGGCTGTAGCCACTACACCACACTGCCTCCCACTGAGGCCTGTTTAAGAGAGAACCAGGCTCTGTCACGCTTGTCCCAGGTGCAAAGCCTCAATGACCAAAGAGCCGTTATTCCAGTGGAGGTGTGTGTAACTCACACCAGACCCCTCCACTACCCCAAAGCCTTCAGTGTGCATTTGAAGAAGGTGCCAGAGAGAGGGGGCAAGGTCTTAGCTATTGGAGGAGCCAAAGGTGACCCTGCTCAAGACCCTCCCAGTAAGGGCAGAAAGGGCTTCTCCAGACTCAGAGCAAGGCCCCAGTGTGAGCAGGATCCTCATGTGTCCAGCAGAAGCCAGTGCACGGGTAATGGCGGCACTCAGACTGGGGCGCTGGGAGGGTTCGGGGATGGAGGATGGACAGAAGCCCAGGTCAAGCCATATCACAGAAGTAGCTCTCTTAACTCGAGCAGTTTCATTTAAGGAGGAAGAGGACCATACTGATCAAAAATAAATATTTTCATGTCATCGTAATTTACACACTATGTAATACCACTATGATGATGATTTACTAAGAGGCAATAACTTAAGTCATTGATTACTAAAATTTCCATCAATCTAAACAGCAGAGCCCCATCTCAGGGCTTCTGAACTTGGTTTTCACTGCCTGGAAAGCTCTTCAGGCTTCTCTTCCTCCAGCACCAACTCATCCCCCAGGTGGCTACAAGAATGTCCGTGTCCTCAGACAGGCCCTCCCTGTATCTGCAATCTACCGCCGCTTCTTCCCACCCTCCTTATACTCACAGCCCCCATCCTTTTCCTTCACAGCAACCCATCACAATTCATAAAGATGTCACAAATACCCACGTGCATTTCTGCAATGTCTCTTGCCCCTCATACGCCATGAGAGCAGAAATCACATCTGCTCTATCACCATTAAAGACTCAGCACCTAGTATCGGCCACATACTAGGCACCCAAACACCTGATGAATGAATAAATCCATATAGTAAAGAACGAAAAAGTCACCTCCTTTTACTTCTTAAAGTATTATAGTAATTTATTTTTTAAAGGAACAGTTTTTTTAAATTTATTATTATTTTTTTTAGAAATCTCTATACCCAACATGGGGCTCGAACCCACAACCCTGAGATCAAGAGTCTCATGCTCTTCTGACTGAGCCAGCCAGGTGCTCCTACAGTAATTTTAAAAATAGAGTGAATTGTGACATTTGTATTACAGGTTGGTATTTTGTGCTCTATTAGATAAGCCACCCAACTTCAGACTCTAGAACAAACACAAGTTTAAATGTAAACTTGATCAGCCAAGAACCATCTATAAACAAATACAAAATCAACTCCATTCTTGTTCACCAGTCACACCAGTCAGAAATATGACATGCGATTCTCATGACCATTCACGATGACCACAAAAACCATAAAGCACCTGGGCACAAATTTAACGGAAGATATAAAAGAGTTTTACATGTAAAATTATAAAATTTCATTGAAGGACAAAAGACATAGAAAAAGAGAGAGGTACATCAGTTAGCAGATGGCAAACCATGAAGCCCCAGAGACGGCAATTCTCCCTGAATACTATCTAAATGCAATGCAACACCAATAACACAAAATTTAAACTCAAAAAACAAGCCACATGCTTGGGTAACATGTACAAGTTTACCAGTGTGGAGAAAGAGAAGAATGCAATGTGTATGAAATACAGCAACAGACACAAATACAGAAAATGTCATTTTTGCGAATTCCAGTAATTTAACTATTATGGGTATGCAACGTTACTTTCAATATTTTGACTGTTTCAAATATTTTCTCTTTTTTTTTAAGCTGTGAAACAATAAATGCCGTAAGTTCAGAAAAGCAAGAGTCTGGGGGAAATTGACAAAGATGGTAACACCACTGGGTTGTGAAAGCTGTATAAACAGGTGGAGAGGAGCTTCCAGGGGGAAGGAAAGATCCAGGAGAATAATGAGGAAAAAAAGCATAAGACACATCGGAGAATGAACCAAGTGTGGCTCACATCAAACGAATATTCTCATGGAAAGTCAGCTAGTAATGGATCCAGAAATGGCACCATGAAGGAACTATAGTCACAGCCCGCAGTCACAAAAAGTCCATGAGAAGTATTTCTGCAAAGAAAGTTATTTAAAATGTGGTTTAACCAGCTACTTCTCCAAGGATACCTTTTTTCACAGTACATATCTACTCACTTTATGAGAGTTTTTTCCAACCTACTAACTTTTTATGGAATAACCACTTTGGAAATTGCTACATTCTACTAACCCAACCTTTCAGAGGTCTGAGCTAGAACTGAGGCTTAAGGATTTGGAAATAAAAGGCAACAATAAACCAAACATAACAACTGACCAGATGAATGAATGGGTCACAGAAAACAGAGAAGTAGGTAATGCTCTGGAATCCTAAACCCAGATGATGATAGGAATGCTATCAGCACAAACAGTGAAGTCAAAAGAGGATCAACTATTAGGTAATGGGTACTAAGCTCTAATTTAGATGGGTTTGGGAAGACAGTGAGAAACTCCCCTAGAAGGAAAATTGAGCAAGAAGTTAAAAGACTACAGTCAAGTTCCCAGATCTATCCCCTGTCAACTTTATGAGCCTGAGCAGGTCTCAAATACAATAAAGGAGTTACAGCAGTGACTTTAGGCTCTTTCAACTTTAATACTCTATTATTCCAAAAATTGGGCACTTGGAAGTCAAAATACCAATACTATCAAGTTCTACCTTTAAAGGTGTGAAATATACAGAAAATAGAATAAAAATAAACAATTCAAGAATTTGAGTATATGAACTTAAATATATGAATGACAGGCTTTTAAAAGAGTGTGCAATTACAGATGTTTAAGAGATCCATGAAACCGAGAAAGCTATGAAGTCTAACTCTGGCCCCTCCCCCAATGCCACAGAATACTTAGTTTTCTGCTGCTGCACCAAGCAGACGTCTAACTCTGACCCAATGTGGCAGTTCACGTATTTTTATGAATACCTCTCAACACCGTGAAGATTTCAAGGCAAATGAGAACTTTTTCCTAGATGGCTCACCACATCAGGGGTAGACCAAAACTGTGGTCAACTTATTACATCTGTGAGCAGAGTGCCTACAAAACACTAGCCTCCCACACTGGCCTAAGCCCAGGGTTTATAAAAATTAAGCTTTTCCTAAGAGCATTCAGGCTGGTATTCTAAGTGAATAAAATTGTGATGATCCTTTTGAAGAACTTTCAAGGGAAAAAACGAGCAGCTAAGAACTGCAAATAGCATCGCAGGGTCTAATAATAAAAAAATCTAAAAGGAAGCGGCTCTCAGGGAGGAGAGATTAGAGGTACTGGAAAGTGCACACAGGGCCGGCACGGGAGGGATTTTTTAACAGAGACTGAAAATTTTTTGAAAAAAACCAAGAGTTTTTGTTGTTGTGGTTGTTCTTGTCGTTTGTTTTGGTTTAAGTGTATGAAAAATGCTTTCATGAAACCAGTAGGAAAATGACGAGCACATACACAGTTAACAAAAGCCAATAGTTAACAATCTGTTCCATTGTCTTCTCAATTCCATTTTCAAAAATCTCTTTAAGGATGTTGAATTCTTTTCTTTTTTTTTAAACAAGTTTAAAACTGTGTAAGACACAATTTTGAATTGTATTTTCATTTTCACAAGGCAAAATGAAGCCACCTGTGCGATTTCCAAGCCTCCTGAGCCCACACAGGATCGGTGGGAAAGTCCCTGGAAGGCACAGACCTGGTTTCCTCTGGGCCTCTCAAGCTATCAAGGAAAGCCAGGCACCTGGTATTTTTAGAAGCTCAGCGTTGTTTATCTGATAAGCAAAGGAAGAATGTCAATTTTCACTTTTCTCCAGACTTCAATTTCTAAAACTGCCTATCTTGGAAGAATATAAATTCCATACCAACCCTCTTCTTCCCCACCTTGTCCAAAGTCATTCCCTAAGCCCCAGCTCTGCAGTGGTGCTCACACCATTTCATTCATATACATCAGACCCTGAACTCCAGCTGGATGCCCAGCAGCGTACATACTGCTCTTGGATAGACTGGAAACCAGAGGACCAGACAAAGCCCCTGGAAACTCCCAGATGGCCATCTAATTCCTGCAGATAAGGAAGTGGGGGAGAGGGCAGGGAAAGATCACCAGGCAAGCTGGCTCCTCACCAGCAGGCTGAATCTTGTTCACCAAGTCACCCTCATTTCGGGGAGAATGAGGCATCATGGGACAGCCTAGCACAAAGCCCAGAAAAGGAGAAACTGAGAAGCATTTCAATCAACCCGCCCAGCTGTGGACTGGCCAAGGACACCCACGGGAACCCTGACTCCAGGTGAAAAAGGAAGCAAGCCAGGAGGGAGAGACTGTCCAGGTAGGCTCTCCTTCCAACTCCTTAAAACAACCTCTTCAAGAGTGGCCCAGAGCTTCAAAGAACACTGCACCACCAGGCAAGAATGTTGTCCTGGAAAGCACACAGTCTTGGGCTTAATCTCTATCAGCCCTGGGCAAATTACTCAGTTCCCTCATCCACAAACATCTCCTACTGAAGGACAGCAATGACAAACAAGGTACAGAAAATACCCAGGGGGCGGCTGGGTGACTCAGTCCGTTAAGATTCAGACTCTTGATCTCAGCTCAGGTCTTGATCTCAGAGTCATGAGGTGGAGCTCCACGCTGGGTATGGAGCCTACCTCAAAAAAAAGAAAAGAAAAAAGGAAAACAAAAAGGACCCAGGATGAGGCCTGACACAAAGAAAGCACCCAACACTTCATTGACAATAGCATGAACGCCATATAAAATATGAATGATTCATTCTTTGGGGACTTGGCATTTCTCGCCCACAAGGCGAATATGGCTGAAGTCTGCGAACAGCCCTAGCGGGGCTGAATCACCAGCCAGGCTGAACACAGAACGCGGACAGGACGCTGGGAGGTGGAAGGGAAGGAAGCAGGAGGCACCAAGGACCTAGCCTGTGCCAGAGCCAACCAGGTGACTCGGCACCTTCTCCCATGGAATGGCATGTGATCCATCCTCAGGATTCCCTACACTCTCCTGCAGAATGCTGCTTCCTACCATCCCAACCAACCCAACCAGGGGCAGGTGTTCGGAGGCCTGACCCCTTCCACGCCACCAGAGGTTGGAGGAAATGAAATCACCGAGGACAAAGAAGGAGCGGGCACTGTGCTCAGTCTCCTCCCACTCTTTCACTTTTGTTTGTTTTCAGCTTTTGTCTGGGCCTTGGTCACCACAGCTGTCACAGTCACTTTCTTCATTTCTCCAACATCCACTCCAGGCACGGTGGCCTGCCCTGCTGTGTCCTTTGAGGCACAAAGGATTTCCTTTATTGCTTTTTTAACGCATGGCCTCCCATCAACCGTGTGGTTAATAAAATATGAATGGATGAAGAAGGTACTGACAACAGAAGAGAAACCTATGGAAGGTTATGGGAGCGAGATGCCGTGCAGCGCCTGTCACCCTGCGCAGCGGGTAGGCTGGAAGGCGCTCCTTGATAGAGCTCAGCAGACGTGTCTGCCTCCCTCCAAACAGCCAGGGAAGGGCAATTTAATGACAAGAGACAGAAGTTACTGCACCTACACCGCACTCCCCAAAGCCCCCAAATGATACCCTATCATTATCTGAAATAATTAAACAAGTAAAGACAGAACTTTCAGTCTTGACAGTCTTATCTAAGAAACAAACAAAAAACAATATTGACTTTTCCATTGGCCCAGAAGCATTCTGAGAAATCCATAAACAATCAATGATGCCAAGTGTGAAAATCCATTCTGCTCCTGCATTTGGTGGTCACTCTTGGGCCAAGGTCAGGTGTCTCCTGCCCACAACCACTCTCCATGCCACCCCAAAGACAGCATACCACTTCCATTCCCTTTTCACATGGACACCTAAGCTCACTTCCCCTGTGGGGAAAGGATGAGCCCAGAAATTCCATGGAATATGTGTTCCCATGAGCACAGAAATTTGATGATCTCAGAGGTATTATAAAGAAAGACCCTTGACACTTCCCTAAGGAAGAATGTCTTCTGTAAAAGGCGACTGCCAGGACCAAAAGCATGTGCTGGGAAAATCCACGGCCTGCTGCTGCGTGTGTTTCCAATTCTGATGTCCCACTTCCTCTTTATAATAACATTCCTTCCCTCCTTACTTGTCTTCTAAAAAGACACTCTGGCATTGGGTCTCCAAAGGGTGCTGTTCTATGAAAGGCTGTAAGATAAAAAGAGCTAAAATGGATTTCAATAAATATAAAATGCTTAAACACTATGTAAGATCTATTCCATTCCACCACTTTTAAATATTTCCAAAAAAGAACTTATTTTTATATGTTGGCGGCCTAACTTCTTAAAAATAAAGTTTCCTTCATTTAAAGCTTATTCACACCGGCCATCACACAACATAAAGCTTTTTAGCGAATACACTTTTAAGAGTTGTGATGTCACTATTGTGACTTCCAAACCTATCTCACAGGGGTTTCTTTTTTTTTTTAAGATTTTATTTATTTATCAGAGAAAGAGAGAGAGAGAACACAAGCAGGGGAAGAGGCAGAGGGAGAGGGAGAAGCAGACTCCCCACTGAGCAGGGAGCTGGGGAGGGGGAGGGGAGATGGTCCTGGGATCATGACTTGAGTGGAAGGCAGATGCTTAGCCCTTAACCGACTGAGACACCCAGGTGCCGCCACAGAGGTTTCTGATAGGATCAGTTATGATAATATATGGGAAAGTGATAAGAAATTTGCAAAAGGCTAATCAAATAGATAGTCAAGCTGTTGTTATTCCAATTTTTAAAAAGCTATCATACCATACAGGTTTTACTTAAAAAGAATACGGACTTTGGAAACAGAGATGGGAGTTCAAATTTCACCTCCACCACTTACTAGTTACCTACACGCAAGTGGGATGTAAGAGGCAAGCTCGTAAACTCCCTAGGCCTTGTTTCAACTGTAAAATGGATGTAATACCCACCTTAGCAAGTTGCGAGGATTCAGAGAGTAATGTATGCAAAACCCATTATACATAGTAAACACTTACTAAATGATAGTTAAAATTGTTAGGCTATTTAATGAAAATCCAAATACCCAGCTATTAAAACTAGTAGAAGGGAGGGGGAAGAGGGGAGAATCTCACCCAAAGAGAGGACAAATGCTAAAAACACAGATCTCACACTCTGAGGATCCCTTCTTCTCCCAAACCACTCCTACCCCCCACTCCTTCCCCCCTGAGGTCAGAAGCTCCTCCTTGCTTTGCATAACTGTGCAGCAACCCAGGAATGAGTCTTTTACACCAGGCTTGACAAAGTGATGATTCATCCCAACCCATGAAGGGGGTGCAGCCAGTAATCAGCCTCAGCACACAATGGGAGATCCATGTGGAGAGCCTTTGGCCAGAGACAAGCTATGTAAGAGAACCCCCCCACCCCCCCANGTATATTCCAAATAGTACTTGGGAGGAATCCAACTGTCCTATATTTCACGAAACAATTCCCAACATAAATGGAAAGTCCAAAATGGCAACACAACAATAACGAAGAAGTCTCCCTCTGTTCCCTGTTTGCTGCCTGTGGCACCATGTTTTGCCAGGCAGTGTGTCAGTTATAACAACAAAAAGCTTGATGGTTGGACAACATCCCACTTCAACTTCACATCATAATGGCTCCTGAGGACAAGTCACACTGCTTCTCAGCCTGGCCTGAAAATGTGACCGCGTTCCCCACGAAAAAGACAAACCCTCGGCAGCAGCTTATACAGCTCTTTTCCATTACCACTTTGTGGGCAGGAAACATTTTTTCCCCCTGGAGTAAGCTCCTAATTCCCCTTCTAAGGTTAAGAGGCTTTCAGACTTGGTTGTCTTAAAATCAATGCCCAGTGGGATGGTTTAACCGGAGGTCCTCAGAGTTGTCAAAGAGGCAGCTCTGGGTCCTTTGCCACTCTGCGGGCAGCCAGACTACTACAACTGGATGTCTCCTCATTTATCACCACAGTAATTGTAACCTTCAGTCTGACTTTGGGATCCTTCCACCAGTGTCCCATAGGCACAAACCATGAATGCCTGGAAATGTCAGCCTCCTCCCAAAACAGTGTCTTCGCTTGGAATACCCCATTCAAAAACACTCATTTAATCCCCCCTGGCTCCCTCCCTAGGTCAACCCTTCTTCCTCCTGTCAATCTAGGAAAGGGTCACTCAACAAATGTCCACCATATTACATTTAATTCTGCCTCCCCCTAAAAAAAAAAAAAAATCCTCTTCATCATAATGCTGTCAGTTCTCTTTCTTATTCCAGGTGGCCCACTCTGGGGGAGAGAAAGCACAGACGCAGCGAGTGGATCCTCAACTCAAAATCCGAACACTGGGGTGTGGGGTGTGTTTTCTGGGAAAGCCTACAAAAGGGTTTTTCAACTCAAGTGTTACATAATCTGATTCATTTATTTAGCAATGTCTAATTTTATAGTGGTTTCCCCTCAAACATTCCTGGAAAATTGTTATACTATATTACAATGGAGAAAATTATTTTATGTCAAAATCAATTCTATAAAATTTGCCTCCTACCCATTCAAGCCAACAGCCACTAGCTACACACACTGGTCCACGGGCACACACATACACACAAATACCCTGATCCCTAACAAAACAAAACAAACAAAAAAAAGGTCTTCTTCCACTGTAACTAAGATTTGATTTCAGCAAACCAACACTGGGAGCGCCTAGAACTCAAGGAAGTGCACAACTTGTTGCGGCAATAAACGCCGGGCCACGGTCTGAACAAAGCCATTACAAAGAAGCTCCAGAAACCCACAGGGCCCGTGGACAAAATGTTATGTGCCGGCAATCAATTCTCCAATGCACGCTCATCAACCCTTTCCCAACCCTCTTCCCGGCCCCAGCAAGCACCCTCCAGGACTCCAGTTCCTAATCTGGTTTTCATTCCGGCCCCGCTCCCTCCCCTTCCTTCTCAACGACCGTGAATCAATCCCATCCCGGGCAGGAAACGAGACCCAGGGCAGCCCCCTCCGCCGCGGCGGAACAAAGGAGCAGAGCGCAGCTGCACGCGCGGGACACCCCATCGGGTCCTGGACCTCCTTCTCCCCTGCCGCCGCCGCCGGGGCACGCCGCACCTGAACCCCACTCCCCAGGACGCCCCATTGTTCTCCCAACGCTTTCCTTCCCTGAGGCGGCCACCCCGTGCCCTTCCCTAAAACCAGGGGGCCAGGAAACAGCTGTGGGCCAGAGAAAAGGAGGGGGTGTGGGTAAGAACGAGGAAGATCTGGATTCCACTCTGTCCACAGGTACAAGGAGGATGGGGCAAAGTAAGAGCAACTTAGTTTACAAGCCTTCTTCTCTCCCACCCGCCCCCGAAGCAACTGCGAAGTCACGACCACCCCGCGCGACCTCCAGCGTGCGCGGGCTCTCGCCGCCGCGCCGCAGCGCCCGGAGGAGAGCGCCGCAACCCCCCTGACCCGTGCCCCACGGCCTGCGGCGGGGCCACGGAGACGTCGGGCACAAAGGCGCGAGGCGCCCACTCCGCCGCCCCTAGCGGGCCGCGGCCAGAGCAAGCGGGCAGGGGAGAAGGGGAAAGCGCTCGCGCTACCTCGCGGGGCGCCGCTCCGCCTCCCGGTCGTCCTCGCGTTCCGGGACGCGGGCCCACCGCGAAGCTGCGGGGCTCCCGCGGCGGCTGCTCGACGGAGGCTGCTGGGGCGGACGCTGTTCCGCGGCTGCCGGCCCTTCGCGCGCCCCGCGCTCCCGCACCGCCTCCACGCGCCGCGCTGGGCTCCCGTGCGCGCCCGACAGCAGAGTGCTGGGCTGCTGCGGAGAGCTAGGCTGCGGCGGGAGGCGTGCGGCCACTCCCCTCTCCCCGGCAAACGGAGGGGCTGGCCGAGGGGCGGGGGCGGCCCTCGCCGCCTGGGATTCGCCCCTCCGCGCGCGGGCAGGACCCGGAGCCACCGCCTCAGTGCCGACTCACCTCCGGGCGCCCGGTGCCGGCTGCACAGCGCCCCCCGGTGAGCGCGAGCGGCAGCTTGCGCACCCGAGGGCAAGTCTAGATGGGGCCAGAAACGGAGGAGAGGAAGAAAGGGGAGGCGTCCTCGCCCAGCACCCACGGAGAGCACGGCCCTTATTACCTTTTTCACTCCTGAATTTACTGACGTCAAGCAAGAAATGTAATAACTGGGGCGGGGGGTAACAACTAGGAGCCAGCCTGGGGGCAAATGCCAGCAGACTGGCAGCGTTCTCAATTGTTCCTTCTGCCCTAGATAAAAAAGTTTGGCTACCAGAGAATATCAGCAAGGATTAATTTGACCGAAAGAGAATGGAACTGTATTGAGTAGCAAAGTATGCTTTTACTTACAAGGTTTTTAATAACTCACATTATGCTAAGTAGACACTGGCCAATTCTCTGCTACAAAAAATGAAAGGTAGTTTAAAAGAAATTTCAAATACCCATATGTGTCTGAAAACAGCGTTATCAGTGGCCACTGGGTAATGACCAATTATGGGGTATTAGTCTGCCTATTATTTAGGCATGTTGGAGGGGCCAGGGACTCAGGACCTCCAGCTTCTTACTCCAGCCTGCCTCTTGCCTCTTTGTGGAATTTAGAACATGCCACTTGACCCAGGTCCCGGTTTCCTCATCCTGGAGGAGGGAAGGGTGCTCTTCCAACCTTACTCACTGGGTGAGGTGAGGATTACTTGGCTAAGGTGTTCAAAGGAATGTAGGCACAGTAATTATTACTCATGATTCTAACTACTTTATCCTATAATGAAATAAATTGCCATAAATGGGGCCAGGTTTAAATGAACTGACCTATATCTGGAAACTGTCACTAAAATGAGGTGAACCAAAGAATTCATACCATATATAGTAACTCTGTTTCCAGAGGCATAAGAACCACAGGCACTGGGATTTGTCAAATGTCACCAGTAGAGTTTGGAAAGGTGACAATTGCCCAGACTCCATCTGCTTGGAAATGGATCACCACTGATGACAATATGTGCATCAAAAGCAGATCTGCAGAAGACATGATAATGGGGTAAGCTAAGGTATATTGAATATCAGGTACTGTTCCATTCTTGTTTAATCTTCACAGAAACCTGAGGTAGGGTTCTTTCTTTTTCTTATTTTAAAGACAAGGAAAGCCGAAACCAGAGAGGTCTTCCAGCTAATAAGTGGCAGTGGTGGTCTGAAGACATGTCCACAAATTCATTGACACTCTTCCTGTTACAGAGTGGAGTCTAATTGCCTTCCTCTTGAATATGGCTGAACTTAGTGGCTTAATTCTAATGAAGAGAACGCAGCAGAAGTGATGCTGTATGACTTCTGATTCTAGGTCATGCAAGGAGGTAGAGCTTTCACCTGGCCCTCTCTTGGAACTCACCCTTGGAACATGGCTGCCGTGCTATGAGGAAGCTCAGTCTACATGGAAGGTCAGGCGTAGATATTCCAGCTGATGGTGCCAGCTGAGAACCCAGCCTACAGCCAGATACGTGAGTTAGTGAGCCTTTGAGGTGACTCCAGCCCTAGTCACTGACTGACCACAGTGCATAAGAGACCTGGCGAGAAAACCTAACTGAACCTAGTCAGTACCCTGAATCAGGAGATATAATAATATTGAGAGATTGTCTTTGGAGGGGTCATTACATAGCAGTTGACACTGGACACAGTGGGAGAGATGGAATTTGAACCCAGGCGGTCTGACTCCACAGTCTCCACCGCAATCACATTGCCTCAGACCTTGCTGACCTCGCCTAATGAACACCAGCCTTCACAACAGTGTATGGACCTGCTACACGAGGACACATTTAGGCTCACTTTTCCACTTTGCCCGTCTGATTTCAAGTTCCAAACAGATGACTTATAGCACGTTGGCAATAAGGAAGCCTCTGACTTCTCTATCTAGTTCAGCTTTCCAAAAAATAACAAGTTCAAATGGCAGGTTCACAAATACCAAATGTAAACAAATGGTTTGAAAGAGTGGGGAAACTATCAGCTTTTCATCTTTGAATAGGACCAGGTTTTCTTTAAAAGTGGGTTTGGGACAAGTATGTGCTGATAGGACTCCTGAGAAAGCTACTCTTAGGAAGATTTTGGAACTCCTGCCCCAAGGAAAAGATAGGGGACTTAGTTATATGGAAACAATTCTTCCTCTAGAAGGACCTAGCATAGTGGGGACACTTATGGCTTTCTCCCTGTTTTTCAGCAAATTCAGAAAAGAAAATATTAGAAACTGATGATCATGTCCTAATAATCACTGAGAAAATGAACCAAGAAGCTATTAGAAAGCCAAAAGTGCTTCTAGAGCAATGTGCTGCTTCTCTTTCAAAAACACCATTAACCTAGTTTTCATAAATCTCAAAATCCAAACTCCTGAAGACATACCATGAGGTTTTTAAATACTTTTACCTTCTTGGCCATTCTTTTCAAAACTCAATCAATCAACAACTTTTGAATTTAAGAGAAGCAGATTACAGTTCTAGTAACTGTCAAGAATGGATAATAAATCCACCAACTACAAAAGCATTTTTTACTTTCCCATCAGTCTATTTAAAGGAAGTAGAATATATGAAGAAGCAGAAGGACAATTATTATGATTTTTGGGTGAAAAACATAAATTATCAAATTATAGGAATAAAAAGAATATAAGAAGTGTACTTTACCACAATGAAAACATGTAATGATTTAAATTAAAACAAAAGAAATCCTGCCATCCTTGTGGGAAAATGTAGATATAAAAGCACATTTGTGTGTGTCCCAGGAAAAGAATCACCACTGAGTGTGTAGGGTTTGTTGTTTTTCTTTTATCGTAGGTGTTTTTAACTTGAGTCCTTTTTAAAATAATTTTTTCTAAATTCAACTTTGGGGGAAATAAACAACAAAAGGACCACACTACCTGCGTCTACCTCATTTTGGTGTAGCAAAAGAAATAATGAGCTGGAAGTCATAATTTTACATGTTCTCACTGGCCCTATCTGCAGCTAGCTTTAGAATTTTAACCAGAAGGCTCATGCTGCCTGCCCTTAGTTATTTTACATCATCTTTAATGTGTTAAGGGCCTCCAGATCTAAAAAAATCTAAAAGTGCTTTGGCCATCTTTTCTCTCCTCATCTACCTACCCAAACACTTAGCTGTCACCCACTTTCCTCATCCTTTGAGACTGGTAACGTCTTGATGCCACATCCTCTCAGTACCTATTAATTTGTTCCAGGCTATAAAATCTTTCTAGTTGTTCTCTTATAAATGTTTGGCTTCTTCAACCACATGATAGATATCTAGATTAAAGAAGTAATTCATTTAGAAAGCTCCAGGCCCATGACAATAAGAACAATCTTAGAGAGCTTACCTGTTTTCAAAAGTGTTCTTGGGTGCCTGGTTGGCTCAGCTGATTGGGAGTCCGACTCTTGGTTTCCGCTCAGGTCATGATTTTAGGGTAATGATCTCGGGGTCATGGGATCAAGCCCCGCATCAGGCTCCTCCCTCAGCTGGAAGTCTGCTGGAAATTCTCTCTCTCCCTCTCCCCCTTCCCCTCCCTCTGCTTTCACTCTCTCGGTCGCTCTCTCTAAAATAAATACATAAATCTTTAAACTCAGTAAACACTTAAATAGTATATCTTACATAGTTTCATGCAAAAGAAACCTTTTTTATGTATTTAAAGAGTGGTTTGAAAATAAATGCTTCATCATCTACCTTCAGCTCAGGTCATGATCCCAGTATCTTGGGATCAAGCCCTCTGTGGGGCTTGCTGCTCAGCGGGGAGTCTGCTTCTCCCTCTCCCTTGCCACTCAGCCTTCTTGTGCTCTCTCTCTTTGTCAAATAAATAAAATCTTAAAAAAAAAAAAAAAGAAAAATGCTTAATAAAGTATTATTTGAAATTCACATTAGGTATTATAAAAAATATTTCTATGGCATTTTCAGCCTCCAGGAGAATAAACACTACTCTTACTCTAAGTATTTAAGAAGCTGGAGATAGAAAGTGGCTAGGAGAGGGGCGCCTGGGTGGCTCAGTCGGTTAAGCGTCCGCCTTTGGCTCAGGTCATGATCCCAGGGTTCTGGGATCGAGCCCTGTGTTGGGCTGTCTGCTCAGCGGGGAGCCTGTTTCTTCCTCTCCCTCTGTCTGCTGATCTGCTTACTTGTGCTCTCTCTGTCAAATAAATAAATAAATAAATAAATAAATAAATAAATAAAAATCTTAAAAAAAAAGTAGCTAGGAGAGTGGATCTTGAAAACTCTCATCAAAAGAAAAAAATAAGATGATTTGTAACTACGATGATGATAGATGTTCACTGAACTATCAACTGGTGATCACTTTGCAATATATACAGATATTGAACTTTTACACTATACACCTCAAACTAACATAATACTATGTCAATTATACTTCAATTAAAAAATAAAATTAATTAAAAAAAATTAAAACAGTAGATAAATGCCAACAAGAATCTCAGAGGATAAAATGGCTGATAGAATTTCTCCTGGGCAGGAAAATTCACTAAAGCTTTTTAAAGATTAAAAAAAAGAAGAATTCAAAGACCTCACAGATAGGTTCCTTATAGGTACTGGCCTATGGGAAGATCAAAAGCAGCTATTCTTTATAAAAACATAACAATGTAATTGAGCACTAAAATCAGGCAGGGAAACTCCAAGTGTAATTTTTTTCCTCCACAAAACGCATTTGTCCATAGCTCAGAACACTCTGATCCCTCAAATAAATTATAGACCCATTGCCAGGAAATTTAAATTGCCTGCATTTTTCCCCTTTGCATTCTGTCATTTGAACTAGTAAAATAATTGTCTTTTTTATTTTCTCTCAAGCTGTAGCATGTTAGTACCATTATGGCAAAACCTTGCTGTAAAACAATAAATCAACCTGAAGAATAGCTAGACTTTTTTCCAATCTTTTTTAAAAAGCATTTTCATTTTTCTAATGATAACTGGGGAGCTTGTCATCTCGTTGCTGAGGAGACTCGAGGAGGACTGCAAGGAAAAGCAAATATTATGGCAAAGGAAAAAAATACTGGCTGTCTATCCCAGATGAAGAGCCATTTAGCAAACATGCAAAATAAGACTTGGGTTCTGCTGCAGTCCCTAAAACTAAATGTCCATTTATTTGAGTCTAGTATATACATTCATCACAAGTGTCAGCATAGGAAAATGCTGGTAGAGAAAGATAATTGCTTAACAAAAAAATAAAAGGTTCGTTTCTTAACAACCAAGATGACATACAATCCAGGTTGAGGTACTACTGACTAAATAAATCAAAATTTAACTTGGAAGTATGAGCCAAGGCTTGGTAGCAGGTTTGAGAGTTGCTTCAGCAGTGTTCTCAATCTTAACATCTTCTGTACAAGATGAGAAGCTCCATGAGGGCAGAATTTTTATGTCTTTGGTTCACTGTTGTGTCCCCAGAGCCTAGGAACATACGAGATATTCAATAAACATTGTTGAACTGGTGAACGAATTTCATATATTATTACTTTAAGTAAATTCAACCAGCCTGTCATCTCAGTTCGTTCCAGATGGATCTTAGAGCAATTTTTAAGACTTTCTTAGCAAGGTAGAACAAAACAGGTCCCATGATGGCTTCACAGTGGTGATCTACTTCAATTCCGAATAAAGCTGGAACAACTTTAAAGAGAGTAGCATCAAGGCAGAGTCCACCTTATACAGAGGAAGAAGTGGACCACATGAGCCAGGGCGTTAAAAAGTAACCAGCTTCCAAGGCAAGCAGAACTTCTACTGAAGAGATGAATAACCTCTTTTCCCATCAGACACACCAAAATGTGGGTGTTCCTCCTCAAATCCACACATGTCAATATGACTAAAAGAAGGGAGCAGACGTTTATGTCTTTGACCCCCTGGGGCCCTCTTGCCAAGCCTGCCCTCACATGCCCCAACCCCCATCTCAACAAGTGGGTGCTTGGCAAGTTCTGCCCAAATCTTAGATGACCCTGACAGAGCTCAGGGTTAAATGCCTTCCTCAGATACCTTCCTCTGGGGCCCTGGGTCTATAAATTGCTTCCAAAGTTCCTACTCTCCTGAAGTCTTCTTAAAACTTGCATGAAAACTAGCTTCTCCTCGGAGAGGGGTCCTGCAGGATCTAGCATGCTTCTACAAGTCCACAGTTCCATTAAATGGAAAAGCATGTTAAAAACTTTTCAATTTTCTTTGTGAATCTTTATCAACCTAAAGCAGTTATCACCACCCAGATTTAGCTTGGGCATGGGAAAGAGAATCTCTTTATTTCTTGGCACATGGCCTCCTCCATGCCTAAATGGTTTAGTCCCACCGAGTGATTTGGATTAGTGTGTAAATACTCTAGATTATCAGCCATAGGAGACGTTCTACCTTGGGGACTCTCGTTCTTGCCTGTGGTCAGGCATCATATACCAAGGCCAAAGAGTGAAGTAGATGACACTTGACCTACATTAAGAAGTATTTGAGTGCCTACTCAGTCCCATGTTGGCTCCATCACTGGGATGCCATGGTGAACATGATGGTCAAGATCTGGAACCTTCCAGGAATGTATGGTCTAGCTTCAGGTCTTTGGCACCTTCATCACGTGGGTATAACTCCCCTTTCCTTTGTAATGCCCTCCAAGTCCTACAGGCAATGAGATCCCTGATACTGCCCCTAGACACCTCTAGGTCTCAGCATCTGCTTATCAGTCTCTTTCACTACCCTGAGACAATCTTAAGGACAGAATCGCATCTTATTATTTCCTTATTCCCACGTTTAACATAGTTCCTGGAACATAGTAGGTACTCAATAAATTCTTGTTGCATGAATGAATACAATTTTTTTCCAGTACCTTCTTTCATGGGTCCTGCGTAACTCTTATTGCTCAACTTGAAAAATTACCTCTTTCCTCTCATAGCAAACCTCACAAAATTTAGTGTAGTATCCTCTTCTAATACGCTTAAATACAACAAATAGGTATAAATATTTTTAAAAGCCATTTTTCATTTTTAATCCATCTTGGAACTGACATCTCCTATGCTTCTGGTATACATTTTCATACTTTGATGCTAAAGGATTCTTATTTCTGTAGAAACAGATACCCTAGGCTGACCTCATTCAGCTTATCACAAATGTTCCCCACTGCTTTCCATCTCTACTGCAGAACCAATGCATATGTTTTCCCCAGCCTTCCTGCCCAAGTCAATTCATAAATATTTTTAATCTATGAATGTTTAAACTCAAAAAGATTTATTGGGCCACTTTAAATACTTATTTCTTGCTTACATGGGACTGAAAGATCACAATGGCTCAGGATCAATTGCATTTCATCTTTTCAGTACTTATTTCACAGCTGAGCACTTCTCAGAATTATGAACATGAGTCCAGTCCCTGACAAGCCATAGCAAAGGCCAAAAGAATGAGAGAAATTATCCACCCTGGAACCCACATGGGATAACAGGGACAGAATAGGCAGCATCTGCTGTGACTTATTACAGCCTACATGTTACACTAGGCCCCAGGTCGATCCTAAAACGGAAGTCTTGTGTTATGGGTCTTTCACCACAGGAAAGCAACATAAACATACATTCAACAATAACACTCCATAAATCTCTGCCCCAATTATAGAACTTTATCTCATGTGGTGCCAATAAGAAAGACAGATATTTCAAAACAGCAGGAAGAAATTACTGTTTCATGTGCAGAAACATTTAATATCACTGTAGAGAAATCTTTTAACATAAGTAAGACGTGGAACTATCTGCCTCAGGATAAATCCAAAAGAAGGAAGACTCTCTCCAAATAGTGTCAAATAGATTTTTGTATTTTTTAAAAATGGGTGAATAAGAAGAAAATAAATTATTTCTAAAACTATAGCTACGTGCCTAGGCCATACCCATGGCACCTTGATTATGGATAGAAGAGTAATATGTGACCAAGGACTGTGTGGCAGGGTGGGGGAACGAGAGAGTCTTAATGCGGGGTCAAAATCCTACTGGGATTTATGTCAAAGTGTGTGTGTGTGTGTGAGCGAGTGTGTGTGTGTGAGCATATGTGTGCACATGTTTGCTTACAGTTGTGGTGCATGTATATATTTCTCTGGGGGGAGGATTCTATCAGTCCCCAGATTCTCCCAAAAGGCTTTTGACTTCACCAAAGGTTACCAGCCACTGTTCTATAGTGAATATTTCCCAGATTCATAAGCAAAGATGTGTTACTATCAGATGAGGTTCAAGATGACCGACCACAGTGGTGAACAAAACCACATCACTGGAGTCCGAGGCAGCGGTGCCAAGCAGCCAGGATGTGCCCACTCAGATGGGAATGAGAAAGAAAATCACTCATGAAGACCACATACCATTTTGCTGGAAACTCAAACCTTAGTGAGGTAAGGCCAGCAAATCCTTCTCTCCATGCTTAGGAGCGTGCAAGCAACAGGATGTTTCTTCTGTTTCCCTAGTGTACCCCTCAGAGGCACCCCAAACTACCCTTGACATGGGGTTTTGACAGCTGTTAGTTTTATAAGGCATGCTGCATGTGTAAAGACCCTAAAGGGGCACGGGATAAGGTCATGCCTAGCAGCACTCCACTCTGGAAAACTGCTGATCTGAGATGTTGCTATGGTGGTTTATTGGTGGTGGTGTTTTCTAAAGCTGTTAGTTTTATAAGGCATGCTGCATGTGTAAAGACCCTAAAGGGGCACGGGATAAGGTCATGCCTAGCAGCACTCCACTCTGGAAAACTGCTGATCTGAGATGTTGCTATGGTGGTTTATTGGTGGTGGTGTTTTCTAAAATTTGTTCTTTTCACATTTATTGTTTTACTACATCAAAATTATGATCACACCTTGTGTCTGGGACTTCTGTGCTTCTTTTTCAACACTGACAGACCTACCCATGCACTAGTCTAAACACACTTACCCAGCTGATTGAGTTATACACAAGGGGGATTCCTTTACCACCCTAAATTTGATAATCTCATCAGCCCGAAAATCAATTAAAATTTGCATACATATTATATGATTATTATTTAAACTACACTTTCAAGATTTAAGCTGTTGCTAAAGTATTATCTCTTCTCCAAGGACCACTCACATTCTCCCCTGGTAAAGTTACATAAGCAGTTGTAACAAATAACCATCCAAATATACAGTGGCGCGAAGGCAATAATTTTTTCTTTCTTGTGCATGCGCCAGTTTGAGGTTCCTGCTCAGTAGGCTACCCTCCGCCACGTGGTCATTTAGGGTTCATTCCATCTTAAGGCTCTGCCACTCTGACTTCCTGTCATCCGCATTCAGCTTGTGGGGACTTTGTAAGACTTGAGATCTGAGAGATTCACAGGTTATAATCTTCTTAAACTGATTTTAGATTTCTGGTTTATTGTAAAAGGATATAACTCAGGAACGGTCAGATGGAAGACACACGTGGGATCAAATATGTGGAAAGGGGCACAGAACTTCCATTCTCTCTCCAAGCACGCCTCTCTCCCAGCACCTCCACCTGGGCCCCAAGCCAGAAGCTCCTGCTGTTTATTCTTGTTATTATCTGGAGCCCCCTGTTCAGTCAGGACCCAGGTGAGAAAATAGAAACTTCTACAGGTGTTTCAAATGAAGAGATTTTACTACAGGCACTTGTTATACGTGTGATGAAAGGACCAGAACCAAAGAGTTAAGTAGACAGGGTGAGGAGAGCCTAAAGATTAACCAAAGTCAGAAGTCATCAACCCCGTAAGGCTGGAGGAACCCAGGGAGAGGGTAGTGTTATCAGAGCCTGGAAGATGGAATCATCACAGAGATGCCAGAAGCTCAGAGGGAGAATTCCTGGCAGATGCTGAGACCATGAAGGGAGGGGCTATCTGACAGCAGTTGGAATCATGAAGCAGCAGCCACTGCCAGAGAAACCACTCAAAACAGAAAGAGGAAAAGAGAAACTCCTAGCTCTCCCCTCCTTGCACCCCTCAACTTCTACCCATCCCTCCCATTGGCTCAGCCTATGTGAAAGCCAGAAGGCAAAGAAACAGGAAAAGGCAGTCCCTTGTGATAGACAACAGAGCAGGGCAAATGCCAGAGCAACCAGGCAAATGACCAGCACATTCTTTTTTAGGGAGACAGAGATGAGTCTGAAGAGAAAAGCCACATGGCTATGGAGTTCTTTGTTGACGGACAGAAGGGAAGGAAGGGGAGTCCAAGGAAGAGAGGTAGGAAAGGAAGAGGAGGTGGCAAAGACTGGAAGTCAAGAAGAGATAGAAGAGAAGAGGAGGGTCTCTCTCCAAGTCTGCTAGAGCAACAGCTCAGACCAGGGCTCCATTTATGCCCGCTTCAGTGATATCTGTAACAGGCCAACAGCAGAATTACAGCGTCCTAAAAACCAGGAGAGGACTAATCCGTACTTTGATGTAGCTCAAGTTTGTCTGGACTTACACATAATGGATTGAAATTAATGTGAATTTAATTCTTTCCTGTCAAAATGGAATTCAAATATCTTTCAAGAGACTTACAAAGAGATTTCAGAAAGTCAAACCACTGCAGGTCCTCGTGTTGAGCACAAAGGCAAAAAGAACTGAGAACAAACAAAGCAGCAGAAAAAAATGTGTGTGGGGGGAGAGGGTGTGGGAGAAGGGAGCCCAAGGGATTTCTTTAGTAATGTTTGTTTATTGCTGTTTCAAATTAGGGAACTAATTTTGGACTGGAGAATAAATAAAGAAGTTCCTTGAGAAATAGAAGACTCTGGATAAGATCACAGCACTGCCTGAAGTTAAATGGGGCGGGGGGGCGGGGGGTCTATTCACACTTACACCTGGCTTGTTTATTTTGTGATGTTAATGCACTTGTGAAAAGAATCCAACTCGCATTATTTTTCTTTTAAAGATTTTATTTATTTGAGAGAGAGGGAGAGAGAGAGAGTGCATGTGTGCGCAGTGAGGGGAGGGGCAGAGGGAGAGAATCTCAGGCAGGATCCCTGCTGAGTACAGAGCCTGACAGGAGGCTCCATCTGATAGATGAGATCTTGACCTGAACCAAAACCAACAGTCCTGACACTCAACCCACTGAGCCACCCAGGCACCACCTCACGTTATTTTTCTTAATGTTGCCTGTTTATCTGCTCATGCAGATAAATGACCGGTACCTCTGTCTTTCCTTACTCAGGTTCTTGCTGAGACCATCTTTTTAGAAGAAGCAGGAGAGGCACCCTTGGAATGTGTATCAATTTTGGGGGGCACATTCAGGAGCACTTCAGAGCCCCGTACTGGATTCCTGGTCCTGGGGACTCTATTTCATGGGCTGGTGTATGTGATTTTTGCCAGGTGAGCAAAGACGTCTGGGCCCAACAATATACTGTGGTTAAGAGTCTAGTGGAAGGCACCCGTGGAACACTTGACAGGGTTTTTGAAGAAGGCCGGGTGTCTGGTGTGACACAGCATCTCGAAAGCGGGCTAGCCAGAATACCGGGCAGGGCCCACCTCGGCTGTGGGCCCTCACTGTTCGCTTCACTGGGCCATGCTCAGCTCGTAAGAAAAGAAGCAGAAAGCCTGCCTGAGGCCCTGTATTGTCTTATAAACGAATATTGCCAGGATGAAAACCTCGACCAGGAATAGTTCCAGGTTTGGCGTTTGGTTTTCGAGCCACTCAAAGAGACTTGCTATGGGAAGTTCCCAGTTAATATTCAGCCTCATCAAGTGAGCTTATTAATAGAAAGTAGTTCATGGCAACCATTTCTAAGGTTCTGATAGATGCCTCATGTTAAAACAGCCAATGAGACACTGATCTTCTTATATGGATTTTCTTAAAATAGCGGCTTTGGTTCTTTCACAATGTTGAAAATATGCCATTTCTGAAGCACATCGACTTGGCCATTCTTGTAGTTTACAGGACACGTTTTTCAAAATCATGAACGTATGGGTTCGCGCTAGGGAAAAGAGATGTTGGTAGTACTGCGAGCGTGAGGTGCTATTCCTACCCTTAAGGAGTTTATTACGATCATCTAAATCACCAACTTGAGTTATGAACTCAATGGTTCTTTTCTCTTCTCTACCACTAAAGCTCCTTAGAAAGGTAATCATTATAGCTACAAGTTCTCAAGTGCCTCCTGTAAGCCTAGAGTATTTACTTCATTTAGTCCTCACAGAAACCCTAAGTGGAAGGTAAATTAATCATGCCCATTTTAGAAAAACTGATGTTCAAATTTACAGATATTAAGTAATTTCCGCAAGAGTCACACAATTACGAAGCGGTGGGGCTGGGATTCAAACTCTTGATTTCAAGGACCATGTGTGCTCCTTAGCACTATACTCAGGATGACCTTTCCTGCATATGCACAGGGCCTGATACCTAAGAGGAGACCATGCTTGGTTTAATGTTCTGCTGTCACTGTCTTGAAATTCATAATGATTCCGAAGTGATTCTGCATTTTATTTCTCACTGGGCCCCACAAAGCCTTCAACTGGTCCTGAGTATGCTACATTTTCTGACATACTAGATGGATACTATAGGTAGGAGTTTAAAATTCTTCAACAGTTCCTTCTCTAAAGGGTAGAACCAAATTCCCACTCTCCACGTGACTGTGGACCAGTCTTAATCACTCACTTCTAATGAACAGAAGATGGCAGAAGTGATGGTATGTGTCTTCATGATCAATAATAAAAGGAATTGTGGCTCCTGCCTTGTTCTTGGGTCACTTGCTCTGGGAAAAGACAGCTGCCATGTCATGAGGACATTTGAGCAGCCCTGAGAGAGGCCCATTGGTGAGGACTGAGGCTTCCCGCCAGGAGCCATGTGAGTGAGCCACCTTGGAAGCATTCAGACAGCATACAGATGCCTACACCCCTTGGCCCAGAGCTCCCCTGCAGCCTTGTGAGCAAGGCTTGAGGTAGAGCCATCCAGATAAGCCACTCCTTGATTCTTGACCCTCAGCAACTGTGTGAGATAGGTTTGTTGTTTTAAGCTAGGATAACTTTTCATGCAGCGATAGAAAACAAATACACCACATAATCTTGGAAGCCAAGAAGTGAGAGGAAACTTTGATTAAAAGGTGAATGCGTGCATCAATATTCGGTGCAACATTGAAATGAATGTTGTTGTCTCTTCTTGTTTTATTCTAGGAGACATAATAGTGATGTTCTCCAGTGAGTGTCAGAGGGCTTCTTTCCACATGATCATTGTGTGAAGGCCTTCCTTTAATTTGGGGGCACAGCTTCTGATCATAACTCTTGACATTCTGTCCTGACTTTTAATCCACAGACTACCACACACTTTTGTTCCACAAGGACCACTTCCTTCTTGAGGACGAAGTCTCTTGATCTTGGTGCTTCTAGCCTTGCCACACTTATGCCACATGGCCCGGAGTTGTCAGGGTGTCTGACAGCATTTCTTCCACCTGCCTGGTATGGAATCAGGCCCCCTGGGCTTGCCCCCTACAGCTGCCTGGCTTTCCTGCTGCCACCCAACCCTGCGTGGTCCTGCCGAGGGCAGTGGGAAGGAGGCAAACAGTCCCTACACACCATTGGACTGGCTCTGTCCCATGCCCTCGCTCTTCAGAACCCAGTCCCGCAGGCTCATGGGAAAGGTAACAATGGCTCGCACGTGACAACAGTGGACCCAGTTGGAAAATAAACTCAACACCATCTGTGCAACAACATCCAAACATGGAGTCATACATGTGAGTTCTAATTCAACAGCCTAGACATTTAAAATCTGATGCTGGAAGTCAATGCGCACACACTGGGACTTGCCCCACGCACCGATACTTGAAGGGCTTGCCTGAACTAGAATGGTTGGCAACAAATGAAACCAGACTTTGGCTCCCTCCTTCTGCATGGTAGAAAACTTTTATACATAAAAGGCAAATTATGACTACTTTCACATGGCAAGTTAGAGGAAAGAAGCACCTTTTTTACAACGCCACAAATGATGTGAAAATTGGCATCAGAGGATGATGTGAGCTACCTTGTTGAAAATGTAAGCTCCAGACCCTGCCTTTGACTCGACTATAATATATAAATCAAAATGAGGGAGGATGGTGATGATAAAGATGGGGAGGAGGGGCAGTGAGGTAAGACAGGACAAGTGTATAATAATCCCTTTTCTGTAGAACCAAAAATATGTCCATTGTCTTCAAGGACATCTACTCACTTTAGAATGACTGACTTTTCTGATGGTAGATGTAACTAAGTAAACTAAAGCCTAACATGCCTAAATGAGCATTTTTTAAGAAGAAGGTATAAAAGATTTATTTATTATCCTGACAATTTTGGTTTTTTCCCGTGCAGTGCCCTCTTGATTTCAGTTTTTTGATTGAGAGCTTCAGATGATGAAGGTCCCTAGGAAAGGTCCAGAGCCTTTTTGCTGCTCCTCATTTCAGGCATGTCCTAACCTCCGTGCAGATAGGATCAGAGCCACGAACACTTGTACGGCCTGAGGTTACTGACTAAGGTTTTCTTTCTTTGTTTTGCTATCTCTTAGGATGTCAGCTCTATAAGGGCAATATCTATGATGTTCAGAGTTGTATCTTCAGTGCCAAGGACAGATGCTGGTGCAGGGAAGTCATCAACAGATGAATGAATGAAAAAAGGAAGACTGCACCTAAAACTAATGGCAGTAAATGAGACACACTGCTTCTGGATGTCCCCAATGGCAGCCCTAATACCCCAAATGTCCGGTAGCTTTCTCCATCACTTATTCATCAAACATTTAATGAGTACCTTGAGTGAAGGCATTATCTGCCACTCTTAGTACACTATGCTTCTTATTTTATCCATTCAGAATATTCTCTCCCACCAAAAGCTGAAGCCAAAAGCAATCCTAGTCTTAATTCCAGGACAAAGTCCCACAGTCATAGTATTTTTCAAAGTATTTTTCCAAGGAAGGGCTACCTGTTTCACTATAGAAAATACTGCTGAGCAGACACCAGCTACCTTTACGATTAAACTGATTTCAAAATTCAGTACGTATTTCCCATGTGAATTCTTAGTAGTACATCAGAAGATAGTTTCAGTGGATGGCATTCCTTTTCCTACTTCATGTGTTTGAGCTTATTATTAGAAGCATGGGAATGTTAGCAAAAATAAGGCAAAATTCCTATTGCAGGGACCTGGCTGGTTCCCCCGCCCCCGTTCCTTTTAATTTATTTATTTCCTGAGAGAAGAATAACAATTGATCTCCATCTAATGCTGTGGCCTCTGCTATATCTCTAATCTGGAAGCAAACTAAGGCCAACTTTTGAAAGAATAAATATGCCAGGCACCATGCAGTTGTTCTCTTAAAAATAACCTTTTTTTTTTTCATTTTTGCATCTCTTAGTATGTATGTGAAAGGAAAATCATATAATGCTCTCCAGAACCACATTTTATCTATCATATAGCAGATGTTAGTACGAATGAAGAAAGTATGCATAGAATGTTTGAAAAGTTTATTCTGAGGCATCTTCATCCTCTTCCTGAGGGCCCCTCGAGGCACGCGCTCCACTCTTTCAGGCAAAGGGAGGACTCCTTTGGGACTTCGAAAATGTTTCCCATCCTAATGCAGGTCCTTGTAGGACATAGAGGAAAGGGGGAGAGAATTAAAAATATTTTCCCAAGTCAGAAGACTTGGTCAATAGGAACAAATGTGGAATTTGGACAGATTCCAATCAGCTTCCTTGAAGTAAAATAATTCCAAGGTTTTCCTTTTTCTAAAACATCTTTCACTCCTATAGGCAACATGAACAAATAATTGATAAATTTCCTTAACACAACAGCATAATCACAGGGGATAAAATATTCTCTTTGAGAGCAAGTTGCTTTTTGAAAAATTCTTAATACCCTCCATTCTCAATTTTATTTAGCTTATTGATAGTCTTATGATCGCACAGGTGACTTGATTGTTTTTATACACATAGATGGGATATGAATTATTGTTATTATTATTTGCATGTATTGGAAGTCTATTTCAAACCCATCTTAAAAAAATAATTACTGTTTGGGGTACTCAGTGGAGCTCTGTAACCTCCATTAATGTCCCTACAGAGCTCCACAGGGAAGAAATCCTGCCCTAGACCTCCACAGGGGTAAAATCATGAATGAAGCAAGAATTTCTTTCGTTTGTTTTTCCATAAGAGACAAGGGACTGCAAAGTAAATAAAATGTTTTACTAAAGAGAAAGAAAAACATGTGGCTGCTTCTTTTCCTCACTGCCTTCCTAAGTATTCAAATGGAAAGAGAGAGAGCCAAGACTTTCCTGAGGACCCTAACAAAATCTCAGAAATCACAGAGTTCCCAGCACCCTTTCTGGGACTAACAGTTTCCTCATCTGTTAAAGAGGAACTGACATCTACCTCTTGGAGTGGTTTAAATACAGTGTAAACCCTCAGAACAAAACCTACCACACAATAAGTGCTCATTAAATGTTAGCTTCTGTTAAACCCTGTGGAAATAACCCTGTATAATAGTGATTGTAAGAGTCAAAGGTTTGTAGTTAGAATTGGTTCTAAAAATCTCAGTAAGGGTACAGAACTTTTGGGGACAAAGCATTTGGTCTGGCACTTTCCATGGCTATTTTATCTTCCAGCAAACATGTATGGATTGCTTATAAATATGAGCTACTCTGCTGGGAAGGAGAGAGGTCAGCACCCAGGGCTTGCTGTCTAAATGTTCACAGTCAAGGGACAAAAGCTTTCCTAAACCAGTTATTGCAATGCAGCATGGCAAGTTCTGTAATAAAAATAATTATACCTATTTATTAATTGGCTGTGTTTTGGGGTGGATCAGCATGTTGCAAATACTGTCCTACTTGTTCTCACAATAATTCTATGAAGTAAGTGCTATTATTTCCATTTTACAGATGGGGACACAGGTTCAGAGAGGCTAAGTAGCTTGTCCAAGGTCACATAACTAGCAAATGATAAGGCTAGACTTTGAACTCGGTCTGTTTAAATCCAAAATCTATGTTCTTAATCACATATACCTAATCACTGTACTTCTTCCCTAAAATATAACATAGAAATAGCAGTATTTATTATTTGTATTAAAATAATGAATATATTGTTAAACATAGATAGTAAAAATATTTGGGAGAGCAAAGGGACTAGTTGGCTAATTCTGCTAGAGGGAAGATGGGAGAGCCACAGGGAGGAGGTGACATTTAAGTTAACCATCAGAGCTATTTTCATGGATGCATCACAGATTAGATTCAGATATGTGTTTTATTTGATTTCCCATCATGCAGCTCTCAGAAGTCTAATTTTTAACTTTTTCTAATCATCAATGTATTTTCAAACTTCTTTCATTAATGCACTGTGTCTGGTCACTAAACACATTTAGTCACTGAAACTCTCAAATACCATCATCCCCTTTTTAAGGGAAACCATAAATCATACATACACACACACACACACACACACACACACACGTATCCTAATGTATCAGGGATTTCTTAAACACACTCCAATAGGTAATGATACATTTTTATAATGCATACTTAGTGATATACACCAAAATGTTAACATTGACTACTCCTTTTTTTTTTATTACTTTTAATTTTATAGGTTCTGAGTTATTAGGTGCAATTTGTCTACTTCTAAAATTTTGCAAGTTTTCTCAGATAAACATTTGTCAGTTTTGCAATCAGATTATACATGCGTTTAAAATAACAGACAACAAAAATTCCCAGGTGTTGTCCTAAAGTCAATGTATGTTCAATCCACTCAACTACACCATGTCTGCGCCTCCAATAACTTAATAACCAGGACTGCACCCCACCAAGGGGTATGTATATATGTGTGTGATAGGGGCTTGACAGATATTTGTTATGTCTTTTTTTGTCTTCCAAGATTTTATTTAAATTCAAGTTAGTTAACATATAGTGTAGTATTAGTTTCAGGAATAGATTTTAGTGACTCATCATTTACATATAACACCCAGTGCTCATTACAACAAGTACCCTCCTTGATGTCCATCATTGATTTAGCCCACCCCCGCCCACCTTCCTCCATTAACCCTCAGTTTGTTCTCTATAATTAAGAGTCTCCTATGGTTTGCCTTCCTCTGTTTTTATCTTATTTTTCTTTCCCTCCCCCATGTTCATCTGTTTTGTTTCTTAAATTCCACACAAGTGAAATCATATGGTATTTGTCTTTCTCTGATTGACTTATTTCGCATAGGATAATACATTCTAGTTCCATCCACATCATTGCAAATGGCAAGATTTCATTATTTTTGATGGCTGAGTAATATTCTATTGTAGATAAACCACATCTTCTTTAACCATTCATCAGTTGATGGGCATTTGGACTCTTTCCATAACTTGGCTATTGTTGATAATGCTGCTATGAACATTGGGATGCATGTCCTCCTTTGAGTCAGCATCTCTCTCTTTTAAAAAGATTTTATTTATTTGTTTGAGAGAGAGAAAGAGATAATGAGAGAGAGAGATGAACAGGGGGCGGGGAGAGGGAGAAGTAGGGTCCTAAAGTCAATGGAGCCCGATGCAGGGCTCTAGCCCAGGACCCTGGGATCATGACCTGAGCTGAAGCCAGACACATAACCTACTGAGTCCCCCAGGCACCCCAATCAGCATCTCTTAATGTGACAAATGAATACTTAGGAGAACTTACAAATGAAGTCAGAGCTGAGAGACCCTTGAACTGATACTCTGGCAACTGATGTGTGAATAGAATGGCCATGCACATCCTATTCCACAAGGGTTCTCGCAAAAATGGGGCCTATTATGTACACGGTGCTGAACAGGAAGAAAAGAAGTCAGGAAGGGGTTACCTTCCAGCCTCGAGTATCTTCTGGTCCAGGGTGGAGACCAGACATGAATGCAAGAAAAGATAACTGGCAATATGAATATAGAGAATGTATCTCTTTTCATAAACTCAAGTGTGCAAGAAATGTAAGTTTTATTTCTCAATAATAATGAAAAGGTACATTTCTTCAGTTGATATCAAGTTCAGATTCCTCCAGGAGCAGAAACGTAATCCTAGACAATTCAAAGACCTTCTCGTTGTCTGTGGTACCAGCTCTAAGTTTAAGGGAGCCAAGATGGTGGAGGAAGAATGGCGGAATAGGCAGGTACCCAAGGTGGCATCTGCTGAAGTCTGTTTTCTCATCTGGTCATTGGGATTGGCTATGCAGATGGCTGCTTGGCCAGACCTTGTTTCTATCCAAAGGGCCCCTCATGGTTGGTGACTCTCCTTGCTACCAGAGCTCTTCCTGAGGCAACCTCCACATCAGAAGGTATGGCCTGGGAGGCTCTCTGAGGGCCTCTAGCAATTCTGTGCTCTTTATGAGCAAACGAATCATTTCACAAAGCCACATCAAGTTTGGTCTGGGCGTGCTCTAAATTGAGACAAACTTCATTGGCAAACTGCATAGCCATTTCTAACCTGACATCTTGAAGCTTCCTCAAGCTTCATCTGTAACTAGGGGCAGTGGCCTCTATTTACCTGGGATTTCTGTTGTCTCTCATCCAACAGTGAAGGCAGGGGAGACATCTTTTTTTTTCTAGGAACAAACTAGCAGCCAGTGTACTTTGTTTCCCTGCTGACACTCAGGGAAACTTATCACTCTTGACTCATCAAATAATCCTTTGGGGCAGAAAATCTTGTTCCAGCGTCATTGTGTAGTCTCTCAAATCCATTAACTTCACCTGAGAATGCCTTGTTCTCTCTTTCCCTGAACTCAAGTCAGGAAAATACTTCTTTTTTCTCTGAGTCCGTGGATGGCCTGTGCTCTAGCTGCACAAGAAAGAAGGGCTGTAGGGTTACAAGAAAATACATGACTCAAACTCTTAGGTAACAGGTCAGAGTATCTTGCTATAAGTTGTTTAAATGAATGCTCAAGATAATAGGGGAAGAGATGGGCAGGTCTAGACCTCAGACAGGCCTGGGTCCTGCTGGGGCATACTCCTGAGAACCTGACCTTCTCTTCACTCAGTCTGGCAGCCAAGACTCCAGCATTTGTAGTGGTTGTCTACTTGCTCCTGGTGGGTAGGCATGTGGGGAGCTAGAATTTCCACAGTGGTCATGCAGGAAGAGAGATCAGAATACAATAAAGCTTCCTGTGATTATAGAAAAGGGACCATTTTGCCCTATTGCAACGGTCATTCTGCAGGAGAAACCTGGGGAAGACTCCTGGGTATCAAACCTCCATGCTGTGTTACCTCTCGTTTTATATCACAATCACTAAGTTTGTGTATTCTTTACTATCAGTCGTGCCTGTTGGTGTCGTTCATCCATTGTGCCACACATGTAAATGTCATAAGCTGTAAAATCTAGTGAGAACATTTTATAAATATTAGTACTGTTGTTCTTATCAAGTCCAACCAATGACTTTGGATAAGTCAACCTCTTTATCCAACTAAAGCTTATGATTTGGTGGGGGAGACACAAAAATAATATTTAAAGATCACACAAAGGGACACCTGGGTGGCTCAGTCGGTTAAGCGTCTGCCTTTGGCTCAGGTCATGATCCCAGCGGGGAGGTTGCTTCTCCCACTCCCTCTGCCCCTCCCCCATGCTCATTCTCTCTCCTGCTCTCTCTCTCTCAAATAAATTAAATCTTAAAAAAATATATCACACACGTTCATGATAACTTAAAATAATTGCTGTGAAGGAAAAGTTCATAGAACTAGTCAAAAGGCAAAGAAGGCTCTTTTCGAGGCATTGACATTAAGCTGATCCCTAAATGTTAAAGGTTGAGTAGGGGTAGGGACGCCAGGCTTGCTCAGACCATGGACCGAGGGACTCTTGATCTCCAAGTTGTGAGTTCGAGCCCCACGTTGTGTGTGGAAATCACTTAAAAATAAAATCTAAAAAAAAAAAAAGGTTAAGTAAGGGTTAACTTGATAGGACTTTTGAGGGCTAGGCAAGAGTGGGAGTTCAGGTCAAAGAAACAGCATCTTTCTTTTCTTTTTCTTTTTTTTTTTAAGATTTTATTTATTTATTTGAGTGAGAGAGAGCACGAGCAGGGGAGGGGCACTGACTGAGCCACCCAGACGTCCCAAAACGGCGTTTTTCAAAGGCCATGAGGTTAAAGACCAAAGTGGCTGGGAAGAGGTATCATGAGGTGAAGCTGGAAGGAGTAAGCAAACCTTTAGACAGTGTTAAGAATTCTATATTTTTTTCCTAAGAACAACCCAAGTTTTATGTGTAAGTGTGACATTTTAAATTTGTACCTGGTCACTCTGGTTGCTGTGATACCATCTCTCCTTCACCTCAGCCACCAGTTCTCGGAGCCATATTAGCGATTCACATCAGTAACGCACAGATCTCCATCTCTGGCCACAAGCTGCTGTTCTGTGGTTGTAACAAATACCTCAGGATACCTGTTCTTTCATTTCGTTGAGACCGCCAGTGGCTCTCTCACTCTGCTGTCTACATATTCATTGGTTCTCTCTTTCCTTCACTTTCCTCCCTATTTTGCTGAAGGGGATCAGAACCCACCATGCTCCAATATGCCACTTTGGTGTACTGAATATTTTGAGCAGAAGGCACTTAAGAAACAGCATGTGCCCTCCCCCTTTCTAGGTAAAAGCAGGACATAAATTTCCCATGAGAGAGATGGCCTCTGTACCAGGAAAAGAAGAACATTCTTATCACTAGAAACAAGATGAATCTGTATAAACAGACCTACTAAAAAACCCCTTATCTTTCATTAGTTTCCTCCACATATTTACCCATCGCTGTCCCACAATTTACTGCTCCAGCCCCAAAACCGTTTTATTTTGTCTTGTCACATCTCCACGGTGTATGGTTCTCTGCTGAAGGGACATATAAGCTCTCAGAACTCTCAGCTGCTTTGGGTCTAGACTTCTTTTCTGTGGAGGCCCCTACGCCACATGAAAATATTAACACCACGTAAAACCTGCATGCTCTTCCGTTCTTCTGTCTTTTGTCAGTTTAGTTCCCAAGTCCAGGCTCAGAACCTAAGAGGCCAGAGGACATATGCTCCCCCACACAGCTAAGATTCTCTGGTTCCTGACTTACATCACTCTTTTATTAACACCCCAAATGACCTTGCCCTCGTCTTCCTTGCTGACATCTGCCCAGCAGCACCCAGCGCAGAGCGCAGGGGCCGGCACAGAGCGCATGCACAATGCACACGCGTGAGGGAGTGCATCCGGAGCTGCGCCATCTCCGGGTAACCTCTAGGCCACAAACGGTACGGCAGAAGGTCACACACCTTCTATTTGTGTCACTGTACGTCAGGGGTCACCGACGACAGCTGGAGGCTCATCTTGCTTAGCTTGCCCTCTGACCAACTCAAATCTTCCCTCTGCTCACCTCACCCTCACGGACTGTCTGCTGATGACACCCTTTGTGTTTAGGAGACAATCACAAGCACGTAGACGCCACACCAACTTCCAGCTACCAATGCTCCAGATGTTCTTGAGTTTACCTCCTTCTTGTGCTTCTCGGGAGGAAGTGGTCCTTCCTTCTGGGTCCTGAATCCAATCCCCTGCTGTTTTCTGCGGAATCTTTCTCTTGCCTATATTATCAACATCTCTTTCTACTGGCTTTGCTGTATTCTCATTAAAATGGCCCATGCTTCTCCCATGAAGAAAAGCCCTCCCACTTCATCTTCCCAGGCAAATTTCTAGAAAATATTTTTAGCATATATTATTACCATTTCTTTACTTCGTATTTAACTTCTCAGCTCACTCACTGCATTCTGGCTCAGCCTTCAACGTGCCATAGAAACTGATCCCACCAGCGTTACCAATGAGCTCCTTGTCCCTAAATCCAAAGAACACATTTTAGTTCTTAGCTTCCCTGACTTCTCAATAGCTTTCAATACCGTTGACCTCCTCCTCTTTCATAATCCTTTTTGGCGGAGGGGAACCGGGCCTTCCAGTTTTCCTCCTACACCTCTGAGCTCAGTCCCTGTTTTGTTACTGATTATTGATTCATAATCTCTACCAACTTAGAAAATGGTGGAGTTCCCTTCAATGCTGTCCAAGGACACCTTCCTTTCTCACCCTTGACTTTCTCCTTAGAAGGTCTCATTGGGGGTGCCTGCGTGGCTCAGTCAACTAAGCGTCTGACTCTTGATTTTGGCTCAGGTCTTGATTTCAGGGTCTTGGGATTGAACCCCATGTCAGGCTCTATGCTCAGTATGGAGTCTGCTTGGGTTTCTCTCTCTCCCTCTGCCCCTTCCCCTGCTCACACTCTCTAAACAAACAAACAAACAAAATCTAAAAAAAAAAAAAAAAGGGTTTGTTTTCCATTAGAGTTTCCGTTATATCTGTATGCTGGTAAACCCTAAATCTAGATGAACAATCATGATCTTTCCTTTGAGCTCCACACATACTTGTGCTTTTTAAACAGCTCCTCTTAAATTTGGTAAGTGCCTTGGACTCAAAATATCCTGAAACGAACACAAGAACTTTCCTCCAAAATTGCTACCTCTCCTCCAATGATTTCTACCTTGGGAAATGGCAAGATTGTCAATCCTCTTGTTCAAGCCACAAACCTCGACTCCCCCCATCTCACTTCCTGCTATGCTGGTGCAGGCTGCCATTGGCTAAAATAGTACCAAAGCTTTTGCACTGGTCTCTCCCCAACCCATTTTACCGTCTCAATCCAGCCTCCCCATTTCAGTCATAACAACCTTTTAAAACAATGCACACGATCATGTCCTTTTTTCTACCTAAAATCCTTTAATACTTCTTTTTGCCCAACAGGAGACCTCTCCAGCTTCCAGCCTCTCTGTGCCACTTCTTTTCCCCTTCAGCCAATATACTGGAATGTTCTCAGGCTACTTCCCACGTAGGGACCTATGCAAATGCCATTTCTTTTGCCTGGATGCTTATTCCTCCTTTTGGCTACTTCCCTGGTTACCTTGCACTATCACTTCCTCTTTGAAGCTTTCGCTGAGCTGAAGACTAGGTTAGGCTCATCCGTTTTACGTTCCTGTAAGACTTTGCACACTTGCAATGTTTACTTTTGTGTGATTACTTGTTTAACATGTATCTTCCCTGCTAAGTTAGAAGCATCACAAGAGGGAGGGTAATATCCGCCCCGCTCATCTTCACAGCAGAAGCACCTAGAGACTCGCTCATTGCAGAGGCTAAATCTGTATTTCCTCTTCTAATGACCATCCTACATCTAGTAAATAGTCATAGCTTTACATTAGCATTTAAGACTGAAACTCATCTTCTCGATCGCATTCTGAGTCAAGTAAAATGTTGATTACATTTAAGTGCCCAGCTACTGTAAATTCATATTATTAATTCCATTTCATAGAATGGGCAGTTGGGCCTTCTGTGAGCAGAGCAGTTAAAACAGGTGATGCAGAATGAGGTTGGTACTATGATTGTCCTCAGTTCGCAGATAAGGATCTTGGAACACAGAAAGGGTAAGTAACTTGCCCAAGGTCATACAATAGTAACTAGCAGGGCTGGGATTTGAAGAAACCGGCACTTGAATTTGGATTTGAAACAAAGGTGCATCTATCCTCTACATTACAATGACTATGGTGAGAAGTCCCTCCTCTCATAGCAAAATAGGCAGAGTGCACTAAGTCTGGCCGCTCCTCAGTTAGCCCTGGATACAAAGCTGTGGGCCTGGGAAACCCGTCTTTCTGCCCAGGGCACTGAGAAAAGAATTTGCCCATGCACACCCCGCATTTAGAGGCACAAGTGCCACCTGCTGGACACAGTTGTTCTATCTTGGAGCCTCTTTTTTTTTTTTTTTTTTTTTTAAATATCCTCCACTTAACAGTTGTCTCTAACACGGCTCCACATTCATGTGGATTTTAGGAACTTGTTAATAGATTGCTCTGCAATGATATACTTAAGCACTATCCTAGGCTTCCTAGGGATGAATTTTTCTGTCTTTTTTTGTTGTATTTAATTTTTTTTGAGTCCACGCTGAAATTTAACAAAACAAATAGAAGAAAGTTCTTTGGGGAGCACCTGTGTAGCTCAGTTGGTTAAGTGTCTACCTTCGGCTCAAGTCATGATCCTGAAGTCCCGGAGTCCGGGGAATGGAGCCCTGCTTAGGGCTCCTTGCTCAGCAGGGAGTCTGCTTCTTCCCTCTCCCTCTGCCTACAGCTCCCCCTGCTTGTGCTGTCTCTCTCTATGTCAAATAAATTTTTAAAAATCTTTAAAAAAAAAAAAGAAAGTACTTTGTCATTCAGCACTTTTTTCCTTTTATCATAATAAGAAAGGTAAAATTTGTTTACAGTGAGACTTAAATTTTGTGTCTTTTTTAATTTTTAAAATGGTGATCATAGTAGCACTTATCTCAGAGAGCTGTGGTGGGAACAAAATAAATTAATCTGTAGAAAGTGAGAAGACAGTGTCCAACACTTGATCAGCACTCAGTAAGTGTTGTCTGTTATTTGTATTATCCCACAGGGAAATTAGATATCTTTTATCTTTTCTAGAGGATTAAGACTAGGAAACATTTCAAAATCTGGCATGCTCCAGAGTTACTCCTTTTGAAAACGAGGATCGCATAAGAAAGAAGTCTGGCTATTACAACTAGGCATACAATTGTGGGTTAAAGTTTTCATTCATGCTGTAAATATTTTCTGAGTGTCTACTGTATGCTGAGGAGGGCAGAAAAGCTATGGTGAGGGACAAGAGTCCCTGTGTGCAAAGAACATAGAGTCTAGGGACAGAATGTATTTGTGGGCTGACCAAGCAAATAACCTGAGGATGATGGGTGCTCTGTCCAGAAGCAGATAGTGGAGGCACTTGACGCAGTTTGCCCCTCCCCCCCATGACAGACCAGATGAAGGGACAGACTTTGTCTCCAGTAGCCCTGGTGAGCGCTCCCTCCCCTCCTGGAGGCATCCTCCTCCTCTAGCTAACTTTCTTTATCACCTTGAATCTCCCCCTCTCTTTCTTTTCAGGTCACTGCCAAGTACTACAAGCTAAAATGTGAATAATCACATCTTCAGCTGTTGCTTAGTAACATAGTCCTTCCCAGATGTATTTGCATTTCAAGGAAGAACTTTAGATCTATTAACAGTTCAAGCCCCAGACCAAAATGTCATCAAATGTCCTTTCTGACCCTAAGATTCTTACTTAAACTTGAGTTCAGCAACACAGTCTATAGAATGGTGGCCAAATGACCATCAGGAAAAAAAAAATTAACAATGAATTTTAGTAAGCAACACAATTTCATGTTCTAATAGATGTGAAAGTCCTTTGAAAGATGCAAAAAGCACGATACACAGGTGAGATATTATGCTCCCTGTGAATGCACGATCACTCCCTCATGCCATGGATACTGAGAGGTTCATATTTCCAGCTCCTGGGTCCAGACATCCTGGTTATAACAGCTGTCGCATAAATGAGCTTCATAAACCAGGGCTGCTTTTATGAGATAAATACTACCTGATTTTCTGAAAAGATCTCTCTGGATAAAACATTGAGTTGAAAGACTTAATTACATCTGTGTTACTCTTCGGTACCAAACAATATCACAACTCATAAATAGCTTTTTGTTCTTCTGACTTAAACATAAAAATCACATTTTGTCATTTTGTCAGCTTATCTGTTTCCTGTCTCATCCTTCCCCTCCCCACCACCAATCATCAGGATATAAAAAATAAAAACAAAGCTAAACTCTCTGATTCGGAGAGAAAACTCCAGAATAGAAGTATGTACTCAAATAAAATTAATGGCTGGGTGAACATGGGTGTGAAAGGGTTGTATTGTCAATCCATCAATGTGGCCACAAAATCCTGAAAGTATCATAGTCTGTTAGAATTAGGTCACACATCTGTATCTAGCATCAAACAGTAGATCCTAAGATCTTACTTCCCCCAAATCCCCAAACCACCAAATTCCTTTCTGCACTAGGCTTCTTGCTTCAAGTTTGTCGGAATTTCCACTAGGGAGGATGGAACAACAGAGCCGCCCTCCCCAACTTCTC
Source organism: Ailuropoda melanoleuca (assembly GCF_002007445.2). Taxonomy (NCBI): domain Eukaryota; kingdom Metazoa; phylum Chordata; class Mammalia; order Carnivora; family Ursidae; genus Ailuropoda; species Ailuropoda melanoleuca. The sequence goes on along the minus strand of NC_048219.1, from coordinate 157,117,643 downwards.
CATTCCTAGTGACCCACACCCCCCTTTCCCTAATCATCTGATTTTTTTTTGAGATAAATAATATCACTTCCCCAGAATGAGATAGGGGATCCTGTTATATAACTTGTTTGAGATCTTCCCAAGTTGCCTAGTTCCATTAGAAAAATGATACGATATTAGCAAGGTGCCAGGAACAGAACTTTTACACAATAGGCACTAAATAAATGTTAGTGTAATTGAATCGAATAGTTTAAGAGGGCACAACCAAGTGGAGGCAAGAGGAACCACTAGAGACTATCTGAATTTCCACCAACGATGAACATGGCTCATTTATCCAAGATTTTTTTTCTCCCAATAACTGACTTTTCTAGTCTGTCAATTTGTTGAATAACCAGTCTGGCTCAAACTAAGAAAATTGCTTGATTAAATGACTAGGGATGCGGGAGGGGGCATGGACTCTCAAAAGATGATTTAAATTAACCTGAGAGTTACTGTATTCTGCCTGTATTTTCACAAGTGATCACTTTGTATTTTTTACACTTCTACTGTGTGGTTTTTCCAGCGAGTTGAACCAGTTTCCAAGTCTAATTGGTATAGCATGAGTGTCCTCCTGGTTGGAAATGCTTCTTCTGAGCCACTCTGCTTTGCTCAAATTGCCCAATGCAGGTCAGGGTGAGGACTTGGGGGAGTACCTAGACTCCCCTTCCAGTGAGTGGTTGTTTCAAGCCAACCACAAACTAGAAGTTAATTGCTCTAGTCTCAATAAAACTGGCTAATTCAACTTCTTATTTTAAAGTAAAAAATCTCCTGTAGTGTAGACAGCCTTAAATTAACTACAGTTTGCAAATATTGCCCAAACTGTTGGGTCTTTCCAAAGTTACTCTGAAAACAATAGCGATGCTGTATGGGCAAATTATAAAAAGATGGTGAGATTTTTGTTTAAAAACAAATATGGGGAAGTCTGGGTGTGGTAAATTACAAAGCAAATTGAAGACATAATGGCCTAGAGGGCAGAACTTGTTGTGGAGTTAAAAAAAGAAGATCTGAGTATGGGTTCAGCTGCCTCATAGTATCATAAAGTGCCACACTTAAACACTACTCAAAGGCACATGCTTTTATTTAATGATCTTTAAAGGTCACAGAGCAGACCTTCCAGGAAGGAGGCATATGGGTTTGCTTTTCCCTGTTCCCTGGAAACCACAGGAAACCACCAGCATATCAAAGATCAAATACAAACTATTTCTATCAATAACTTAAACAAAGAATTTTGTATTTCTAGTATTAGAAATATCACAAAGGGCAGATTTCTAAAGAAGCTAATACTATATAGTTCTTTATATGATCCCTTGGTTTCAGCAATCTTGTCTTTGACATAGTTGGTGTTGACCCTTTCCCCCCTGCTGCCCTAATAAAGGTTCACATCACCTCTTTTCCAGAAGATCACAATTATCTATAAATGGGCTCCCCACCTCCAGACTCACTCCTGTCCAATCTTGCTTCCACAAGGCTGTCACAGATCAAAAGGTAAAGCTCAAAACCAAAGCTAAACAATATGCTGTTAATGAATCTATACATAGGACATAAAATTCTTCAAAAAGCAAGAGACCAATGAGCACAAAATACAGAATAGTGGTAATCTCTTGGGGGAGGCAAGGAGGTGACACAGGGAACAAGCATATAAATAGAGCAATGGAACTGGAAATGTTTTAGTTCCTAAGTTGGATAGTGACATTTACTTCTTATATTGAATAATGAGTTCACAAGTATCCCTTCTATTCTGATTCAGAATTTATATAAGTGATATATAGTCTTTTTTAAGTGATCAAATACTATATGATATACTATTTTAAGTAAGGAGAATGAAATTTGATTTAAAGGAAAGTATTAAGTGAACATTGGTACAGGTATTATATATTATACATGGTGACAACATGAAAGTGATGGGAAAATGACTAATATTTAGGAAACAGGGGCCTATGGAAACAAATCCACATTTCTTAGCAGATCATAAAAAGTACAAGTGGGGTCATGTTTACTTTCCCAACAATTTCCTCCCACTGCTTTCCTCCCAAACCTACCAAACAAACCATATTCTTTCAAGTTTCATGCCCTTGCACGTGCTATTCCCTCCTGCTGAACTCTCTTCCTACTATCTCTGCTTGATGAACTCTTATTCATTCTAGAAGACCCAGCTGAGATGTTCCCTTCTCAAGGATACTGAGCACTGTACTCTTTCTTCAGGCCGAGTTATTCCCTCTTTACATTTCCAGAGCATTCTATCTGTTCCCTATCCTCTGCTATCGCACTCATGCATTGCATGTTTATTTTTTATCCATCTTTCTAGCTAAATGATAAATTTCATGAGACTAAAACTTACTCAACTTTGTATCTCCAGTACCCAGGGCATTGCATGGCAACAAGAAATAACTGAGGGACTGCCCACAACAAATATCCAAAAGTCCACGAATAAACCCTCCTCGGCTTGAGATGCACTGTGACTTCCAGCTTACTCAGACTCCCAAAGAATACAGCAATTTGAAGACTAATTCTGTAATCACTGGGTGGTCAAAGACAAATAAGCCAACACACTAAAGAGAGGAAAAGTTACAAAGGCAAAAATCACTGAGCCAAGTGTTCTCAATGTTGGAAACTCATCAGAGAGGGACTAAGAAACTATCATTTAAACACATACATACCTCCTCTCCATGGGTAAGTATGCATATGGAACCAACTGTTATCCTTAGCTCACAGAAGCGTCCAGAGCTTAAGTGATTGAGAGAGGGTGACAATGGAGTAGGGAATTGGCAGAGGAATACAGCAGATGAAAAGAAGAAACATGAAGTCTTACCTGCAGTTCCATTGAACATGCAGTTTCCATGGCAACTCCAGGTGAAGAGAAGTTGGCATGAGCTATAACCACATCAGGATCACTGACCTTTGAAGCACACGGCCACAGAACGGTAATGCCTGCATTAAGAGACTGCAATGAACAGCACTGGATGCAGGTAAAAAATGGATCAAGGACAACTTGTCTTGGAGACCCTTCCATTTTCCTTCATCATTCGTTCAACAATGATTTACTAGGCACTACTATTTGACAGACGTGGTCCAAGGTGCTAGGAGATCGATCATAGTGGTTATTATAATTTAGTCCTTCCTTTAATGAACTCACAGCCTACTGGGTGGGAGGCAAATGTGACACGTGTATGAACACAGTACGAGTTAGAATTGATAATTATCCTATGTGAAGTATAAATCAACAGATGTGGAAACACAGAGGAGAGAAAGCTAAGTCTCAATTTGAATGTATTGACAAGGAAAGAATAAATAAAGGAGGTGATTTATCATCTGAATATTAAGGAAGGACAGGAATGAGATATGCAAGAGAGAAGGAATAATGTGAACATGGAGTGAATTCTGGAAATCTAGAGCATAGTATACCGTTTTCATTCTGGAAGAATTCATCTGGAAATCTTTGAGTCCTTTCCCAAATAGCAAATACTCCTATGGCATCTCATACGTCTTTATTATACTTAGGAGAGTTAGGCTACAATGGAGAAAAATAAAAGTCAGATGCCAGCACCACGGCAGTGCATTGTAGCAACAATGGTATATTGATTAAAGACGTGGCCTTTCAGCGTTGAGGGCAGTAACAGACAGCACAGATGTGGAATTGTTTCTTTTTTCAATTTATTTTGCACAGGGCCTCAGGGTTGTGGGACTGAACTAATCCTAATTCATGGTTCGTGATACACTCTTCCTTGGTTAATGCATGAAAACCTTTATTTGCTTATTGGTTGGATAGTTATTTTTATAATGTAACAAAATTTCTGCTTTTGGCAAAAAATGACAGAGTAACTGGTACTGGACTTGTGCTTTCTCTGTAAACAACAAGAAAATTGCATGAGGTGTAGGGAAAAAACAAGCTTTCAGATATTGGAAAACAAGTAGTGTAGGGAAGTGATCCCTGAGGAAAGGGACTCAAAGTCATCCTATGATCACTCTGGCTCTCTAAATGGAGGCACTTTCTAGACTGTGTAGCAAGCAGGAGAACCCCAAGCAGAGTACAGAGCACTCACGAGGTGAGGAGACAGTAATCAGGAGAATGACAAAATCCAGACACACAACAATGTAAAATGACAATACCCAGCATCTAATCAAAAAATACTAAAAAGAGATCATCTTCTGGATAATCTAGATAAAAACAGATAACACAATTCTAAAAACAGAAGAGGCAGGGAAATGTGACTCTTAACCAGGAGAAAAGTAAGTAATTAGGAGCAAAATAATAGTTAATTTCTTGTCAAAATTAACATGAGCCAGCAGATAACAATATTTCTAGCACACTGAAAGCAAAATATGTTTCAGCATGCTGGAATTCTATACCTAGCAAAAATATCTTTATAAAATGAAGGGCATGGCCATTATGGACTTGATGAGCACTGAGTGACATACAGAATTGTTGAATTACTATATTGTACATCTGAAACTAATACAACTAATGATATGTTAATTATACATACTTCAATAAAAAAATAACTAAAGTATGATTTAGACCCTGCAGTCTTGTAAGATTTCTTAAGAATCTTAAGATTTCTTATAGAAGTTTTTTAAAGAACATCTTCTATAAAGTGATAAATTATATTAAAATTAATATATTTCATTTATCAAATGATATCTTAAAAGAAAATGAAAGAGAATTGTGAAATTGAGAGAAAATATTTGCAATACACACATGATTAGTATCCAAATGACTAGTATCAGGAATAGTTTCTAACAATTGATAAGAAAAATACCTAAAATTAGGAAAAAAAACAAAAGAAATTATACATCCAGCAGAAACACAGAGAGCCAATAACCATATGAAGAAATGTTCAATATTAATATTGATCAGAGAAATACAAATAAGGAACCCGATCATATACCATTTTATACTTATTTGGCAAAAATACATCAGAAATACTAAAATTTCAAACAATAAGAGTCAAAAGTTCAAAGAGTTTGGTTGAAGGGTAGATTGTGTCTTGCATAATAATCTTACAAAGGCACTTTGAAACTAACCCCTGGAGAGTATTAAATGCTAGTCTAAGGAGTTTAATTTGCAGGTATGCAGGGCTGTAAGGTTAACTGCTGGCTACTCAGACCCTCACAATGGAGAGCAATTACCTTTGCTCAGAGCAGTGATCTATGGCTCAGCCCTTCCATGCATCTTCCCTGTTCTTTTCACAAATTGCTGGCCACAGGCTTTATTCCACAGAAAGTAAAGCATGAAAGAAATTTTCTCTTTTTCAAATAATTTTTTTATTTTGGCATGACGCTTTCAGTACTTCATCCCAAAGGTAGAAGAAGATGGGGATTTCAGAGAGTTGGGTAAGTGGGAGAAATTTTTATTTCTTGTTTCAGTAAAATGGATACTTTTATTGACTGACTGAAGTTTTTAGCCTCTCTCTCAAATGCCTGGAAAGCCCCACAGGAAATAGTACGTTTGGTTTAATCATTTTAGATGAAAAAAAATCTGTTTGTCTAAAACCTCAAGTTACAGGAAGGATAGCTGTGATTAAACAATATAATGAATAACAATAGTGCTGTCTTTTATTCCAAAATACAATACTTTCCCAAAGCACCTTCATGTACTGTTTTATAGGCACAATTCTGAGAGGCAGGGTAAATACTATTAGTCCCATTTGATGAGAGAGAAACTGAGACACAAAGATGAAATGACTTTCCCTAAAATAGTCGGCCTCTTAAATGGTAATGCTAGAATCCAGACTGAGCTGTCCTGACCCCGAGCCCCTGTTGGCATTCTCTCTGTTCCCTCTACCCTATCCTCTTTTTTCTTCCCTCCCACTCTCTTCCTTTTCTCTAAATACTAACTTAAACAACTTGTTAAAGTACATATGTATTGTAGAGAAGTTAGAAAAGCATAAAAAAGAGATTAAGATCACACACAATCCAACCATTCAGGTAACAACTATTAAAATATGAGCCTGTGCTCTTTAGTCTTTTACTTTGTGCATCTACATTTTTTAAATAGGGAGCGCACTTACATATAACTTTTGTCACATGCTTCTTCACTTAACAGAAGAGTGTAAATATTTTCCCAAATTGTTAAATATTTTTCCAAAACACAAATTTTATTGGTATACTATAATTTATTTAACCAATCCACTCTACTGTTGTAGATTCTTTTTTTAAAAGATTTATTTATTTATTTAACAGAGAAAGAGAGAGGGTGGGAGAGAGAGAGTGCACACTAGCAGGGGGAGCGGGAGAGGGAGAAGAAGGCTCCCTGCTGAGCAGGGAGCTGGATGCGGGCTCCATCCCAGGACCCTGAGATCATGACCTGAGCCTAAGGTAGGTGCTTAACTGACTGAGGCACTCAGGTGCCCCTGTTGTAGATTATTTTCAATGCTTCACCATTAAGAACGACAAGTAATACATATGTATATAAATAAAACTTTGTGTACACCTCTGATTTTTTAATCATGATAAATTCTTAGTAATGGAATTTCTGGGCCACTTTTTTATACACTGAAACATGGCCATTATGAAGTAACAGCAACTTGATGCACATTGGAATTTTAATTTCAGAAATGAAGTGGTTTTGGATGGTCTAGAGTATGACCATGGAGGTAGGTGAATAAACTGGAAAGTAGATTTTTACAAAATAGGATGCTAGCATTCTATACATTGCTTGTGAGGGTATACGCTGGGCTTTATGAGGAGGCAATTAGGCAAGCTTTAAAAATTAAAAATACATATGCCCCGGATTTAGCAATTCCTCTTATATTTATTCAATAGATTTCCTTCTGTATGTGTGAAATGATACACAGAATTATTCACTGCAACATTAGTTATAAAACACTGGAAACAACCTACAGATTCATCAATAGGCATCTGGTTAAAAAGAATGTTACAGTTATTAAAATACAGAGTTAAGTTTTTTAAAAAGGGAATAAGCAGCAATATAAAATACTACCTTTCTGTGAAAAGATAGTAGTGGGGAGAACATACACACATGGACACAAATACATAAAATATTTAGTTAAGTTTACCTAAGGTAGTTATAGTAGTTGTCTCTAAAGAGAACTGGTTGGCTGAGGACAGTGGAGGGGAAAAGCCTAATCTTCATGGTCTGTCTCTCACTGTGGTTTGAGGGTGGGTTTTTTTTAGTATGTGTGAGGAGAAGGGGCACCTTGTGGAAGGAAGGGAAGATGGCCTCTCAGATCACACTACACGTACCAGTGCCCATTTATGCTTCCCTGCAACTTAGGCTCTAGATTTTAGGAAAACACGATCCAAAAAGGAGAAATAATGGAGGAGGAACCATCTGCACTGAAGCTTTGGTTTGCTTCTCCTAGCTGTGGGAGGTTTGCAAATAATGAGAATGGGAAGAATAATATTCTTACCTCTCAGGGTTGTTTTGAGGAGCCGGGGAAATCACGAAATGCTTCATAATGGCAAAACAATATTAAAAAGTAAAGTGGTTATCAACAAAGATTTCTGGAACATCACTATGTTCCAGGCACTGGGTTAAAATGGTAATTACCTTAGTATTTTATTAATCATTCTTCTCGCCTCTTATAAACGCATGCTTATCATTGTTCACTTCTGTGGTTGTTTCTTGCTAAAAATCAGTTTGCCCATCTGTCTGTGTCCTTAGTTCATCCCTAGGCCCCTTTTGTTTTTATCCCATTAACTAGGACAGAGATCATCAGAAAGCCCAAGGACCTGATTCAACCTCCAAACATGTTTTGTTTGCCCGCAGAATGTTTCAATATTTTTGAGATGGTTGACTTTTTTATTTTTTTAATCAAAAGCTTTCAAAAGTCACATATTTTACTTTTTTAGAAAAATCAGAAGACCTGGCAATAATTTGGGAAACAGTATCGGGTTTCCTCAAAAAATTATAATTAGAGCTACTATATGACCCAGCAATTCCACTTCTGGGTATTTATCCAAAGAAAATTAAAACATTAACTCAAAAAGATATACACAACCCCATATTCATTTGTGGCATTATTTACAATAACCAAGATATGGAAACAACCTAAGTGTCCATCAATGAATGAATGAATGAATGAAGACAATATGATAATATATACACACACACATATACCATTATATATGGAATATTATATATATGTATATATAATGAAATATTACTCAGCCATAAACAAGAACGAAATCTTGCCATTAGCAACAACATGGATGGACCTTGAGGGCATTATACTGAGTGAAATAAGTCAGACAGAGAAAGACAAATACCATATGATTTCACTGAGATATAGAATCTAAAACAACAACACCCCCCCCCAAACCAAGCTCGTAGATTCAGAGAACAGATTGGTGGCTGCCAGAGGCAGGGAATAGCAGTGGGTGAAATGGGTGAAGGGGGTCAAAATGTACAAACTTCCACTTAAAAAGACGTCAGTCATGGGGATGTAATGTACAGCATGGTGACTATGGTTAATAATACTGTACTGCATATTTGAAAGCTGCTAAGAGAGAACGTCATGAAAGTTCTCATCACAAGGAAAGACATGTAACTGTATGGTGATGGATGTTAACTAGATTTATTGCAGTGATCGAGTTCGAATCATGTTGTACATCTGCAAATCATATAATGTTATACGTCAATTATATCTCAGTTAAAAAATAGTAATAATGCAGTAAATTAAAAAAGAAGGAGGAGGAGGAGGAGGCCTGGCAGCAATGGGCCTCGGGGCAAGAGGCTGCTGAAGCCCAGCTGGGCTGCCTGCTGGGGCCTGGCTCATCCAACACCATACTCTCCCGTCCCACGACGTCCCTGCCTGGCCCTGTGGACAGCAGTTTTCTACACCTAGAGCAGGCGAGGACTGCTAACTCCTTTCCTGGCTTCCAAGCGCATGTGGAAACAGAGGGGCTTTCCTATCCCTGTCAGCGCGGCCAGGTCGCCATCCGTGGCCCTGCTCCAGCTCGGAGAGCTGGCGGGCAGAGAAGCAGGGAGCATGGCCAGGGCCCACCAAGGCCAGCGTGATTAAAGGGTTGGAAAACAGAGCCTCTGAGGCCAGTTTTAAGGAACTGGACTTTTTCCCTGTAACAAAATAGGACAGAGGATGATTCAGTTGTCATCTTCAAGGGTCTGAGGGGTAATTACGATGGGAGTGATACCCAGCTGCCCTCCCTCCATGTTTATCCCACTGCAGGAGGAATGCAGCAGGGCGGTAAGGAGCTTTTAACTTTTTACTTGAGGCTGATAGAAGCCTCCATCTGCCTCAGGCCAGGCTGGATTTTTCTGTCTGAAACAAAAAAATCAACTGGGTGACTCCTTGAATTCTTTCCTAACTTCAATTCTTAATGTTTTCCTCTACCATATTCTCTTTTATTTCCAGAGGCTTTCCCGAAGAAAGTTAGGAAGGGCTTTCTTGAATAAGAAAACAGTATGAATCACTGTAAAATTCTCTTTAGCAGCATCTAACCTTGATGTTACCACAGCAAAAAATGCACGGATACTCTTCCTAAACATACAATTAGGGCACAGCTGGGAAAGTATTTAAGATTCTTTTCCCAAGTTAACTTTTTACCAGTTAGATTGCTATGGGTAAAGTTTGCTCAAAAGACTTGAATAGTTCGGAGGACTTAATCAAGAGCAAGTCTTATAAAAAAATATTCCCTAGACTATCTATTCTTAGTTGCTTTTATTTAGTTTTAAAGATAATAGCAGGTTTTTATGTCTCTGCTCATTGCGAATTCTGTGAGTCTATACAGAGGAGCTGGAGGGATTTCTCAAGATGTCCAAACTACTGGACGGCATCCGGTACACTAAATTAAAAGCCAGACTCTGATAGATAAATGGCTAGCAGAGTAACAATAGCTACCCTTTGTTGTGAGGCTAGTGGGTGCCAAGTGCTTTTCACGTTAATCTTCATAATGACCCTATGAAGGAGGTATCAATATCCTCATTTGACAGATCAGAACACAGAGTCAGAGAGATGAGGAACTTGACCAAGGTCACATAGCTAGCAAGTGATGACCTCCAGATTCAAATCTAGGTCTGCTTGACTCCAAAGTCTTTGTTTTCATGCCACTGCCCTGTTCCTGGTTTGAGGATTCACTTTGTTAGGATGTACTAGCCCCCAGCGCAGGTCCGTGCACCATAATGTGTTATTTAAGTCAGTCTCCTGTTGTCATTATTTTGCTCATGAAGAGAGCTCATTAGCTCTCCAGGTCAGTAAAAGCAATGGTTGACAGGGACATCATAATTAAACAGCCTCACCACCTGCCTGTGGTTCCATTCCCTGTCCTCTCCATGCACTCATCTGTTGAATTTTTTAGGCTGCAAATTTTTTTTTTTTAAAAAAGATTTTATTTATTTATTTGAGAGAGAAAGAGAGGGAGCATGAGTCGGGGGAGAGGCAAAGGCAAAGGGGCAAGCAGACTCCCCGCTGAGCTCAGAGCCCAAAGCAGGGCTGTGGGGCTTGACTGGGGTGGGGGGCTCCTCCATCCCAGGACCCTGAGATTATGACCTGAGCCAAAGTCAGACCATTAACCAACTGAGCCACCCAGGTGCCTCTAGCCTGCAACTTTAAACGCTCGGACCTCTGGCTTCTTCATTCCTTCCCTGTAAGTGTAGCCCTCCCTCAAGATTCTTTCAGCAGTGCCGGCTCTAAGGTAGTACTCCTTATGGAGCGGTCCATGGATCTTCTGCAACATCACCTGGACTACTGGTTCAAATGACAAATTGCTGGGCTTCACCATCGATCCACCAATTCAAAATCTCTGGGCAGTAAGTCTCCGTATGTAACGAGTACTCCAGGTCATGTTTAAACACGCTACAGTGTGAGTGTTTCCTAAAGCAGTGGTTCTTACCTGCAGATGGCTTGTGTAATCATTTGGGGAACTCATGCCTAAGAGCCCTCTCTAGAGATTCTGATTTTTCTGGGTGTCGCCTGCGCATTCGATTTTTAAGAGCTCCCCAGGGGATTCTTACGTCTAGCCGAGACTGAGGATCACTTTCCTAGACCTGGAAGGCAGCTTCTCACACGTGAGCATGCATCAGACTTACCTGGAGGGCTGGCTAAAGCACAGAGTTCTGGTTCCATAGGTCTGGACTAGGACCTGATACTTTGCATTTCTAACAAATTTCCCAGTAATGCTGTTCCAGGGACCATATTTTGAGAACCACTGGTTTAGAGATTCTTGAATATTAGCATGCATAACTGCTAGATTTGAAATAGTTAAGGAAAAATCTTTTTGCTGCCTTGAAAGCTTCAGAGACACCTTTCCAGTCCTAATTTAAATAATTGTGCATATGTTAGGACTGCCACAGACTAGATCAAGTCAGCTTTGTAAATAGAAGAATTATTAACCTATTCCCCACCCTCCCAGGAGATTTAGATATTCAAGGGAGTGGAAACAGCATTTAGCCAGAATAAATAAATCTCTTAGGCAAATTGCCCCTTGCAAAACTAGAAGAGATCTGATGAGTGGAGATCCATGAAAGTACAGGTCACTTCCAATATCAAGGTATGTACTAGAGCAATAAAATGGTATGGAAAATCCAACTTTTTGCACAAGCACAGAAACAAACCTTGACCTTGTCATTATTGGCCCGGTTTCCATTCCTATTATCAGAGACGATGGGTACAATAACTGATTTCTTTGAAACTAAGGAATCACCAGGTAGAGGCAAGCTCACCTCAAACAGTCTTGTAGCCTGTGCGCTGCACGACCTCAGGGCACCATTCATGTAGCCTTTGGGGCAAATTGTTCCCTCTAGGGTTGTGTACATGGCAGAATTGGAAGAGGTCGATACCTTTTCTGGAGTTACAGAAACCTGAGCAATCTCCCCAGGAACAGGGACCTAGAAAGCTTTCCGACACATGCCCCAGAGGTCAAAGTTCAGTCCATTGGTTTGCCCGGACCCCACCTGCTTCTGCTTCCAGGTGCTGGCTCTGGTAACCTACTAAGGGAGGCACAATATTTGTTCACACGGATAGAAAGAGCCATGGGAAATCTAGTGAGAGCCAGGATGGCGCAGAAAGAAGGTGTTTGGGTGAGGTGTAGATCTTGAGCATACAGGGCCTAAACACATACAGGTGAACCTCCGGTTCTTTTGAGAGCTGTGGATAAAGGCTCGATCTTGCTCCTCAGGATGGTTCCTTTTTCTCTTACTTCTACTTCCCCTGCTGTCTCTTGCACCCACCCTAGAGCAGCCATATACTATGTATTATCTGGACAAATTCCAACTTTAAATATTTTTATTTGAGTCTGGACATCTGCCCCGCTTTTAGTTCTGGAAATGTGGTCCAGGATGCCCCCACTTCAACTCCACTGAGGCACTTACTTGGGTCTCTCCTGGGACTTCTACTATCATCCATCCCCCCAAATGGAAGTAGCTTCTGAGGCAAAGCATCCAAGCAAGGAGGGAGGAAGTCATGCCAATGGGAATAATTCAAGGGAAGAAGTCACTGGTTTGCAGGTAAATCTTCCAGACAACAAGAATGAAATTTGGGAGATCCATTGCCCCTCCGAGGTGTTTCATTTCAAATCCATTGTTACAGACTAAATGTGTCTCCCCCACATTTATATGTTGAAGCCCTAATCCCCAAGTGTGACTCTATTTGGAGTAAGAAAGTAATTAAGGTGAAATTAGGTCATCAGGGTCTGATAGGATTTGTATCCTTACAAGAGGAGACACCAGGCAGCTTGCCAGCCTGCTCCCCCCAGTGCACAGACTGAGGAAATGCCATGTCAAGACAGGCAGGAAGGCAGCTGTCTGTGTTTAGCTTTTAGCAGATTCTCCTCCTGCAGGAACGTGTGAAAGTCCGGGCAGAACACACCATGGAGGCAGATGCCTGCAGAGGGGGCAGAAGGAACATGCCTATGCCATCTTGTTCTTGTACCTTTTACTTCTAACGGAATATCAAGAAAGCATTTATGCCCACTGCTAAAACTTCACCCGCATGTGTTGAGGCCAGGAATGGCTGAGATGCTGGAGTTAGAACAGAGGCAACGACGGCCATGTCCAATGTGGAAGACAAGAATTCCACATCATCTGCCCCAGCTCAGGCACCTGTCTCCTCAGGCATAGCTGCCAATTGCCAGACTCCTACTCTGGTGGACAGCTTGATGTGCAGAAGATGGTGTGTGGGGTGGGCCTCCCGGGAGGGCTGGAAATCTTGCACTGGTGAGTCCTTAGTATATGGCTAGGAAGATCTAATTCTTATGAGGGGAGATATTCAAAATATCTAGCACCAGGTCGAACAGTTGTAAACAACCAGTACTGTATTAGTGCATAGCTGCTAGTCATCAGCCCAGGAGTGAGCTAATTGCTGTTTCCATGTTCCACATTGCTTCACAGACAAAAGTCACATTTGTGAGCACAGCTCAATCAGGGCAGTCAGAATCCAGCCTGTACAATTCATCAGCACAGTATGTGCACTGTCCTAAGAGATACCCAAAGCGCTAAGTCACTCAGGGGCTTGGGGGCATGAAGCCCAGTTCTGAATCAGGTCCATGTCTTGCTCATGCAAGTGTTGTTTTGATTTTAAACCAAATGTCAGAGAACCAAAGAAATAATGTCCACGGGCATTCTGCCAAACACAAATATATTAAACAAACTGGTATCTACTTTGATGTGTACTCCACCTTCTTCACCCAAAGTTTCAAATATTGCAAGGAATATTTTTAGAGAGACAAAATGCAGGAAATAACCCCAAATAAGATTTTGTTTATACTCTAGAAATTATGTAATGTGAAAATTATTTCTAGTAAGTCCTGGCATAAATTCTGTAAGTTGAGAAACAGTGATAAGGGAAGTAGATATAACTGAATGTAAGGTTCCAATCCAAATTGTTCAGGCAACATACAATTCTTTCTTTTTTTTTTTAAAGATTTTATTTACTTATTTGAGAGAGAGCACGCATGAGAGAGAGTGCACAAGCAGGGGGGAGGGGCAGAGGGAGAGGGAGATGCAGACTCCCCACTGAGCATGGAGCCTTATGGGGCTAATTCCAGGACCCCAGGTCATGACTTGAGCCAAAGGCAGATGCTTAACCTACTGAGCTACCCAGGCGCCCAGCAATGTACAATTCTTGCATGGATTTGAAGCACATACTTTGAGAGGAAACACCCATATTTGTAATGCATCTATGCAGTATGGCAAACTAGAATTTTTTGAATTCTACAAATGGATTTTATATATTAGTACTCTCCTCAGCCACAGTGGCTCCTCAGTTCCCAAATGCCCTTTATGTAGCAAATTTAGTATTCAGAACCCAGCTGAGAATCTGGAAAAATTTCAAAAGCCTGGTAATGATTAAGATAGGTAAGTCCATGCATTCAATGCCATTCATTTTACTTCCTAGGAAAAACCCACGTCATTCAAAATCTCTACGTAATTTTCTAATAGGTTTGCATATTTGGTATTGGAATGTGGCAGAGATTGCTAGCAGTTGACCCCGACATCCTTTCTTCCATTTCAACACAGTTGAAACTTCAAGTTTGTTCATGCACCGGGATAAAAGCTATTATTTCCTGGTCTTGTTACAACTATAAGTGTGCCAAATTCTTGACCAATGAAATACAAGAAGAAATGTTGTTTTGTAAAACATCCAGGAAGTATCCCATAAAGGTGAGACCCAGCCCTCTGCCTTCCTGCCTCTAGTCGGCTGGCTGGAACCCTGATGTGATGACTTTAGGAGCCATGTGGAACTGTGACAGTAACACATATGCCCTGAGGATGCTGTGGTGGAGAGCTAGAAGGAGCCTGAATCCCTAAGAAATTCAAGATGTACCATACTCATCTTGGACTACCTATCTCTGGAATTCTTACACATGACAATCTATCTTGCTTTAACCGCTGTTAGTTTTGTTCTAAATGTTAAATGCATCAAAGTTTATCCTAATAGCTGTGCTCAAAATAAACGAAAAATAATAAATTTTTAGTTTTGTGGTTACTAAAGACAGATATATTTTGCCTGGGAGAAGGAACTTCTGACACCCCTAACAATGAAGGAGACACCAAAAACAAACCAAAACAAAACCAGATAACAAATTTAAAAATCAGCCAAATCTATTATGTGCTTTCATGTAAATAGTTTTACATACGTATTGAGATAAATTGTCCTAGACTTCTTAGGTAGGCTCCAAGGGCATCAATATGCTACAGAAAATTAGGATCATCTGAATTAATAGTTATACCTGGAATCATCAAGAAAAGAATAAATTATATTTAGGTTAAGAAATAGGAAATACCACAGAAATATTTTAATTAATTCAAAATAGCTTAGTTTTGTTTTGTTTCTTAAATTTTGTTCACAAAAGAGAAAGCAAAAGTTTTCTGGAAATTCTGTAACATGGAATAGCACATTTTTCTAGGTTGCAAAAAAAATGAGTTGCGGGGCGCCTCGGTGGCACAGCGGTTAAGCGTCTGCCTTCGGCTCAGGACGTGATCCCGGCGTTATGGGATCGAGCCCCACATCAGGCTCCTCTGCTATGAGCCTGCTTCTTCCTCTCCCACTCCCCCTGCTTGTGTTCCCTCTCTCACTGGCTGTCTCTATCTCTGTCGAATAAATAAATAAAATCTTAAAAAAAAAATAAATGAGTTGCCACTGTGTATGATTCTGTCAGTTTGAACACGTGCTGATTTTATGTTAAGAATCATTTTCTTAAAATACCTTTACTTACGTATTCATTTTATTTGGTCAGCATTCCAACCAGATCTACATTTTCCCCCACAAAATTTTAAAAATTATTAAAACAAAAGAAAACTACACAATGATAGAGAACACAAAATTTCAATCTTGAGCCTTGGTGTCCACAAAATAAAGGAGTTATGCCTTTCCTGCTCTCTTTTTCTCCTGGAAAGTTTTCGTGCTTCTATTCAAATTGTGTGAATTCTCACCTGAGGAACGCTGTACACAGATGGGTGGGAAAAGAGCCAGCTCTTTCTGGCAAGAAGCAGGAGCAGCCCTAAAGGCAATTTGATCTTTAAGCCAAACCCAGATAAATGAGAAACCTATTACAAATGGGAAACCTTCTGAGAACTTGATGGTTATTTACCGTTCTCCAAACACAGCAAAAGACAGCAGTGGTATAAACAATGGAAGCAAAAGGTTAAAGAACAAAAATATTTAAATAAAATCCCTTAATAGTGTTCCCACTTGTGTAAAGTAATTGGAACTCCCCTGCCTTTGCTTTACCTTCCAGGAGACAGATCCTTCTTTACCATCCCCAACTTCCAGAATTCTTCTGCTCTCTCACCAATTATCACAATTTTTTTTTTGACTGACATCTTCAGCTGCATGAAGGCAAGGACTGTGTATCTCTTAGTCACAGTGATAGCCCCATTATGTGCCTAGCACAGAGCCTGGCGGATAGTCAGTTACCCATTCAAATGCTGGATGGGTAGACCAATGGATGAGTGCAAGAAACTTGGAGCAAGGTATGATCAGGCACATAAGCAAAGGGAATTTAACCAAAAAGTTATCTTTAACTCCCACACCCTCCAATCTAACTTTGCTCTAAAAAAAACATCAGGGCTCATTAAGAAGAAGGGGAGAGAAAATGTAAAGAGGAAATAGAGGAAAACAAGATGGTAATGAGATGTAAATTAACCTATGGAAAAAGTGGACCGAATTGGTTCTTTAAGATTCATCCTGGGGCGCCTGGGTGGCACAGCGGTTGAGCGTCTGCCTTTGGCTCAGGGCGTGATCCCAGCGTTGTGGGATCAAGCCCCACATCAGGCTCCTCTGCTGTGAGCCTGCTTCTTCCTCTCCCACTCCCCCTGCTTGTGTTCCCTCTCTCACTGGCTGTCTCTATCTCTGTCAGATAAAAATTAAAAAAAAAAAAAAAAGATTCATCCTATACACACACACACACACACACACACACACACACACCTAAGACACGCAGCTGTCCAACACAAGGCAGATATCATCACAAAGAATGGTTACTTTGACTAGACTGTGGAAATTAGATAATAACAATATGCAAATATTTATACGCCCCAAGCCTGACCATGAGCCCCAGAAGAACTTTCCTAGGTGGTGCTATGAGACCAGGAACCACCCCTGCAGTGGATGCATTTGCATTTTATACATCACTTTCCCTCTGGCTCTTTAGTGCTCTGGTTGCTAAGCAAGAACAAGCCTAGAGGCTGGATAAGAAAAGCAGGAAAAAGAGGAAAAGAGACCGAGTTTATCCAGAAACTGAGTAATATACCTGTAAGAGCATAAATGAAACCACAGCTTTGTAACTCATTTCCTTAACTAGGAATGCACAGCTCAGCAAAAATAGAGCCACGGAAAGAGATGAATGGAAGAATAATGTAATACATGGCAGACATCACTGCCCCTCATCAGTGTCTGGGGTCTTTCTTTCCTAGACCCACAGAGGACTGCATCACCATCTCTGTCTTCTGAACTTAGATGTGGCCATGTTATCTTCTATAGTCAATAAAATATGCATGCAAGTGATACAGCTCACTTCTGGGTGAGGCATTTAAGAGCTGGCTCATGACTCTCCATGAGCTTTTCTCCTCACGCCAACTTGGTGGGCAGCAATCCAAAGGATCGGAGTCTCCCCCAGGCTGGGTGCTGGAGTGAAGATGACATAGAGTATGGATCTGCAAACCACAGCCCCTGGGTTGGCTGCTTGCTTTTATAAATAAAGTTTTATTGGAATATAGCTGTACCTATTTGTCTATGGATGTTTTCAAGTGACAATGGCAGAACTGAGTTGTTGGAACAGAGACTATATAGCCTGAAAACCTAGAATGTTTACTAAGTGGCCCTCTGAGAAAAAATATGCCAACTCTTGATATAAAGTACTGCTCCCCCTCCCCCATTTATTTGAGGAGGACACGTAGGTTGAGGGGAGATACAAGCCTCTGTTATTTTAAAACAACAAAAGTTGGAGGCTTGTTTGTTACTCATATATAGCTTAGGTTATCCTGACTGATACAAAACTCTCAAAAAAGAAAATCACTCAATTTGTGTGTGTGTCATTAATAGAAATATATCGTTCAAGCAAAGTACCTGGCACAGAGTGAGCACTTGGGGAGTGTAGTTTCTCATTTCTTGGTTGAGCATTCCCCATTGAAAGGGAGACAGAACACTGATAAAATCACAAATGGACTACGTGTCAGTTCCCTCAGAACACATTGTCTGAAATGGTGGCTTTTCAACAGTTTTTAAAGGAAAGATGTTGACAGGAAAGTTATTAAGATGGTTAAAAAAAATTAGAAGAGGCAGAGTGAAACCAAAGGTGAGTCTGTTCAACACAGGGTAGAACCATCAGCTGTCAGAACGTGAGGCATGTAAAGGAAGAGGCAGGGTCACCCCTCCCTCTGTCCTTGCTCCTGGGCTGCTAGAGCCTGGCTACATGTTTGAGGCAGAGGTGAAAAAGTTGAACTGGACTCATTAGCTTCAGTAATGAAAATGATTTCAGGTTTTGAACCACAAAAAGGAAGTTTCTTTTTTTAATTCTAGAAGAAAGAAACGTAAGAGAATGTTTGCTGAGTTTCTGATAATAATACCAACAATGAACCTATTTCTAGCTCTTGTAATGATCCAGGCACTGTTCTCAGCACCTGACACATTTTAGCTCTTATAATTTTCACAATCCTATAAATTGGGTGTTATCATTATCATTAGTTTATTGACAAAATGGTAAAGCACAGGGAAATTAAGTAGCTTACCTGGAGTCAGCTATTAGAGAGAGAGGTGAGGCTGAATTGCAATGCAGATGCCCTGGGGCCAGTGCAATAGCTCTCAGCCACCTTGCTCTGCTGAATGTCAAAAGACTTTGCCACTGGAAATGGGACAGGGTATGAAAGCACTGCTGAGTTTACTAGGGTAGTTTTGGCTCTCTATATCAGAATGTCCAACTCAAACTGGCTTAAACAATGAAGAAATTTATTATTTCATGTAATAGAAGTCAGGAGGAGGGGCAGTTGCTGAATTGGTCAAGCCACTAGTTCATTGATGTCTCTTGTCTTCTGATTCTGTTGCCCGCAGAGTTGACTTCACCGAGGGTCAGTTGCTGTTGTCATCACTGATGGCCACCAGTAGCAAAGGGTGCATATGTGCTCCTTTATTGCCACCCAGATAGAAACAAATCTACCCACGGTCTTCCATTCTTTCTGGGCCAAATTAGGTCACATGTTATGTCTGGGGGTGGAGGGGAAAGTTGACTGGGGCAATGCCACCCGCTGTTCAACTTAGAAAAATCAGGGTTCTTGGAGTGGGAGAAAGGGTCAATTCCCCTGAGGCCATCTGGCTGGATGGCAAAAAGACTTAATACCTGGGTTTGTTTAGTAAGGAGGATGGGGCTTGGATGGGTGAAACACCCAGCAGTGTCCACTAGCAGGTATCAGCTGAAGTGCAACCAGATTTGGCAATTTGGCTCTCTCTGCCACACTTTCCTTGGGGATCCTTCCACAGAAACAATATGTTGAGGTGGTAAAATTCATACTCTTATTCTTGTTGAATCTTAATTTTGCTATCTGTCCATGGACAAGTTGCTTAAAAACACTTGAAAGTTTGACTATACAGAAGAACAATGGCCAGACGATATATAAAAACAGAACTCCGATCAACGGCCTGTAGCAACCAGCCCAGAAAGCCAGCCTGTTACCTACACTAACCAGTCCAGCAAGTCAGACCATTCAATCTAGCAACCAGTTCATGAATCCAAATAACACCTCTGAAACAAGTGGCTTCAAATGGTCAGGAATTGGTTGAGAACAGACAACTTCCATAATTTTTGCCTCCACTTCCAACTTAGGACTAACCAGAGAAAGCCAACTATGCTCCCATAACCAGTGACACAGGATGCCCTGCTTCTACTTAGCCTGCCCACAGCTTCCCTGCGCCAACAGCATCCAAAAAGGGCAGACTTGAAGCCTTCCTTTTTTCCCCACTAAAAAGCTTTCCCACTCGTCTGCTTAGTCTCTGCCAAATTCAAGTGAAGGGGGCTGGCTCCTTTGCTATAACAAGCTCTGTGCTTGTTCTCATTTGGGTGACCTTCATTGGTTTCCACACATTCTATGCTTCCGTTTCCTCATCTATGAAATGGGAATACTACTACTAATACTGACTTTGAGGGCTGTCAAGATTAACCTAGATTATGTATCAAAGCCCTTAGCATGTTCATTATTATGGACTGGAAATCAGCTCTTGAGAAATAATTGTTCATTTGACTATTTGATGGAAAAGTTTACAGAAGGGTAAAGAATCAGGGTGAAGAATCAGCAGGGATCACCAGAGGGCATGATTCAGCAAAGCCAAATACTGTGTGGTCTAAGCAGAGAAGGCCCAGCGTTACCAGTCTGTGTCCTATGAGGAGCTTTTGCCATACATTTCACATGAAGTGTCCCATGTGTGAGTGTGTCTTTGTGTGTCTTTGCTGACCTCCATATGGGCTTCTCAAGGCAATGACACTGGCCTGGATCGGGATGAACCAAAGGTGCCCAGAAGATTGCACTGTTGATAGCTTCCACTGCTAGCACTATTCCTTCCACACAGTGGGTTGATAGTAAATAGTTGTTAACTGACTGATCGAATAACAAGTGCCATTTTCCACCGCTAAAAATTTGAGAATTAATTCGAACTACATGTGAAACTATTTTCATGTAGTCTAAGAAGCTAGAATTTCAAGGATCTATGATGGAAACACTTAATTCAGTCCTCATAAGTATTTCACACCACAAAAGTTATAATTCACTACCCCTACTGAAATGAAGACAAGAAGAAATATGATGAAAATATAACAAGGAAGAGGAAGACACAAAAGGAGAGCAACACACACACACATGCACACGCACACAGAGGATGAGATTTTTTTCCCATTTGTGTTATGAGACACATGAACAGGGAAGGAAGATGCTCCCATGGGAAAATGTCAAAGGACAAGATGGTATAAATGGCTTACAGAGAAGAAGGAGAGATAGGTGATTTATTCCCTTAGTATTGATTAAGAAAATTTCTAAGTATTTGTTGTGTGCACACAATCATGTTGGAGGTTATTCTGATTAAAAGGGGTTAAGTGCCTGAAGCAAAGGTGGAGGGAATACAGGTAGAAGTAACCATGGTCTGGTCAAATTCAAGATTACAAATAGCTTATCCCTCAAAGACCTCTCCAAATGATCAAAGAATGTGAACAATTTTAAGGCAAAGTCATGTTTAGCATCCTGACTCAGAGAAAATACAGAGAGACAACTGCATGAAGTAGACTGGGTCAGAACTAGGTTTCTTGAACATGATTCATCAGGTCCCCCAGATTCATGGCGACCTCTTAGCATGAGAAAATCTGAGAGGCATCCCACAGTCTGGACACTTGCAAATGCATGAGCAGCAGGGGACTGAGGGGAAAAACCACTACTTTGAAGGTGATAATTGCAACCTCTGGCAAACACTGGAGCTCAAAGAGATATCCTAAAAATCATCTGTAACAGAAAATAGTGAAGAATCAAAAGAGCCCCATTTCCTTTAAGTGATAAAACAGTGAGAAACAATAGGAGGGCAGAGGACTCACTGCAATCTTCTGCTGTCTGCCTTGAGCAAGAGTGATTTTTTTAAAGCTCAGACCTGATGTTTCAACAATTGCTGGGCAGATGTTTCCTCCGTGGGCTAGGTTCTGCGCTCACTCACTGATTCTCCATTTGGCTCTATTACACTAATAACCCCACAGAGACCGCACTCCTTTCATGCACAGTGAAGCAGTAACTCCTCAGTCTCCATCTCTCCAGGTGAAGTGGCTGCTGTGTCAAAACACTCTTGACACCCAGGAAGAGACCCACACCATTATACCCAACTGATTTTTGACAAAGGTGCAAAAGCAATTCAATGGAGACTAGATAGCTTTTCAACAAATGGTGCTGGAGCAATTGGACATTAGAGGAGAAAGAAAAGAAAAGAAAAGAAAAGAAAAGGAAAAGAAAAGAAAAGAAAAGAAAAGAAAAGAAAAGAAAAGAAAAGAAAAGAAAAGAAAAGGAAAAAAAAGAAAAGAAAAGAAAAGAAAAGAGAGAGAGAAAGAAAGAAAGAAAGAAAGAAAGAAAGAAAGAAAGAAAGAAAGAAAGAAAAAGGAAGGAAGGAAGGAAGAAAGAAAGAAAGAAAGAAAGAAAGAAAGAAAGAAAGAAAGAAAGAAAAAGAATTGAGCCTTGACTTAAACTTCACACTCCATACAACAGTTAACTCAAAAGGGATAATAGACTCAACATAAAACATAAAACTATAGAACTTAAAAAAAAAAATAGTAGAGAGTGCCTGGGACCTAAGGCTAGGTAAAGAGTTCTTAGATTCTGCCCCAAAAACATAATCCATAAAAGAAAATATCAACAAGTTGGACATGATAAAATTTGAAACTTGTATTCTGTGAGATCCCATGTGAAAAGGATAAAAGGATAAAAAGAAAAGTTAAGGACCAGGAGAAAATATTTGAAAATATTTGAATCCTCAAAACTCAGGAGTTAAAAAAACAAACAAACAATCCAATTAGGGGCGCCTGGGTAGCTCAGTCCATTAAGCTCAGGTCATGATCTCAGTGTCCTGGGATCGAGCCCCACATCGGGCTTCCTGCTCAGCTGGGAGCCTGTTCTCTCTCTCCCTCTGCCTGCTGCTCTGCCTACTTGTGCTCTCTCTCTCTCTGTCAAAAAAATAAATAAAATTTAAAAACAAAACAAAACAAACAATCCAATTAGAAAAGGGGCAAAAGACATCAATAGACATTTCACCAAAGAAGATATACAGAAAGCAAATAAGCACATGAAGGTGTCCCACATCATTGGCCACTCCAGAAGTGCACACTGAAACCACAATGAGATATCACACAGCTATCAGAATGACTAACATATAAAAGTGATAATACCAAATGCTGGGGAGAGTGTGGGGAAACTGGACAACTCATACATTGCTGCTGGGAATATAAAATGATACAGCCACTTTGGAACAATTTGGAGGGTTCTTATAAAACTAAACATGCAACTGCCTTTTGATCCAGCAATTGTGCTCCTTAAGTATTTATTGCAGAAAATGAAAACATATGGACACACAAAAACCTGTACACAAATGTTCATAGCTTTATTTGTAATAGCCCAAACTAGGAATCAACCCAGACGTCCCTCCAAAGATGAATGCTTAAACTGTGGTCCATACATAACATGGAACACTAGTTGGCAATTAAAAGGGGCAGACTGCTTTGATGGCGGCACCAACTGGGGCCAGTGTCTAGGGATTTCTGCTGAATGAAAACATCGATCCCCAGAAGTTACATAGTGTACATTTAAATCACATTTTTGAAATGAAACAACTTCAGAAATGGAAACAGATGAGTGGTTGCCAGAGATGAGAGATTGAGGAGATGGCACAAGGGAGGTGAGTGTGCTACTAAAAGGAACAACAAAAGGGACCCTTTGGGTGTTGGAACTCCATCTCTAAGCTGTGGTAGCCATACATCTACATAAGTGATAAGATTGTATAGAACTTAATACACACACATATGCACACACACACAAAGAAATGAGCATAAGTAAAACTGGGAAAATCTGAATAAAACTGGTATTTTGCATCGACGTCAATATTCTGGTTGTGATATATTATTTATAGTTTAGCAAAATGTTGCCATCAGGGGAAACTGGGTAAAGTGTGCAAGAGACCTTCTGCCTTGTTTCTTACAATGGCATGTGAGCTTATAATTATCTTAATTGAAAATATTTATAGGTACACCCATTCGCCATCGACGGAGCAATAACCAAACTAACAACACATATCAGCAAACTAAACTTGGCCATTGTAAAGGTAATTCTGACCATTCTAGATATTTGTATGTTTACTTTCAGGCTGTGTTCCTATATACCCGAAGGAAATTTTTCTTTTCTCCTTTTAATGGTTAATATTTCTATCATAGGGGCGCCTGGGTGGCACAGCGGTTAAGCGTCTGCCTTCGGCTCAGGGCGTGATCCCGGAGATCTGGGATCGAGCCCCACATCAGGCTCCTCCGCTATGAGCCTGCTTCTTCCTCTCCCACTCTCCCTGCTTGTACTCCCTCTCTCTCTCGCTGGCTGTCTCTGTCTCTTTCAAATAAATAAATAAAATCTTTAAAAAAAAAAAAAAAAAAAAAAAAATATTTCTATCATAAGGGTAATATTTAATTGTGGAAAAGGTGAAAAACATAGAAATAAAAGCAAGGAAGATAAAATAAAAATCACTTCTAATCCCACCACCTGACAATAACTTGAACAGTATGCCTTTAAGAGATATGCCAAAATATCATTTATGTTTTTGCTTTTTTAAATTATAATTAATGCTTCCATGCATATACTTTCATAAATATCAGAGGCTTTATTTCTTAGAATATATTCTTTTTTAAAGAATTTATATTTTATGAGTAATACCATTGCTATACATATAAATAAGATCAAGAGACTGTATTAAGATCAATATCCTGGTTATGATATTATACTCAGTTTTGTATTTGTGCATACATGTAAAAGACAGTTCACCTATTCTAGTGTAGAGCACTCGTGAGCAATCCTCTCCTCGTTTTGGTTATAACTCTGCATCCGTGATCATATAGGAGGTCCAGCTCCCAACCTCAGAGGCACCCGGGAATAGCTCTAGTGCTGTTACTTAGACGGCTTTACTAAGGGTGCATATTCAAGGAGAGGCAGAAAATCCTTCAATATCTATTTAAGACTTGGAGATTGTCCCTCCTGGACTTCTGTGGGCTTTACCACACCTCTCAGGTCTGAGAAACATGTGCATTCAACAAACTTCCTTAATACAAAAGGAAGGGGAGAAAAAGCCAAAATACGCACTAGCAGAGGGCCCAATTCTGCAGCCCTTGCTCAGTCTCCATGAGTGGGTAAAGTCTTCTTTTTTGGCTCCACTTGTGCAAGTCTGAATGGATTTTCCTGGGCAGGAGGTAATAGACTTGACATTTCAGAAAGCCTCCAAAGGAGAATTCACTGGAAAGAACACCCTGTATAATTCAGGAAACAACAAAAGAAGTGATGATTATATATTTCTCAGACTTCGGCATCCTGGTGCCCCAGAATGGTCTTTCCCAATCTAAAACGGGTAAAACAGGAAGCTCTGCATGTTCAAGAGTAAGTGTGCTCTAACTTCCATTCCAGGAGAGGTTTTCAGCATCCAGAACAGGCCTCGGAAGCGAGCATCCTTTCGGTGGGAATGCTAGCTGAAATGCTTTCCTTGCACTGCTGATGTGACAGCCTTGCCTGGAAACTACCTATGATTTTTTTTTTCACACTTCACTGAATTGCATTTCATCTGTACTTTTCCTGCTGCATATCAATGGATCCTTCTGTGGTGGAGAGGGATAGAAGGAGAAGCGCTGATAGACTGAGGCGATGCTGTTTTGCCTCCTGTCTATGGCTGTCTTCTCATTCAGGGTTTGATTCACTATGAAATCAGAAGTCAAACTCTGCCCTTGGCAAAAAGCATCCGAAAAGGGCGCCAGGACACACCGTGGTTGGCATCCACTCATGGAAATTCAAGGCCAGCTCATAAGTTTCCTCCCACAGAGCTGAGGCAGAAATTCCAACAAATTGATGCCAGGCTAATTTATGACATGATAGGAAACAGATTTTAGCTAGCCAGAATTATTTTTTAAATTTTCTCAGACCAGAAATAAAAACAAAAAGCTAGGACGTTATCGGGAACAGAAAATGCAAGGAGGTCAGAACACCTAGTGCAGCTTTAGCAGGCTCAGAAAGCAAGGCTGTCGGAGGGCGGGGTTCAGGCCTTTCTACCGTCAGGAAGGCAAGGCTCTCCAGATGTCACCAAAGTCAGTGTGTCCACCAAGGGTAAAGCAACTGGAGTTGCTAGAAATGGGGCTATTTTCAAGGAACAATGGGTTTCTGCTCTATTTCCTTTATGCATATTTTCCTTTATGACGATTATGAATGCTGTCAAGGGTGCATATGCACCTTTATGACAGCTATGAATGCTGCCCCCGTAGCAGTGCTGAAAAGGGCAGTGTGCTGTATTTCCACTTAGGTGTGAACATAAGATCCCGGGAAGAAGACCTCTGAGCCAACCCTTCAGAGTTGTTTAACACTCTGATTTACAGAGTGATTTACAGATGGTCCCTGACCTATGATGGTTTTGACTTAGATTTTTCTGGTGCAAAAGCCAAACACATTCAGTAGAAACCATACTTTGAATTTTGAATTTGATCTTTTCCCAGGCTGGTGATGTGACCCTGGGCAGCGCCCTGAGCCACAGCTCCTGGTCAGCCCCACGACCACAAGGGTAACAGCCAATGGGCTTACGGTCCTTCTGTACTGAGACAACCATTCTGCTTTTCACTTTCAGTTCAGTACTCGATACATTACATGAGATATTCCACACTGTATTATAAAACAGGCTTTGTGTGAGGTGATTTTGCCCAGCTGTAGGCTAATGCAAGTGTTCTGAGCACACTGAAGGGCGGCTGGGCTAAGCCACGACACTTGGTAGGTTAGGTGTATTAAATGCATTTTCAACTTACAATATTTTCAACCTATGACAGGTTTATCGAGATGTAACCCCATTGTGAGTCGAGGAACATCCACAGAATTAAAGAAAGGCAATAACTCTCTCTGACACACTCACCTTTGTTTATTGCACTTCCCCTCTGTATTATATTCTATTTCATTTCCAAAGGCGAGGTCTTGCCTCTGGAAATGTAGATTCTCATAAAATTCACTTTGATTCAACAACAACACAGGCTAGCATTGTTTAAAAAAAATTGTTCCAAAACCAACAATGTTGCTTCAAAATTACGTAACATCTTTTCTTGAATGTTCTTAAAACAGCTTCTACACATTACCTCATGAAGCCAACACCAACCATCAAAAATCTTTGATAAAGGCAAAAGTGGGGGGTACCAATTACTCTCCCCCTTCACCTGCCTTATATTGTGGAATGAAGCCTGAGGTGGACGTGGGCAGTCTCTCTTTTCCATTCACTGTTTGACTTGAGAGAGTCACATCAGCTTTCTAAAACTCATGCTTTTCATCTGAAAAATATGGAGTCTGAGCCAAATGATTTGCACAGAAATTTCCAGTCCTTTGTGCCTATAAAATTTTGAAATGAGGAAAGGTTCTCATTAAGAGAAGTAGAACACCAACTTGCTAGACCTTTAAGAAGTGGGTTTGACTTTAAAATCAAGCTTTATGTCCTTGAAGGGAAAACTAATATACTAGGTCCAGTTTATGTGCCACCCAGATCCACTCATTGTTGCCTATTTTCCAAAGCCTGACTTTGGCCATCCACCTTCTTCCGCAACCAGGAAGGTCCTAGCAGCAGCTCATCCATTCTTGCAGTCTTAAGGGCTGTCAGCTGCTGCCGGAGTTCTCACTGAAAACTGAGAAGCTTCAACAGACACCACCAACTAAGGAAAACAAACACTGTGGCCACATGCTGCCTGGATTGGACCTTCAGAAGCTCCAGTGGCTTCCTGGAGGCAGTACTGAAGCAAATTGGCTTGGGGGGAAATTGACAAAATGGGTGAACTCTGACCAATGGGAGACAAGAAATGAGAGACCATTAGCACATAAATTGTCCGCGCCCCCTCCCCCCACCAATAGACTGTTCCAAAATGCAATTACTTCCATTCCGTCCTTCTGAAGATGTTTGCTCAAGACCAAGCAAGTAATGTGTTTGTGGTGAAGCTCTCTAGCTACCATGGTGATGAACCATCCTGTGATGGCTCTTCCTCATTCCCTGCATTAGTTCTTTTTTTCCCCCGGGATTCTGCCGCACAATAAAGTGTTAACACATAAAATTTTGCCTCAGGTCCTGTTTTCTAAGGAACCCAGGCTAAGAGAGTGGTACATGGAGTGCCCTTAGTAAGCTGACCTGCAGGATAGAACTTTGGGTCCCCATTTACGGTGATAAACTGAGTGTCACTAATCCCTGGCAGGCATTGATGTCACAATTGCTAAAATATTCACCTGGATTTAATTGGTATGTGGTGTAGGAAGAAGGCAAGTACTGGTATGTCACGTGGCTGCTGCACCTCATCGGTAAAGGAGAAACGATAATTATAAGGATTGTCTTATAGGACGACTACTTTTGATGGCATTGGAAGATTTGCAAAAAGGAATGAACAGGCTCAGAGAAGCTAATTGCCCACTTAAAGCATGCTGTGAAAACAAAGGGATTCCAAGATAGCTTTTGAAACCCTCTTGTCTCCTGCAGCTGCAAGGCAGACAAGGAAGAACATCATATCCAGGATCTCATGTTCTGGGTGGCAAACCTACAAAGGAGACAAAATGCACAGCTTCCAAATGCCCCTATGCTAAAGTGAGGGTCCTGAGAGGGAAAGAGTAGGAGCCTAGGAACTGAAATGAGGACATTTGAGTGGACAAGTTTGATCGTTGTGAATGTGGAAATGTCTCTGCCCCTCCTGGCTAGCAGAAACAGCCTGTCTCCCTCCCTAGAGAAAAAAGACTGTTCTACTCATCCTGGGACAATGCAGTGATCTCATCTGAAGTCTTATGAGATGTTACTTGTTCTCCTCAAGATCTGCCACATGGTCTGCAAGCTGATAATCACGATTAACATCTCAGAACAATCTGGCTGGGGGGATGCCTTGATCCACAGGGATTGCTGGTGATGGGTGATCATTATCTTCCTAGGAGTGAGATGGACAGACAGCCAGGTAGAATGCCAGAGTCTCTCTCACTTGATCTGACTATATCCATGTACAGAAGGAGGAGCCAGTTTAATGTGGTCCAGAGGAAGAAGGGATCTGTAGTAGCAAGTCCAGGCTGCCCTGCCACTCAAGCCATATGGCTAATCTGGTCTGAAGGTTCTAAACGTGTCCGTGGGTAAGAACATTGTGTAGAACCTCTTCAAAGTCTCATGAGAAGAATCATAATACAGATCCTAAAGATTCTGGAGTAAAGCTATAGCTTTTGTGGGAGAGGACAGGTCAATCAATGCAAAGAAACAACATCATAATCCAATTAAATGTGCTTGGATATTTATTTGCTGCTTGTGATGGTTCATTCTATGTGTCCATTTGGCTAGGTCATGGTACACAAATATTTGGTCAAACATTATTCTGGATGTTTTCAGGAAGGTATTTTTTAGATGAGATTAACATTTAAATGAGTAGGCTTTGAGTAAAGCATACTATCCTCCATAGTGGAGGGTGGGCCTCATCCAATTCAATTGAAGGTCATAAAAGAAAAATGAAAGATACCCTCTGATACTGCCTTTGGCCTCAAATTGCAATTCTTCTCTGGGTCTCCACCCTGCTAGCCTACCGTCCTACAGATTTTGAACTTGTATCTCCATAGTTGCATGACTCAATTCCTTAAAAGAATTCTCTCTCTCTCTCTCTCACACACACACCACCCTATTGGTTTTGTTTCTCTAGAAACCCCCAACAATGACCTATTAACACACAACTTAAGTCATCGCTTCCAAATAATTAGTTTTACAATTACTAGAAACTAATAACTTGATAGAGTTGTTTGAACCTTTAGAAATTTAGAGGGATTTTCTAGCATTGCCCTAGAATTCTGCAGCAACCACTCTTCATTCCATGCCTATTTACCGACTCCTCCCACAAGTCATCACACACCTGTGTGTTTTGAATACAAAACTAACTTACTGTGGTGCCTGGGGGGCTCGTGCAAGTCGCTACTTAGAAAAAGAGCATGACGCTGGTCACAAATAAAAATTTAGTCCTCGTCGTGGAACACCAAGTGACAGTACGACAGAGCTGCTCATCATGAGCTGAGCGGTATCAGATCCAAGTCAAAGGCCATGTGGATATGACAACAATCTACTCCAAAACGGAAGGGATACATTCAGGATTAGATTCAAGTCTACCCAGAAACCTGAGTAAATTACGGAGACAAGTGGCTCCAGTTGGCTTCCCCTAACTCTGTTGTACCAGCACCTTTCCTTTAATGTGCAGCACGCGCACACCTGCCCAGGGCACACCCGCCCGGGGCACGCACATGGCACAGTGACTACCTTCAGCTCAGGTCGTGATCCCAGGGTCCTGGGATGGAGCCCCATGTCAGGCTCCTGCTTAGCAGGGAGTCTGCTTCTTCCTCTCCATCTGTGCTCTCTTGCTCTCTCTCAAGTAAATAAATAAAATCTTTTAAAAAACAAAGCAAAACTAACTTACTGCCTAAGCAAAAATTGTGGTGGTGCTGGGTAGGGAGATTGTTTATGGACATTTAGCTTTGATCACTGAAACTTGACTTGTCCCATAGACTGAATTAATCTGGACTCTGGGCTTATTGTCTTTACTTTCTGAGTTCCAAGTACAGTCCTTTCCATGGCTACCTGAATCTCAGTTCAGTGACTTAACAGTGTAGAAATTCCAGTGCTGAACAAAGTTCCAGGCTGTCTTTCCTCCTCTTCTTCCATTCAGATTTCAACAAATTGATATACGTTATGTATTATATATGCATTTACACTCTCCTTGGAATCTCCACAATTTGTTTTTCTGGATTCTTCTAAGAGGTAAAGTTTAAGTTTTCTTCTTTTTCTCTGTACTGCTGTGTGTGTGTGTGTGTGTGTATACACAAAACACTTGAGTTCTTATTTAACACAAACAAAATGTGCAAAGTTCTTCTCATTTTCTTCATTGCACATCCTGGTTCTAACGTGGCTGATCTAGCCAGCAGGAGGCCTGTTCTTTCCTCAGTGACTGCATTTCTTGGAGAAAACTTGGTGAGGGGCGCCTAGGTGGCTCAGTTGATTGGGCATCTGCCTTCAGCTCAGGTTATGATCCCGGGGTTCCGGGATCGAGCCCTAAGTTGGGCTCCCGCTGAACAGGGAGCCTGCTTCTCCCTTTGCCCTTTCCCCCTGCTCATGTGCGCTCTCTCTCATGCCCTCTGTCAATCTCTCAAATAAATGAATAAAATCTTAAAAAAAAAGAAAAGAAAAAACTTGGTGAGCCAGCACCAGCCCTGCTGCACATCAAGAACATTTCAGATTTTGAGCCAATTTATACCCTTAAGGCAGCAGGTGCAGGCTCTTCTTGCTGTCCTTAGAACCAAAGCTGGAATCAACAGGCGGCTCTCAAATTACTCCCCACATCCCCCTCCCCTGATCCATGCTTCCCTAGTTACGCTTCATCATGAAGTACCTCTTGGACTGGTTTCACAGAAACACCTTGATTCTTCCCTTGATGACATTAAGCATCGTGACAGTCTGCATGTGGGAGTGATGCTGGTAACATGGTCCTTGTCCTTTCACAGGCAGACCAAAGGAGAGGGTAGGACAGGCCTGTCATGATCCCTTCCTTAGGTGACTCAGATCTGATACACTGACTTTATATCCATACGATAATAAGAAGTTCTTACTTTTCCCAGAAGGAGAAATACAAGTCCAGTTCTTTAAGGTGATGGCCACATACAATCCTTTCAAAGGCCTAAAAAAGGTTAGCAAATCAAGCCACAGCCTTTGCTGCGGCAGCCGATCCCAATGCAGCAGAGACACTGGTGAGTCACCATTTCCTCAACACCCATTCTAGGTTTTTCCTTACCCCGCTGACAAACATTTCAGTCCGGTCGAACTGCTTGCCTGCCATGATGACAGGGACCTTCATCCCTGAGGGGTTTCAGCCCTGAGTTGTTAGTCTTATCAAATCATTCTTGATGCAGTTGCCTTTAACAGAGATTATTAGACACAGCAGAGCTAAGAGAAACCCCCGGGAAACCCTGACTTCTACACACACTCTTGTCTGTAGCAGCAACCCTCATTCCTCAAGGGAATCATCGCCAATCATGCCTTCCAGCATAGTAACTTGTCTTGTTCCCTGTAGGTTCACTGACATATGGAGCCCAGAGCGGCCAGGTGGCAGTTGTAACCCCCAGTTTAGTGAAACTTGCGGCCCTGAGACCTCTAAACTAACAGAGACTAAGTTTGTGGGGATGAGACACTCAAATTCTACAATTCTATTTGTGGGCCACTTGGATTTATGGTGGAATGGGGTTAATTCTGTATCATATGCGGTATCTATCTAATCAATTACACCATGAAGGACAGTACCCCAAGCCCATAAGTTGTTGTTCCTTTGCTAACGCCTTAGCTGAGACTTCTATAGGCCATTCTACTATTCTATCAAGCTAGTTGCTTCTGAGTGACAGAATATATTCTAAAACTAATGAACTATATAGCCACGAGCCTGTTATTATACTTCCTTTGCTGTAAAATAAGTCCTTTACTCTGAGGAAATGTCATGTATGTGTGAGTCGCTCAGACATTCTGTACGTCCTTTAGATAGCAGCGTTGGCAGAGGGACTGTGGGCAGGAAGGCAAACCTGTTTCAAGAATATCATTTTAGGTAAGTATGGATCACTGCTTTTGCTGAGGTAGAAGGGATCTGATGTAACTTACCTGCTACCAGCTGGCTGGCAGGTGTTCCCAAGATTGAGCCCATATCAATGGCTCATCATCATTTTCTGATCCTGGAGGTAGGTAATTCACTAGCGGGAGGAGCTAGATCAGCCTTAGTGAGAAGGAGTCCACGGGTTTTGATCCATGCTTAGTTTCCATCCTGGCCACCATGGATCCATGGCCCCATGGCACAAACACTGGATGACTCAGTAAGAAGCTGACCACCACTCATTGTCTACTTGGTTGTTGAAAACTTTGTATAAAATAGTTGATCTCTAGAAAAAAGAAAAAAAAAAGATAGTTAATCTCTATTAGGTTTTAATATGTGATTAAAAATGCACTGCGTCCACTCCCACTAGCCTATGTACAGACATTTCTGCTACCCATTCTTGCATCATGTCTTTGCACCTTGTTCCTCATAAATACTGACCATCTCATCAAACCATTTCCCACTGCTCAGGAATCAATATATATCTCCTTTCCTCAGGCCACTTCTCCTTCGTTAGCAGTTAGTGTATTGTTCTTAAATCTGCCTGAGGGAAGGATTTCTTTTAACCACTTTCCATCAGGGTCAGGCTTGAGGGGGGCTTTCGTAAGTACAGTAGCAGTTTGCTCCGGGCTAGGCCCAACATATCACACCAACCCCTTTGCGAACCACACCCAAGCCCTTTTTACCTCTGTAAATTCGCCACAGGGAATCCCCAGGGCTGTGCATGCGTGCCTGCCTGCGTGAGTGCCGCGTCGTGCCACGTGCCGCCTGCCTGCTGCGTGCCTGCGCGCCCGCCGCGTGCTGCACGTTAAAGGAAAGGTGCTGGTACAACGGAGTTAGGGGAAGCCAACTGGAGCCACTTGTCTCCGTAATTTACTCAGGTTTCTGGGTAGACTTGAATCTAATCCTGAATGTATCCCTTCCGTTTTGGAGTAGATTGTTGTCATATCCACGTGGCCTTTGACTTGGATCTGATACCACTCTGCTCATGATGAGCAGCTCTGTCGTACTGTCACTTGGTGTTCCACGACGAGGACTAAATTTTTATTTGTGACCAGCGTCATGCTCTTTTTTTAAGTAGCGACTTGCACGAGCCCCCCAGGCACCACAGTAAGTTAGTTTTGTATTCAAAACACACAGGTGTGTGATGACTTGTGGGAGGAGTCGGTAAATAGGCATGGAATGAAGAGTGGTTGCTGCAGAATTCTAGGGCAATGCTAGAAAATCCCTCTAAATTTCTAAAGGTTCAAACAAACAACTCTATCAAGTTATTAGTTTCTAGTAATTGTAAAACTAATTATTTGGAAGCGATGACTTAAATTGTGTGTTAGTAGGTCATTGTTGGGGGTTTCTAGAGTAACAAAACCAATAGGGTGGTGTGTGTGAGAGAAAGAGAGAATTCTTTTAAGGAATTGAGTCATGCAACTATGGAGATACAAGTTCAAAATCTGTAGGACGGTAGGCTAGCAGGGTGGAGACCCAGAGAAGAATTGCAATTTGAGGCCAAAGGTAGTCTGTCTGATCAAAATTCCTTTTTTATCAGAGGGTATCTTTCATTTACCTTCAACTGTGGATGAGGCCCACCCTCCACTATGGAGGATAGTATGCTTTACTCAAAGCCTACTCATTTAAATGTTAATCTCATCTAAAAAATGCCTTCCCGAAAACATCTAGAATAATGTTGGACCAGATATTTGTGTACCATGACCTAGACAAATGGACACATAGAATGAACCATCACAAGCAGTAAGTAAATATCCACATTTAATTGGATTATGAAGTTGTTTCTTTGCATTGATACGTGAATGTATTTGTTGAATTTGCAACATAAATACTTTGGGTTGTTTAAGAGTACATTTAATATACATTAAAGAGATTTGTTCTCTAGGAACCCAAAAGCAAAATCTGGCCCTAAGTGTGGTCAATGAACAGCTTAATGTTTTGTGATATGTTGGGTTTTGAAGGTAGCCAATTTGTCTCAGTTTTCCTAGGACTTTCTCAGTTTTGGTGCTAAAATAGTACTTTCCTTAGAGACTCCTCAGGACACCAGTCACTGTATTGCGCTGGGCTTAAAACTTCCTTACCTCCCAAAAGGAAGAAGGATTTAGGGGTAGCTTGTGCTGGCCATAAAATAATTTATATTTGAACATGTGTGACTTACTTTATGATGCTTTATGATGCTTCCCACTTCATCCTTGGAAAAAATCCCAAAACAACCAAGGAGGACCAGCAATTAAACGTTGCCTCTGGTTGACTCTGGGTGGCTAACTGGGGACTTCACCAAGGACAGTCTTGGCAAGCAGTCATCCAAAAGCAAGGTTTATGCTCACTGTTTGTTTCTGTGACATTGAGGACAAAAGTCAGTACCTCTCTAAGGAGGTGGCTGCCCTGGTAGTGGGCATTAAACCAGGTCTGTGATTGGTTCTACCTCCCTCTAGGTCATAGGAGCCCCAGTGACAACACAGGAGTGGGTCTGCCAGGTGGCCAAAGCCTTCCTGCACAGTCACATCATTCCACCTTGGCAAAGATACCCTCTGTCACCCACATATGATATTTGATGGCTTCCCAGATCCATTGGCTTGAATGGTAGGTAGAAAAATGTTTGGGATTCTAAAAATTATTGTGAGCCATCAACTAGAGCCATAGAGTTCCTGAATTTGGGGAAAATAATTGAGAGGAGAGATGGGAGGATACTGGCCCCTCATTGATCTCCCACCTCCAAGTGCTCTGAGCAGCTGCCCTTTTATTTACTTTACATTCTGGGTGCCCACACCAGGTTTTGTTGAATGACAATATTCTCTATATTGCTAAACTGTTTGAGAAGAACAAAAATATGAAATACAGAATATTTGTAACATTACCCATACAGATACGATTATGAATATTTTAAACAATTTGGGTGCCGAAATGACCCCATGATGCCATATCTTAAACCACATCAATATTTGTGTCTTTTTCTCTCATTTCTAAATATAGCATTCCTCCACCCCCTGCCTTTTTTACATATTAGGGCTGAGACTTTGAATGGTTAGGTTCAAATTCCAGCTCTGCTGTTTTCCTGCTTTGGGACTGCGACAAGTAGATTGAAGCTACTTAAGCCTCTGTTTCCAAGGGTATAACATGAAAGTAATAATACTGACCTTCTGGGTGCTGTGAGGATTAAAGGAGGCAATGCACATAAAATGCCTGGCATGTAGTTGCTTCATAAATGGTAACTAGTGTTCTACTAAACCAACTGCGAAGCTTCATGATCGAGCCCTTGCTTCCTTTGCAGTCTATTCTCTCACCACCGTCTGACAAGACCCCCCATTCTGGCTCGAACAGCCCTCCAGGTCCTGGCAGGGCCTTAACTGACTTCCAGAATAAAGAAATTAAGGAGTTTTCTGAGGTTTTCTATGGGTTTGGGAAGGGTGGCCAAGGATGCTCAAAGTTTGAACCTCTCATGCCATTCTGCCCAAGAATCTCTGTGCTTTGGATGTGTGACTCTCATCTGCCTGTGGTCCTGTGTCTCATCTTCTTCGGCAGACTCCCCCAAATTTCAGTGCTCCCCCAAGCTTCAACTTAGGAGTCACCTCCTTACCTCTTACTCCTCCCATCTAGGTTAAGGGCCCCTTCTCTGCATCTTACCACAGAACCCATGAGAAGCACTGTAAATGCCTGCTTTAACATTTGACCCCTCACAAGTCCATTGTAGCAAACACATTTCCTTCATGGTGCCTGTATGACCACTGTCTATTCCACATGCCTATTCCTACTCACAATCCCTGGATCGCCATGTCTGTGCAGTGTGACCCTCCAATCTACCCCATCCTCCCCTCCCCAGTCGAAACTGGAATGGTTATGAGCCCCTGACCCAAGGTCTCTGCTATGAATTATAATCCATGACTTGTCACCCCTGGAACTTTAAAACAAATGTGTATGCTATGCTTTTCATCCCCAAAGATTCTGATTCAGTGGGTCTAGGGTGGGCCCAGGCACTGGCAATTTTTTTTAGGCCCCTCAGGTGATTCTGATAAGCATCCAGAAAGAATGACCCTCTGAGCTAGTAGCAGAGAAAGAAGAGCTGGTCTAATTAGATTCTATTGCAAATATGAATGAAGAAAAATGGAACAAACTTTATAATGAGCAGTGCAATGAAAAGTGACAGAATTTCATGGGATTGAACAAGGGTTATGGAATGTCAAAGGCACTTGTCATCTAAAGTCACCAGGGAGCAGAGCCCATGTGGATTGTGAAGAAGTTGGTCATTAGAGAGGAGAATAGGGCTGGTGTGTAGAGAGAAGACAGCACCACAAGAGACAACAAAAAGATGGAGAGTTACAGAGAACAACAGGGGTAGACAGAGAGATGGGACTGAGGTGGAGAAAGGGAGAGATTGAGAGAAACCAACAGAGAGACAGAGAGCACAAGTGAAAGAGAACCCTCCTTCAACACAGCTGTCATCAGCCTACTCCCCCAAGCTAGATATCTCTGTGGACTTTTCACTCATCATTGACATCTAGTCAATTCCACCTCAAAAACAGTCTCTGAAATGGCTTTTCCCCAGTAATCCTGTTACCACTGCCTTAGTCCCAGCCTACATCAGCACTTGCTGAGACCTCTGCAAAGCCCTCAATCCGGCTTCTTTCCCTCTAAAACACACCTGCCCAGGTCTATCCCCAACACTGTCGCTAATCACACCACGTCCTCCTCTGGATGAAACCACAAGCCTTCCCTGATTCGGCCAACCCACCTTGCCGCATCTACAAGGTCCACCCTCCTACAGATCTTACACCCCTTCCAAGCAGATCAGGCCTTTTCCTTTGTAAATGCAGTTCCCTCTTTTGTTTGTATCAATCAACCACCTGACCTTCAAAATCTAGCTCAAAAATCACCTCAGTGATGCCTTCACCTCCTTCAGACACTGTGAGCTTATTACAAAGCTCCTACCTTCCCCATTAGACCGTTAGCTCTTTAAAGAGAAAGACGCTTTTTTAAAAGATTATTTATTTATTTGAAAGAGAGAGAGAGAGAGCAGAGTGAGTGAGAACATGAGTGGGGTGGGGAGGCAGAGGGAGAAGCAGGCTTCCTGTGGAGCAGGGAACCCGATGCTGGGCTCCATCCCAGGACCCTGGGATCATGACCTGAGCCAAAGGCAGACACCTAACTGACTGAACCCCCCAGACGCCCCGAGAAGGACTCTTGCACTGATATCTGACTCCCCACCTAACTGACTGAGCCCCCCAGACGCCCCGAGAAGGACTCTTGCACTGATCTCTGACTCCCCACCTAACTGACTGAGCCCCCCAGACGCCCCGAGAAGGACTCTTGCACTGACCTCTGACCCCCAGGGCACGGGAGGTATTCCGTGAGTGTGTCGTCAGTGAGTCAGTTGAGGAATTACAGGTAATGAGAGAACAAGAGTTATAGAGCCGTCCCTGTGTAGCACTCTGTGCCCCCTGACTCTGCTCCTGGATTTTCACTGTCTAAGCCTCACCCACGTTTACATCCACAGAGCCTCTGGGGGCTCCAATCAGGTTTCCCCTGAAGCTCCACGGAAACCTCGGCAGAGGTTTCCCTGGAGGGATAGTTCTGGGATGCAAAGAAGAGCAGATGGGGTGAAGCAGCCATTTGTCCATATGGGTATTTGGACAGCCTAGATGCACAGAAGAACAATTTTCTTCCTTTTTCCCTGGAATCCTAAGAAAATGCCTAAAGAAAATATGAAGGCTTAGTTTTGAAAAGGGAGAAGATAGAAATGTGAATGAACTCATTTTCCATGACCTGAACCACTGAAGCCTCCAATAAAGCTTTGGGGTGCGGAGGAGGAAATCTGAGTACAATCAATGCGGAGAACAATGCTCCTGATGCAGAAATGCACCTACGAAGAGTGATTTCTGACCAGCAAGCTTTGCACGACTGTATACAATTTATTTTGCATTTTTTGTCCCCTTTGACAGTGATGTCAGATGGAACAAGATTTTTGCTCACTACAGGAAGCTCAGTGGCATGCATCAGGGCCATTAACTTGGAAGTTTCTAGTGAATAAGCATGATTGTGGGGCTTATTGAATGTTGACTTGTCTCTCATGAATCCTAGTTCTTCCATTGGCTGAAAAAATATACTTGAAAATTTTGAATTATGTGCCAAATGTTTTCATTTCGCTCATGACTCCCACATGAGTCACTTGGCATTCGATGGAAAATGAGTAGGGGGCAGATCTCTGCCAGCTGAAACGAGAAAGGCTAGTCTGAGCAGAGCATTTTGCAGGGTGCAGATCTGAGTGTAAGCCAACTATTTTGCAGGGTGCAGATCTGAGTGTAAGCCAACTATTTTAAAATCCTCACTCTTGTAAGCTAGCGCCTTGCCTCTCCATAAGGGTGAGGGGATTCCAGAGGAACACATGTGCCATCTGGAGGGAACTATGCAATTCATCTAGAAACCTGCATCACTGT
Organism: Ailuropoda melanoleuca; assembly: GCF_002007445.2. Lineage (NCBI taxonomy): Eukaryota > Metazoa > Chordata > Mammalia > Carnivora > Ursidae > Ailuropoda > Ailuropoda melanoleuca. The sequence continues at coordinate 157,078,881 of NC_048219.1, read as the reverse complement.
GAACTTGAAATTAATCATCGTGATGAACAAGGAGAACATGCCAAGGCAGAGAGTTCAGTTTCATTTGATAAGAACGGAATGCGTGGTCTAGCTGGGAATGTGCTGACATTCATTACCTTCAGGAAAGTTCTACACAACCTCTCCCTCTGGAGGCTCCCTATGAGGCTATCACAATGAACCCCCTCAAAGCCACGGCTTTTGATGGTGTCCAGAATCACAATGATCCTAACACCTTCAGATGCTGTTCTTCTTTGTCCTGTGAGAGGAGACATCTCTCCACCCATGCCTAAGAGGGTTCCTGTGTTCGCTCAGTTCATGTCAGAAATAGAATGTCTAGTTTGTAATCAAGCACCAAAGTTGGAGCTGTATACTACCAAACGCATGGTTTTAATTTTGAAGCTCTCTGCTCCATTGTTCTTTAGCACCGTGGAGGGCTTTTAACTCTGCTAACTGTGTTTCCCACTTTGGCTTAGGAAACCAAGAGCAGATCTGGCTTAAACTCCAAGCAGGCTGGAGCCAATTTTGTTGGATTTTGAAAGAGGCGTGGACAGAAAAGAGTGCAGTGGGGATGGTACTGAAAGTTTGTTTTGGGGGTTTTAGGGAAATAGGCACCTACCACTATAAAAGACATTTCCTTCAAAATGTGAAAGAATTCCCCACTGTTTCAACTTAGCTCTTGAAACTGAGATATTTGAGGAGCAGTAGAAATCTGTTAAGACTGCAACCACAGACTGCAGGGGTTAAGAGATCTGAAGTCATCAGATCGAATTCCTTGCTTTAGTAAAACCATAATCCATAGTTTCCTTTTGCAGTGATGCAGCCTGGAAGTAGGTATTGTGGACGAGTCTAAGTCCTTGTACTGCTCTGCTTCTGTGTCTTGAACCCTTACTTACAGATTCCACTCTCATGTCTCTGAAGATGGCTTCTGAATCTGCATGTGCCGAGGAATTGGCATCAAACAGGACTGGGTTAAAATCACAACTTTGCCCCCTAATTGCTGTTTGAGTTCATATAAGTTGAACCATCTGACCCTTAGTCTCCTCTTCTATAATATGGGGATAGTAATAACTATCTTGCAGGGATTATTTTAAGACTAAATGAGATTATGCTATTTTCCCTATTTGGATAATACACACAACTCCTTTAAAGTAAAATAATTATGGGGCGCCTGGGTGGCTCAGTCAGTTTAGCCTCCAACTCTCGGCTTCGGCTCAGGTCATGATCTCAGGGTTCTGAGATCGAGCTCCAAGTTGGGCTCCACACTCAGCACAGAGTCGGCTTGAGATTCTCTCCCTGTCGCTCCCTTTCTGCCCCTCACCCGCTCATGCTCGCACAGTCTCTCTCTCAAATAAAATCTTAAAGTAAAATAATTATGTGAAATGCACTGTTTACTAAAATTACTTTTCTCATATTGTTACTATAGTGTGCACATATAAAAATAGGTAAGAATTCCTTAGGATATATACCCATCCCTACTTTCTACCAGGTACAAAACAAATTTTTAGGATTAAATTTAAATGAAAATATCTGTAAAATTCAAATTAACAACATAAACTTAATATAACAAATGCTGTGCTGAAATTAAATGCATTTACAATGTGAATTTCACACAGTTAAGCAAAGGTCCATTGGAGTTCAGTGAGGCTGTAACATCAAGTTCCGTGGCATAAGTACCCCAGGAATTCATTTCATCCCTGGAGAGCTCTCTCAACCTCTCTGCCATGACATGATGGGTTGCCAGGCATTTCTCCATCCCTGTCTGAGACTATTGCTTGGGCTAAAGAGAGAGCTTATTTACCTAGCTACCCACAAGCCCACGCAGGGACACTGGGGAGCCTACCAGGCCAAGCTCAGCCAGAGGGAAAATCATTTTGGTGCTCTGTTGTGAAGAGTCTCATAGACACCCATTCTTGAGCTGGCCAAGGGTCTCACATCCTCTAAAACGCACTGAGAAATCTTCAACAGAGGAGCTGTATGTTAGCTTTGTCTTTTAGGAGGTTCATTTTGGCGGAAGTTTTGAGGATGGGTTGGTGTGGCTGAGAATGAAGTTAGGGGAGGACAGTCAGGCCATCGAAACACTCCAAACTCATGAACTTGACGTTCAGAACACCACAACACTCACTGCTCTCTGGCTTTATCCACTTCTATTTGCCGGTATGAAGTTTGCTCCTGCCAATTCACCTCGTTACCTGCCTGAACACAGTGTTTTTCTGTCTATTTGGCTTGTGCTCACACTTTTCTCTTCACTTATGATATCTTTTACCAGTCCTTATCACAAATCCCAACCCCACCGTTTAGAGTCCATCTTCTCCATCCAGTCTTCCCTGGTTTGTTCAAATTACCTGATATGAACCACAAATTACCCATATGGAGGTATTTTTGTTCAATATTAACATTTGTCTCTTTCAGCAATTGGGATCAAATTTGATAGCAAGGATGTGTCTTGCACAAGCTGACATCTCACCTGGTTTTAACTTATTACAGCTCATTGTTTACTATTGGTTCTCAGCGATTTACTGAATTAATAGAGGTATAAATAAACCACCCACTGATTTATCTTATGGACACCTGCATATGGTTATAAGGAAATTATTTAGTAACTACTTAGAATGTTTTACATCAAGATCATAATGAAAGGTGAGAGTTCACTTAAGCTTGTCAAAGATCTTTAAATAAAGCTTATTTAATGAGTTATTATGCAAGAGAACGTAGTAACAAAAAGCCACAGAAAGTGAGAGAGAGATAGAAACAGGGTTGTAAGAATAACAGTTTACTGATTTATAAGAAAAATAAAAATAGTAGTGAACAGTCAGAAGTCTGAAATAATCTTTTCTCCATATGTTTTGTTTCATGTTTGTTTTGCTCCCAACTATGAAAAAAACAAAGTTGTGGGTAAAAGACAGCACTTTTAGTTGGTAGGAGCAAGGCATTGGTTTGCAGCATATTGAAACTGTATAAAGCAATACGTTTTAAAAAGTCAGAAATCTAGGATCTACAGACAAAGCTGGAATGATACTATCAATTCTAAGTTAAAAAAAAAAAGTAAAAAAGAGCCAAGTTGTGAATAAAAGAGCTGTTTAAGACATTAATTTTTCTTTGATTTTTGTCCTAGCTTGTATCAGATCTTCCAAGTAAGGGAAAAAGTAATCAAGACTTAGTTATGTCCTAACTGTTATTCTTTTGATAATTTTTAAAATAGAATAGTCAGTACTGATGAGATCATAATCAAAATGCTCCCTGATGCAGCTGTTCTCACTGGGGGAAAACCTCACCAACTGTTCGCCATTTTTATTTTCTTTACACGTATTAAGATGCCTTGCAAAAACAAGGCATTTAATAAGGGTTTGGTGAGTGAGTGAGTGATGAATGAATAAATAATAATGTGCAAAGCAGTCATGTAGTGACAGCTCTTTGTTTCAAAGGAACTAAACAATCTACATAGGCCCATGCTTAAATATTCAATTTTTTAAGGACAGAAAATGGCATAGCATCTTCGACTGTCTTAATGCCCTTGGTTTTAGACCTCTGGCACAAGTGTGTCCCCAATTCTGGTCTCTGCCTTCATTACTCTAAACTTGAGAGTGCATTCTTGTCCCAGTTTCTCTGGATTAGCTGTGTGATTTGCACCACCAGTCCCGGCTCTGATACACAGCTATAATTTGCCCATCATTTGTCAATAGATTAAAATATTAGATTGGTCTGGGGGAAAATGTAGTTCATGTAAAGTCAATATCTTGTTCTATTCACATTATTCACTGTGGCAATTTTTTCCCCTTGCTGTACAAGTTGAGCTTACAGGTCTTTAATTTTCAGAACAAACCCTTTTTCCCTTTTATTATACAACCATTTTATGTTGGCTCTTTTCCCAGTGTGCTGGCACTTCCTCAGTCCGCCACGAAATGTTAAAAAGTAACAGATGTAACCCTGCAAAACTTGAACCAATTCAGCAAGTTCACTGTGAAGTAAGTCATATTCCTTGTAGCTTTGAATACAGCTTCTTTATAAATAATCTACTGTCAGTTTCCGGTTCTCTTTCTGGGGGCCCTCTGTCCTTATTTCTACTCCACAGTGTGGTACTACATTGATACCGTCAGTCAGGCAATAACTGATTGCTTCTGATAGAAATTCAAGTTGCTTAAGGGGGGACAGAAAGGAACGGTTCCCTAGGTTAAGTGGGAGGTCTGGGGGTCCAGGACTTTGGATACAACTAGACCCAGGGATATATGTTGTCTTTATTCATTAACATCTTTCATAGATAGGAGAAGAAATTCCAGGCTTCTGTGGTCCTTACCACTCACCCTCCCAAAGAGAGAGTCAGACAGATTGAGTGCCTTGCCTGGGATCCCGCCGCGGGTCCAAGAGCCTAGGTCACTATGAGGAATAAAACATTGCTGGATGGAGACTTCTAGGTTCTTCACAACAAAGCCCAAAGTGAAGCGGGAATCTGGCAGCCAGTCTGGATAGTTCTAGTCTGCCATCCCCGAATATTATAAAATCCACCTTGAGAATCAGAATTAGCTATATATTTAAACTTAAAATGTACCCAGGAACAAGGTAGACTCTACGATTGGTATGAAGACCAAAGCCTCAGGGTGAGAAACCAAGCATTTCAGCTGTGCTGTGGAATAAACTCAGTCAGGTGAATAAACAAGGCTGAAACAATAGCCCTTTCTGAGCCAGAGTTCACACAATGCAGTATACAGCAAAGGTGAAAAACTCTCCAGACAGGAGAACTCTCTAGGACTTTTGCTCTGTGTTGGACTTGTCTTGTAAAGGTGTCCTCGGTAGTAACCTGACCTTGAGTTTTGCGCAGGCATCATTTACAAGAGTTAATTACCTTCCACCAGACAACATTTACTCTATTGGTTATCTCCAAAGAAAAGAGCAGCACTGTGTTTGAAGGTCCCATTGACAGAATTAAGTAGGGCGTGAGTGCAGCCAACTAAAACACGTTCAGTGCTCGGTCAGTATTGCTAGAGGAGACAACAAAGTCAGTATAATTTTTACTACTTGGCCATTTGCCTAAAATAGAGTGTTAGGTTCCCTATCTGGGGATTCTGCCCTTTGCTGGAAAGATGAGTTGACTGATGATCTAATTGTTTTTTCTCCCTTTGCCAACCACTGTATGAAATCCATTGTTATCATTATTAAGCAATATCCAGTGGCTTTCTCTGGGAATGGCACAGGAAGTTAGAAATATACAGGGAACATAGCCTTCTGCTCTGATGTCAGCTTTTCTTTTAGTTTAAACATTTTTAGAGGATAACCCAGGTAAGCCAGACGTCTTGTTTACAGTGGGGCAGTATTGCAGAGTGTGGGCAAGAAGAGGACAATACACTTACGGTACAAGTTACCGCTATGCAGTCGTTGTCAGTTTCATGTTCCATCTGGTACAGCCACACACAACAAGCTTCTCCACCCTGCCTCTGCAGATTGAATGCCATTGAAAAGGGAGTTTGAATGGACTGCTCTTCACTTACTGTGGATCCACTTACTGTGGATCTCAGTATTCATGAGAATGGATGTTACTTTGTGTAATAAACGATTATTAATCATTGATATCATAACAGCACTTGTTAAAGATTACTGCTTCTCCTATAATTTCCTTGTGGATTTTTCTACCCCTTGTAGCAAATAAGGAAGGGAATGCAGAGTCCTTGCCTTTATATAAGAAATGAGTTGGATTTTTAGAGAAACTTCTCTGGAATAACCAGCCCGCCAACCAACCAATAAGCAGTAGTGACTCTAGAATTTCCCAAAAGAGAGGATTTAGAAGTGGCAACTTATTTGGAAGGGACCACCAGAGGACTTGTCTTGAGGGTGCATTTGCATAAGGAGTCCACCATCTTTACTTAAATGACACATTTGGGCAGGTGATATGACAAAATGTGTGGAGAGGCAAGTTATGCCGGGTATCTTGGCATTACCACTGTGTGCAAACTTGACAAACCTAAATAAATAAAGCACAAAGAAAGGTTTTATCTCAATTGACCAAATTCCTGGCTCAGATCTCATCTAGATACGAATCCAACAATGTCACCATTCAGGTATTCAGGTTAAACAAAGCCAAGAACAAATCCCTGTAATCTTTTGACCTACGTATTATTGTTCTCATTGCCTCTCTTTGCCCTATATCCATCCTGGTGTGAAGTACTGTCTGATACCTTGGCCAGAGCCGTAGAGCAAGTTAGTAGGGTCTAGTTTATTAATTCTGTAAACCCTGTGATATCTCAGGGACAAGGCCATTATATAATCCCAAACAACAAAAGCCTAGAGACTAACATTCCTCTGGTTTAAATGTGAAAGGAATTTAGAAGCCTCCATTTTCAGTCGCCCTGTGAATTGGCTTCCCCTTGAGAACAGTGCCCTCTGGTGTTTGGTTAATGTTCTAGCCTCCAAACCACGGAAAAAATCTTTGCGACTTGACCAACAGAGAAAGATTTATGTAATAGGACTGGCTGTCCTTAAAACAGCACTTTTCCATTAAAAACTGTATTTTCCCTTGCGTGTTAGACTTTCCCTCTTTGCTCTAATCTAGCACAAAACTAAGCAGGAACTTGGTAGTCCACACAGAAAGATCAATGCAGGCAGTAGTCCAGCGGGCAAGACACACATTTCTTGATCGTCATCAGCAACGATTTGAGAAGCCACACAATTCTTAAGAGAAAGAAGATGGCAACCCTTCGTTTTTAAGATTCCGTTCATTATTTTCACCCAGTGGAGCTACACACACAGGTTTGTCTTCTGTGGATCTGTGGAGGCATCTAATCTAGTTTAGTTTACGTAAAATGGCTTTTGGGCTGCACAGTCCTCAGTAATTTCTATATGTGTAAGAAACAAAGATTTACCCTTCTCATGACGGTTTTTTCACAGATCATTTGTTTGTTACAGGTGGTTATTTGCTTTGGGGATTTGTTTTTTTTTTTTTTTTTTTTTTTTTTTTTTTTTGTAGCAAGGTATTCCAAACTGGTGAAGTTCTGCTAGAGGCTTTTTCTGTAAAGATGAGTAAGAACAGCCCTCCCAGTTTCCAGATAAGGATACTAGCGTGAAATGTTGGTGATAAAACTAAACGTGAAGCTGAAGTTCCGACCAGTTAAGCCTGCATCTGGTTGCCTCATTCTTTTAAGAAGATCAAACTGATGAATGAGGAGAGAAAGTAGCTGTTTTCATTCACATCTTCCAAAATACTTGCATTCATCCTCTCTTGCTATATAGAGTAATATTTGCCTAGATTCTCCTCTGTCTCCCCCTTCTCTTTCTCTCTGTTTTTGGGGGCTCCCTGAGAGAGGATGCAGCTAGCATGTGCCAGGGTTAGGGCTAGGAAATAGTGCATTAGAATGAGAAGGCCCATGAGGAGCGTTCATGTCTACAGATGTGCAGTATTGGCCTAGCGCAGTGGAAGTCGACACGGTGTTTTGTGGGTTGTATGTGGGGTTGTGAGATAAATTTTTTAATTATGCCAACAATTGAGATTCAGTTTTTCCTTAAAAATCTTTTTTTTTTTTAAAGATTTTATTTATTTATTCGACAGACAGAGAGACAGCCAGTGAGACAGGGAACACAAGCAGGGGGAGTGGGAGAGGAAGAAGCAGGCTCACAGCGGAAGAGCAGAATGTGGGGCTCGATCCCACAACGCCGGGATCACGCCCTGAGCTGAAGGCAGACGCTTAACTGCTGTGCCACCCAGGTGCCCCAATTTTTCCTTAAAAATCTTGATTTGCAGCTTCTCCTGAAAGATTTTCCAGAGAAACAAGATTTTTGGGTGCCTGTTAGAAAAGTTCTCCACAAGCCCCTTAACTGCCTGTTCCAGGAGGTCTCTGAGTTCACAGCATTGGCTTAGGGCCATCCTTCATTGGATGGCGTCTGTTAACAAAGAGATGACTCGCTGCTGATGTCGAACTTCCGAGGGGTTCTATCCAAAGCCCTATCAGCTCCATCTTGCTCACCTACTTTTCTCCTTCAAACCATAAAAGTAAATTTCATTCTGTCCCTCCCCAGTCTTTTTTTCCACAGTGGCCCAGTAGAGAAATGCTGCGCTTTCTAACATCTCCCCCCACTTTTCCCCATAGTGACTCCAACCCTGAAGAATCTGGGTCAGAGGTATAGAAGTAATTGTACTGTGACTACATGGAAGGGAGATGCTGAAGCTCCCACCCAGGACCTTAAATGTACCACAAAGCAACTTAAAATAAAGAGAAAACATCCCTTCCTCCAACTGGATGATGTTCTGCATAGAGGCTCATGTCCTGGAAACTGGAGCAGTTTAGACTTCAGTCCTCACTCATCCTCCCAACCAGGCACTTTTGTGCAGTGAACAAACTGAACATCTGTTCCCAGATGTCCTGGTACCAACTAACCTTGTTTATCATGACTCACCCAAGGCATTTTCTCTTTTGTTCAGGTTATTTTCCTCACTGTCTGGAAGGATGCCAGTCTTAGTTCTGCATCTGTGTCTTAGCTTCGTTAGGCAGGCAGAACATCCTTGCCCTTTGCCTTACTGAATATAGTTCTTTCACCCTTCACTCTTTCTGCGAACCATATCTCCTGTATTTTCTGACTTCTTCAATTCATTTTGGCCTTTAACTCTTCTGAATTCCTGTGACATTTATGCTTAGTATTGTAGGTCAACTGAGCACTTTTAGTTTCATATGCTTATTTTGTCTTCTCTGCCAATTTGATATATCCTCAAGAAGATTCCTCCCTAAATCATTCTCACTGTGATCAGCACAGTGTAGGAGCTCAGTAAATATTTCATACTGAATTGAGTGGATTTCCAAACAAATATATAGCTCTAGCACTTAAAAGAGTGTCTGGGGACTTCCGCTTTGAACATGATGGATTTAACAGGGATTAGAATTGCCAGATACAATCCAAGAAACCCCATTAAATTTAGATTTCAGATATACTTATGCTATAAGTATGGGTCATCCGTATACTAACAAGTACTTGCTGTTGATTTGACATTCGGATTTAACGGAGAGTCTTGTTTTGTTTCGTAAAATCTGGCGGCCCTTCCAGGGCTGGATTTACCCTCCTACCTGAAACAACTTAAAAAAGAAAAGAAAAAAAAACAGAAAAATATATGAAACAATGGTTTTCAGGCATTGGCAAACAGAGGCAGTGTAAGAGAATGACTTCTGAGAGAACTGAAGAAATGAGGCCATCTTTCTTCTCCATCTTACTTTCTGGAGAAAATTTCCGCACTGCAACACAGAAAGAGGGAACTCAAGCAGAGCCTGGCAGTCTCCCGAGATGAGAAGACAGAGTTGAGAGTTTGGGGAGGCCATGTTGGCTAAAATTCACAGGGCAGAGCACCAGAGAAGAGACAGAGGAACACTCCCCTTGATTCTTCTGCTGAGTATTGATTAGTGCATGCCTGTGAGGGAACTACCCAAAGTTAGGGGGATAAAACCACTAGAAAGGAGTGGGTAGAACAACGTCTAGAGCTCATGCAGAACTAAATATGTATATATTTTCAACAACCGGAGTGGAGGAAGCTTATTATACACAAGGAAGGCAGAAATCGTCAAATTGGGTAAGCAAGTAAGACCCAATTATATGCTACCTATGGGAAGCCCACGTCAAATATAAAATAAATAAAGTTAAAAGTAAAATATTGGGAAAATGACATATCATTCAAACATGTATCAAAGAAAGCTGAAGTGGATATATAAATATAAAACAAAGTTGACTTCAGAGCAAAAAATATTATCACAGTTAAAAAGGGTCATTTCATAATCACACAGGGAAAAATCATCAATTGAACAAAAGAATCCTAAACATTTATGCACCTAAACGTAAAGCCTCAAAATACATGAAACAAAAAGTGATGGAAGTGGAGAAAAATTCAGAATTATAGCTGAAGATTTCAACACTCCTCTGATAATAACAACTGAATAAATAAGCTAAAAATCTGGAGTGAAACAAAAAACCTGAATAACACTACCAACCAACTTTACCTAATTGATGTTGACAGAACATTACAACCAGCAGCCAGAGAGAACACATTCTTCTAGGTGCATCCTAAACATTGACCAAGATAGGCCATATTCTGTGCCATAAAACAAGATTCAATAAATTTAAAGTAATTCAAATAATAAAAAGCATGTTTTCCAATCACAATAGAATTAAGTTAAAATAAATAATAAAAAGATACCTAGAAAAATCTCCAAATATTTGAACACTAAGTGACACACTTCTAAAACCAAACCAAACCCAACCCATACATTATAGAAGGAATCACAAGGAAAATCAGAAAAGATTTTGAAGAAAGTAAATGAAAATTAAACTCTAATACATCAAAATTTGTGGGATACAGCTAAAGCTATGCTAAAGAGGAAATATATACATGCTTGTATTAGAAAAATCAGTGACCTAAGCTTCTATCTTAAGACACATGAAAAAGAAAAACAAATTGAAACCACGGTTAGCAGAAGGAAATAATAAAGGCAAGAGCAGACATCAATGACAGAGAAAGGAGAGAAACAATAGAGACAATCAATGAAACCAAAAGCTTGTTCTTTCAGAAGATCAATAAAATTGATAAACTTCTAGTAAGATTGTCCTGGAAAAAAGAAAGCCTCAAATTACCAGTATCAGGACTGAGAGGGGTGACATTACTATAGATTATAATTAAAAGAATAAAAAGAATATTATTAGCAACTTTATGCCCACAAATATAACTACTTAGATGAAGAGGATAAATTCTTTGAGTGATACAAACCATCAAGCTCACTAATGGGGAATATAGGTAACCAAAATAGTCGTCTGTCTAATAAGAAAAAGAGTAGATTGTAATAGTCCTCATTGCAAGAAAAAAAAATTTATGCATGGAGATGGATAGTAACTAGCCTTATTGTGAAGATCATTTTAGCAATGTATACAAATATCAAATCATTATGTTGTATTCCTGAAACTAATATGTTATATGCCAATTACTCCTCAATAAGAAAAAAGAGAAATTGAATCTGTAAGGTAAAAATTTCCCACTAAGAAAATTCCAGACATATAGCTTTATTGATGAATTCTTTCAAATTTAAGGGAGACATAATACCAATTCTACAAGATCTCATCTAGAAAATTGAAGAGGAAGAAACATTTCTCAACATATTCTGAGACTAATAACAAAATAAAAAAGACATTACAGAAAAAGAAATCTACAGACCAATATCTCTCATAAAAATAGAGCTGAAAATCCTTTTAAAATAATAGCAAATTAAATCTGGCAATATATACAAAGGAATATACATCACAACAAAAAGGGGTTTATTCCAAGAATCTAAGGCCAATTTAACATTTGAAAATCAATGTAATTCATCATATTACCAGACTGAACAAGAAAAAAACATTTGGTCATATCAATAGGTGTAAACAAACAAAAACAAAACAAAAACCCCCCTGTATTTCCATACTTGTTCATGATAAAAGTTCTCAAAAAATAAAAAACCCACAAACAAACAAAAAACAAGGAGTAGAAGTGAACTTCCTTAACCTAATAAAAAGTATGTTTGAAAAACTTACAGTTCACATACTTAATGGTGAGAGACTTCATGCCTTCCTCTCAAGATCAAGAACAAGGCAAAGGTGTCTTCTCTCATCACTCCTATTCAACATTTCATGAAAGGCCTAGCTAGTGTAATAAGACAAGAAAAAGAAATAAAGGGCATACAGATTGGAAAGAAAGAAATAAAAGAAGAATTAAAACAGTTTCACAGAAGTAAAACATATTCACAGATACATGCTGACAATCCCAAAGAATCTACAAAACTCCTCTGGAACTAAGGGGAGTTTAGCAAGGTCACAGGCTACACTGTCAATATATAGAAGTTATTTGCGCTGAACAACTGGAATTTGAAATTTTTAAAAACCATGAAAAGTAATTTGATATAAATCTAACAAAAGTGTTTAGGATTTTTATACAAAACGTTAATGAAAGAAACCAAAGAAGACCTAAGTAAATGGAAAGATATACTCTACCTCTTTTTGATACTCCTTTCTTTTCTTTCCTTCAGTATGACCACAATAAAAACCATGCCTATCATTCTGAGGCCTGAGGAGAAAGAGGAGGTATGCAACAGAGACAAAACATAATTTGATATAGATCATTAAACATGGGTCATCAGAGTCCACAGTAGAAATTTTTTTACTGAGCCCCTTTATTCTTCACAAGTTTTGTGCTGTGTTTTCTTCTTTCTCTGATTCTCTCCTCTTTAACTCCCTTTGTATCTTTCTCTTTCCCTTGCTTTCTTCTTTTCTTTGCTATCTGTTCCACATTCCCAGTTTCTATTTATGTCTTTAAATGGAGCCCCTTAACTGTCTTTTTCACTTTCTCTTACTACCTCAAACAGCTTAACCCAAGGATTTTTCCTAAGCAGAGATAGTTCTCTCCCTAAAATATTAGAGAGAGAGAGAGATACGGAAAGATAATCTCCTCTACCCTCTTTAACTTGGTGTTCAGATAGAAATGATGTACATTAAATCATTATGTAGGCATTATATAATCATTTATAAACCTATAAATGTGATATATTATTATAATTATCAAGGATAGTGACAACCTTAATGAGAATGAAGTGCCTGGACAAGGCAAGCCATCTGAAAGAGCCCCCCTCAGGATGGGCTAAAGTACTGAAGCACTCCATCAGCCCTCTGTCAGTTCAGTAAACATTTCCTGAATAGCTGCTCCATGCCACATATTGTAATACAAAGAAAAATAACATTTAGTTCTGACCCACTAAATATTCAATTCTGAGAGAGACCAACATATGAAAAATACATTAAATGGAATAGGTGGTTAAATGACCAGAAACGTGGAATTTTTTTGGAAGAGTCTATAATTCAAATATCCCAGCCTGCTGTCGAACCTTATTTTCTAATTTGTGGCTCAGCAGAAACGTCACCTCATACACGGTATAAGCAAGATGCCGTAGAACCCCCTAATTTGCTGAATGGTTTGGAACTCTGTTAGCAATGTGGCCATCGTCATGACACACGCAGGACTTTTAAGTGCACGGCTAACTGTCCATAAGTCCCAAGGGAAATCTGGAGAATCAGAGTATATACGCATCATCTTTAATAGAGACTATGCAATAAGCCTCTCTGTTTTGAAATTTGTGTTTAGATCCTTTTTTTTTTTTTTTTTTTTTTTTTTNTTTAAGATTTTATTTATTTATTCGACAGAGATAGAGACAGCCAGAGAGAGAGGGAACACAAGCAGGGGGAGTGGGAGAGGAAGAAGCAGGCTCATATTGGAGGAGCCTGATGTGGGGCTATCCCATAACGCCGGGATCACGCCCTGAGCCGAAGGCAGACGCTTAACCGCTGTGCCACCCAGGCGCCCCTGTGTTTAGATCCTTAAACTTACTCCTTCTATAGCTCTCTGAGACATTTATTGCTTTTCTTATATGAGCAGGTAAGATTTTTAGTAAAGCCAAATGGTTACAAATGTTTCTGGCCTCAGACGGTCCTGAGTTTGACTTTGGAACCCGTCCCTTACCATCTGATTACCGTTGACCAGTCCCTCTAGCCTCATTAAACCTAATCTCTTCGTCTGTCCATTAGAAATAAGAGTGATACTTACTGCTCTGGAGCATTGTTAAGTATTAGGTAAAACAATGCATGTAAATCTCAGCACTTTGGCATGGAGTTAGAGCTGAAAAGTGCTATGATTATTGGAAAGAATGATGTTTTATAAATTGCAGTTATCCTGAGGTGGCAGTAGAGGGAGCACAGTCATTGGAAACTGGACTTGAGAAAACAAGATAGATATTTAAAGCCATTTGTAGAAGGTGTTGGTCCCGTTCTGCTGGAATTTGAGGCACCTGCATTCAGGTGAGCTAAGACCCACACCAGACTGTCTTGTCCCAACTATCCTTGCTAATATCATTTGATACTAACATATGCTACTGTAGAGTTCAGTATGTCTTTCTGTATGTACACATTCCCTCATCCAGCATCAAATTCTAACTCCCCCTAGTTTCCTTAGGACACATTAGAGAGGAAGTTTGGATGGGACAGATAAGGTGCTTCCACAAAAATGAAAATGAATGAATGTTTATATTCTTTGTACAAGAATTGGGAGAAGGTGGGGCTGGCTTATAACTGGCATCAGGGAAAGTGATATCCTCTCCTTTTCTCTCGTTAACTCCCACACAAGCAGCTCTGCTTAGACAAGGTATAAAAAGTAGTCAAGAAGAACTGACTGAATCCTCTCTGACTCTGATATACAGAAGTGAACCTGCCTATCTCACTTGCTCTCTCTCCATCTCCATTTGAAACCCGATCTGTACAGTGAGGAGAGAAGGGAAGGAAAAGGGTTAATCTAGTCACTTTCAAAGTTCCTCACAACTTGGTTATTATTATTCTATTAATAGCAGCTATTACTGAATGTTTTCCCTTTTCTCATTCCTTACATTAGATCTTTGAATCTTCCCAACAATTTCATGTGGGATGTAATATCCCCATTTTTACAGAGAGTTTGGGGCTCAGAGAAGTGTGGTAGCTGATCTGACTTTGTTCAACTAGAAAGTGGCATGATCAGAACTAGAATCTATTTTTCCGCAAGTCTATAATCTGATATTTCCCTGTTAAGATGAGGGGAAAAAAAAATAGAAATAAGGATTTAACTAGGGCAAATGGGACAGCAATTACAGGAGGAGAAGAATCTGTTGTGGTCTTTGAGTTTGGCAAACTGGGGATTTCACTTTAGCATGCTTTTCTTTGGTTTTCTTCCTCTCTTCTTCTTCTTCTCCACGTCCCCCCCCCCACGCCTTCCCCCTCCTTCTTCTTTGTTTTTGACTCTAAGGGACCGATGAAGCCAGGTAAATGTAAGGCCATGAAATTGGGAACCTGGTTATTTAGACTTGATTCTAAGAAAGAAAAGGAAAGTGGACGTAGAGTTACCTGTTCTTAGAAGCCAGGCTCAGTTCATGAAACAGGAAGGTAGACAGAGGTTTAAGGCAGATGCTTTAAACAAGGAAAAAAGTGTTCATTTGGGCACAGGTTCCCTCATGATACATCACTGGATGAACTGATTATGGTGGATAGGTTATGGTAGATAAAGCAGAGGTTTCATAAATGTCTGCAGATTCTGGGGGTAGTCCCCAAGACCTTTTTTAGGAAAGGCTGTCTGTCTGTGAAAATAAAACTATTTTTATAATAATACGGTTTTGCCTTTTCACTCTGTTAACATTTGAACTGATGGTACCAAAGCAATGGTGGGTAATGTTGGTGCCTCAGTGTGAACCAAGGCAGTGATGCCAAATTTTTCTAGCAGTCATTGTGCTCTTTACCACCACACACTTAAAACTGTTTAAATGCCAGTTTAACTCAATAACGTTCTCAATGAAGCAGGAAAATTAATTTTATTAAATTTTAAATTAATGCCTCTAATATTCTGCCATAAAATGAGAAGTATACACATTGAGGTATGATGATTGTCTCAGAGAAAAGCACTTGTGTGATTTAATGTCACAGAACATCATTCTTACTTGGAGGAATGACTTGACAAAATCAAACTTGGGTATCTGGAAGACATTTTCCTGAAAACGAACAGGGTGCAACTGTCACTTCAGGGAAAACACTTGGCAATGTTGGTTTCCAATAATAAAATTGGAGTTTTCAGGCAAAAATTAGGATTTGGAAAACTTGCATCCTCCCTCTGAACTTAACAATTTCCCAATACTTAAAAATACTTTTCTAACGAGATCCATGGTGATATTAGCTAATACAATTTTCTGATTTGTACGATGAATTGTGTCAGCATTTAGAAGATCCGCGTAATTTAGTGGATTCATTTTTTCCAAATAACCGATATGTGATATTACAAAATCATGTGCGGGTAAAATTTCCATTTAAAATATAAGATATGTCAACAGATTTTAATGTAACAGTATATATAAAGCGTGATGATGGAGTTTCACATTCCACAGTGCACCAACCCTTAAAAAACTACCACTTGTTGAGTTTTATTGTCGCATCAAAGAAGGATATCCATATTATCTGCAAAAGCTATTAAAATGCTCCTCCTTTTCCAATTACGTATTTGCAAGTCCAGATTTTCTTCAATACTTCAACCAAAACAACTGCGAAAGATAAAATTCAGAAGCAGATATAAGAATCCAGCTGTCTTTTCTCAACCTATACCTTAGAGATTTTTAAAAATGTAAATCCATGCCACTCATTCTAAGTTTTTTAATTTTTAAAAAAATTTAACAAAAAAAAATTTTAAAGATTTTATTCGCTTTAAGTAATCTCCACACCCAACGTGGGGCTCGAGCTCACAACCCTGAGATCAAGAGTCACATGCTCTACCGACTGAGCCAGCCAGGTCCCCTCACTGATTTTTTTGTATTACAAATATACTTGTTTTTCATTAAAAAATCTATTTTAACAGATAATGGATTTATGATTATAATTTTTAGTGAATAAATATTTTAATTTTTCCCCTTTTGGATTTAGTTTTAATACAGTAAATGCAAATTTAATACAGAATAGTAATACATAAAAATTCTTTGGATTTGTTAACAATTTTTCAGAGGATAAAGGTGTCATGAGATCAGTTTGAAAATTGCTGAGGGAGTCCCGAGGTGAGGTCCTTAAAAGGAAAAAGAGAAAAAAGTCTCTGCTTTGTACAGCAGGCACTCCGTTGAGTGTAATGATGATGAGGACACGCAAAACCAGTATGACTAACACTAGAAGGCAGGAAGTGAAAAGTGCTAGATGAGTGGTCTAGATCTGTGCTAATAGGGTAGCCACGAGCCACATGAGGCTAGTAAGCACTTGAAATGTGGCTAGTCCAAATGGAGATTTTCTGAAAGTGCCAATTACACACCAGACTTCAGAGATTTAGTATGAAATAAGGAATGCAAAGCATCTCATCAATAGTTTTTATATTGATTATATGCTGAAATGTTAATATTCTGTATTATTGGATTATTTATAGCATTGAAATTAATTTTGCCTGTTCCTTTTACCTTTTTTAACGTGGCTATTAGAAAATTTTAACATGTGGCCTTGCATTTTATTTTTCTGGGACAGCACTAGTTTGGATGGGAAGTGTGATGAGAATTCAGAGCAGGGAAAGATTGCTGTGGGTTGGGGTCGTCAGTGAAATCTTCACCAAGGATAAGGATTTCAAAAAAATAAAAAAAGACAAACCAAAAAATAGACTCTTAACTATAGAGAACAAACATAAGGGTTACCAGAGGGGAGGTGGGTGGGGGATGGGTGAAATAGAGGAACTGGAGTAAGAGTACACTTACCTTAATGAGCACTGAGTAATATATGGACTTGTTGTCTTGCTGAATCACTATATCATACACCTGAAACAAATGTAACGCTGTATGTTAACTACACTAGAATTAAATTTAATTAAATTTTCTAAATTTAATTAAAATTAAATTTAGAAAAAAGAGGGATACAATTTCAGTAGGTAGACAAACGGGGTGAGGAGCTGCAGTTGAAGGGAGCATCAATACCGAAATCGGAGAGGTTCATCTAGGGAGCAGAACAGACTGGTCTGCCTCAGATCTCGGGCTCCTGGGTAGGGAGTGTGGGGGTGGGGGAGTGGGGGAGATTCCAGGATAGGTTGGGTCCAGATTGTACAGAATTTTGAGGGCCAAGACTTTGGACTTTTTCAGGACAGACTGCTTCCCCGGAGAAAACCAGACTCTGCCTTGTAGCATATGGGATAGCCCAAATAAAGCACTTTCTTCAGGCGGGGACAGAGAGGCAGAAGCTCCTGGAAACTGGCCGGTGAGCAAGCAGCCAAGACCAAGCCTGCCTGACCCTGGAATAGAGTGATGCAGATTGTGACTTTGGAATGGACTGACTTGTTTTGTGCGCTGGAGGGACAGGGGTGGTGAATTTAAGCACGTGATCCTGATAATAATGGAGGGAGAGGAGAGCCCCGGGTAAGTGTACCTGCGTGATGGAGGGTCTGAGCAGGGAAGCAGGCTTTTACCTTGGTATATTGCTGTAGACTCATGCATAAGCACATCGAGTCATTCTTCCTGCCTTATTCAGCCTATCTTCCTTTATTTTTATCTTTATCTTCTTGAACATTTAGTAGAACTCATATGTCGAGGCTTAACATCTAGCTTGGAAGAGATGAGGACAAAAGACCACCAGGGAGGGATTGCAAAACCCTGACCTCTTATCCAGGCTCAGAAGCTAACTCATTGAGTAACTCCGGTCACCTCTGTAGGCCTCGGTGTCTTCAGATATGATAGACACATTAGAATCTGATGAGACCAAGGCTCCCTCCAGCTCTGTGATTCTAGAATAGGCCCATGTCACAAAGAGAAAAGCATCCCATGGCAACCAGGTATAGGGCTACTGGGCAGGTGAGAATGAGGATGCTGGGCTAGTAAGGGCAGGCGTGAGTAGCCTGCACAGGTGCTGGCCCGAACCTTTGGGTGAGGCTGTCCTCTTCCTAGAGAGCAGACTCCGCTGGAATTGGAGCACCGAGAGGTCTAAGAGTTTGATATTTTGGTCCTGGCACCCCTTCTCTCCCAGGGGCTGTCTCACCAGGGTGAGTGAAGCCTGAAGACAGGAAGCTAGGAATTTAGCTCCAGGCAAGTAGTCTGCAGGGGGGTGGGGGTGGGGGGGTGTCTCAGATTGTCTGGGAAACCCCTGAAGAAAAGGGGTGTGTGTAGCCCCCACCTACCCACCCACCTCCTGACAGCCCTGGGCCACCTGCAGTTACAGGAGTGATTGGTGGGGATGAGGAGAGGGCGCCCTGCAAAGGGGCTTCAGCCTGATTTTTTCTGCTCTTTAGCATTTCTAGAATAGAGAGTGGGTGGGAACCGACTCAAGTAAAGTCCCAGAGACTCTAACACTGACGCACAGGAAAGCCTCAAGTGGGAGGAGAAATGCAAATCCCCTACTGACAATGGCGTCAGCGGCTTTGTCCTGGGGACTGTGAAGGGCGATTCTGACTTTGGACTTGACACCGCCTGGGACCTGGGCTGAGAGAGCCAGGTAAGTAGGCAGACCACACCTTCTTGTTGCTTCTCCGGAGGAGCACGGGCCCGGAAGAGCTGATGCAGGATGCTGCCGAGGCTGTGCTGTTCACTTGGTGTTGTGATAGTTGCTTCACTTTAGCTCCTGTGAGGATGGGTAATTCTAAATAGCGTCCGACTCCATGATCCAAAGATGCGCGCTCTCGGTGAGACTCCGGTGCTCAGCCCCCAAATCTGCGCGGTGGGAGGGACACTTGTGGCTGATGCGGAGGTGTGTCCTCGGGAAGTGCTGAAAGTGAGCCCCTCTTCACTTTCCTTCCAGCGTCTCTGAGCTACAATGTCTGACATGAGATTGAGTACCTGGGTTTCAGAGAAAAGCCCAGAGCTAGGGTAGCCAGTGGCTGTGGCTTTGATGAGAGGGAGTGATATTTTAGGGCATGTCATCTCCTTTGCAAGCTGTGTGTCACAGAGCCAGTGCAGCACTATTAGCTCCCAGACAGTGTGACAAAATGCCCCTTTATCTAGGGCCAGACATTCAAAGCGAATAGACAGGCACTCAATTTTCAAAAGAAATGTTCTATAGTTTTCTTGTGATGGGAGAATCAGCCCTTGAGAGTGAAAGCAAAGAAGGGAGCTAAGGATGATTGAAGGCATTTCTAGAGGCTTCAACAGAGGAGAGGGTCCTTGGACTAGTATCTTATCCTTCCCGTCTTCAGCCTTAAGTTCAGCTCTCTAGAAGGTAGACCCGGGTCCTAGGAGTAATTTTGCTAACTTTGGGAACAGGTTCAGTCCAGTTAATTCTTAGTTAGAAAACAGATTTTCATCCAAATCATAGCAAGGATTTAAGAAAAGTAGCAATGACAATTGTAATGCATTTTCAGCTCATGTTCTCTCACTGTTATCTAGAATAAGTTGACAGGAATATAGCAGGACAATGTCATTGTAGCATGGGAACAAATGTTCCAATTTTGTGTGATTTATATATCTATCCAGCATCTGCAAAGACAACTGTGTCTGGTTGCAGGAGACCTCAGATCGGTCCTTGGGAGCTATGCATCTTGGGTAGGAGTCATTTTGCTTACTTGTCCCTCAGATTTTTTTTCATTTTTATAGTTGGAGTAAAACTTACTCTCCACCTGCCCTGTTCACAGCCACATCAGAATTGCCATTCATTTAACAACATTTACTGAGACACCACAATATGCCTAGAATGGCATGTAAAGGTCTTCAAGATATAAAGTGATATGAAAATAAAACATTATTTCTTTTCCTGGTTCCTTTCTTTTAGCAAAACATTCCTCCATAGATTTAGATCAGGGAAAAGTTGCCCCAGAATGATTCCATTTGAAACCTAAGAAATATGTATATGAAATATATGAAATCTGTTACCACGACCTGCTGTAGGCAAAAGGGAATCTTAAATTACCTACAAGATAGGCCGAAATATTATGGTGATTAATCACGTAAAAGTTTTGTTCCTTGATCTAAAATTGCTGATAAAACTCTCAGAACTTTGACTTTGGAAAAAGTAAAATACCGTAACTTCAAGATGTCGTATTAATCTCCCTGAGTTAGGAAACGTTTAAAGCTTCTAAATTGGTGAGAGTAGGATAACGTGGGGGAAACACATACTTTTGTTTTGTGAGAGGCTGCCAAATACATACCTAGTGTGGTTTCTTCCTCAATTAACCTGAGGGTTTAGCTGCCGTCAGTTGCACACCGGAGACTAATGAAAAGTCGACTTTAAAAGCTCTGCCCAGTCATAGTGGATCATCATACGGAGAAATATAAATATGTACTGATTCAGAGATATTTTGAACTGAAAGAACTAGAGCCCACAAAAATGTGTACTTGAAACTCTTCATAAAGCTAAGACCCACTTTGACTAAAGGTCTAGGAATATAAGTTTGACTCTGGAAGCCAGACAAATCTGAAATAAAGAAGAAAGGATTGGGTAGTTTGACATACGAGAAACTTTTATTGGGTGCCCCTCTTATAGAAAGTCTAAAGAGGGTCTGAGAAGGTACAGTTGAGTATGTTTGCTCAGGTTGCTTAAAGTCAAGAGTGCAGAGAGAGCAAGGGATAGGAAAGGAGTTTGTTGAGAACACAGATTTGTGTGACAGATTGGAGGTGTTGAGGGGGAGTGAAAGCTTTCTGGAGAAAGTTCTGGAGTTCTGGTTAGAGCAAAGCAGAACATGGTTTGGGGATAGAGAACTTTTTTTCCTTTATTAATAAGGGATGACTTAGGAAAAAGCTGAGAAGGCTTTATCTTTGGATTGAAAGCATTTTCTCTTTACTGTCTTCTTATAAAAGGTGACTATAAAAGAGAAATTTTTTCAGTTACTTAACTAGTGGATAACACTGTCTTTGTTTGAAACCTAAGGGATGGGCACCTGGGTGGCTCAGTCAGTTAACCGTCTGCCTTCTGCTCAAGTCATGATCCTAGGGTCCTGGGATCGAGTCCCACATCAGGCTCCCTGCTCAGCATGGAGTCTGCTTCTCCCTCTCCCTCTGCCCCTCCCCCTGCTTGTGCTTGCTCATGCTCTCTCTTTCACTTGCTCACTCTCTCTCAAATAAGTAAAATCTTAAAAAAAAAAAAAAAACTAAGGGAGAAAAATGTATACCACAGTTATAAACATTATTTTTAAACTCTAATTTTACCTCTTCATTTATAGCATGTCTCAGTGGAATCAAGTCCAACAATTAGAAATCAAATTTTTGGATCAAGTAGATCAATTCTACGATGACAACTTTCCTATGGAGATTCGACATCTGTTGGCTCAGTGGATTGAAAATCAAGACTGGTATGATCAAACATTATTGTATTTTCCCTAGAGGTTGATGTACAAATGCTTTATGCTCTATCCTTGTGAATTTATTCTGTGATCTGCTTTTGACTGAGTAGATGCCTTCTTTCAGATAAAGAATTTTCTTCAAGGATTTGGAAAGCTTCCTCAAAGGAAGAGAATCATTGTCCTTTCTGGTTTCATCTGTTGTAGATGAAAACTCAGTGCTTCTAGTGCTATGGTTTTTTTGTAAGCCCAAATCCCAGTAATTTCTAAATATTAAAAAGCCAAGAAGTAAACCCATTGTTTATCTCAATTTTCAATTTACAGATGCAATGTAAATAATTATTTTTTCTTATGTTTTACAATCATTCTTCAAAGATCTGTTTGTCATGTACAATAATTTTTTTTGCTTTGAATAGTCCTCTTTTTTTATTGTGATAAAATATACATAACATAACATTTACCATTTGAATCATTTGTAGGTATACGGTTTAATGGCATCAAGTACATTTACATTGCTGCGCACTGTCCATCTCAAGAAATTTTCGTCTTCCCAAACTGAAACTCTGTCCTCATTAACCAATAGCTCTTCAGTTTCTGTACCCCAGTCCTGGCTGCCACCACTCTATTTTCTGTCTCTCTGAATATGACTACTCTAGGTATTCATGTAAATGTAATCACACAATATTTGTGCTTTTGTGGCTGATGTATTTCACTTAGCATATTTTTTCAAGGTTCATTCGTGTAGGATGTATCAGAATTTCCTTCTCTTTAAGGCTGAATGATATTCTATTGTAGATGTGTACCACATTTTGTTTATTCATCTGCCAATTAACATTGGAATTTTTTCTATCTTTTGGCTATTGTGAATAAAGCTATTATGAACATTGATGTACAAATATCTGTTCAAGTCCTGCTTTCAGTTCTTTCGAGTATCTACCCAGAAGTGGAATTGCTGTGTGTGATTCTCTGCTTATATTTTGAAAAATCTCCATCCTGTTTTCCACAGTGGCTGTATCATTTTCCATTCCCAGCAGCAATGCACAAGGGTCCCAGTCTTTCCACGCTCTCACCAACTCTTGTTATTTGGGGTTTTCAGTAATAGCCATCCTAATAGGTACGAAGTGGTATCTCATGTTTTGATTTGCATTTCCCTAATGATTAGTGTTGTTGAGTCTACTTTGATGTATACAATTTAATTTGTAAAAGCCTTTAAATGCTTGTCACTGTGGAATAGGTTGATCTCTCTTAAAATTGGTATGGTAAAAAAGTAGGCATTTTTACTAAGTTGTTTCCTGCCCTTTAATAACACTTTCGTTTTTTTAGGGAGGCGGCTTCCAACAATGAAACCATGGCAACAATTCTTTTTCAAAATTTGTTAATACAACTGGATGAACAATTAGGTCGCGTTTCCAAAGAGAAAAATCTGCTCTTGATACACAATCTAAAAAGAATTAGGAAAGTCCTTCAGGTGAGAATGCATTCTACTTTTTCAAAAATGTCTGGATTTATGTGTCTTAAATTCAGCTAAAAAATCAAATATGTGCCCTTATATTATTTTCAATTTAGATTTAAGAGGGAAAATTTGAATTCTCTTATCATTTTAAATTTTATGCTCTGCTTTATTTTATTAATATTTGTTTTTCATGAAATTTTGAATCTGAAATACACTACAAGTGGGAGGGTGTATGTGATTTGCGTGTTCAAATTTGACAATGCTGGACCAAGGATTTCAAAGATAATAGGTTCATGGTTATCCACCAGTCCTCTCTTGCCTTTCTCTCTCATGTAACAATTTAGTTAGTATAGTTCCCTTTTGTAGATAGAGGCATCGTGGTTGTATGTATCCTTCCAGAATTGCTTCACATCTTACCTTCTCCAAAAGCATTCCTTGGTACTCTCTAGCCCCTAGCCCTAGGTCCCGAGCCTCTAGCTCTCCAAAGGTTCGCCCAGGCAAAGCCCTTCCATCTGTGGTCTATGTTCCACAACACGTGCAACACATCTGTATTGTGGCACTTAGTGCATTCGACATCGGTGGAACTTCTATGTGTTTGTCTTCTTCCCCAAACTGTGGACTTTCGTATTCAGCTTTGAATTCCCAGCCACAAGACTAGATGTGTAATAGTCATTGATTAAAGGGATGAATGAATAAATGGAGTGAAACAGGGATCTAACGAATTAAGGGCAGGCTAATACTGAGTTAAACTCAGAGGTGCTGACATACATAACGAACTCTGAATGTGAACTACTATACTATTTCCTGAGTGTCTATACATTGTATTAGACAACATGAAAAATGCATGTGCCATTTCTCAGTGAGGCAGTCTTAAAATCCCAAAGTTACAATGAATACATTTTTAGAAAATTTTACCTAGACTATAATTGAAATGTGCTGGAAGTTACTGACATTGGTGGGAGGGACATATATGTTGTTTTCCCTATTGTTTGGACTGCACCGAGCCATCTTGCCCTTGTAATTCCCTACAGATTTGCAAAACACATGGCCCAGGTGGGAAAATAGCTTGTTGTCAACAGAACCGGATTTTTCACAGCATAAAGCAAGCAGTCTCTTACAGAGACAAGCCATTTAACCTCGGCTTCATTAGCTTAGGGCTCCAATCAGTAAACCTAAAACAGGAGTGGGCGTATTGCTACTCACAAGTCAAATGTGAGTAAGTCCTGGCCTGTTTTGAGGTTGTTACATTTTTAAGTGGTTGAAAAAGAATAAAAATAAAATAAATAAGTTTGTGACATGAAAATTCCACGAAATTCAAATTTTTGTATTTTAGTGGAACAGGGCCAGGCTCATCCATTTACGTATTGACTCTGGCTGCCTTTGTGCTGCAGCGGCAGAGACCGGCCCCAGAGCCTAAAATAAAAATGTGTGCACGTGTACTGTGTATATGTGTATCAGTCATATTTATCCAGCCTAGAAGCAAAGGTTCTACAGGTCACTTGGCCAGAGGGACACAGATGGATAAAATGGGTGATGCATGGTCTTTGGAAATTCTGAAATTTGAAATTCTCAAAATGTGGCCTTGGGCAATCACTTAATCTTTCTGAATGCTCACATTTTTTCATGTAAATGGGGATGATCCTTATTTATTTTGGAGGACTGTAAAGAAGACTGGAGTTTTTATTCTGGCAAAAAAAAAAAGGCTTCCAATAAATGGTTTTTGTTGTTGATAGGGAAAAGAACAGGATTTCTTAGGATAAATCAAAGGTAAATATACAGGTCATTTTGGGAGGGGGGGTGGAAACAAGATTTTGAGGGAGTTCAAGAATCTGCAATAACTCTCATTCACATTTCAACTCAAGCAAAAACTCTTCTGTGTTTGTCACCAGCCCTCCAGCATCTTATCTCTGTAGACCCTTCCCAACAAACTCGACATCCCTGCCCCCAGAAAAATAGATTTCCTTATTCCCAAACATACCAGACTCAATCTTCAAAGACTCTGAGACTCTTTCCATGGCTAGGAATGCGTGCCACATCTTTCATTCCAACCCAGTACCCAGTCATTCCTGGGGGACGTGTGGGTATCCCAGTGCATGAGTGAAACCTTCATCCTCATCCTTCATGGAGCACGGGTTGCAAGATAACCAGCACCTGTGCTGGATGTGTCTAAGCAGGTCACAAGCTCTTTGAAGTAAATGCCTGACCTCCTTTTTTGACCTCCCTACTCCCTCTGTTACCCACTGTGGTTCTCCTACAAACTAGGAACTCAAAAAACGGTTGGTTAAGATATTTTGAATTGACAAAACACTTGCTCTTTCCTTCATTTTATAAGCCAAACTTATTGGGTATTTGTATTCGTTCAGAATACAGTAAAAAATAGTAATAGAGAACATTGTCAACTATGGTTGTAGACCTAAACAAGCCTGCATTTTATGTTTCTTTTTAATATATTATATTCCCACTATTGTTTATTTTTTGGGTTTTTTTTTGACAAGTCTTTTTGATAAAACAACACCCCCTGCTTCCCCAAGAATTAAAAGAGAAAAAAACCTCCTATCAAATGACTGTTGACACCGTGCTCATCTGGTTTGAACATTTTCATCCTCTGAGATTTTAAATGCAATCCATGCATTTAACTATTACATCCATTTAACTATTACAGCAAAAAAAGAGCAAACGATACAATTCCAGGGGAATTAAACCGGTGTAAGGCAGATTTATTTTAGTTTCTTTACAGAGCAGCTGAGGTCTCCACTTTCAATATTGTAATTTACTCTGAGGTGGGAAACCGTTGAACACTGATGTCCAGCTCACCTTTGCCTCTTTAAGGGGAGGCAGCTTCAGGTCAAGGCCAGGAGCAAGGACTGCCTCAGGCTGAATCCTGGCTCTGGGGCACACTTGCTGTATAACCCGGGGCAAGATGTTTACACTCTCTGGCCTCAGTTTCCTCAGCAGTATGAGCAGAATCACACTCATATGTACCCCAGGGGTGTTAGAAGCATTAAAAAATTCTAAAGAATGTGGTAAGCTTAGAATTTGCTAAAAAGAAATACCTGCCCTAGATATTTCAAGAATGCTTTGCCTTGTTCTTAGGCTTTTTTTTTTTTTTTAACGAATAGGCTATTTTTTTAGAGCAGTTTTGAATTTATGGAAAAGTTGAGTGAAAGGTACAGAAAGTTCCCCTATACTCCCTCTCTACCTGCCTCTCCCCAGTGTCCCCTATTAGAAACACCTTGCATTGCTGTCATACATCTGTTACAATTGATGAACCTATTGTGATACATTATTATTAACTTATGGTCAAAGATTACATAAGGGTTTACTCTTTGTGCTGTCCAAGCCCATGGATTTTGACAAATGCATAATGTCATATATCCACCATTTCAGTTTCACTGCCCTAAAATCTCCTCTGCTCTACTAATTCATCCTTCCCTTCCTTACCCCAAACTCCTGGCAACCACTGATCTTTTTACTTTTTCTCTATTCTTCATTTTCCAGACTGTGATATAGTTGGAATCATACAGTCTAGAGACTTTTCAGATTGGCTTCTTTCGCTTAGTAATATGCTTTTAAGCATGTCTTTCTGTAACAAGAGAGCTCATTTCTCATTATTGCTGAACGATATTCCCTGTATGGATGTACTATAGTTTGTTGATTCATTTTTAGCAATTACAAATAAAACTGATATTAACATTCATGTGCAGATTTTTGGGTGGGCATGAGTTTTCAACCCATTTAGGTAAATACCTAGAAGCTTGATAGCTGGATCTTTGTTCTTGGGCTTTCTATCACAAGCCTCTTTTCCTTATTCATCTTCTTCACTGTATCTTTGTCTGGTCAGGCTGCTATAACAGAAATATAATTGATTGAGTGGATTTTAAATAGCAGACATTTATTTCTCACAGTTCTGGAGGCAAGGAAGTTCAAGGTGCTGGCAGATTCGGTGTCTGATTCAGTTTCTTGGTTCAGAGACAGCTGTCTTTTCACTGGACCTCATATAGCACAAGTGGGGAGGAAACTCTCTAGGTTTTCTTCTGTAAAGATGCTAATCCCATTCATGAGGGCTCTACCCTTATGACCTAACACCTCCCAGAGGCTCCACCTCCTAATAGCATCACATTAAGGGTTAGGACTATAACATTTGAATTAAGGAAACAAAATATGCAGTCTATAAGAACCTTCCTCTCTATCTTTCTCCCTCAGAATGACAGTAAAAAAAATTAAAGTGGGGGCACCTGGGTGCCTCAGTCCGTTAAGCGTCCAACCCTTGATTTTGGCTCAGGTCATGATCTCAGGGTCGTGGGCTTGAGCCCTGTGTATAGAGTCTGCTTAAGGTTTTCTCTCTCTTCTCTCTTTGTCCCTCCCTCCCCGTGTGTGTGTGCACACTCCCTCTCAAAAAAAAAAAAAATTAGGGGCGCCTGGGGTGGCACAGCGGTTAAGCGTCTGCCTTCAGCTCAGGGCGTGATCCCGGCGTTCTGATCGAGCCCCACATCAGGCTCTTCTGCTATGAGCCTGCTTCTTCCTCTCCCACTCCCCCTACTTGTGTTCCCTCTCTAGCTGGCTGTCTCTGTCTCTGTCAAATAAATAAAAAATCTTTAAAAAAAATTAAAATGGTGCATATTTATAATAAAAAAATTAAAGTAATACAGAAAAAATGCAAAGAAAATATGAGATAATCCAAAATCTACTGCCTACATATAACCACATTAGTATTTGATGAGTGTCATTCCAGACATCTATACATGCATATGCAGATAGAAGGCTGGCTATTGACACTTTGTACCCAGTGGTTACCAGAATCTTAGAAGTCTCCTGTGCCCCCTCTCCAACTCCACTCTGCTTTCTTCCCATCCAGAGTAACCACTAATCTAAATTTTGCATTTATCAGTCTCTTCCTTTTTGTTATAGTTTTACCACATATGTCAGCATCCCTAGACAACATAGTGTATAGGTTTGCAAGTTACTCAAGCTTACATTATTCTTGACAATTTGCTCTCTTCACTTAATCTTGTTCCTAAGATTGAACCGTGTTGATGTGTGCAGCAGCTGTTTATTCATTTTCTTTGCTACCTAGTAGTCCATTGTGTGAATATATCACAGCTTAGCCATCTTACTGTTGATGTGCATATGGGTTAATTCTAGTATTCATTCACTATTTCAAATGATGTTGGGCTGAACGTTCTTGTGTGTGCTCCTTGGTGCATGAAATGTACATGAAATTCTCTAGAATAGATACCTAGGAGTGGAATTGCCGGATCATGTAGTATGTACATCTTTAATTGCACTAGATAATGCCAAAATTGTTTTCCAAAATGGCAAGACCAGTTTACACTCTCCTAATAGAGTAAGAGTCCTGGCTCCGTATCCTTGTTCGTTCTCATCGTGGTCATATATCACATATCAATCAGGTGGTGTATCCATCTTACTTCTTCAGTTTAATTTTTTGTTCTGTTTCTGACTTCTTTTTTCAAGTGCTTTATTTATTTTGAGGCTTTCTCTTTTTCCCTGTAAATAAATTTAACTCTATATGTTTTTGAGAAGTATTTTTATACTTTAATATGTAGTGCTTTCACTGTTCATTTTGAAATAGGCTATAATCTCAGTATTGACTAATAATTTCTAGATAAATTTAAAAACAACCCCACAAAAAGGACATAGAAATGCTAGATAAAATATAGCAGACTTTTGGTTGCATAGGTAAGCTCATCACATTAGAAGAAATTATAGAAACCCCCCAAATTTTTTAACTGTAAGTTAAGAGCTGCACTGAAGACTGTCATACATTCTTGGATTCTAGAAATACAGATCTCAAGCATAAAGGACATCAGAAAGAAAGAAAAGTTCCCAAAAGTAGCAAGAGAGAACAAATATATTACCACAGAAATGAGAGACAAACTGAAAGCCAAATTTAAAACAAGAGAGAGAATTGTAGAATAATTTCTTTACAGAGCTGGAATACAATATCCATCAACTTAAAATTCTATACCCAGCTAAATTATTATGCAAAATAGAAAATTCACCACATAGATAATACTGAAGGAAATTGAACACAGATGTTAAGCATGCATGGTATGCTTAATTTCAAAAGTACCACTACAAGTGAAAATAGAAAGAATAAAAAAGATGTTTAGAATCTGTAAAATTAAATTGGAAGCATAAAATGAGTTATCAGAAAAAAAATCCAAATAATGTCTGTTAAATGGACAAACCTCAGCAGTTATTAGACAAATTGTGGATTGTATCTAAAATATGAAATAACAAAAGATGATGAGATCAAAGCGGTGTGTGGGAGCTGTCTTGTAGAGAAGCCTGGGAGGCCTTGGCAAGGAATCTAGATCTTATTCTGAGTGTAACGGGAAGCCATTGACAGGTTTGAGCAGGGGCGTAACATGAACTGCTCTCTGTTTTAAAAAGCTCACTCTGGCTGTTGGACGGACTATTGTGAGTCAAGAGGAAATTGGGGAGAACTATTAGAAAATTCCGTGGTTTTTTTTATTTTGATTAACATATTGAAGGGGCGCCTTGGTGGCTCAGTTGGTTAAGTGTCTGCCTTCGGCTCAGGCCATGTTCCCGGGGTCCTGGGATGGAGTCCTTTGTTGGGCTCTTTGCTCAGCAGGGAGCCTGCTTCTCCTTCTCCCTTTGCGTCTCCACTCCCACTCCTGCTGTCTCTGTCTCTCAAATAAATAAAATCTTAAAAAAAAAAGAGAAATTAACATGCTGAAGTCTTTTTCTATTTTTGTGGATTTATCACCACTTCTTAACTTCAGAAGCTTTGGCTTTCTGTACCTGTTGCTATGTCATGGGGAGCACAGATACAAGACAATGTTGGTGAATTAAACTTTAAAAAACCAACTTCAAATATCCTTCTTTGATACACTTACGGTTTTTCATCTTGAAATTTATGGTGTTCTTTTCTTTTGTTACCATTTGCCAATTGGTAAATGAATTCATCTTTTCATTTTCATACTTTCTGTGTCACTTTGTACTGGGCTTATTTTTTATAAAAATTATATAGCACTCTTATTATTTGGTCAACACACATTGAATGAGTCCTTACTGTGTTACCAGTCACATTTTAAGCACTAGAGATACTATTGGAGGAAGTCATGAAGCTTACAGTCTAAGCAATTCACACCTCCTATGTTTTGGTTTTTAATTTAGAGGAACTTCTATAGCCACTCCTCAAAAATTAGTGTTAGGGAAGTAAGGGGAAGCAGGCATCAGCAAGCTTGTCTGATAATAGAAAAAAAATCTCCAACAATTAGAAGGCTGTGTTCAGGGTTTTGGCGTTAACTCTGTGGTTAACAACCCACCACCCACCACCCACCAAGCATTTTTCGCCAACCAGGGTAAAGATTCTGTTAATGAGAGTCTTAGACCCCGTGGGTGAGGGGGCACTTACAAGTGTAACCCACATCTCACAAGTTCTGCTCTCTGCATCACTGTGGCCTCTTCCTCAGAGGGTTTCTCATTTGTGTTTGCCTGAACAAAAATATGGGCTGGAGCTGAAAGCTCCTCGAAAGTTGAGCAGATGGTAGGTTCCTTCTCACCCAAGGCTGTAAAAATCCTATTATTGGTCCTGAGTTAT
Organism: Ailuropoda melanoleuca; assembly: GCF_002007445.2. NCBI lineage: Eukaryota > Metazoa > Chordata > Mammalia > Carnivora > Ursidae > Ailuropoda > Ailuropoda melanoleuca. The sequence continues at coordinate 157,048,086 of NC_048219.1, read as the reverse complement.
CAGGTGAAGTGAGATTTTTAACATGACAAGGTGGAGGATTAGAAACATTTTTGCAATAGGAAGGGAGGAAAAAAAAGCTGCTTTAACTGCTGATCTACTCTGAATTTGCTAGATCTTACCCTCTAACTCCTGCTACTTTCTCAGTTCACTCCTCTTCCTTCCCCTCTGTATACCACAAGTAAAGAGAAGTGAAGGGGTGACCTCAACCTATGACCTGAAAACAACCCGGTATCACCACTTCGGATTAACTCTGAAAAAGCTGAGTGGAGGGTTCCGTCTTTCATGTCACTTGTTGCTCATGAGGGAAGCCAGTTTGTCATTCACTCCACGGTTATTTCCCTGAGTCCCCTGCACACACACCCCAAATCTGTTTTCCTCTGAGATTATTACTCGGTGCCAGTGTCACAACACTTATATCTCAGAGGCTTAGAGGCCTGCATATCATGCTGTCGAAGATGGAACGTGAGTTATTTATCGAGATTTTGTTTGCTGCATAATTTGGGATAGTCAACAGAAGGCAGATGGTGTGCAGTGCCATTCCTTGTCCCGTGCACATCACACTGAACTGGAATCCAGCATGATCAACTCAATATCCTACCCCCCTGAAATTTCATTCATGAATCATTTTGTGTATAGTCCTCCAGGCCTTTCTCTTATCTCATCCAAGCCTGCCTGGATTGTTCTCCCTCCTTATTGTCTTCTCTACCAGTTTATTACTTGAGTCCATAGTGATTTGTCCTTTCTCTGAATTCTGATCCTCTTTGAAGTGTATGCCAGAGCTTCTTTGTGCAATAATGATTTTGTGTATAGTGCACATATGGGTTTTTTTTATTCCAAATGGCAGTTTGGATTTTTGAGAGTGAGGCTCATATAATTTGCTTTGGAGTATTCTGTATCTACTGCATAGATATTTGTTGACTGACTATTGGTTTCATCATATGAATTTTAACATCAGGCTCTATTGATTCCTGAACATACAAGGTGAAGAGGACATAGATAAAACCCTGATGTTCAAAAAGTTTGCGATTTAGAATGGAGACAAAAGGGCAAATAAGTATTTATGATGCAGTGGTGTAAGCACCGTGGGAGAAGCATCTACAATCATTACTGGCAGAGTTGGGAACATTTGCACTGATTCTAGAAGGATGATTCAGGGCTGTGAAGAGAAGAGAAGAAAGGAGGAAAGGGAATCATATACAGAGGGAAAAACAAAAACCAAGTAGGGACATAATGCAAGAGTGCCTATCCTCAAACAAGCTAGGCATTTAAAGCATTAAAAGGAGGTCATATGAGGATCTTGAATGCCATGCTGAGCTGTTTGGACTTTGGCAATGGGGAGCAATCAAAGGTTTTTAAGCCAAAGTGTGGCGTAAATATATGTTTTTACTGAAAACATATCCAGAGCTAGCTTTCTCTCTAGGATGACCTGCCCCTTATCTACTATAGGCAAAGAAATATTAGAAAATTCTCCTAAGGTTGAAAGTATTTTCTTTTCTCATTCCTGTCCCTATATTTCCTTTCCTCAAATCATTTGAATTTAGAGAACTGAGCCAGAGATTGAATACATTTTATTTTTCTTTTTTTTTTTTTTTTTTTTTTTAAAGGNCAGCGAGAGAGGGAACACAAGCAGGGGGAGTGGGAGAGGAAGAAGCAGGCTCATAGCAGAGGAGCCTGATGTGGGGCTCGATCCCATAACGCCGGGATCACGCCCTGAGCCGAAGGCAGACGTTTAACCGCTGTGCCACCCAGGCGCCCCTACATTTTATTTTTCTTAATACAAAAACCATCGTGTGTCAAAGGAAAACAAAAACTAAACTATTCAGATGATGAAAAGTCAAGTCCATCCCTTGGTTTGGGAAACAGGAAGCCCACATAATCTGTCCAGGAGCTGACATGGAAACTCCATACACACAGATGTGGCCTGTAAATCTTTTGGCCTGATGGACGATAGCAGAAGTTCAGAGAGGAGCTGTCAACTCCAGAGTGAGCAGCTGTGACCAAGAAGAAAAAAAGATTGCTACAGCCTGTAGTGTGATGACTAACCATGCCATTGGGAAAGTGGGTAGAGGCACAGATGCTAGCTAAGAAAGAGGATATGAGGATGTTTAGAGTCACATGTTGACTTTTACTATTCCTTGGTTTCATTTGCTATGAGTGTCGTGGTGGTTGTGAAGAAAAAATTGGGCAGATACTCACTTTAAAAGTAGGAGAATTGTGTCATTCTGCCAACAGTTTTTTTGTTTGTTTGTTTGTTTTCTATTTTTTTTTTAATTTTATTTTATTATATTGTGTTAATCACCATACAGTACATCCCCAGATTCCGATGTAAAGTTTGATGCTTCATTAGTTGCGTATAACACCCAGTGCACCATGCAATACGTGCCCTCCTTACTACCCATCACCAGTCTATCCCATTCCCCCACCCCCTCCCCTCTGAAGTCTTCAGTTTGTTTCTCATAGTCCATAGTCTCTCATGTTTCATTCCCCCTTCTGATTACCCCCCTTTTCTTTATCCCTTTCTTCCCCTACCGATCCTCCTAGTTCTTATGTTCCATAGATGAGAGAAATCATATGATAATTGTCTTTCTCTGCTTGACTTATTTCACTTAGCATTATCTCCTCCAGTGCCGTCCATGTTGCAGCAAATGTTGAGAATTCGTTCTTTCTGATAGCTGAGTAATATTCCATTGTATATATGGACCACAGCTTCTTAATCCAGTCATCTGTTGAAGGGCATCTCGGCTCCTTCCATGATTTGGCTATTGTGGACAATGCAGCTATGAACATTGGGGTGCATATGGCCCTTCTCTTTACTACGTCTGTATCTTTGGGGTAAACACCCAGTAGTGCAATGGCTGGGTCATAGGGTAGTTCAATTTTTAACTTTTTAAGGGACCTCCACACTGTTTTCCAGAGTGGCTGTACCAACTTGCATTCCCACCAACAATGTAGGAGGGATCCCCTTTCTCCACATCCTCTCCAACAATTGTTGTTTCTTGCCTTGTCTATCTTTGCCATTCTAACTGGCGTAAGGTGGTATCTCAGTGTGGTTTTGATTTGAATTTCCCTGATGGCTAATGATTTTGAACATTTTTTCATGTGTCTGTTAGCCATTTGTATGTCTTCATTGGAAAAGTGTCTGTTCATATCTTCTGCCCATTTTATGATTTGTTTATTTGTTTCTCGTGTATTGAGTTTGAGAAGTTCTTTGTAGATCTTGGATACCAGTCCTTTATCTGTGGTGTCCTTTGCAAATATATTCTCCCATTCCGTGGGCTGTCTCTTAGTTTTTTTGACTGTTTCCTTGGCTGTGCAGAAGCTCTTTATCCTGATAAAGTCCCATAAGTTCATTTTATCTTTTATTTCTCTTGCCTTTGGAGATGTGTCGTGAAAAAGGTTGCTCTGGCCGATGTCATAGAAGTTGTTGCCTATGTTCTCCTCTAGAATTTTGATGGATTCCTGTCTCACATTGAGGTCTTTCATCCATTTGGAGTTTATTTTTGTGTATGGTGTGAGAGAGTGGTCAAGTTTCATTCTTTTGCATGTAGCTGTCCAATTTTCCCAGCACCATTTATTGAAGAGACTGTCTTTTTTCCACCGGATGTTTTTTCCTGCTTTATCAAAGATTAGTTGCCCAAAGAGCCGAGGGTCCATTTCTGGGTTCTCTATTCTGTTCCATTGGTCGATGTGTCTGTTTTTGTGCCAGTACCATGCTGTCTTTGTGATCACAGCTTTGTAGTACAGCTCGAAATCCGGCATTGTGATGCCCCCAGCTTTGTTTTTCCTTTTCAACAGTTCCTTGGAGATTCGGGGCCTTTTCTGGTTCCATACAAATTTAAGGACTATTTGTTCCAGTTCTTTGAAAAATGTCCTCGGTATTTTGATCGGGATAGCATTGAAAGTGTAGATTGCTCTGGGTAGTATGGACATTTTAACTATGTTAATTCTTCCAATCCATGAGCATGGAATATTTTTCCATCTTTTTATGTCTTCCTCAATATCTTTCAAAAGTGATCTATAGTTTCTAGCATATAGGTCCTTTACGTCTCTGGTTAAGTTAATTCCAAGGTAACGCATGGTTTTTGGTGTTATTGTAAATGGGATGGATTCCCTAATTTCTCTTTCTTCAGTCTCGTTATTCGTGTATAGAAATGCAACTGATTTCTGGGCATTGATTTTGTATCCTGCCACCTTACTGAATTGTTCTATAACTTCTAATAGTTTGGGAGTGGATTCCTTTGGGTTTTCCATATAGAGTATCATGTCATCTGCAAAGAGAGACAGTTGTCCCTATCACATGAAGATGAAGACCCATAGGAAAGCTGTCTATACTGGTCTAAATCCATGGTGATCTAGAAGCTTTCCAAAAAGATACTTAACCAAAACCAAGACAGTTCATAAAACTTGTTACCTTAAACATTTGCTTTTTGAAACACTTCTATGTACATTTTGCAGAAGTTGGTTTAATAAACAAAAGCATACAAATTGGAGCAAAAACAAATCCACTTGTCAACAAGTTAGAAACCAATTGTTAGCTTGAAACCAATTTATATTTATATTTAAAATTGTGGTTTGACTGAGTAATGATCAAGTAGATATCCGAACTTAGTAGATAGCTCATTTTAGTTCACAGGCATTGACTGATTGCCTTTAACTGATCCAAACCACTTTAAAGGCATCCATTTTAACTTATCAATGAGATGTTCATAATTGGGAAAGAAGTTGGTTTTCACACTAAGCCACCACGCACCCTCCACGCTTGCATTACTGCTTTTTCCAGAGATGACTGATAGACAAAAGATTTGCCCAATTGATACCTATCTCTCCCCTCTACTTCTTCCCAAAAATGAGGATCCAAAGACAAGTACTTGGCATCTTCAGCACTCTATTACCATAATCCTCTGATTTGCTACTTTCCTCGAGAACATAGATCTTGCTCCCAGCTGCTGAGTGGGCTCCCAAGTGTAAAATGAGGTGCTAATGTGGTATGGATAGCCAAGAAGTATGTTGGTGGCTAAGAAATGGGAAGACTCTTTGTCTATCTGTTTTTAAGAAGGTTGCTATTTTCTATCATCTAATTTGTGAACTCTCTCTCGGTGGAAAGATATGGGTGTGAGAAACATAAATGGCTAGCAGACTTTTCATACTTAACCAGGTTCTCATAACTTACCTCGTATCTGTCAGGATTTACTTTGGAAAAAAATTAATATCTCATTGGTTCTCTGAGCTCAACACACCATCAGCTCATCACATCTTCTCCTTTAGATTCTTGTATTTCTTTCCGTGAACAATAAACAGTCTTCACAGAAAAAGAGGTAGAGATAGAGACAGAGACAGAGAGAGAGACTTGATGGGAACAGTGTGGAGGATAGTGTGGCAGAGATGGAAACGGGCATGGAGACATTTGGACATTATTGCAATAGTTAAAAGGAAAGGAAACAGGATGCTGGGCAGTGACAGTGGGGATGGAAGAAAAATGGGCTGGAGTTGTGAGGTAATTCGTTCAAAGAATTGGCATGTAATGAGTGAACAGATAAGAAATGTGTGAGTGAGAAATAAGCGATTACTGAGGGCTTTAGTTTGGGTTATTATGTGGATATTGATGCATAATGAAGATTAGGTCTGGGGAAGGAAGTGGGAAAGCAAGATGAGTTTGGTCAACTCTAAGTGGAGTGCAGCAGGAGGTTAATGGGAAGTAAGTGGAAGTAATGTGTCTACGTACTTAACTGTCTCTTCCACAAGACTGAGAGCTCCTTGAGCACATTCATCTTTGCATCTCTAGGGCTTAACACAGAGCCCAGAACATAGTAGGGCTCAGTGTCTTGTTTAATAAATTAAGAGTAGAGCTGACATTGAAAAAATGATTATTGCCTTATTGCAATGAGTATCCCTAACGAAATGGAGCAAATGTCATGTCATTATTGGAAATGCAATTTAGAGGCCATAAGCAAAATTTGGATGATAAGATTTTCTTGTTGAAATCAGCACTCTCTAAAAATACTTTATCTTAATTTTTCTGATACTTTTAGGCCATGTGGTTCATCTGTGAGTGTGTTCAAATTGCTGCAAATCTCCAAAAAGTTTTCCAATATATTTATTGAAAAAAATTTATGTAAGTGGGCCCATGCAGTTCAAACTCATGTTCAAGGGTCAATGATACATTTATTCAGGTCTTCCATGTTCTTCAATGCTGCTTTTAAACTTCCTATAAAATTACAGCATATCTTTCCTTAAATTTATCCCTGGAGATATATGCACCCCATGTTTATTGCAGCATTATTTACAATAGCCAAACTATGGAAGCAGCCCCAGTGTCCATTGATAGATGAATGACTGAAGATGATGTGATATATATATATATATATATATATATATATATATAGTATANTATTGCAGCATTATTTACAATAGCCAAACTATGGAAGCAGCCCCAGTGTCCATTGATAGATGAATGACTGAAGATGATGTGATATATATATATATATATATATATATATATATAGTATATAAATATATACTGTATACACACAGTGGAATATTATTCAGTCATAAAAAAGAATGAAATCTTGCCATTTGCAACACCATAGATGAAGCCAGAGCATATAATGCTAAGCAAAATAAGCCAGTCAGAGAAAAACAAATACTATATGATTTTCACTTGTATGTGGAATTTAAGAAACAAAACAAAGGGGAAAAAAGGGAAAGACAAACCAAAAAACACACTCTTAGTTATAGAGAACAAACAGATGGTTACCAGAGAGGAGGTGAGGGGAGATGGGTGAAATAAGTGAAGGGGATTAGGAGTGCACTTGTGATGAGCACTGGGTGCTGTATGGAACTGCTGAAGCACTACACTGTACACCTGAAACTAACGTAACACTGGATGTTAACTAGACTGGAATTTTTTTAAAAATCAGTAATGGGGGTCAAAAGGTAGAAACTTCCTATAAAATAAATGATAAATGTGGATTCTTATAAAATAAATAAGCCATGGTAATGTAAAAGAATCCCTAGGGTTTTGGTTTTGTGTTTTTTTTTTTGATGTTTTGAGGGATATTTTTTCTTTGACTTTTCCATATTATTATTGCTAATCAATAGGAGTATTACTGATGTTTGAATACAAATCTTCTTGAACTCTCTTATTGATTCCAGGTTTATGCAAACTCTCTTTTATTTTTCCAGACTATCATATCTGCAGTAAGGAGAGATTTATTCTCTTCCAAGTTTCATGCTTATTTCTTTTTCTTCTCTTATCGGTTAAGAATTCCATTACAATATTGAAGTGAAGCAGTCATAACAGGTGAAATGTTTTATTAAGGTAATGCTTGCTGTAGGTTTGTGATGTTAAGGAAATACCCTTATAATCCTGGTTTACAGAGATTTTTAGAAATCTTGATGAATATCACATTTTATCCTATGATTTTTCTGAATCTATTAAGATAATTATATACTTATCTCTTTTAATCTACACTTAGTGTGTGTGACATAGATTTTCTTATATTGAACCATTGTTATGTTCCTGAGATAAACTGATTTTTATATACTGCTGTTTATAGTGACTTGCTAATATTTTATATAGGATTCACATTGAATTGCAGACATATCCTTTTTTTTTTTTTTCAGTCCTTTTCTGGTTTTGCTTTCAAGGTTATACTAACCTTATAAAATGAGTTGCAAGTATTACCTCTTCTTTTGTTCTCCAAAGCTGAGTTACCAGATGGGATACAAAGCACAACCTAGTTATTTTCTTTATATATGATAAAGAAATAAAGATATGTTTTAAGTTGTATATATTTAAGGTATACAGCATGATGATTTGATATACCTGCACATAATGAAATGAAATGAAATACTACAGCCAAGCCAATTAACATATCATTTCCTTACATAGTTACCATTTTTGCGTGTGTGATAAGAGCACACACTCTTAGCATATTTCCAATATTCAGTACAGTATTATCAACTATACTTCTCATGCTGCATTATTCATCCCCCATAACTACACCTTTGAACCCTCAACCAGCATCTCTCATTTCCCGTTAGCACTGCCCCGGTCCCTGGTAAGTACATGAAACATCCATTTATTTAGGTCTTTAATTTCTCTCAGCAGTGTTTTACAGTGTTCTTATGTAGATCTTTCACATCTTATGGACGTACCATAATTTAATCAGTCCTATAGAAATGGGCCATTAGTTTCCAATTCTTACTCCATTTCATCTTTATAAGCACAACGAAATTTAAATCCCCACATCTAACATTTGTTTGTCATGTTTAAGTGCTATAATTGGAATCTAACACCACTCATTCTCCCCTCCTACATTCTCATCTATAAGCGAGAAATCAAAGAGCAAAAAAGGGCCCCCAGAGTGTCCCATCTTTTGGGTTTTAAAACCACAACTGTACCACCTCAATCTGTTTCCTGTTATTTAAAATCTCTAGGGAAGGGTATTATATGCACAGACTTCAGAGCCTTTCCAAAGCTTTAACAACATGGTCATCACGAAGGGGCTCCTTTTGTCACTCTGCTGTTAATTACACCCATTTTCCCATTGTTCACTTATCAGTCAACGGAAGAACTTCTCAGTGAATGGAAGACTATCTGATTCTCATTTTTAAATACTAGTTCTTCAGGCATTAGAAGAGAGAAACTGTATTTGGGGGACTATTAATGTCTTATGTCTGTAGCTGTTTATAACTCTTTTTAGCTCTACATACAGGTACTAATCTCCAAACTTGCCAATCAATTAACAAGCATGTGCTGGTTGATAAACTGCTCTATATGAGGCCTTGTGATAAGCGTTGGTTTCAGGTCTCCTCTCAGAGGGAGCCAACTTTCATAAGCTATTGAGCTAATGTAGGTTAATATCATACCAACCAATTTTTTTAAAGATTTATTTATTTATTGGAGAGAGAGAAAGTGCAAGTGGGGAAAGGGGCAGAGGGAGAGAGAATCTCAAGCAGATGCACCATTGAGGTGCGGAGACTGACTCTAGCAGGGCTGGATCTCATGACCCTGAGATCACGACCCCTGAGCCCAAACCAAGAGTCAGACGCTCAACCACTTGAGCCACCCAAGTGCCCCATACCAACCAATTTTGAAAGAACTTTCTTATTACAAAGGTGATCCAATAAAGAAAATTTAGAAAATCAAAGATAAGTGAAAAGGAAAAACTTCATCTGTAATCCCATCTTTAACTGCTAACCACTGTTAACGTTATAGTATATTTCCTGCTGATATTTCTACTTACATATGTATTTTAATTTATTTTAAAAATTAATATTATTTTACTCACCTCCTTCTGAAGCTTAATGCATTCACTGAAATGATCAAATAATCAGGGAATGGCATTCTATGCCATTAAATATTCTTTTTCAGCATCATTTGTATTCACCTATTAATTGGACATTTATTACTTTTTTCCAGTTTTCCACCAATATAAGCAAGTGAAGTACACATACTTTTTGTCAAAAATCCATTCATATTTTGAGTATTCTGTTGGGACGTGGATCTTTTTTTTGGTGGGGTGGGAGGACAGTGGGTCTTAACTCCATGCATCAAAATCAACTGTAGAGTTGTTTTTATTTTTTTTAAGATTTTATTTATTTATTTATTTATTTATTTATTTGAGAGAGAGAACATGAGCAGTGAGAGGGGCAGAGGGAGAAGCAGACTCCCCACTGAGTGCAGAGCCCAACACAGGGCTTCTGGGGCTGGATCCCAGGACCCTGAGATCATGACCTGAGCTGAAGGCAGATGCTTAACTGACTGAGCCACCCAGGCACCCCTGTAGAGTTGTTTTTAATACTGATATTCACTGTTGACATGAATGTAAACTGATACATTAGTGAGGATAACACTAGTTACTGTATTAAAGAACAGACAATAGGATTTTATTTGTCATGCACACAACAGTCTAATGTTTGGTTATTATGTGGTTAAGAATATCTTATTCTTTTCCTTTTCATTGCAATTCAAGGATCCAAGTTCCTTCCATAATGTAGCTCGGCTATTCCAAAGGGGACTGGATGTCTTTGTAGATAGACAGGAGATGAAGAGAAGGAGCATGAAGTCACAGCCATATCTGGGATTCCGTGGCCTAGAAATGACACGCTCTATCTGCTTTCCATTAGGAAGAACTAGTTGTGTGCCTCCTGCATCATGCAAGGAATGCTAAGAAATGTAATTTCTGAGTGGGCTGCCATTTCCCACTTCCAAGGGCTTACTGCATCCTGTCAGGAAGAAGGAGTTTTAGTGGCAGGTTTGTCTGCTACATTTGGTAAAACCATCTTGGAAAGCAGTTTGTCAGTATCAAAGTTTGATGTGACTCAGCAGTTCCATTTCTGAATGTTTATCCTATAGAAATTCTCACATAGGTAAAGAGAAGTCTATCCATACAAGAATGTTCATGTTTTTGTTATTTTTAACAACAAAAATGTGAAAATGATCTCAAATGTCCATCTTGAAATGTCCACAGTGGTTAAATACATTGAATTATTTCAACATACAATAACTATTAAAATATTAGATCTGCATATCCTGAAATGGAAGAATGACTACAATATATGTTATTGAGTGGAAAAACAAAAAATATGTCCAGCGTGATTGCCCACAGGGAGTGAGGGGAGAAAACAGAGGATGGGGGCTCTCACCAATTTTTTTAAACTTTTTTATTACTTGAAATTAAGAAAATAAGACCAAATTACATCAGCATTTTCAAAACCCAGATTCCCAGAACTCACCCAGATCTACAGAATCAGAACCTTGCAGGGAGTCAGACCCAGAAAGTTGTAGTTCATAAAAGCTTCACCAGCAATTCTGATAAATTGCCAGTGTTGAGACTACAGCCTTAGGATAAATTTCTAAAAGTGGAATTACTATGTCAAAGTATATGAAAAATGTTAAGGCTTTGATAAGAATTGCCAAATTGTCCTTTAGTAATGTACCAATTCACATTCCCACCAGCAGTGTGTAAAAGCTCATTCCATCATCAACACTGAGTGGTACAAAGTGTTTTAATCTTTGCCAGTTTGATAAATGAAAAATGGTATATCTGATTTATTTAGACATAAGCACTATTTTGTTGCATTTGGTTCTCTTTGGGGGACATACTCTCCCATCTGTCTTCCTCTTGAATTGTGTAGATTCATCCCCCTAAGTTAATGTTTCATTATAAAAATCACTTAGGGAACTTTTAAAAATGCAGATTTTGAGCTCGCCATTTCCAGTTCTGATTGAGCAGGTCAAGGATAGGGTTTGGGAATACGGACCAGAGAGATCGGGTCCGAGGATTTACAACGGAGAGATGCGTCCCAAGCAGGAGCATCAGAAGAAAAGGGAGCAGTGGTGGACTTAGAATATGGGTATTTCCTATCCCTAGAATAGACCCTTTGCTCGTGACTTGTCCTGCCCTCTGCCCAGGACTAGGCTCCCCTGACTTCCCAGCATCCACCAAGCTCCAGCCCTAGTCCTCTCTGTGTCATTAAAACTCACATCGATTTCTCTCCCTCTGCACTCCCACGGCCCTCGGTGTCCAAAGAGCTCATCCTGACACTTAATCACACGCTGCAATTCCTTTAGATAGATGAGAATCGACTTAACAGTAATAAAGATATAGTCTAATGAAAGCTGGAGAAGTATTATTTCAGGACAAAAAGAAATGCCCCAGGATAGCCTGGAAAATAACCCTACAATAAATTACTTTTGTGTTGACACTAAATTAGAAGCAACGGCAACTCTATGGAAGGTGAAATTTGAAGTCACACAGCCTTAAAGAATTAGAAACGAGTGCTTCTCTGTCAAACGAAGCAGCGGTCACTTTTTATCTTCCGAACTGGCAGAGATTAAAAACCCTTGATATCACTCAGGAATGAGTGTGGATTGTGGATTGTGGATTGTGGATTGTGATTCTTATGATCAGACTAGTTTGGGAAAACTGGTGTTCTGAACATTGCTTATTAGAATCATCAGACACACATGGAAAAATCAGCCATGCTCAACCCCACCTCAGAGATTGTTTCGATTGGGTTTTTTTTTTTTTTTTCATCTCCTCTGGTGATAATGTGTAGCTAAGACTGAGTCTTGTTGCCTGAAGTAATGTAAAAAAAAAAAAAAAATTCTTGTGGAGATCTCACATGGAGCTCATCATTCTTTGCCACTTTAAGAGAGGAGGATATAGGAGTTGCTTTTCTAGAGGAAATAACGGATTCCCAAAGATTTATTTACTCTCTCCCTCAAGTCTCTTGTCATTTGTGAGAAGTTCGTCTGAGTACATTTATTTTCATTTATTTAGTCATCCAGTCACTCAACAAATATGCATTGAGGGTGTTCTCTGCCAGGAGCACTGCTGATGTTGGGGATACTGCCCTTGTGATGTGTGTGATATGCCCAAGTGGAAGTTCAATAATTGCACGTAATTACACTGGAGCCAAGTTTGTGAGTAGGCTCCCGTGGTGCCCTGCTTTCAGTAGGAAAGTTAGCCATCGTGGACCATTTCTAAAACATGCCACCTTGGTCTAAATTGAATATAATATGCTTTACAAAACTTTCCTATGAGGTTATTCCTTCTAATTTAATGTATATTTACAGTCATTTTATTAGAAGATAATTTTCTAGGCTACCCAGGGTTCTGACCTGAAGTAACATTGCTGAAGTTTTATTAGGCTATTTTTTATTATTACTGTTTTTCATTATTATTTATTACTGAGCTGATTCTTCTTTATCAAAACTTCAGATTGCAAAGTAATTGTATAGCAACAAGACCAACTCGTGAGGGACATGTGAGTCCAGTTTGGAATGTAATGGGTGCTATGATCCCGTAGAGAAGGGCGGTACCAGGTCATGGGTCTAAAAGCTTTGCGTCATCACACTGTTTACTTCTTGTCAGCACCAGTGGACAAAGGGCACCTGTGATCTTTGCTTCACCTTGGGAATGAACACAGTGAAAGGGAACCGTAAATATTTCCATTCTGTCAGTTATGGCCCTTACCAAAGGGTTTCATGTTAGGAGCAGAGTACATTGCAAGCAAATGAAGTTTTTCTGATGATCCAACATTCAAAGTCTTTTCCTTGACCATACTGTTCATTTGAACCACAGGTTTCATGAACACAGTTTCATTAGTCCCATTTGACTAATCCCTTACTCCTGTAAGTATTAAGCAGCACTATGGAATGGACACAATCTTATCTGACCTTTTCACGTAGCCCTGCTCAGCAACAAAGGACCTAGTATGTAAAATCAGAGAACATTTTTAGACCCCCCCCCCAAGAACTGGTGTATATTGATTACTATATTTCTGGTGTAACATATATAAGAAGATACCTAATTTATTAAGGGCTTCTTCACTATCTATGCATTGGAGGAAGTTGTTATTTTGGGGACTGAAGTCAGGAACTAACCCAGACTCCAAAATACTAAATGCAGGCTAAAATCCTTATTGGAAACATGGAGCTGGAAGCTATGAAACTTTGCTCCACTGGGAGCAGCATTCTATGCACAATGAATAAGGACCAAAGGAAACACAATAGAAATGGCCCATAGCCTTTTGGGGAGTCTGATAAGGTGGCATTAAACACAAAACCGAAGCAGATATTTTCAAAACAGTAGAACTTTCAAGGTGTGAAGCAGGATGGACAGGTTACAGCCTGACAAATGCACCAAGCGGGGGGACATGTGGGGGCCCCCTCTTAAAAAGCTGTGTGTCCTGCTGCTAGACTACCTAGGTTGCTTTACTGGGAGTCACGTTAAGTCATTATATGGACTAATAGCTGCCTTGGTTTTCTTTCATTTCCTGTCTGCCTGTGAGCCCAAGCCTTTCCTCAGCTGATATACATCCAGGTTCTTGATCCCTTGGGTCGGGATTGTTTATAAAGCTGACTGCCATTGTGAGGCACATGGCCACCAGCTGGGAGGGCACTACTTGGAAGAAGGGAGAGCCCAGTGTACAAGCAGCCACTGCAGAGGCCATTGGGGTACATTACTGAGGTCAGAACTTGTAATTGTAAGCCCATCTGCATCAGGCCTGTGTATGCATCTCTCGAAAATGGCTTCACCAACAGACTTCACCAACAGGCTTCCACCAACAGGAAGCTGGAAGCCAACAGAATGGCTTCACCAACAGACTTCACCAACAGGCTTCCACCAACAGGAAGCTGGAAGAATGGAAATGCTCTTTTTTTCTTCAGTGAGTCCTATGTGGAGGAGGAGGCGGCTGTGTTCAAATACATTTAGGAATTCTTATAAGCACTGGGTGAAAGCACAGAAGTAAAAGGAAGACCTCCTTTGTGCTTAGTTTGGCAGGATATCTAGAGTTCAAACTGGCCTTCAAAAAAAATACCCTTTCTGTCAACCTGCTTGAAGTCATGAAAAAAACAAAACAAACTAAGGATACAACACAGATTAAATCCAACTCCTCTTTCAGAGACCAGATCAAATCACACTTTCTCATTGAATCAATTCCTAACCTCAGAGAAGGATCATTTTCTTCCCTGAGCTTTGAACAAAAGCTTTGTTCACACCACTAATAAAGCAGACATCTCATGGCTGCTTACACATCTATGTTTTGTATTAGACTGCGACTTTTTGAGAGCCAACAGCCAGGAATCACTTTGACAAATGGGCTCTTCGTGAACCAATTCTTGATGAATTCACCTGCAGGTAGAATTATATTTCATTCAACTTCAGCTCTCCGATACCTAGCATAACCTCTGGCATATAGCAGAGGCTGCAAAAGTGCTGGTGGAATTGAAAAACAGATAAATATTTTCCTCTTTATAAAAATAATGCATTGCCATGCCTGTTGTCAAAAAATAAAATCAAAGTAAGGGTAGGGGGGGAATCAATAAATTTACCTTTTCAAGCACACAGACGAATGTACATTAGCACATCAGTTCTGAGAACAAAAAGTAACAAAGTAACTAGCAACTAGTACAACACAGAAACCAAGACATCAAATTTTTGCCAGCGAGGGTGGGGACCTGCCTTTCGCCCACCCAACAAAACAGTGTGGCTGCCCAACTGAATTGGAAGTAAAATTGCATCCTTCTGTTTTCATATTTGCTGTCTCCCCACTCCCAAGGAATCCCCTAATCTCTGTACCCCTTAACGCCAGTGACCCTTTGGCAGGTGAAAGGTAGTGGCGGGAGAGCCCTGGGGCTTTGATTGCAAACGTAAGTGACGTCACATATGATGAGGTTTGTCTCGATGGTGTTCTCACTAGAACTGACTTCATATTTCTAATAACTGTTCAGCTGAAAAATATACAGAGAATGGAAAACACAAATTATGCAACTAAGAGTTGTGATTTCCTGTTCAATTTTATGGAGGAGGTGAGAATAGAACAGTAAGAGAGAAACTATTCTTAAATACTTATTTTTTTGATGTATTCTTTCTTCTTTAGTTTCCCCACTATCTCTACTGTCCACAGAGTCTACTACATGATCTGTTTATTGCATTGTTTGCTTAAGCATCTTAGAGAAACCACACCTTAGATATGGAAAGGACCTTAGACATAATGTATATATATTGCAACAAGTAACCAGCAAAATATGTGTGTGTGTGTGTGTGTGTGTGTGTGTGTGTGTGTGTTTAGGGAAAGGAACGTCTTCTTGGTATATGGTCTCATTGCCAGGAGTTTGATAAGACTTCAGGCTACACATTTTTCTAAGTGTTATGTCTTACTCGTTTTATGTCAGCTCTAAGAATTATATTAGCAACTCAACAGTGAGCACAACACTTAAGGCTTGAGGTTTTCATGGATTTCATTGATAATTATTCCCCCATCTCTATTGTAATTCAGTTGGGTAAACTTAAGCCTGAAGAGCTACCTAAGTTGTAAAACAATTGTGGCCCAGACAAATTAAAACAGCAGCTTCCTGTATGTGTGTCACACCTTTGCTCAGACCACAGCTTTCTTAAGAAATGATGTATTTTAAACATCAGATTTGATAACTAGAATCTCTAGGGGAACGTCCTCCTGTCTATGGTAGTTTTGAGCAGAAGGGAGAAGCATGTCAAAAATGATGATACGCATGACAGCATTTTCTCTATATAAATCACTTTCTCGATTTTAAAAACCTGTAACATTCTTTGCTGCTCTTGAGTAAAATTCCTCTGTGAAAAAGTTACTTTATAAAAAATTAAAAATTTCCACAGCTTTTCATGATACTGGTTTCTGTAATTATTTTTCTATTTCTTTGGTCATTTTGCTGAAACTCCAATTTGGAGCACTCTGTAAATTTTATCTGTAACTTACTTGATCTCTTTTTCAAAGACAACAAAAGGCAAAAGGTGGCACCTCTTGCCTTCCTCCATCTCCCTGTGAGGCCAGAAGTTTCCTAGATTTTCTTAAACCAATTCAGCCTCACTCAGATCTGGCTACTTTGTGTAAGCTTCTGAGTATCATTTATATATATAAAAAAAAAAAACTTTATTGTACAAATTCAACACTTTCCCTTCTCTTAAGTTCAATAAATTTTGAATAAGTTTTTGTCTTCCATGCCTCAAGCCCTGCTCTGTGCCCCTACCGTAGTTCTCAAGGGTAAAGGAACAACTACAATATAGGTACTCCAAAACTTTAGACTCAAAAAAGGGAAAGATGGGAGAAGATGACGCTTGTTTGTTTCTAAGCACGCAGATCAGTGCTTGGCAATAATTACTGTTCAGGACAAATTGATGGAATAAGCAAACGAATCAATGAGTGGCTTCAGTAATGTTTGACAGCAGTGGCTGTCAGTGTTTGGGTAAGATCTTCAGAAACAAAGGTGTGGGCAGGTGTTACACATGGGCAAAACCATGTATGCAAAGGCATAGAGATAGGAAAGCAGTTGGGGGAGACATAAAAGCCAGGGTCAGGTGATTTGTGGGCATCCCTGGCCTACTCCCTTGAGTCATGGAGCGACCGAGAACCATGGGAATGCCCTGCATGGAAGGGAGGATAGTGAATTGGCCCTGGGGTGTAGGGCAAAAGATTCTTTTCCTTACTCTTCATTCTGCAGTGGTACTAGAAGTTGTGTGTTTAATCTGAGTCACAGAATATTTATTAACTACTCTTAAGAAATGACCTTAAATTTTCCTCCTGTGGTCTGTGCAGAGAGCCCTAGGTCTGAAGCCTAGTGTCTTTTATTCTGCTTCCAGTGCTACCCCTCATTAGCTGGTTGACCTTACCCTCCCACTGCTTCAGTTTTCTTAGCTGGAGAATGGGAGTAATAATAAGACTTATCTAGTTGTTAAAAATAGGATGGAAAAGTGATAACAGTGATAACAAAAGTTTCATTTTTCATAGATTGATTCATTGCTTCTTTTGGGTTCATACATTGTGCCACATGATCTGTTTTTATAAAAAATATATATGCACACATATATGCATACATATGCATGTGTATGTCTCAGAATAATGGCGAGCACTCAGCGTATGCTGGGTATACTGTGCTAATTACTTTCATTAGGTCATTTAATCCTCACAACTCTGTGAGGTCATTACTGCTGTTTCCTCCATTTTACAAATGAGAAAAATGAGGCTTACAAAGGTCAGGTAGCTAAGAGGTGAGAGAACTAAGATACAATCTCAGTTTTTCTGAATCCAGACCCCGTGCCCCAAGAATTATACACATGCAGATAATTTATCTCCACATTTTGTTTTTATATTTCTCTGAAAAAATATAGTCTATGATCATTTTAATAATTTTATCAAGATATAATGATCTATAGTAAACACGTATTTAAGTGTACAACTTGACAAGTTTTGACATAAATATCCACCCATGAAACCATTACCACAATTAAGACAATGAACATATCTGTTCTCCTAAAAATTTCCTTGGGCCCCTTTGTAATCTGTCCCTTTCACTCCTCCCTGCCCTGGGTCCCCCCCCCCAGGCAACCACTGATCTGCTTTTACTCATTAAAGATGAGTTTGCATTTTCTAGAATTTTAATATAAGTAGAATCATGCATTTTGGGCTCCTTTATAACTGGCTCCTTTACTCCTAGTTATTTGGATATTTATCAATATTTCTACATGTATCAACGGTTCCTTCCTTTTTGTTAGTAGTATTCCACTGTGTGGATGTACTGAAACTTGTTTATGATAATTTTTATTAATTCTCTATACTCTAGAATATGCAAAAAGTAAAAACAATCACATTCTTAAATTTGGTAGTATTCTGTTACTTAATTTATATTTATTTTAATATTTATTGTACATGCTTTCCTGAAATATTAAGTAGGTATCTAAATGGAAAAGGAATGAGATAGGGAGGTAAGATAGGAGAGAGGAAAGGATGGATATGAATTATATCTCAGATGTAATATTACTGCAGTTTTTTATTTATTTTTATTTATTACTTTTAAGATTTTTATTCATTTGACAGAGAGAATGCACACAAGCAGGGGGAGTGGCAAACAGAGGGAGAGGGAAAAGCAGGCTCCCCGCTGAGCAGGGAGCCCAACTCAGGGCTCGATCCCAGAACCCTGGGATCATGACCTGAGCCCAAGGCAGATGCTTAACTGACTGGGCCACCCAGGTGCCCCTCACTGCAGTTTTTTAAAACCATAAGTTAATTTTGAAATTTTCCCCTTATATGAATGCATGTAAAATCTGTATTTTTGCATTCTGTATGTAAAGTTCTACAATTGAAATATTATGTTTAAAATTAAAGTAATCCAGTCTGGTACTATAAACTATCAAAACTCACTCAGTGATAGAGTGCTTCAGAGTTGTGTCCATTACAATTCATACGTCTTTCCTTCAGTGATATCGTTTTAAGTGGTCAGTAAACTCTTCCCGCTTAGGTACATGTATGCCATGAAAGAATACTTTAAAGAAAGACAGATGACTCTTTTTTCAGAGTTGCAGATTGAAAGTCCATGACTCTCGGCTCCAGATGGTATGGCAGAAAGACCCGTGGATGTCGCATGGGCTGGGATCTGGCTCCCCCTGGGCCTCAGATGCCCTTTTTGTCAAAGGGGAACAAGGAGGAGGGCTGCGTTGGGCTTTAAGTAAGATGGTATTTGAGAGCACATGGTACATAGAAGATATTTATAAATGATATTTTCCTCTCTCTGCCCCTTCCAAGTCCTTTTTTCCTTAACACTTCTTTAGGCTCTCTTGAAGTGTAAGGGTTTTCACCCATTCCTCTTTTACACTTTCCTTTTTTTTTTTTTTTTTTTTTTTTTTTTTGGTTTTGTGCGTGTGTGGTTTTTGTTTGTTTGCTTTAGCACCTTTCATACACTTTCTTCCCAGCATCTATCACAGAGCCAGGCACATAGCTGGCACTGGGATATTTGTTGAATAAATGCCCCCAAAGGAGACTTTTTCCTCCTAGCACTGGCATCAAACCAAATCCATGGTTATGCAGACTGAGGATTAGGAGGGGCTGGTTCAAGGACTTGTTCCCATGAGAAGCAAGGAGGAGTGTCTCCCTGGGGTCCCCCCCAGGCTGTGGTGTGGCTGGTGTTTGCTGCAGGGCTTTTTTAGATGGTGCAGCGGTTAGATCCTTTGTGGGAGGTGACAGCACAGATTGGAAACCAAGGGTTTGATGATTGTGGCCTTTCTTTGTGAATGGGACCCCTTGGGGGAAAGTACCATGTTATTAAGGACCGTTTAGTAGCTAGAATATTGGCACACCCTCAGTTAGTAAACCAAATACCTTGCTTTTGTGAGAAGCCCAAGTAAGTTTCCAGGGAGTCCATCAAGAGGCCCTTGTGAGACTTTAAATGCAAAGAAGCTAGACCGTGTTGAGCGAGAAAGAGAAAATGGCAAAATTGTTTCCAACATCAATAGGTTCACTTCGGCATTGTTCCTGAATCTACACTGGGGCCATTTTCCACCAGTGGTTTGTTCTGGGAGAAGTGTACATGCACTGTGCACCCTGGGCCTCCGTTATCTGTACTCTCTCCCACTCCTCTTCCCCTCACAGATGTGGGAGGCCAAAAACAAAAGCCAGAGTGGGAACTCTAAATGACCCCATAAAGCCAACAGTGGGGTTGTTTTTGAGAGATGGAGTGAAATGTGGGAAAGAACAAGATGGAAACATTTTAAGAAGCACTGGAAGAAGAGGAAACTAATGCAATTTAAAAATTAAAGAACAGTGAATGTGTTTAAACGTCTCCCTCCACTATTACAGAAAGACTTCTGGAGGGGCATGGAAATCTGGTTTGAGTTCCAGGTTGGTCTCTGACAAATACATGACCCAGGGAGGCCCCCTCCCTTCAAGAAAGTGCAGTTCTCCTATCTGTGAGCCAGGGCTTCACAGTACCTGTCTTACCAAACTGTTTAGAAGAGAACTAAATGAGATCAGTGAGGACAGACACACCAAACACAGAACTTCACACAAAGACGGTTTTCAGCAGATCTTTGTGGCATGAACGCCTGAAGGAGGCCTCTTCCTCTTTGACGTGCAAAAGGAAAACATTCTGGCTTCCCTCCTTCTCTTTCAAAAAATATTTAATCATACTTCATGTTTCTGTGAAGAGCTGGAAGAATTTTCATCAGAACTACTAGAATTCCCTTTCAGCCTCTGTTCTTTATTCGTAAAATGGGGACAATTCCACCTGCCTCCTAGGAACGCCTCCCCAGGATGAGAACCACAGGAAATCAGTGAAAGTACTCAGCACACACCAGCTGCTCCATTGCTCAACTAAAAACGCTCCTTTTCTCAGCAACAGAAACACCCTATCACATTGCTAATACTTGTCAGTGTGTGAATAATTCAGATAAGTAGAGTGTCTTTGATAGACAGGAAAGTAAACAAAGCTAATATTTTTGTGATTTTCCATTTGAAACCAACGGGTTTCTGTTTTTGCCAAATGGAAAAAGATGTGTCATGCATGCAGTTTTATTTTTCCACATTGTTAGTAGACATGGAAAATTCAATTAAGAAAAATGATTTTGTTAGCGAATCTGTATCAAATTTTTAAGGGCAACTACCCCGTGTTTTAGAATTTTAGGGGAGTTTCCATCAGTGAATCGTTCTTGTTTTGGCTGTGACCTTTTGGCTGGTTTGAACCTGTCAGGTCTGACCACAGAATCATGGTCCCAGGCACAGACTTGTTTTCTCCCTCTAACCTCTTCATCACCCCTATTTTGCTGATGCTGCCCAAAAGATTTCCTTCTTTTCAAGTGAGAAAAATGCATCTGCTTAGCTTTATGTAACTTGCACACATGAATTCAAGTGAAATAAGCAATAGTTCCCCTGTCCCTCCTCTTCTTCCCCCACCACTCTTGCTCTTCATTCCATATTTGACTTACCCGTCCTAACACTCCAAAATCAGTTTCTGCACCCGTTTCTCAAAGTATCACTGTAAGTGAAAAACATATTTTGCAAAAGGATATTCATCTAGAACAATACCACTACATTTATAGTTATGTGTCCTACTTCTCTCCAGATAAGTTCCCTGATGTTTGGTTGTGACTCTATAAGTTTAACAAAGAACAGTCAACTTATTTCATCCTTGATATGCTTCATAAATTACAAGAGTACTTTTTCAGGGAACATGGAAATTACCTCTTTTAATAAAATATGGTCATTAACAAAGAAACATTCTATGGAAAGTGGGGCTCTTCAGCCTATAGAAATTTTGGGGACTTCCCCACATAATAAACACTTGCTGAAAAACCAGAGCTGTCGTCGTAATTCTCTTCCTGTGACCATACCTTAGAACGGCAGGAAGGGATGGTCATAATCTGGATTGAAACACTAAAAAACAAAGAAATCATGTTTTGAATACTTCCACTTAGCCTGGGTAACCTGAAGCCACGCACAGTGACCTTAAGAAAAAATACCACATCAAAACCACAACGTGGAAACAGAATTTAAAAGTAATAGCATAATGTTTACGTGCACATGTGTCCGTGAGTCAGACTACCTAGGTTGCCTCCTGGCTCTGGTTTACCAGCTAAGTGACTTTTTGGCAAGTGACTTAATCCCTCTGCTTCTTGCTATCCTTATCTTCTCCATCAAATGGGAGAGTGATCGCACTCCACCCTTATCACTGGGCTGTTAGAGAGCCAGATGACAAAATGCCTATAGAGCATGGTACCTGGCATTCAGAAAGCCTTCAGTAAATATTCCTTAATATACGGGATCTAGAAATAAGGATAAATGACATGTTTCTTTAAGACTAGTAGCAGGCAGGGACATTATAAAAAATAAGGATGATCTGGTGGGTTTCAGCCCATAGAACATGTTTTCAGCACGTATTGAGGCCAACAACACCAGGTTTAACCCTGGGAATAAAAGGATGACCGTCACACCAAAGAGCTCAAAAGATCAAGAAGGTGAATCACTGAAGCCTTTAAACGTTTTTCTTTTTACTGACCTCCCTAGACACTACATAAAAAAACACTTCTGTTTATTTTGTCCAATCACAAGTTTCTACTGATGAGGTTAAATGTATAGAAGTATTTGAATTCAGTAAATACACTGATCAATATCAACTCCAGTATCACTTGACTGACACCCTGGGTATATCACCAAGCACTGAACATGTCACCTTTTCAGACAGCAACATCCTTGTGCAGTTCTCTTTATCTTTCTCGCCTAGAAGGTTCCAGAAATGCTCCCACATAAAAATGAGATTTTTCCACATACTGTACTATTCTTAACAGGATCTGGTCTAATTCGAATGCTGGGCACAGGCGTGCTGTCACAGGGATGCAGTCTCGCTCTGGCCCTGAAGAATGTATGTTTGCCTTGCCTAAAATGATTTGTTGACTCATGTGCACTTTTTTTCCAGAAAGCTCCTTGAATTGCACACATTTTAATTTTTTTTCTAAGCAAACACAAAGCCATGAAACTTAAACAGAATTAGGCATGCGTTTTGATTTGTCTTCTGCTCTGCCAAGTTGGAAGAGTTCCCAGTACCAAGTGATTTATTTGCCAACAAAACCGCAAAAGCACAAATGAGACCCCAGGGGTTACAAGTTCTTTTGTAATATCTGTGTTCTGATGAATGGCTAATTATTTTTGGCTTGAGACAGGTTGATAGCAAAAAAAAAAATTAAGAGAGCTAGCATTCTAACACCATTTAATCCAATTCCTAATGTTACCGATGATTCAATTGAGGCCACAGTGACCTGACCGAAATTCCTCCCTTGGTAACAGAAAGCCGATCAGCCGTTTTCCTCCTGCTTTTTCTTCTGCAATTTTCACAGGAAACCCTAGTGATACACCCACCATCTCAGACCATCACAAGCCCCCTATGCTGATGCCAACTCTATCCCACTCCAGAAGTTAGCGGTGATTTATTGTCAGTTCATGTCTACTAGCAAGGATCATTAACTACCATATTTAGAAATGAGGAACAACCTAAATGTCCATAAGAGGGAAATGGTTGCACAGATTGTGCCTATGGAAATAATTTAGTAGCTTAACCTTATTTAACACCATGTTTTTGAAGACTATTTAATGACATGAAAAAATAATCCTGGTGTGTTATTTACTAAGTGAAAACTGCAGAATACAAACTTACATCTCAATTTTATATCATACTATATATATTTTTAAAAATAATTTTAAAAATCTGGAAGGAAAAACATAAAAATGTTAATGATGCTTATCTTTAGCGGGTAAAATTAGGGATGATTTTTATATTTGTATGTAGCTTTTCCTGTGTTTTATATATTGCATTCACTAGATATGGTTATATTTATAATCTGGAAGACAAAGAGTGTTATTTCAGGCAATCCAATGTATTCATAATCAACTGGAAGAGGGGAGTTGGTAGCTGTACAAACTATCCTTTTTTTTCTTTTAAAGACTAGGTCAGCATGAATATGATGCATGATGTATGTGCCATCCAGGACTCATGACTTTGGCTTGGGTAGGAAAGTGTAACGGCTTTGGATTTTATTTTGAAATGAGAACCGTTGGACAGCTTTGGCAGAGGAGTAGCTTGACCCCACTTTGATTTTAACCAGATCACTCTGGCTGCCATGTTTAGCTGGGCTCAACGGGGATGGTAGTGGCAGAGGAGATGGTGAGAGGAGTTGGATTTCAGCTAGTTATGCATCAAGGCATTAGATTTTCAAAAAAGTATTTTCCCACAACCTATTCTTTATTGTGTGGTGATTTAAATATGTCTTATATATATTTTATCAACCAAATCTGCTTTTACCTTTCCTTTTCCAACACCTGCTCCTATACTAACAGTTCCTCTGTCTCTATGGAGAGTAACCAAGGTTTGAGCCTGATCTCAAAGACACATAGAGGCAAATAGATTGAAATTAAAAATTCAAAAGCATAATGTGAAAAGGAGATGGTACCTAAGATAGGAAGTGTTTCTCAGGAGGGAAAAAGAGAAACTGGGGTAGAATTAAATTTCTGTTGGACACAGGAAAGGATAGAATTGATACCACAAATAATAAATGGGTGATATGGATATGGGAGGCACACTTGAAGCACACAATGTAGTGAAGTGGAGGAAAATAGTATATGGAAATCAGAGACAGAAGGGCCAACACACATATAATTAAAGAGACCAAAACAAATGGAACAAAAATAACAGTCAAAAATATATTCTAGAGGCACCTGGATGGCTCAGTTGGTAGAGCATGCAAATCTTGATCTCTTAATCTCAGGTTTGTGAATTTAAGCCCCACATTGGGTAGAGAAATTACTTAAAAACAAAACAAAACAAATATATGTATGTGTGTATATGTGTGTGTGTGTGTGTGCGTATTCTAGAAGAATACTTTTCTGGGTTGCCAAATGAAAAGGAAAAAAAAAAACATTTAGAGGTAGAGTTGGGAGATTTAATGAAGGTAGGCTACATTCGTTATTCTGACATGGAATTTCAAAAGCTTACCTTTTACTCCAGACACTATAAATGACGTCTCAGTCACAATATCATGCAGCCATGGTGTCTTATGATTACTGCAAGTGAGAACGGGAGGTTAGAGATGGAGCCACTGGGAGTTGTGCATAACCCAGCCCATGTTATCCACGCTGCGGTACACAGGGAGAGGAGCACGTACTGCATGAAGCCATCCACCAGAGGGATGTGGTGGAAACACTGTTGAGAACCACTAGCTGCAAAAGTAACTCTGATAAAATCAAAGGTTATTGCTGGAAGCATGTCAAACTATATGGATACCTTCTAAACACTGTGGGGAAGGTGAAAGAAAAGAAGTATGGGCTGTATAGCAAAAGACAGGCAAAAGGAAATAGAAAACCAGGTGACAAAGTAAAATGAAATCTATTAAATGTGGCAATGAATCCAAGTGGGTTAAGCTCTCTATAAAAACAAGATTGTCATTTAGAATCAACACAGAAAATTCAATAACATGCTGTTTACAAGCAACCCCTAAAATGAGGCTCTAGAAGAGTAAAAAACAAAACAAAGATCTATCAGGCAAATGGAGACAAAAGGAAAGCATGGTCACTATGTATGATATGATAATAATATCATAAAATAGAAATGAGATATAATAGCTGACATTTCTGTAGTACTAAGGACGTGAAACATCTCGTTTAATCCTCACAATGATTGGGAGGTTGTTAGACAATGTCAAATTCCAGTCCAAAAGCAGTCATCAGGACAAATATGATATGACTGTAAGAGACGATTTCAAATGAGCATCTACATTCACAGATCAGTATGCAACAAAACATTTTGAATCAACACGTAAAGCAAAAGTTATAATAAACACAAGATATGAGATAAGTTGAGTAGTAAAGGGACACTTTAACGCACTTTTCTCCGTTTCTGACCTACAAAGTAGGCAAAAACGAATGAATAACATCTAACTGCTATAATGTAATGAAGTTCCTTTTAACAATATATCACAGCATTTTAATGGTGAAAATTGCCAATAATCTAAATGCCAACAGTGGAGAATTTATTAAACAAATCAGGCTAGGGCTAGGATAACCATTTAACAACTATTAAGATGGTATTGTAGATGTTTTATTGACATTTTGATTATCAATTAAATGGAAAAGCAGATACATAATGACATACAGGATGTACTCTGACTTTTATTTTTTTAAAGTGTGTGTAAACATATACAAACATACACACAGAAAATAAACTACATGGATACATCAAAATATTAACATCAGTTATCTCCAGATGTTGTGATTTTGGGTGACTTTATTTTCTCACTGATTTTTCCACTTTAAAATTTTCTTCAAAGGGTATTTTGCCTCTGCAATCAGAGAAAAACATAAATGACCTTTATTTAATGATTGAGTGTGATCTTACAAACATCCCACTTGATTCTCACAACCTAGGAGAGAAAGGGTACAGATTTCATAGGGGAGGAAATCAAGGCTCAGAGAGTTGATGTAGCTTTTTTTTTTTTTTAATGTCATAGTTAATGATAGGACTGGGGTAAAACCCTGACTCTGACCTCAAATCCTGAGGACTTTCCAGGGCATTCTTTTGGGTAAACCGTGTCTCCACAAAGGCCTTGTACTAATGCTGCTGGTTCAGCATGTCAAGTGACTGAGGTCCTGAGGTAATAAAATAGAGAAACCCATACAGCTTAATAGGATTTTGCATCCAAAATGATAGGAGAAAGTGATTATATTTAATTGGCTCTAAGTGAGCAAGAAACTAAGGGAATGAGATCATACATTTTGATGGAAGCTGGAAGTGGAAATAGTCATGGAAGCCAGAGCTGGTCAGCTTCAAAGTCTCTGTCACCAAGGGACAAATTTTACCTGGTTAGCATCTTTTCTAGAGGTGCCCTGAGAGAAAAAGATACTTTAAGCATAAAGATGTTAGTGTGGCTTGCATTGTAGGCCAGTCTAAAGTGTCACCCTGGGCACCTGTAAACCAGCAGTAGAATTCATTGTGTTAGAACTGGGTCTGTGACCTGGCTTCATGTTCACGGTTGAGTGATAGGTCATTTGTGCACTCACTTTCTATTATTTATGAACTATAAGCAGTTTTTCAGTTTCCATTTCTATCAGTCCTGGATAGGTTGTATTAATACCTCCGCTGAGGTTCAAAATAGATTGCGGATTTTTGTTCAATGTACACTTAAAGAGACACTTTGAGGGTTGCTTTGTAAATGTCAGTAATCTTCAGAGAATGGTTATATTTCTTCAGATTGGAATGATTTTTCTGCTTTAGGAGTTCTAATTTTCTAATTTCTGCCCAGGATGTAAATTAATAACAGTTTTTACTAATGGAAATTTTGTTATGAAAATAGTTTTTAAAATTTTTTCCAACTGCTTAATAATACAAATCTTTGTAACTATTCAAACAATGAAAAGTCTAAGAAGAAACTAAAAATCCCCAGAAATACCACCAAAATAAGAAAAACACCGTGAACATTTTTATCACTGCCTTCTCATGCTTTTACTGAATACACACTCATATAATTTACCATAAATTAGGTATTATACATGCTGCTTTTTATTGCAAACTTTTTTCTTTTTTTCTTCTTATCTCCATCCATGCCAACACCCCCAAAGATATCATTGTTAACCAATGTGTGCTCCTCTATTCCTATACCTGATTACTTAAATAAAATAGGAAAATGTACAATTTATCCCCATATGTATAGTGCGTGTTTATGGATTTCTGTAAGTGGGGAAGTCAAGATTTTGTCATTTGCAAAAATGAAGTTTTATTACTCGTTTCTCTGCTTTCCAAAGTTTAGATCACAGAAATCTCTAGATTTTAATGGTAGCAAATGGTCCATGGAGTGGATGTGGCCCAGTTTATTGAGCCATTCCTGTTAAATGAGCAAGCACTTTACCTCCAGTTTTTCACAGTCATAAACAGTGTTGTAACAAACAACTTTTCACATGCATTCTTATGGGCTAGTGCTCTTCTTTTTATGGGATAAATTCTAGAAATGGGCTTATTAGTCAAAGGCATAAATATTTTAAACTTTAGGAGATACTGTCAGATTGCTTTCCAAATAGGTTGTAAAATTTACATTTCTATCAGTGAAGTGTATGAGAACCCTCTGCCCCATATCTCCATTAGCAGTAGGTATTTTCATTCTTTTTCATTTTTGTCTACCTGATGGTTGAGAAATAATATCTCTCTTTCTATCTTAAATTTGCTTTCCTCTGACTGAATCTGGGCATCCTTTCTCACATTTATTGGTTATTTGGATGTGCTCTTTTGTCATTCTCCTATTTACTTTCTTCTCTTGGGCTTTCTCATCAATTGCAAAGGACTCTTGTTATATTAGAAATAAACCCATGCTTATATATGGTCAATTCATCTATTACAAAGGAGGCAAAAATATACAGTGGAGAAAAGACAGTATCTTTAATAAATGTTGGGAAAACTGGCCAGCTACATACAAAAAAAACTGGCCCACTTTCTTACACCACACACAAAAATACAAAATGTATTAAAGACCAAAATGTAAGACCAGAAACCATAGAATTCTGAGAAGAAAACATAGGCAGTAATTTCTTTGACATCAGCTGTAGAAACATCTTTCTAGATATGTCTCCTGAGGCAAGGGAAACAAAAAGAAAACTAATTGGGACTATATCACAATAAAAAGCTTTTGCACAAAAAGAAAACCATCAACAAGGCAACCTACTGAAGGGAAGAGGATACTTGCAAATGATAAATCTGATAAGGGGTTAGTATCCAAAATATATAAAGAACTTAAAGAACTCAACACCAAAAAAAACCAAATAAATCCAATTTAAAAATGGGCAGAGGACTGAGTAGACATGTTTCCAAAGAAGACATCTAGATGGCCAACAGACACATGAAAAGATGCTCAACATCACTAATTATCAGGGAAATACAAATCAAAACCACAATGAAATATCACCTCACAACTGTCAAGAAACAAGTGGTGGTGGGTGTGAGGATGTGGAGAAAAAAGAGCTCTTGTGCACTGTTGGTGGGAATGTAATTTGGTGTAGCCACAATGGAAAACAGTGTGGAGGTTCCTCAAAAAATTAAAATGAGAAGTACAATATAATCCAGTAATTTCACTACTGGGTATTTACCCAAAGAGAATGAAAACACGAATTCAAAAAGATGTATGCACCCCTATGTTTATTGCAGCATTATTTATAAAAGCCAAGATATGGAAGCAACCCAAGTATCCATCCACAGATGAATGGATAAAGAAGATGTGGTATAAATATGCAATGAAATATTGTTCAGCCATAAAAAAAAAATGAGATCTTACCATTTGCAACAATGTGGATAGACCTAGAGGGTATAATGCTAACCAAAATAAGTCAGACAAGGAAAGACAAATACTGTATGATTTCACTCATGTGTGGAATTTAAGAAACAAAACAAATGAACAAATTAAAAAGAGACAAAAAAAACCAGACTCTTAAATACAGAGAATAAACGGGTGGTTGCCAAAGGGGAAGTGTGTGTGGGGGGTGGGGTCGAAATAGATAGATAGATGATAGATAGAGTATGCTTATTGTAATGAATGCTGAAAAATGTATAGAATCATTGAAACATTATACTGTACATTATACTAAAATTAATATAACATGTTAATTATACTTCAATAAAAAATTTTTAGTATTTTAAAAAATATCTTTCATAATAAATAGCTCTTTCATATGAGTTACTGATATTATCCTCAGTCTATCATATGTCTTTTGGCTTTATGACAACTTTTTCCATGCAAAAAGTATTCAAATGTAGTGAAAAATCCATCTTTTTTAATATAGTTTCTGGGGATCCTACTATGGCTCAAAGTCTCCCAAATTATACGTGTTCCCCTAAATTTTATTATAACATTTAAAAAAATTTAAATCTTCAATCTAGATAGAATTCTTCTCAGAGAGGTCCAACTTTCTCTTCTGGATTGATAGGCAAGTATACCAGACAGATTTTTTTAAACAATCATTTTTCTCCTACTGAACCGAAATACCACCTTTCATATGTTAATTTTCTCATGATAATTTTCCACCACTCTCGTATGTTCTGCTAATTAGTTTTATGTCAATACTATTGATTATGATGTACATTTATGAATTAGAAATATACTACACTTCATAGTATATGGAAAGTCCTCCTCCCCCAACTTGGAGACAATGACCTAGTGGTTGATCAATTGGAAGCACACACTCTGGTGGCAAATTGAATCCTGGCTTCAAGTTCCTTAACATCTCTTTATCTTAGTTTACCTGTCTGTAAATTGGGATGATAATATTTATCACAAACAGTTGTTGTGAGGATTAAATGAAGCAAAACAAAAAACACTTAGAAAACTTCCTGACACATTTTAAGCACTAAAAAATTAGCCTTTGCAATTCCTTAACTGTTGTGCAACATTTCTTTCATGTGAATGTTATTGACTCTTCCCTTCAACCCAAACCCTCTGAAAGCAACTAACTTCAATTGCATTAAATATATTTTGGGACACTTAACATTTGGGACAATTAACATTTTTATGATACTGTGTATTGGATCCTAGAATTCTGTTGTTTATCCTATGTTATGTTTTTAATTTATGCCCTCTTAGATCTCATTTATTTTTTTAATTTTTATTTTTTAAAGATTTTATTTACTTATTTATTTTTAAGATTTTATTTATTTATTTGACAGAGAGAGAGGCAGCGAGAGAGGGAACACAAGCAAGGGGAGTGGGAGAGGGAGAAGCAGATTTCCCGCTGAACAGGGAGCCCAATGTGGGGCTCGATCCCAGAACGCTGGGATCATGACCTGAGCTGAAGGCAGACGCTTAACGACTGAGCCACCCAATTGCTCCAAAGATTTTATTTATTTTGACAGAGAGAGAGAGAGAGAGAGAGAGACAGCACAGTCAGGGGGAGCAGCAGGCAGAGGGAGAGGGAGAAGCAGATCCCCCACAGAGCACGGAGCCCAATGCAGGGCTCGATCTCAGGACCCCAGGATCATGACCTGAGCCAAAGGCAGATGCTTAAGGGACTGAGCCAACCAGATGACCCTCAGATCTCATTAAAGTCTTCAGTATGATGCTAGTTTAAGTCATATGACTTGAACCTTTCTTGTTAAATATATTCTTAAGTTTTAAAAATTATTTTTTCTTATTCTGATTGTAACGCTTCCCCATTTCCAGTTCTGGATGGTTATTGCCAGTGTAGGGGGGAAAATGTCATTTTATTTATTCTAGAATATTTTATCAGAATCTCTTGTTTTTGCTGTACTTACAATTATATCATCAGCAAGAGAGATGTGTGTATACCATCTTTACCAAGATTTACATTTAATATTCCATTTTCCTGTCTTTATACTCTTGTCTAAATACTCTGTAATTATGATAATTGTGTATACTTGTTATCACAAGAATAGAGGTGAAACGGTGACCAAAAGATCTCACCAGATATAAGCCCAGGACACCGATTCCTTTACCATCAAAAAAAGATATGTCTTACCATACGGAAAGCAGGAGACTCGGCTTGGGTATGAACCCACTCGGGAAAACCTCATGGTTTAAGTCTCCCAAAGGCAGCCTCAGTACCAGTGATACTGGTCATCCAGGGTGAGAATTCCATCAGGACTTTGAGAAGCAAAATTGCAGTCTCCAGAAGTATTTCATACCTGCTGTCCTCTTCCAAGTACTCTCAAGACTCTAGTCTCATCTTTCTAGCTGCTAGGGACACATGACTAGTAAAAATTCCAGAAGGATTCAAAGACAGAGGCCTAGGGGGTGCCTGGGTGGTTTAGTCAGTTAAGCGTCCAACTCTTGATTTCTGCTCAGGTCATGATCTCAGGGTCATGAGATCGAGCCCCACTTCAAGCTCTATGCTGGGCGTGGAGGAGTCTGCTTAAGATTTTCTCTCTCCTTCTCCCTCTGCCCCTCTCAGCCTCTCTTAAAAAAAAAAAAAAAAAGACAGAGGCGTT
Source organism: Ailuropoda melanoleuca (assembly GCF_002007445.2). Lineage (NCBI taxonomy): Eukaryota > Metazoa > Chordata > Mammalia > Carnivora > Ursidae > Ailuropoda > Ailuropoda melanoleuca. The sequence continues at coordinate 157,016,303 of NC_048219.1, read as the reverse complement.
TACCAATACAGAGATTGAATAATATGCTTTTTCTATTATCAGGAGGAGATTATTGTAATTTATTCATGCCGTCATTTGATCATTCAGCATGCACTTATGAAGTTCCTATAAGGGGACAGCTATTTCAAGATTAGTCTTGAAAAAGACCAGTCCCTGCTTTTGAAAGATGCAGAGTCTAGATGGGGAATCAGATATAGAAATAAATAATGGAACTGGTTGTGAGAAGTTTAACAATACAAGTAGGTATCAAGGTGTGTGCAGGGCCTGGGATTTTATCCTCCAAGTGAGCTTGTTATTGTTTTCATGGGTGCTAAAAAAAAAAGACATGTCTCTGGATCAGAGACAGATAACTGTATTATGCGCAGCAAAAGCAGTAGTCTGAGCTTCGTGCTCATTTGCATTGGTTCCCCAAGTGCCCCAAGCCCCATCATAGTTGTCTGCACACTCAGTGGATTAGATTACAGAAGAACACTAAACTTGAGGAACTCACTGTTTTTATATGTAGGGAAAGCAAGCCTGCGCTTTACCTGGACGGGAGACTTTACCTCACTTAAGGTTGCTTGCCTCAAATACGACTCTGAAAAATGAGTAGAATGGTCAGGGCCTTGCACTCTTGCCATATCCAGCAAGATCATGCAGGGACACCCAGGGTCCATGGCAGATTGCCTCTCTCAAAGGTAAGTGTAACTGCCAGAGGTATTAAGACCTCAGTTGTCTCAGGAAGTGATTTAATAATTGTGTAATCAAACACATGCTCATTTCCTTCTGGTTTGTTTATTTTTACCACTGTGTCTAACTATCTTGAATTCCAATAAAGAATGGTTAGTCCTTGAACAGGTTTATCATAGAAACTGCTATAATTTCCAAGGAAAATAAAATTAAACGCAGCTGTGGCTCAAGGGGTTTGGTTAAATGAAGAAGGAATGCGTTTTTTTTTTTTTTAAAGACAGTAATCATTTGGAAAGGTCATTGTTTATAGAATAAAATACACCTAGATTTGAAGGATTTCTTCTCCCTAACTTCCCAGTTCTATGACGTTACACAAACAACATAACCCCTGGGCTTCCTAATATGTACCTTGCAGGTTATTGTCAGCATTAAAAACAAAGCTTATAAAGCCCCCTGGATATAATAGGTATTCAGTAAATGGCAGATTCTGTTATTGTTACGTTCAAACATATGAATTGTAAGTAGGGTTTGTTAACATCTACCTTGTGTTCTTCCTGTCATTTAAGCAGTTCATTTATCTCTTAATTACAAGGCTGTGAATTCCCGAGGAGCATTGAATTTAAGTCATCATAATGATCTAACTAGGCTCCAAACTCTCTTTTTTCCTCCTTTCAAAGTTTCAAAGCCAACGTTCATCTTTTTCAAAACCCTTTGCCTACATCAAGCAAAGATAAGAATCTGATATGAAGTATATATGTGTAGTTTATCACTTATTTAGTTTTAATCATAAAAGTAACACATGCTCAATTATTTTTTTTAAAAATTCTAATAATGCCAAAGAATTGAGGTAAAAGTGAAAATTTCCATTCCTCCCAATCCCATTTCCCCATGGAGAATCACTAATGAGACTTTGATGTGTTCCTTCCAGGTTTTTCCCAAGCCTAGAAAGTGTAGTGTTAATTATTTTCTTCCAAAGATTGTATGAATTATGCTCAAGTGAAAACACTCTGTTATTATTATTTCTAATTGCTAGCTTTTGGGTTAATTTTTTTTTAATTCAAAGCAGCTTTTAGTGTATTTATGTGCATGCACGAGTTAGTCCTAAAGAAATGACAATAAAGTCCCTACTGTCTAATGTTCTGAAAGCCCCAAATACATAGTCTTCCTTTTTCTGGAGTTTTATATTTGTGTAACTATATTTCCTCAAACATAACTCAGTCTTCATTGTCTTTATAATTAGTATTTTCATTCATTTCTGTGAAACCAATAGGAAGATTTTTATCTTCTATTTGACTTACCATTTGTGAGCTTTAAACTCTCCTAACACCCTGAAGAGGCCACAAAAAAAACTCCTTCTATTTATAGGGCACTTTGCAAGCTACAAAGCTCTTTCTTAAACGTCTGCCATGTTCCTCACCGTGACTCTATGATGAGGGGCAAGCAGCATTATTCCAACTGACTAATAGGACAATTAAAGTAATGAAGGTTAAAAAGTGACTTGTCTCAGGTCACACAGCTAGTAACAGCCACAAACCCAGGTCCCCTCAGTTTATGAGAGAGCTCTCTGGCTGCTTTGCAGAGCAGTTGTCCAGAATGAGTTGAGCCTTCACAGACGTAGAACGTGGTGCAGGAAAAATACTCAGAACTGACAGAAGACAATCTTGATTCCTTTAAGAAGTGTTTTCTTTTCATTGAAAAAATAAGCTAAGACAAGCTATATATATCTGAGCTAATTTTTTAGCTAGTTTGTTTTAAGATGGATGTATTACTATCAGCATAAATAGAAATAAGGTATTAATCATTTCTATCTGTGGATACTCTATACCTCACTTCTCTTTTATCAAGAAAATCTTTGTGGTGATGAGAGGATTTAAAACTAACTGAACAAGAAAGGCAGGTGACTCTATTCATTTGAGTTTGTTCATTCCTGGCAAGAGAAATAGAGTAAAGATATGTGAGAATTGTGACTTCAATAAGATGATTTAAAACATAGGCTTGATTTTTTAGAGCAGTCTTGAGTTTACAGAAAAACTGAGCGGAAAGTACAGAGAGTTCCTGTCTACTCCCTTAGTCTCCCCTCGCCCCTACCAGAGAGTTTCCTCTGTCGTTAATATCTTGCATTCAGGGTGGTACATTTGTTAACAGCTGATGAATCAATAATACATTATTATTAAAATCGATAGTTTACGTTAGGGTTCACTCTTTGTGTTACACAGTTCTATGGGTCTTATATGCAGAGTCATAGATCCACCCATTACAGTCTCATATAGAAGTTTCTCTGCCCTAAATCCCCTGTGTTCCACCTATTAATCCTTCCCTCCCACGCTGCCCCCCCCAACTTCTAACAACCACTGATCCTTTTACTGTTTCCATAGTTTTACTGTAGAGTACATAGCCTTTTTATATTGGCTTATTTCATTTAGCAATGGTTTTAAGTTTCTTTGTGTAGCTTGATAGCTCATTTCATTTTATCACTCAATAATATTCAGTCATATAGATGTACCAGTTTGTTTATCCATTTGCCTATTGAAGGATATCTTGGTTGCTTCTAAGTTTTGATAGTTATGAATAAAGTTGCTATAAACACTTGCTGGTTTTGGTGTGAGTATAAGTTTTTAATTCATTTGGGTAAATACCTTGGAGCATGATTGCTGGATTATATGGTAGGAGTATGTTTAACTTTGTAAGAAACTGTCAAACTATCTTCCAAAGTGGCTGTACCTTTTGAAAGTTCCTGCTGCACCATACCCTCATCTGTATTTGGTGTAGTGTGTTTTGGATTTAACCTTTCCAACAGATGTGTAGTGGTATCTCACGGTGGTTTTAATTATCATGAAAGATAATTGCTTTTTAAATCTATTAGACTGATCCTTCTACATCTAAATCAGCCTTAAAGACAACTAGATCAGCTCTTGTTCAAATTGGTGGGGGGGTTTTTCCCCACCATAGACATGTTCTTGTGATTCTAGTTAGGAAATGCTGGGTAGAAGCCATTAAGAAAAATCATGTGCTCAGAAGAGAGGGAAGGAAATAGTAAAAGGCTGGAGCTGAGAGCATATTGTCAAGTAGAAATTGGCCAGTGTGTTTGGCGCTGGTGTGGGGCAAGGATAAAAATGATATAACAGCAGTATTTGGGATGATAAAATGGAAGAGAGCTAATTGGCATCCAGAAGTGTGCAGTAGAGTGCAGATTGCCAATAAAAATGTGAATGAAAACATTTTACTCTGTAATTGGAGACAACTGCTTCATATTCCAGAGATACCATAAAAGAAGAAATGTCAACAATTGAGCATAGTGTGTTGAAGGTAGTGAAAACCAATGAGAAGTCAAAATTTCTCTCACTGAGGTTGGGAGAAGAGCTGGTATCACAGAGGCAGGCGGTGCCCTGCCCATATCCCCTTGGGCATCATTTTAGTTCAATGTGGTGGAGTGCCAGCATCTACATTTCTTTTGCTTCAGGGCTAACAAAGTCAAGAGTTGGTGTAAAAATACCCCATTTCCCGAAACCCTTGTGTAGATGGCTCTGTCACATGTTCTTCACTGGCTCCCAGCCCATCTCAGCCAATGGCTTGATAACACCCCCTTTTCCGGATGCCTTCTTTTCTTTGTCTCAGTTACCCTCCCTCCCATAACTGTATTTTTTGGAATAGACTCCCAATTACACATTTTGCACTGGAATTCATATTTCCAATTAGCTTCTGGAGGAACCCAAGCTCAGACAGTTGTTGGTTACACGTTTCTTCAGCATCCCACGTCCCCAGTGATTACTATTGCCAACCTCATTCCAGGCTCCTCCGGAACTTCTCCCTTTATTTGTCCTGGAACCCATTGCTTTCGTCCTGCTGTGGCCAAGTCACTGCAGCCAGAAAACAACATTGGATCATTCTTGCACAATGCAGAGGAAATTAATTAAATATAGTGTTAACTCTTCCTCCTGTGTTTGCATTTTAAAGGGGATCCTTGCAGAAAGAACTCAAAGGAGTGAATGTCTAGTTGTGAAATCTGATTCTGTGCCACCCGAATGGAGGAGATTATTTTGAGCAAGACTTCTCATATCCTTTACCTCTGATTCTGGTACTCCTTGGACCCTTTGGGAGAAAAAAAGCAGATGAACTAGTCACTCTTTAGTGACAAATCAAAATTAGAAATTAGATGGAAGGGCAGGAGAAGAGGAATCCGAAGGAAAGCCAAAGAATTTCGCATAAAGCAGCAACAAGAATAAAACAGCATGTTTATTAATTCTAAGACACTTTTTTTTCAGCATTTTAATCTCCGAAATGAAAATGCATCTTATAATCAATAGCATCTCTTACTGTTGTCAGGTGACAAACACAGTGTCATTGTCATTGCCTGTGTTGTGAAATTTTGTCACAGCTCTTCGTGTTGTTGTCACTTCAGTTGAATGAGGTGCACTGTTGGCGTAACATATGTTGAGTTTAATTGCTCTTTAAAGTGTCATCAATATAATACTGCTTTAGGATTGAAACAAACAGCTATCATGTATGCAGAATGGTGTGGGAACAAATCAGCAGGGTGTAAATTTGATATTTGTTAAGCAAATTATTTGTCACTGGACAGATGATCCTGAATTCCATATTGTCATGGAAAGTAACAGTAAAGTGCTTTATAGGATGTAGGAAAGGAAGAAAAATGCACCTAGGCAGAAGAAGTTGTGTTATATTTTATTATTGAGATTCATGCAAAAGGATTGCCTAGCATACAACAAAGCAACAGTGGCAAGAGAAATTGCCAAATTCCTCACAATAGGTGAATGAAATCTCAGTGCAATAGGAAGCCAGAGTAAATGAATCATGCATTGCAAGGAGCTATCTTGAAGATGTATGGTATCCATTTATCAGAAACTTCCTGCTGATTTGGAACAGAATGCACTTAACTTCCAGCATGATGCCATGGAGGAAAGAAGTTCAATATGTGTTTAATCAAATAGGTAATTCCTAGCATGGGAATTTGTTTTCTTTGATGAGACTTAAAATTACACTCTCAATGCAAAAAGATCTTTAAAGTGATCAAGAATATGAGTTTGAATTATGACAAGCAGTGTGTCACTATAATCTTACACCTGCCAATTGCTGAAGTTACTGCCATATTTAATTTAATTTAAACAATGTCTAAGAAGAAGAACTTCTTTAAAGATATTATTGGGGGTGAACCAAAAGAATATGGATAATGGTTGAGCTGCTGGAGGACTGGTTAGAAGGCTTCTGGAATAGACATCCAGTACCTACTATATATTCTAGTCCTCAGTGACTTTATGGACCTGTTTCTGAGCAGTTAAATAATAATTTCATCTAAAAGCATAGTGATATGGTTGTTAATCATGATGGCATGACTAGGCCAGTACAGTCCCTCAGTGTTTCTGTCAACAAACCATTTAAGGACCACTTGCAGAAGGAGTTTGAGTACTGGTTCTTGTCTGAAGATTTTCTATTAAGAACTTCTGGTAAGATCAAGAAAGTGTCAGCATCAAAACTTACAGGATGGTGACAGTAGTTGTGCACACTTTAAAGAAATGCTGCCTCACTGCCATTCTTGATGTCCCAGAGGACATTATTTTATGGAAAAATATGAATTACGATGAGTCTAAGTTGAAAAGAGATTCAGAAAATTTGAATTCTAAGTATGTGAAGAAGTTTTAGGAATACATTAGCCAATTTACTTCACATGTATTTACCCTTTTTATATATGCACGGTACTGATACGTGATTTTAAATATTTATATTTCCATAGAAATAAATCCAGTCCTTTCAGTAAGTATAAAATAAAAATTCCAAGTGATAAAAAGCATTATTTCATAGTTTGTATTTTTACTTCAAAGCTAAAAGCATCATTAAGGTGCAGTTCACAGAAATGGAAGGTTTGACTCACTAGTAATATCTAAGTCTGAATGTGTGTGACAGCACCACAAGGAGAAAAATCCACAGAATAGACTTCAACATACCTCTTTCAATAACAGATAAAATTAATTAGGGAAAAAAAAAATCCACAAGGATGCAGAAATTTGAACAAAACAATGAACAAACTTGGGTTAATGAGCCTGTGTAAAACATTTGTGGTGAACAACTGCAGACTTCGCATTCTCCACAAGCTTACGAGAGGTCCAGCTGCTGGGCCACAGAGCAAGTCTCAGCAAATTTTAAGTGGTTGAAGTCACTCAGAACATCTACTTGGATTAGAATTTTTAAATCTATTTAAAAAATCGGTTAAGGGACGCCTGGATGACTCAGTTGGTTAAGCATCTGACTCTTGGTTTTGGCTAAGGTCATGATCTCAGGGTCATAACATGGAGCCCTGCATCAGGCTCCGTGCTGGGCATAGAGCGTACTTAAGATTCTCTCTCTCCCTCTCCCTCTGCCCCTAACTCCCCACTCGAGTGCTCGCTCACTCACACACTCTCTCTAAAATAAAATAAATATATAAAATCTTTTTTAAAAATTAGTTAAAAAACAGAGAAGTAGAAAACCCCTATGTTTGGAAATTAAACAATACATTTCTAAATAAGACTTAGGATGAAGGTAAAATTCTGATGGAATTTAGATGTTAGAAAAGGGAGAGAAATGTTATCAATATTTACACAAGATATGATTTGTGTATGTAGAAAATCCAAGAGAGTCTACAGATAAATTGTTAGAATTGTTAAGCGATATTAAAAACACATTATTAGTGGGGCGCCTGGGTGGCACAGCGGTTAAGCGTCTGCCTTCGGCTCAGGGCGTGATCCCGGCGTTATGGGATCGAGCCCCACATCAGGCTCCTCTGCTATGAGCCTGCTTCCTCCTCTCCCACTCCCCCTGCTTGTGTTCCCTCTCTCGCTGGCTGTCTCTATCTCTGTCAAATAAATAAATAAAATCTTTAAAAAAAAAAAAAAAATAAAAAAAAAATAAAAAAAATAAAAAAAATAAAAACACATTATTAGAGTCAAGAGTTTAGCAAAGTTGCTAGTTTCAAAATCAGTATATGGATGTCAAATATATTTCTACATGCCAGCAAAAACAATTTGGAAAGAAAGATACTATTTATTCTGTTATCAAAATAACAATTATATGGAAATAAACCTAACAAAAAATGTGTAAGATCCCTATAGGTAATTATAATGCTTAGTAGGGGGACATTAAAGAAGACCCTAATAAATGGATTAGAACACAATTATAAAGATGTCAGGTCTCCCAAATGTATCTGAAGATATAGTGCCATTCAAATTCTCAACATGGTTATATATATATATATGCATGCAGGTTGACAAACTGGTTCTAAAATTTATATGGAAATGCAAAGAAACCTATTCTACTTGACATCAAAACTTATTATAAAACTCTAGTAATTAAAATAGGCTGTTGACAAAGCAGAGATAGACGGAATTCTAAGATGGAATGGAGTCCCGAAGCAAACTCATCCACATGTGGACATTTGATTTATGAAAGAGTTGGTCCAATCAAGCATGGTGAAAAAGCAGAATGTTCAATAAATATTGTCAGAACTAGTATCTACATAGAAAACGTGAAAAGGACCTCTCATTATTAACAAACTCCAAGTGAGTTACAGTGAAAGACAACATTATAAAGACTTAACAGAGGAAAAAAATCCCTCCATGACTGCAGGTTAGGGAAAGATCTCTTTTTTTTTTTTTTTAAAGATTTTATTAATTTGACATAGAGAGACAGCCAGTGAGAGAGGGAACACAAGCAGGGGGAGTGGGAGAGGAAGAAGCAGGCTTCCAGTGGAGAAGCCTGATGTGGGGCTTGATCCCAGAACGCAGGGATCATGCCCTGAGCCGAAGGCAGGCACTAAAGGACTGCACCACCCAGGCGCCCCAGGGAAAGATTTCCTAAGTCATAAAAAGCACTAACCATAAAGGGAAGAATTAATAAGTTTGACTTCACTAAAATAGAAACTTCTATTCATTGCCACGTGGGAAAACACAAACCAGAAAGCAGAAGATATATGCACTACACATGCATGTGACAAGACAGACACACAACAGAAAATGTGCAGTTTCTCTCTCGAGCATGTTCTCTTACTCCCACCAACATACACTCAGGGGTGTTTTTTTTGTTTTGTTTTTGTTTGATTTGGTTTAGATTTTGGTTAAGGTCCGTATACGTGGTTAAGTGAAAGGTTAATATAAGTACATCTTTGATATTTACAAAAATAAAAAGCACTAATTTGGTTTTGATCTATAATGACCAATTTTCCGTAAAGTCTCATACATTTACATGAGGAACTAAATTAGGAAAAATACAAAGGAAAGTGAAAAGATAGCCTAGATGCACGCAATGGTGCTCCTGTTCACTGAACAAGGAAGAAAAATGAATAGTTTAACCTTCTAAAACATGAGGGGAAGCTGAATCTGAAAGGGAAGGTAAACAGTGCAAGTAGGAAAAGGAAAAGGAAAGTGTGCGCAATGGAGCTGAGAAATGTAGAAAGATAATATCTGAATGATCATGGAAAAGCTCCTGTAATGGTGAGAAAAACAAGGACAAATAATGGTGATTCTCAGGGTGTAAGAGGAACTCCAGATCTTGGGCAGGAAGAGGAGTTTTGAAATTTACATAAGTAACAGTTCCTCCGAAGGAGCCCCAGAAGAAGCCATTTATTTTTAACAATGGAATATTTACAAAACAAGCGAAATGAGAATACATCCCTTTTCTTGGGAAGTTGAATGGAAGGTATATGGAAAACATCAATAGATAGGATAATTAACATCAGTAACAAATTCTAACTAGAGAGAATCTGAAATTGTCAGCATGCAGAAATGGGAAATTTGGTATCTCTGCTTCATAAATAGGATCGTTTTCATTTCTTTACCTTATGAGCTTCTGTCAGTTCATTTTTGTTTCTTTCTTTTGGAGCTTTCTGATTTAAGAGGGAAAAAAGTTTTGAAGCCTGTAGTATATGGAAGAGCAAGAACTCAGAAACTTGGTGTTTACCCTCGTTTTACAAATAAAAGTCCTAATTAATGTGCATCATCTAATAAAATTATGGCAGCAGTGAAGGTCATAAAAATATTTACAACCTCATTTCTCCCCTTGAAAGACCCTTTGGTTCATCAATCTGTAAAATCTTCCTTTTGATTAATTGTTAATTTTCCACCTTATGGATTGTTATTTTATTCTTTCTCTTATTGACCCCTTTGACCATTTCATAGATAATTAGCACGTCCTTCAGAGAGGAGAGTAGAGGGAAACTAAATAAATGTATTTATCTACATTTATTAAGCTTCCTGTTAACCCTGGTTTGGAGACTGTCTATTAACAAAGACATTTAACACTACTGACTAAATTGATGGTGTTGTTGGGATTAGTCCTATAAACCAAGACAACTGAAACACCTGCAGGGTCTTGGCAGGTAAGGTAAATTAGTGCTTGGGTTTCTCAGTGGTGGACACGGTGGCGACTATGGATAGTACATGCTTCTCCTGAAGGGATTACAATGTTTAACTTCCACGGCGTACCTAGTGGCTGACTTAAACCCACAGGCTGCCAGTTTCCAATGTCCGCACCATTAGCATGGGTAATAAAAGATGTATATGCTTAGATGTGATAAAAATATTGTTGCTGAAATGTGTGATAGTCTCACTCTAGTAAATTCATACAGTTAAAAGCTAGTCAACGTGAACAACACCGGACAGGGACCAAAAGAATGCTTTAAGCATAAGTGATGTACAGAGTTAACAAGTGAACAGCTGGGACCACCGTGATTCATAATAATTTACAAGGAAGTAACTCTTACATAAAACCTATCCTAAGCCTAAAATAAATGGATCCTCCCGAGTGTGTGTTCCGAGCCTTTTCTACAGAGGTGTTCAAGAATTATTTTTAATTATTAAAAATGATTTTTGAAGAGAGAGAGCAATATGCTACATAGGAATTTCATTCACAATACAAGTTTCTGTGTCTTTAGAATGGATTGTTTTGAAACAAATCCCAAATAATTTCATATATTTATTGAAAGATTGTTTTTGATTTTCAAGTAGTGATGTTTTCCTATGATGTATATATTTAAGCTTATATGTTTGTTTTTGCTCACTTTTTTCAGGGAAAATTTCATGGAAACCCAATGCACGTAGCTGTGGTTATTTCAAATTGTTTAAGGGAGGAGAGGAGAATATTGGCTGCAGCCAACATGCCCGTTCAGGTAATAGTTTCTGAACTTGCGGTCTTGTTATCACCTTGAACTCAATTTCTCTGAAACAGAAATTCTTATCTTCTTTCCAGCCAGCTTCTTCTACCTATGTTAATGGTGCCACCATCCTTCCAATCACTTGGAATCAAGGTCTTAGGGTCATCTTTGAGTAATTCCTTTTCTCTGCCTTCATACTGAGATAATTACCAAGGCTTTCTAGAGTTTATTTCTGGAATCCTATCTATACATTCTTTTCTGTTTCCATTGGTCACACTCTGGCCGCAGTCTTACAGTTATCAGTTGAGGAATATAGTTAACTGCTTCCCTCAGCATGATTATCCTCAGGGATTGATCTTGCTCAAAACATTCTATGGCTCCCAAATTCCTACCCCCCCCACAAGTCCAAAACTACACACACAAAATTTTATGTTATAGAAACTCCATAAATACTTGCTTGTTGATTGTTTCAGTGTACTTTGCCCTGCCATATATTAAATTACATTTTATCGCACTATCCTGAATGAATTCAGAGCCATCAAAGACAAATAGAGGAATCAATGATGTCCTTGGGAATACTTTTTCAGTTAATCCTTATAAAAGAAAAGAGTATGTAAGTAATCAATTTTCCAGATGATGTCCTCCATAATTTAGTAAATCACACCACTGTATTTATTTTTAAAGGTCCCAGAAAAGTATCTTTTTTTGAGCTTTTAAAAATTTTTAGACTTAGTTAATGTCAGGTTGTGGTTGTTTTTGGAGAAGTATGAAATTTTAACAATTTGCTCTTCTTAATTTTTAGATGAAGGATTGTATTTTTATTTAATTTAAAATCTAGGGGTGCCTGGGTGGCACAGCGGTTGGGCGTCTGCCTTCGGCTCAGGGTGTGATCCCGGCGTTGTGGGGTCGAGCCCCACATCGGGCTCCTCCGCTGTGAGCCTGCTTCTTCCTCTCCCATTCCCCTTCTTGTGTTCCCTCTCTCGCTGGCTGTCTCTGTCTCTGTCGAATAAATAAATGAAAATCTTTAATAAAAAATAAAATAAAAAATAAAATAAATAAAATCTAAGGTATAGTGCTTCTCAAGTAAATATAGTTTAAGTCAGTGCATTTTGGGTAAAAATTAAGATGCTAAATAATTACTAATATATGATATTCTCATATATATTCTCAGCTATCCTTTTTATATCCCTCTTATCTTTAGTGTGTGTGGGTGGGTGGGTGTTGACTTCAAATGTCAGGTATCTGTCAAATTAGAAACTATAAACAATCTACCAGTACCATATATTACCACAAGCACTGGTTTGTAAATTTAAAAACTTAAACCAATAAACAAGTATATGGAAGTGTGTGTGTGTGTGTGTGCGGAGAGAAGGAGGGAGGGAAGGATTTTATAACTATTTCTCCAATCTGAAGAATGTGGTGTAATTGAAAGAACACTTGATTGATAGCCAAGCACATTGGTTCTACTTGAGGTTCCACCACTGATTTGCTTCGTCAAGTTGTCAGCCTTTCTAACTGCAGCTCCCCAGCCAACTCTAAGGCAAGGGGGTTGCTGACATTCTAACTCTCATCTCTGGGTATCTGTGTGCTTTGATATCCAAGGAACACATTCATTGTCTTTATATCTAAGGAACACTCAATGTTAGATTGTTTGAATGACCAAGAAATGGTGTGTGGAAAAGTTGGCTAGCCTTTCTATTTAACTAGACTAACATTTTTAGATATTCTTTAGTGAACTCCCTTTGTTTCAGTACAAAAGTCAATCTCATCCTAGCAGATTCAACATCCCTAATTCTGAATTTAAGTCCAATTTAATATAGTTTTGCTATACTCATTTTTAAATTACATGTATTCATTTTATAGAATTTCAAAAGTAACATAGGTCTGTTAGAGAAAATTAGGAAAAAAAGTTTAAGCCATAATATCATCTGTAATTTCACTTACATACTGATAATGTTTTGGTGTGTGTGTTCTTCTAATCATATGTACTTGAGTTTACATGTCTATGCATATACTCATATATTTATACATATATGTATAAATAAAAGTATATATATAAGAGAGATCATAAAGGTATGGTGTTTTTATAATTTGCTCTATTTCTTAACAACTTAATGCTATTTAAATGTCATTAAATATTTTTCTAAAGTGTGCTTTTTAATGGCTGTGTAGTATTCCATATCCCATCACTCCAAACCTCAGTTCAAAGTATACTACATATACTGCATTTGTCATTAACTTGTTTTATTAACACCATTGAAATTTCAAGACATTCTTTTTTCAGGGACCTCTGGAGAAGTCCTTACAAAGTTCTTCAGTTTCAGAAAGGCAGAGGAATGTGGAGCACAAAGTGGCTGCCATTAAAAATAGCGTGCAGGTGAGTGATCTCGTAGAAGCCTAGCAAGGCTAGCTATTGCCCTCAGACATCTAACTGTGCCCAAAGTTAGTTCCTACAGAAATCATAGGGCAATTTGATAATAAAATAACTATCTCTCACATACTATGTTCATATTAGAGAAGATTTGGGGGGGGAGCTTTTCAGCTTCAATTTACTGGAGACTGGCCCTACCCCACCAAACTCCAAGCCTCTGAACCTTCACATTGTAAATCTCTGCATATTCATCTGTGAAAGTGAGGATGACCACCGTCACAGGATTGTTGTGAAAGGACTACATGAGATAATCTAAGAAAAGCCTTTAGCCCAGATCTTGGCACCTAATACCTATTATGAGCAGACAGACATTACCAGGTTTGGAGAAGAGCAAAGTGGAATTTCAAAACAGAAAGGAATAGGACACATAGAGGAAGCATAGGTACTTTTCTAAGAAGTAGAAAGGGGAAAAAATGTAGACTGAATTGCCATATACTACAGCAGATTAGAATAGAGACTTTAAGTGAAAAGATAATTGATAAATTAATGGAGAGTTTTGTGGAACTAAAAGGGAAAATGCATCCATATTGTCCAGCAAAAAAAGACATTAGCATCATTAGGAACTAAATGAGAAATAAGAGGCAAGATGCTGCAAGATTTCCAAACGACCAGGAAGAGCAAATGGAAAAGCAGATTTGGTCTGGTTCTTCCAGTGCTATTCAACCTTCATGGGTATCAGCTCTTTAGAAATTTAGGTTCTATACACTTAGTCTGGGACATGACTGGAGGCCAGAAGCACCAAACAGTGTATTTTGAAATACTGAAGATGATGTTTCACTGACGTGCTTAATTAGAACATCAGAGTGAGTTTGTTTTCTTTTGTAAAAAGATGACAGAACAAGACACCAAGTATTTAGAAGACCTGCAAGATGAATTTGACTACAGGTATAAAACAATTCAGACAATGGGTAAGTTCTTATTTTGTCTATAATTCTACTTAGAGACATAAAGACAACATGAGTGGATTTCCTCTTTATACTGACAGAATGGATAAACTGATCTACCCTAAGGGAAGTGCTTTTGTTTTTGTTTTGAAGAGATAGTACAGGAAAGGAATATTTTGCTTCCTCCTTTTCTCTCCATATAAATATATATATATTTTTTACCAACCAATTCAAAATAAATTATAAAGCTCATGAGAAATCACTCCTACTTTGGCATGCATCTCCAAAAACTAAAAACATTCTCCTGTAGAGTCAGAATATCATTATCACAACTACGAAAAGTAACGATAATTCGCTAGTATGATCAGGAAATTACTAATGTAATCCCTAGGTGAATTTTTTAATATAATTTCCAGGATTGTAAATAGAAATGTAAGGTGCGTGGCTGGCTCAGATAATAGAGTCCATGCCTCTTGATCTCAGGTTCATGAGTTCAAGCCCCACACAGGTTTGGAGCCCGCTTTTAAAAAAGATTTTTAAAATTATAAGTAGAAGTGTGATTCACCATAGGAAATTTGGAAAATAGACAAAAGCATTAAAAAACTAAAAATCATCCAAAATTCTACTATCTGTAGATAAACACTGTCAAAATATTAGTATATCTCCTTCCAGCCTTTTCCCTATACATTCAAATACATACATATCTCTTTATTTGCAAAAAACTTGAGATAATCCTTTATATAGTTTTGTGTATTGCATTCTAAAGTTTTAAGTATTTTCCCATATCATAAAAAATCTTCAAAGACATCATTTCAGTAATTGTATAAATGTCAAAATATAAGGACACTGCAATTGCTGGACTATATCTTTGTGGTTAAACATTGAGTTTGTTTACAATTAGATTTTTTATTTAAAATGGAAAGAAAGGAAATATAAAACAATGGAAAGGAAGGGCGCCTGGGTGGCACAGCGGTTAAGCTTCTGCCTTCGGCTCAGGGCGTGATCCCGGCATTGTGGGATCGAGCCCCACATTCAGGCTCCTCCACTATGAGCCTGCTTCTTCCTCTCCCACTCCCCCGCTTGTGTTCCCTCTCTCCCTGGCTGTCTCTATCTCTGTAGAATAAATAAATAAAATCTTTAAAAAAAAAAAAAACAATGGAAAGGAAGTGAGAATATTTACGAGGTTTAAAATTTGCTTATGTAAGATATTAGGGGAAGCTGGATAAAGGGCAGATGAGACCTCTACTATTTTTGCAACTCTTTTGTAATTCTAAAATTATTTAAAAATTTTTAAAAACAAATTGGATAGAAATCTTTCATTTATAGAAGCGTCTATAACTATTGAAATGTTAGCTTAAAATTCATCTGGATGGAAGTATGGATGATTGTGACCAAATGCTTAACTTTCATCTCAGATTTAAAAGCAAGGATATTAGGATAGGAGTCTTGTTTGCATAGGTGAGGAGTGATGTGTTCTCCTGGCATCTTCAGGATGTATTGACTCCCATTAAATGATATTTAAAATGTTCATAGTTGCAGGACACCTGGGTGGCTCAGTCAGTTAAGCAACCAACCCTTGATTTTGGCTCAGATCATGATCTCAGGGTCGTGAGATTAAGTCCCGCATCAGGTTCCACACTTAGAGCAGAGTCTGCTTGTCCCTCTCCCTTCCCCTCTGTCCCTTCCCTCCCTCCCTCCCTTCCTCCCTCTCTCTCTCTCTGTCTCACACACACACACACACACACAAATAAATAAATATATAAATAAATCTGTCTTTAAAATGTTCATAGTTTCTTATATGTACAATTTTTCCCTTCAGAAGAAATGGCACAAACATGGGTTCCATCAGATTATCAAAGGGGTCTTTGATCTTAAAAGGGTTTAGAACTCCCAATTTCACCAGGCACTACAGTCCATTGAAAGCAGTCTCACCCCAAATCTCATATGTGAACCACCAATTTAAGGCATAGAATGTAACAAAATACATTAAACAATAAAATTATTTTGGACTTAATTTATGACAAACAATTAGAGTTACATTACTATAATCAGAGCTTCATGAGCATTACAAAGAATAAAAATGCTCATTCTGTCACTAACATCAGCAAGTATTCATTTAGTTGGTTATAAGTAAACTGAAATGTTTTAAGTGAAATGAAAGACACATAGGAAACAAATTATATCTTGCTGGTGAAGACTGAGAAGTATTAACTAATGAAGTTTTGAGTTTATAAAAGGCTACATGAGCAAGATTTTACTACATGTGGAATCTAGGAATTCGCAAATTTGTGAATTAGTACAACCAGGAATGATTTCCTGGAGGTCGGTGCTGTTTTGTGGAGAAATTTGGCACAGTGTTGTTTTGGGGCCTCTTTTTCACAATTACTCAAATCAGAATGGCATTTCCGACCTTCAGTCTTCATAGACAAGAGGGTTGGTATGAACAATCACTTGCTATATATCAATAAAGTTAAAGGTTCAAGTTAAATAATACAACATTTATTCCATGTCTCCCATTTAAGAGGATAAACCATTCGGGGTTTTTTCAGTCAGAGATTTTTCTTAGTTTGTAATTCTTTTCTACTTCTAGTTTTACTGTGAGGAAAGTCCATTTTGCAAAGGAAAAAAAGGGGGGGGGAGCAAAGGATTTAGTCTTTATTAGTTCATGAGACTAAGTGGATAAAACTGCAACCCTTCCAGGCAGTTTCCTGTAATTCCTGGATAAAAAGCAGAGCGGGAACAGGTGGGTAAAGGGATCAGGAGGAATCAAATATGATTTACTAATGGGCACAAAGACGGCCCCTTTCCTACTTATGTCAACTAGCTAGGGCTTATTATCAATGTAGAGGTATCTAAAAAGGAATGCATTTCAAAAACGTTTTTAGCCCTCTCCCCACCCCAAAAAGGAGCATGGTGTGAGGAATGGTCTTCTGTCAAGGTCTGTAAGATAGAGAGCTCCTTCCTGGGTTGCTTGGAGGTGATCTTTCCTGGCAAATGAACAGATAGGGACTTACTTTCAAGCTCTTCTGCAATGGCCGCATTTAGTCTCTTGTATCTTAAGACTTAAGGATGGGGAATGCAGCAGACTTGGCTTTCGGGACAGAGCTTCGCCTTGGAGAGGACTCTAAATCTCATCTCTTTTCCTTCACAGATCAGGGGGACAAGAACAACGCCCTAATGAATCAGGAAGTTTTGACTCTGCAAGAAATGCTTAACAGTCTTGACTTCAAGAGAAAGGTTCGCGAAGAATGTTAATTTAGCCTTTTGCCGATTTTTCTCCTTTTCCTATATCTGCTCCTACTGAAAAGACTCAAGCTCTTGGATTCATTCACTTCTATTTAAGCTGAATGAATAAATGGCAATGCTTCTAGGAATAATTTCATACTGTTTGCCATGCTTCTCTTCCTGAGTTTACAGTGCTGGCCCTATCTAGAGTTTATTTATCTTGCTTATGCAGTACATTTACTGTAGCTACCATTAATGTCAAGGTGAACATTTTACCCAGTTTTTATTTGCCACTGTTTCAGACATGACCGTTTTAGTTTCTGTACTTAATATGCTGATATGGGTTCTACTACATGTATAATTAAAATATTACTTGGTGGGGGCGCCTGGGTGGCACAGCGGTTAAGCATCTGCCTTCGGCTTAGGGCGTGATCCCGGCGTTCTGGGATCGAGCCCCACATCAGGCTCCTCTGCTGTGAGCCTGCTTCTTCCTCTCCCACTCCCCCTGCTTGTGTTCCCTCTCTCGCTGGCTGTCTCTATCTCTGTCGAATAAATAAATAAAATCTTTAAAAAAAAATATTACTTGGTGGCTGCTAAACTTTTATTAGAAAAATCAATGTTCCAGTTTCCACTCTGAAAAATGACCTCATGCTAAGTAATTGCATAGATTTCAGGATAGATCATTGACGATGGAACATATTCAATCTAACTTCCTTTCAAGGAGAGGAGAAAGCTTTTTCTGGCTCAGTTAAATACTTTAAAAGAGGGGAAACATTTCTATCTCAACTTTCTATCTCTGCTCGAAAATAATGCAATTGAAATTTGAGCAGTCACTGATAAATCAAGAGTTTATTTCTAAAAGTTCAGCTTCATTTTTGTGCAGGAAATTGTGTGAGCACAAATAAATGTAAAATTTATTTTCACCTTACATTATAAACTTCAGCAGTTAGAAATCAGATTTTAAACATACAAATATTTAATCCAAGATAAGCTTAATGCATTTATGCATAGTTAATCTATGCTATATGTTTTATGCATGCTACCTTATTCTACTTTAGAAATAAGATTTTAAGGTCAGAAGGAACCTTGGAAATAATTTGGTCCAATCACCTCACTATATAGATCAGAAACCAAGTTCCAGCAAAGTTAAGTGGTTTATCCAAATTCACATGCCTTGTCACAAAACCAGGGTAGGAATTCACATCTTCTAGTCCTTAGGTTTTTAAATGTTAAACTTCACTATGCCTCCCTCAATCCAGATAAAGTCCTAAAAAAACTAACACAAAAAGGCTCAAATTTTAGTCACTATATTTTAGAATAAATGCATATATTTATAAGAATATAAATTTAATTTATGTCTTTTTAAAAGGCAGAGATATGGCTGTATGACTAGAAGATTCGATATTGTCACAGGAGTATTCAAAGTATTTGAATTTGTACTAGAGGATATTAAATGATATTATGAGATATTATGAGATTGTTAACTGTGATCATGCTTCTTCCTTTATAACATTATTTAATTATAATAATTTAATACTGAAAGTCCGAAAAGGCAGTGCTATTGTAAATAGAAGATAGTATTTGATAAGATATTTGGTGAGAATTTTAACCAAACCTTTATCCCCCAGGTCAGACAAATCATTTCACGGGTTGGATTATGAGTGACTTTGGTTGTATCTCATGAAATCTTTTCAGTAGTCACCTTTGTTTTTAGGAAGCCCTCAGTAAGATGACACAAATCGTAAATGAAACAGACTTGTTAATGAACAGCATGCTGATGGAGGAGCTGCAGGACTGGAAGAGGAGGCAGCAGATTGCCTGCATCGGGGGGCCGCTCCACAATGGTCTCGACCAGCTGCAAAACTGGTAAAACGAATTGACTTCAGTTTCTAGTGAAAACCACAGGAAGTACAAAACTTCAGTGTCACTCAGCCAGAGAAGGCAGGCTCAGACCAAAACATAAATTCATTCAGCTTATTGATAGTTTATTAGTAGCTGGGAACTCTACAGTTGAGAACGAATAGATGCATATGTATTTTTATTTTTATTCCCTTGAGGCCAAAAATAAAGCATCTGTAGAAATCCACAGAATGCATAAGAATTGCTTAATTCTCTCATATAATATATTAACTTTAAAAGACTCAAATAAATTTTTGAAACCAGCAACGAATACAATTTTCTATAAGGACGTAAGAAGCACTAGCTTCAAAAGCTTGAGAAAAGATATCTCAGTTTTTAGAACTGTATCTTAAGTCAGAGTTAAACATTAGTTTTGTGTTTTCAACAGAGTGATTTATTTTGGTATTTAAATGAAAAATCTTAAATGGCTACTACAGCTGACATCCCCTATGCACACGTATATGCAATCACATACAGATACTATCCTTTGTATTACAAGAAAAAATGTTGATAGGGTTTTCCTCATCAATTCAAAATAAAAGTATCTGATTGAAAGAACATTTGGAAAAAAATAATGAGAAAGAAGGAAAATATTCAGTTGCAATCTAAAATTGCTTTCAAAGGGTACAATTCAGTACGATGGAAATATGTCCTAATGGTGGCTACTTGCAGTAAAGCTCTGGCCTGCCAGGCCTACTTATCAAGAACAGTAAGGAATTGGGCTTTTTTAAAAACCTACTAATTGTCCATGGGGAGATGCTCTGATTCCCTAACCTCACTGTAACAATAAACAGTAATGTACACAATAAAAATAAAATGTAAGATAATAAAAATAAAATAATAAAAATAATAAACAACAAAAGAAGCGATCAAGAACTTAGCAGATAAGGGTGCTTATACCAAAATCAGTGGGGGGTGGACAGATCTTTCCACAGCACTATGTGGGGAGTAAACTTTTAAGTAGAAAGAGCTGCTGTCGGGGCCACGTGGACTTACCAAGCCTGTCCAGACATCCTGCCTCCTCTCTAGTTAACGGTCCCTTGGGTATCTGTTTCAGACTGTCTTTTCCCTAGACTTTGGGCCCAAGTTCCTGCCTCCATTTCCAAGGTGAGATCACCACATAGTTAGAAAAACTCTAAGGCCATACCTTTATCCAGACAGATCATTTTTGGCTAATAGTTAGGATTTGTAAAAAACATATTGGGGGAGGGAGTCCATTTCATATTGGTTTTTTTCTTTAGTATTCTTACACATAACATTCTTCTTATCACATATCTTTAAAGTTTTAAATTTTCTCTTTCTTTACCCATTAATTAGTACCATATTCTTAATATCTATATGTTTAACAGACTTTTAAACAAATGTTAAAAGAGATTTGGTTCCTGATGTTGATGAAATTTTATAAATGATGCCTATAACTACAGGTATAATTGAAAAACATTGAAAACATTTTCCATGTGTTATGCATCTTAGAGGAAAAAAAGGGTTAGGGAAATAAACATAAAGAACTCCCACTACCTTTAATGGAATTAAGTGAACGATTGTGTTAGTTGAATAATTATTTAATAATTTATTGCTCCCTGATGTGGTTAACAACTAAAATGGTAAATTGTTAAGTGGGAAAACTATCTGCTGATTTTCATTTTGTTGTTTGATAGCTTTACACTATTGGCAGAAAGTCTGTTCCAGCTCAGAAGGCAATTGGAGAAATTAGAGGAACAGTCTACTAAAATGACATATGAAGGGGACCCCATCCCCATGCAAAGAGCACATCTGCTAGAAAGAGTCACCTTCTTGATCTACAACCTTTTTAAGAAGTAAGTAAATTTAAATGTCATGGCAGCTTCAGTCCTGTGGAGTTGTAAGGACAACCCAGCTGGGGTTTTGGTGTTAAGGTCAAGGAAGACAGGGAAGTGTTGTTGTTTTTTTTTTAAAGATTTTATTTATTCATTTGACAGAGGTAGAGACAGCCAGCGAGAGAGGGAACACAAGCAGGGGGAGTGGGGAAAAAAAAAAAAAAACAGGCCTCCAGTGGAGGAGCCTGATGTGGGGCTCGATTCCAGAACTCCGGGATCACACCCTGAGCCCAAGGCAGACGCTTACGGAATGAGCCACCCAGGCGCCCCAGGTAGGGAAGTGTTAAACAATGAGCCTCAGGGTAAAGTGAATAAAGCTCCAGAGAGTTCCAGAAACATTTCTGCTCTTCACTATTTATTCAGCACTTCTCCCAAAAACTGACTCAGTTTTCTGTGAGCCAAGCACAATATCCAGCTGAAGTTCATTTTTCACATTTTAGAAAAGAAGATTTCAACAATTTCTTCTTAAGTACATATCCAAGAAATGAAGGGTAGAGGCCATGTTTATATGTATAAGCTCATCTAAAGAAAAAAACCCACTAATATGTATCAGAAATTCTAACATCCAGTTCAATGATGGCATGAAATTAACTTTTTACTCTATGTTTAGTATGATAAAAATAGGCTTTTATTCTCAAGTATAACAATTAATTATTTACTGTTGTTATTTAAGGGATAGTCTTTAGGCATTTTTTTCCAATCGTTAGGCATTTTTTCCATCTCCTGGTAATTATTTATGAGAAGTCTTTGGAAAGATTTGAGCTTAATGGAGGTTTGAATGTCTTGTAAATGTAGAAAATTTGGATTTTTTAAGAGGACAGCATCCTGTTTCTCTGTGGTTTTTAGCCTGTCGATATTTTCAATGCTTTCAAATGACGTGCTTTATTTCCTTTTAATCTAGCTCATTTGTGGTTGAACGACAGCCATGCATGCCAACCCACCCCCAGAGACCGATGGTACTTAAAACTCTTATCCAGTTCACTGTAAAGCTAAGGTAGGCAGAATGTGTTCTATCTTTTCCATTGTTTGTGGAGCCATAGCCATTGTTTAAATAAGACTAATTTCTCTCATAGTGCCTTTCATTCAACTCTTCTGTATTAAGCATCTCCTGTATGCCAGCACTGAGTTATGGTAGATACCCTCAGAAATGTTAATATGAGGGCCCTGCTTATAAAGAATATGACAGTAAAGATGAAGACCTGAGGGATATTAGCATGAAAGGATGGAATCACAGTATTGGGCATCATGGGATCAACTGCTGAAAAGATTAACTTGGGAGAAGACTAAAGAGTCTAGAGAAATCTTGTGGTCCCTTTGAGGAAGGACCTTGTGGGAGGAGCAGAGAGGGGAAGGAGAGTGGGATTGTGGGAGAGCAAGATTACAGAAATAATGACTTCCTGGGTCTGTTTTGCAAGTGTGTAAAGCAGGGAGTGGTAGAATTGGGGACAGAATATGGAAGCCTTTGAATATCTTACCCAGGAAATACTAGTGGTATATTTTTCCCCGTGATTGCCCAGCAAGTAGCTTATAGGATTTTCCATGAAAACTCTCAATGCTGTAATTTCCAATATATCCTTACTATGTACCAGATTTAAAGACATATGACTTTTGTGTTATTGTTGCTTTGTCTATGCATTTGATCCTTTCCATTAGCTTGAGTAACCAAAATGTATCATTTTCCCTAATGACACTTAAAATCATGAATTTGAGCTTGAACTTCCAAAGAGTTTCGTCATGCATCAATCTCCAAGGCCCCCAAGCTTTAAATTCCTAATCACTAACTCACCTCTGACTAGGACAAGAGGTGAAGATGCCATGGAAGATAATGATTTAGGGCCCCACGATAGGTTCCCTGATCCCATATCACTATCAGAACTTTATTTTTATTTTATTTTATTCCTTTCCATTTTATTGAGATGTAATTGACATAAGGCACTATAGAAGTTTAAGCTGTATAGCATAATGACTTGGCTTACATAAACTGCAAAACGATTACTACAAAAAGTTTAGTTAACACCCGTCACCTCAGAACTCCATTTTTAAAGGGAAAGCATTTTTCTTCAGTATGCATTTTAAATGCATTACTTGAAATTCTTAATCCTTTCCTTTGTGTGAATTTTGCAGCAAGACTTAAGAACCAAGAACAAAAGCCAGAGGCCAGCTTCTCTTTTTTTTTTTTTTTTTTTATGTACAGTTCCATGATTCATTACTTGCATGTAACACCCAGTGCACTATGCAATAGGTGTCCTCCGTAATACCCATCACCAGCCTATCCCATGTTCTCTTTTAAAATTTCATGGTTTTCAAGAGTTGTTCATTCTTCATCCCTACATCTCTATATAACCCAGAAGATAGTAACACTAAAGGGAAGTAGGATAGAGGGGTGATGGGCATTCTCCTTTTCCCTGAGGCACCCCCATAGATGATAGGGTAAGTCTAGGATACTCTCTAGGACAAAAAGGGAGATGAGTAGAAATTGCTCAGTCAAGAGTTCCGAGTGGAAGAGGCCCCCAATTGGGCATCACATTGCATGTTGTTTGAACCGATGACCAGGGGCATTGACCATTAGTCCCTGATTTGAGTGTTCCCGCTTTCCTCTTCCACCTGTCAGTTGGGCCCCTGTCCTTCCTCCCTGTACCCTGATCTCCACTGTCTTGATAGATGATCCTTTACTTGTTATTTAGGACTTTCCCTAAAACCCCTCCCTAACATAGTGTTCCATCTCCTATTTCGAAGGAAGGGGTGATATGGGATTCCCTGTAGTGATCAGCATCTTCCAGTGAATCAGATCCTGAAGAATGATCCTTCTTGCCCTATTTCACGTGACCTCCTCACCCCTCATTGATAACAACTACCCACATCATATTCCAAACCCTAAAACCAGTCCTGTGCTTCATACAGGATTTTTAAGGAACTTCTGTCACATTCTACCCACGCTTTTGTTTGGGCTATCATCTATGATTATATTTCTCTAATGCCCATCAGTTGCTTATCACCATTCGCCATATTCCATCTACTATATTTAGCTGGACTTCTTCCTTTTATGTGTAGCCATGTCCACACTTCTCCCTTCCCCACACTTCACTACACTAGTTCCCCACCACCTAGGGCTGTACTGGGTATAGATGAGGAGCTCAGTACATGCTGAGTGAATGAATGAGGTTTGGGATGATTGCATGATTGGGATGAGTGAGTGAGTGATTGAATTAATATCTCCGCAACTGAACTGAACCCACAGAGAGGGTATATCAGCAGTTCCGACTCAAAGGAGTTGGGGAAAGCAAAAGAATAAAGGAGGAACTGACACCAGAAGAAGAAATTAAAGGAATTGTTACTCTGATCTTTAATCACTTGTTTGTGATTAAATCACTTGGAGTAGGTGTTTTTTAGTTGTGAACATTTTTGCTGTTACTTTCATAGTGTATTTAAAGATTGCAACAGTGATCAAAACATTTAGTTTTTTCAAAGCTTATAATTTTTTTATGATATGAGAATAAAATGGGGCCATATTAATAAACTTGCAAAGAATTTTTCTTATATTTATACCTTTAACCCAAATGTGGGCATTAGCCAAAATATATAGCTATTTTTCTGACCTAGCCCAATGTATTATTCAATGTACATCAACTGAAAATACTTTGCAAATGTTTGTCAATATGATATTAAATGGCTGGTGTCAATATCAGTAACATGACAAACTAAAGAATTGGACATTTTTATTTTTAATTATTTTTATTTTAATTCCAGGATAGTTAGTATATAGTGTTATATTAGTTTCAGGTGTGCAATATAGTAATTCAACAATGAATTGATTATTTTTAAAACACACTAACATATAACTAGAGATAACCTAAATTTGATTTATATATATATGACATAAATATATTTAAATATAAAAAGACTTTTAGCATTTTTCATTTTTGCCTCTGATTCTTTGTTTATGTGTCTTTCCAGACTACTAATAAAATTGCCAGAACTAAACTATCAGGTAAAGGTGAAAGCATCAATTGACAAGTAAGTTTCTAATTTCATTTTGAAACATGAAAATGTGAGACTTTGAAAAAGAACTTTCCTCATTTTATAGAATAATTTCAAACTTCTAAATGTATTTCTCTAACATTACATATCAATGTACTTCAAATATTTGACTTTGAAGTTCAAACATTTAATAGAACTCCAATGAAGACTTACTTTAGAAAATTTTACTATAAAGTCTTGAAATGAAAATTTATGACTATATTATACCATCCTCTAAAATATCAAAGAAAGTTTTTACTAGATCTATAAAATAGCTCATTTTTTAAGGAATCTTCTTGGTTTTACAGGAATGTTTCAACTCTAAGGTAAGAAATTTATTTTAGATTTTTTTTTGCTGTTCTCATAAATATATTTTACCTGAGACCATGTAAATAGCTAAGATCTTCCCTCTAGCAATCGAAGATTTGTCCTTTGTGGAACTCACGTCAAAGCCATGTCCATTGAAGAATCTTCTAATGGAAGTCTCTCGGTAGAATTTCGACATTTGGTGAGTTCAGTTACACAAGCTTCTCTCCCTCCCCAAATCAGATACATCTTTATGACTAGGCCTTATAAGTCAATGTATTTTGGGTTTGGGGGGGTTCTTATATGAGATTAAGGGCCATATTAAGAAACAAAGCATGCCATCATTGAAGAATTAAAAAACGTCAGAAAGAACACAGAACCTTAACTCAGAAGTCTGAGTTCTCAACAATGGTGATATGGTACCTAAATATGGATGGCAATTGGTCAATATATTTTGATAACGATGACAGAGATAATTGGTCTTATAATGGATAGACATTCCTGATTTTATTTTTTTTTTAAAGATTTTATTTATTTATTCGACAGAGATAGAGACAGCCAGCGAGAGAGGGAACACAAACAGGGGGAGTGGGAGAGGAAGAAGCAGGCTCATAGTGGAAGAGCCTGATGTGGCTCGATCCCATAATGCCAGGATCACGCCCTGAGCCGAAGGCAGACGCTTAACCGCTGTGCCACCCAGGCGCCCCCCTGATTTTATTTTTTAAATCTCCCCAAGAAATGATATCCAGCAACAACATGTCTGGCCGAAGGTGCTTTCATTTTCGGAGTAGCTTGAGGAAGTAGGATGTTCCTGGGTATGGCAGTTGCACACAGTTGGCTTTGGCATGTCTAGAAAGCTTCTGACCCAGCCTCACCCTGTTGCTTCTTGTTTTTACCACTTCCTCTTAACCTAGAGTTCTCCTCCTGCTTTCTTTCTAATTCTTTGTATAGTTCTTAGATTCCCAAAGACTCTACCGCTTTCGTGCCAGATGCATGTTACTCATGGTTTACTAACACTTAGGAAGTACCTCACCTGAGTGTTGGGGCACCACCAAATCAGCCTCAAAGGGTCTTTCTAAAAGATAAAACTTACGTTTATAGATATCTGCATATACAAATTTATGCTGGTTTTTGGTTTTGATTTTGTTTTAGTTTGATCTTTAGTATTGAAGAGTACATTTCTTTTTAACTGAATCCCTCCAGTGTGAGACTGATAAATGAAGTGTAATGACAAGTCATGTGTTATACATCCTTATAACTAGTGCTCTTTTTGCTTACGTTCAATTTCTATCCTTAAGAAATTTTCAATAATGGACAATGTTTGCTAATAAGTAAAGCTGTAAAAGACCTTTAACTTAGAGATGTCTGTCTCTCAAAAAAAGTCATGTGGAAGAGAACAAGGAACATACCAAAAAGTGGTTTAGGTCTTTCTTCCAGCAGGAATAATATATAAATTAACAAAACCTTACTTTTTATGGTCCTGTTCTAGTTGCAAAGCATTTTTAAATATATTATCCTTTGCATAATAACTTTAATTGCTTTTTAATACAAAACTAAAGGTAGAAAGTCTGAGAGGCAAAAATTTAAAAATTAAAAATCACCTGTATCTCATTACCTTGTAACACTATTAACTACTTTTGTTTTCATTATTTTATACATACATGTATATGGACTTTTTAAGTGGAATCAGATTGTACACACTATATAAATTGTTGTCTGCCTTTTTCTTTAAATTAAGTAAGCCATATCCTGAATATTTTTGTGTCACTAAGTCTCTAATGACCTGTAGTAGCTTCCTGTGCCATAGGGTACACTGTCCCATCATTTGTTTTCCCAGTGCTCAGTGTTGGACTTGGTTTCACAGGGATGGAGAATCATCACAGCTTAGCTCAGATGCTACTTTCCAGATACAAAGGAGTGCTGAGTAGATTTTAAAACATCCCAGCATGATTTCCTCTTTCCAAACTGTTGGCTGAAAAACACAGTGTTAAGAGTATACCAACTTGTTCACTTACCTCAGTGAAAGTTTCTAAAGTGGCGTCCCATGAGATGAAACAGAGAGCTTCTTTCTGTCGAATCTGGGCAACTATGCTGGGTTTCCAAGAATTAGAAGACATCTGGGTTACTGTTCCAAGAGGCAAAATTATGGCCAAGAAAATCACTACAATAGATATGACCAACTTGATATTTAGTTGATAATGCTTCTCCATCTAAACACTGTTGTTCTTTTTTTTGCAAAGCAACCAAAGGAAATGAAGTCCAGCGCTGGAGGCAAAGGAAATGAGGTACAAAATGCTTTCTACAAGATACTTTTTAAAGGAAATAACCTTATAATCTCTTATTTTTACAAAGCTTTTAAACTGCCCTTTATAATTTTATGTAAAGTCAAATTTGTGTTTCTCTGGTTACAAATTAAAACTTGATAATTGCAGACAGTATAAGAAATTTTGCCTTAAAAAGGAGAAAACAGAAATTGCATATAGTAACACCCTCTTTTTTTTAAAGATTTTCTGTATTTATTCATGAGAGACAGAGATAGAGGGAGGCAGAGGCAGAGGTAGAGGCAAGCTCCGCCCCCCCCAGCAGGGAGCCTGACATGGGACTCAATCCCAGGACCCCGGGATCACGACCCAAGCCCAAGGCAGACGCTCAGCCGACTGAGCGACCCAGGCGCCCTAATAAACCCTCTTAAAAGAACAACCATTAACATTTTGGTTCACATCATTCTAGACCTGTATCTATGTATATATTACTTATAAAAAAATATATACACACACTGTTTCATAACCTGCTTTTTTCCCCACATAACAATGTAAGGTGAACAGCTTTCCATAACCTAATACTCCTGGAGAGCAGCACTAAAAGTGGTTGCTCTGTATTGAGTTTTATAGGTGTGCCATAACGTCTTTAGTCAGTCCTCCACTATCACAAATACCTTAAAGTCACTCATTTTCCACAAAGAGGCAAGTCTCAAACTTCATGACATACAATGTGTAAATCTCAGGTGAAAAACAGTCTATTAATTTATGGTATCAGTCCTTGCCCTTATATGTAAGGTTTGCATTCCACTGGGTGAATGGATTCACAGCACAAACTGATGCGGTCCAAGTGTCTGCATTTGAGTCAGTAAATGATAGAGCGGTGAAATCCTGGATTGGACGTGGCCTTGGAGATCATCTGTTTAGTTGGCCTAGATGCTAGGGCATATGTCTATGCTTTACATATTTGGAATTAGAAAACCTGGGTTTGAGTCTATTCTAACAGTGACTGAAAATATGATCCTTTGCAAATGATCTGATAGAGAAATATTGCATGTTTTTCCTCTAACGGATCAAGGTAGTAATGCCCAAAGCTCTCTGCTCAGAGATGCTGTATATGTAAGCTCATCTGCACAATGCTGTTGTAAAGCAGAGAAACTTATTTCTGGTGTCGTTGGTATGGATTCAGTCTCCTGGCTTTATAGTCACAGCTTCTAAGAGAAATCTCTTTGAATTATTTGGAAGGAAAATTTTGCACTTTAAAAATCCAGCATTCAGCTGCAATCAATCTAACCCTCCCCACAAAACCACAAAGATTGACCACGACAGGTTTAATGCTCTACATTTTCCCTTCCAAGAATTCTTCATTCCTTTAATTGCGTCTTAAAGAGCATTTGCCAGATATCACAGCCACACCAAAGATGAGCTAAGCTTTCCTCCCAGGGTAGAGCCTTGGCTTAGGGGAGAGCTGCAAACAGGTCTCTACCACCCAGATATCACAGAAGCAGAGCTTTTGAGTTCAAGGATATTCTAATAAACCAGATAGGTAGGATTTATTGTTCCCACCTCATAGAAATCCATAAAGATTTTCCAAAATTCCTAATTGAAACATTAGCACATTTTAAGTAAAAAGTCATTTCATGTATCTCCCTGGAATTTTGGCCAGAGTTACAAACATTTCATGCAGTGTAACATCCCTGAATAGTATTTGCTAGGTCTGAATAGACTAAATACAATGCTTCTGAACTTTTCTTAAGTAAAACAGTTGAAATGGGAATAAATCTAAACAGCTCAACTCTCCAATACATTGTCATCTTTATAAATGTAAAATCAAAGCCTTTACTTGGGTTTCCCTAGAGTAGAAATCTACAAAAATAATCTTCTACTATATAATAACCAAGCAATGTCTTATTAACACTGTCTACTTATATACTTTGAATGTATGTCCTCTTATTTTCTGATTAATAACAAAATGGTGCAGTCACGCCAGGATGATTTTATTCTTTCTCCCCCCACCAAGTTTGCTAGCTCCGTTTTATTTTAAGCTATTCCTTGAGCTCCCCCTGTTGATAGAATTGTAATATGACACCTAGGGACATTGAAAGCACACCACAGACTGGAAGGTTGTTTCATGTGCTGCAGGAACTATTGTAAAGTTACAAAACATATGAAGAGGGCCAGGAAGATGAACAGAGGAATCAGGGGCTTGGCCAGGCAGTAGGAGCGATCAAAAGAAGTCAGGAAAAAGCTTGGGGGAAGATCTAGCGATAAAGTGGAGTTCATAAAGTGATAGGGCCAGAGATGGTAGTAACCAAAATGTCAGGAAAATAGGAAGCTAGGATATGATACCTCATTTTCGGATTTCATGTAGTAGTTGTTGCTTATCTGTGAGCACCCGCAGCGGGAGTTCACAGCCTGATGAGAATGCATTTAACAAGTCCTCCCGTGGCATTTACTGCATACTGGGCACTGAGAGCTTCACTGACATTGATTTACGTAATTCTGGCGACAAAGCTATGAAGTAGTTACTATTAGTGTGCTTATTTTAGATAGGGAAACTGAGGCACAGAGTGGTCAGGCCAAGATTCAGACCATGGTAGTCTGGATCCCACATCCATGCTCTTGGCCACTATGCCATGCTGCGTCTGGGAATCATAAAGCCTGTGCTGGGAGTAGTGCTGACCTCCTGCCCCTCACCTGAGCACGCTCCCTGCATTTGCTGGGATTCCTAGAAGGAAGACCTTTCTGAGTAGCATCTCATCCTTTCTCCTGTACTCTGGCTGCTTCTCTTTTTCTTCTCACTTTGTCCACCCACTCAGAAATCCCATAGCTATCTTGCACCAGAATCCTTACAAAGTGTAGAAGAAATGTAAAATAATGCTTTCTCAGGAAATGTTGTTGACCTCTCCCTTATCTCCTCCATGTATCAGTTGGGGATTGGAAATAGCACCGTGCTGGGGTCTGGCTCTTACAGGCAGCTGACCTTGTGCAAGCCACTTACCCTCACTAGCTCCCACTTCCTTATCTGTAAAATGGGGATCAGGTTGACGTGCACTGACGTGGTTGTTAAGAGGACCGAAGGAGATGGTACGTGGGAGAGTCAGCTGCCCTGTGCTGTGCAGCTGTCCGCTATGGCTCTTCCTGATCAGCCTTCCAGGGCTGCCCCTTTGTACAGAACACGTACTTACACAGGTGGAGAAATATCTGTTAATATGGTACCTGACTTAGGACAAACTGCTGACCCTTCTTCTCTACCCACTTGCCAAAGTGCTTGGCTGGAGATGTTCCCTTTCAGGGGCCCCTGAGCACATCCTTCTCTGGCTCCAGGTCCTTAAGAACTCAAAGCACCATGTATGTATGCCCTTTTTATAGGATCACATGTCTTAGGTTCCTACTACCACCGCACCTGCCCCCGCATCTGACACACACACACACACACACACACACACACACACACACACATACACACATATATTGGGCCCCTCAGTTCTGCTTTTGTGGTTGTCAGAACTTGGATTGGATACTTACTAAATGATTGAGAACATACCAACATACCACGAATGATAGTTTCCCTAGGGGCACCATTCTAAATCTCCCTAGCACCCATGGCTGTTTGACTCACATTATCCAAAAAGAGGTGGTGAGTCAGGATGTGCAGGGGGTCCTGGCTGTAGGACTGGATAAAGGGAGGAAGTTGCATTAGACATATACTCTTCCAGAACAACCAAAGCGGTGCCTTAGGAGCCATCTCTGGATTTGGGGGTTGGGGGTGAAAGGTGGGGCTCTGGGGTCCCCAGCCTTGTTTCAGTCAAGATAGCTCTATTTTATATATTTTACAGATCAGAACCCAGGTGGTGAATTTCTTTTCAAGAATATGTTTCAAGGTTAAAAAACATTTGAAAACCATTGGATTTAGACAGTTTCTAAAGCTTTTTTGACTAAGGTTCTGTAATCTGCAAAAGTGTAACATAGAGTACGGTCTTTACTTTTTTGTAAAAAAATGAATTTAATTCTAATAATTTGCTTTGCAATTTCACAACCCTCCATGGGAAATCTGTCAACGTGCTGCCACCAAATCAAGGTTAGCCACTACTGCCTCTTTCTCCCACCTTCGTTCTTTCCTTAAAAGAGCCACCCCGAAGACACAATTCCATCACCTAGCAAACGGCCAAACTTGGAAGGCATCAGGTTGTCCCTGTAAAATAAGCATTCCCAGGAAGCAGGCTTTCCCAGAGGTCCTTCTCTGGCAAAAAGCTGGCTAGAGGGTCATTCTTGAAATGTGGAAACTGTTTGAGCAGGCAGCTGGTATTGCAGCCTCTCGAGTCTGCTCTTTGTCAGTGGGCTTTAACTGATAAATGACAATTCTCTCCACAGACTGAGGTGGTAGGTAATTTTGTTTATGTGGTGGAAAGTCATGAAGCACAAAGAAGCTATTAGTAAAGCCTGGGTGACTTGAGCTTCATTGAACAAAATAGCCAAACAGATGTTCTTTCAAGGTTCACTGTTCTCAAGCACAGACATACTACTCACGTGCCAACTAGCCCAGGCGTTTTCATGGAAAGTTGATTTCCTTCTGAACAATTTAAGTAGTGGTAACACTTTTTAAAAGAGATGTTGATACAAGAATAGCACTAAAAATGTAGACTTTTTATGGGACTCCCTCCATGTAGTCCCCTTATTTTATGGGCTGAGAATTAGTTGTCATATTCCATTTATTTCCTATGATTCTGTGATTGAGGCATATCTCTCATGTGATTGTACCATTATTTCCCCCTTTTATCATTGTTTCCCAGCATCTAACCCAGTGTCTAGCACATGATAGGTATTCAACAAATATTCACTAAGTGAATGGATTATTGTTAATTATTTTCTATTCCACGTAGCCTTCCCCGTGCAACATTATCGTAGATTATGGCTTGTTAAGAGATGAGCAAGGAGGGGCGCTCTGGTGATTAAGTGTCCAACTCTTGACTTCGGTCAGGTCATGATCTCGGTCCCGGGATCCAGCCCTGCTCAGGGCTCTGTGCCTAGCGGGAAGTCTGCTTGTCCCTCTCCCTCTGCTCCTCCCCCCCGCTTACGTGCTCTCTCTCTCTCTCAAATTATTAAATAAAATATTTTTTTTAAAAAGAGGTGAGCAAGGAATTTAGGTGAAAATGAGTCTTATCCCAGTCATATTTTAACAGGGGTTTCCTTTGAAGTCAAAGCCATAATGATTTGTTAACATATTCTAGATTTCCAGGGTGTATTATTAGGCATTGAGCAGAGGGGGAAAAAAAGAATATGGTGACATCTATACCTACCTTTCAAAGGTTGTGTATTTTCTTTTCCAGGAGCCTGGTCAAGTAGTTCTGCCAGTTTTCCAGTTTCTTAGCAGATTATCCAATGTGTGCTTTTCTTTACAATTACAATGAAGTCAATCCAGTTACATTATTTGGTGCCATATAATAAAAATATCATAAATATGGATATTTTAAATCCATAATCATCTCAGATGATTAGAATGGCTTTTAAACACAGCCATTAATGGCACATCTTATCTATAATGTTTTCCCCAGTCTACAAAGAATGGATCCTGGGAATGTGAAATTGAATATTGTCCCTGGCTTGGACTACACTGATAAAGTAGTAAGGACTATGACTGATGGCCATGTGAGCTTTGAAAGTTAATGACGCTTCCTTTTGTCAGAGCTGCTTTCCTCCAGGCATGTGTATTACATGTCAGCTTCCTTGCTGGATTTCTTTATAAATGTGCCTCACAACTGCATCAGGGGTTTAAGTAATCATTAGATATTAGTTTGGGGGTTGCCTGGGTGGCTCAGGGTTAAGTGTCTGACTTCAACTCAGATCATGATCTTGGGGTCCTGGGATCCAGCCCTGTGTCAGGCTCCATGCTGAGTGGGGAGTCTGCTTGAAGATTCTCTCCCTCTGCCCCTCCCCTGCTCTGTCGTTCTCTCTTTCTCTCTCTCTCAAATAAATGAATAAAAATCTTAAAAAAGAAATTAGTTTGGGGGCGCCTTGGTAGCGCAGTCGTTAAGTCTCTGCCTTCGGCTCAGGGCGTGATCCCGGCGTTATGGGATCGAGCCCCACATCAGGTTCCTCCGCTGGAAGCCTGCTTCTTCCTCTCCCACTCCCCCTGCTTGTGTTCCCTCTCTCGCTGACTGTCTCTGTCAAATAAATAGGTAAAATCTTAAAAAAAAAAAAAAAAAGAAATTAGTTTGAGTCACTGAGGAAACCTCTCACCATCCACATTCCAACTGAGTAAAGTGATAACTAAAGCATGTAGTCATTTTCCAAAGTTAATGGACAACTCTGAGTGTCATTGCTCTGTCTATGGAGTCCTGGTTTCTCACACTTTTGATGGTGAATCCACAGGTGCCATAACACAAAGATCTGAGGAAATTATCCATAATGAATAATTATATGTGTGTTTAATTGTATAAATTAAACTGCAGAGGCTAGTTCGGGGGAGAGATGGGACCTCATACTCAGAAAGACCCCCTATAGCTCTCCTCCCGCTGTGGCCCTCCCCACAGAGAGGGGTGTCTGTGGGGTCAAGGCAGTGTGCTTTCTCAGAGTGCCGAGCACAAATGGCACCATTAGTGCAAACGTTTCTAGGCACAAGCAGAAGCCTCTGGGCCACACTAGTCGGTGAGGCCCCTCACAGAGGTGGAAGACGGGTGGGCAATGGTCCAGAGTGGCCCTGCTCTCTCCAGGCCACCATTTCCAGTGGAACTTTGAGGAGTTAAAACAGGGCCAGTTAGGTCATATGAAAGCTTAGATGTCAAGGTAGGAGGCTATGTCATATTTTAACGTTTGTTAACTTGATTTATAATGGTTAAATGTTTAGACATGTGGTATGTGGGTTTCCATCTGTGTGCTTGCCTCAGGCCTCTTAAATGTTCTGCACAGGCTTGTATCATCCTGTCTGCCATTGAACTTAGTGAGAATGTGAAAGGCACCCATTAGTGAACATGAAATTATGGATTCTTCATTTGTCTTAGGGTTTGCATAGTGGAAGCACCCTATAGGGCAGTGAGATTTTCTGTTTAAAAAATGTGGGTTTTGTTCAACTTGGTGCCTAAACACAAGCTGACTACTTCATCTCATGCTCAACTGAAGAAATAGCAGTTTATTTATTTCAACATGGGAGGGGTTTGGGGCGGAGGGGGGGCTGGCTGTTTCTTGTGTTGAATGTACTGGGAATAATTTTGGGGGTGATCTAAGGGAATTTCAAGCAAAATTTCCATTACCATAACTTTCTACTAACCCAGTAAGAAGCATTCCCACTCTAGTGAATCCAGCTACTTCAAGTCAGTGTAAGGTACCAACAGTGACCTAACCCAAGGGAGAGAGGAGTCTTTAATTCTCTACTTCCTTCTTAGTAACAAATCCTAAGTTTAACATTCCTCATTGTCAGTAAAGTCTTCCTCATGCAATTGTCCTTCATATCATATTGCAACTGTTTCTACGATTTGAAATTAATACAGGTAGATTCCAACTTGTTATTAATACATATTCAATATTAGATCATTTCTCCCAGAGCTGACTCTGCCACACCCAATGCCATCCTGACTTTTTCCTCTTCTGTTTACAGGTTCCCACAGGGTTTGTTTTTTAACATTGTCTAAGCCTTCAGGGCACCTGGGTGGCTCAGTTGGTTAAATGTCCAGCTCTTGATTTCAGGTCTTGATCTCAGGATTGTGAGTTCAAGCCCCACGTTGGGCTCCATGCTGGGCATGGAGACTACTTAAGAAATATGAACATTACATCAAAAACTCCTGAAGTTTTATATGTTGGCTAATTGAACATAAAAATAATTTAAAAAGAAAATAAAATGTTTTATCCTTCTACATCATCTCCAAATTTTCCACATCTCTTTTGAAACTAAACACCATGTGGATGTAGCTTACTGAGATTCATTGTCTCACAAATTTCACCCAAAGTTCTTGTTAAAATGCAGAATCTGATTCCTGCCTTGGGATGACAGCTGTTTTTCTAAACAGCTTTTAGATGCTGACAATGCTGCTGGTCTTGGGCACATAGGAAGGTGCTGTAAGATTTCATTAGGGCAAAACAGCAATTTCTGTCCCACTCCTTCCCACACCAAACCTACTTTCCAGAGGTGATCATTTTTTGAGTCAAAGTATTATGCTAATATCATATAATACTTCTTGATTTTTAAAAAATGTTTATACATTTAACTCATGAATTCTTTCTATAAAAGATTAAACTATGGCTCTTTTATACCAGCTCCCTATACATATAAATTCACCCCATCTTCACAGTATCATAGAACATATTTTGGTTTAGTCAATATATTCAATTTTAACATTACTGTGAATATAAAAATTATTAACAGCTGAGCCATATATCGTAGTATAATTGCATTTCCATTCGTATATTACTTCCAGTGTTCCCTGGATTTATTAGTTTGCCTCAATTTTGTTTTAGCCGTTCAATTTATTTTATGTACCTGTCACTTATGTAGCCCAAAACTTTGCTTCAAAACTTGAAAATTTCTTTTTTAATAAGATTTTTATTTATTTTTAAAATTTTTTAAAAAAGATTTGATTTATTTATTTGACAGAGAGAGAGAG
This sequence comes from Ailuropoda melanoleuca, assembly GCF_002007445.2. Lineage (NCBI taxonomy): Eukaryota > Metazoa > Chordata > Mammalia > Carnivora > Ursidae > Ailuropoda > Ailuropoda melanoleuca. Next base: position 156,980,023 of record NC_048219.1, on the reverse strand, counting down.
AGACAGCAAGAGAGGGAACACAAGCAGGGGGAGTGGGAGAGAGAGAAGCAGGCTCCCGGTTGACCAGGGAGCCTTGATGTGGGGCTCGATCCCAGGACCCTGGGATCGTGACCTGAGCCAAAGGCAGGTGCTTAACTGACCAAACCACCCAGGTGCACTTTAATAAGAATTTTTTTTAAGATTTTATTTATTTATTTATTTATTTATTTATTTATTTAAGAGACAGTACACAGTGGGGGGAGGAACAGAGAAAGAGGGACAAGCAGACTCCATGCTGAGCATGAAGCCCAATTCAGGGCTTGATCTTACAACTCTAAGATCACGACCTAAGCTGAAATCAAGAGTTGGATGCTTAACCAACTGAGCCACCCTGAAACTTGAAAACTTCTTGCAATGTAGTCAAACAGGTCAATCTGAGTTTTTTGTGTTTTGGGTTTTTTTTTTTCTTTTTTCTGGGCAACATCCCTCTAGGAACCCTGCATCTCTTTCTCTAATTTGGGCTGATTGCCCTCTGATTCTGTTGCACAATTTTTTTTTTTGTTTTTTTTGTTCTTAAAAAATCTTCCTTTCACTTTTTAAACAAATTCATTATGACAGTGACTTGTTTCTGTTATATCTATACACATATGCCTTGCTTTTATTAATAGTTTGTAAGCCAAAAGGACTAATTTTTTAAAATTAAAAATAAAGAATTATTTGTCTGCATTTAAACTGATGAAATTATGCTGGAATTTTAAAAGTCAAATTATATTGTTAGGAAGACTTAAAATCATTCTGTTTGTGGAAATAAGGTCTCTCACTCTGTATATACTTTAAATAACTTTTTTTTAAGAGAGAATATTCCATAATAGGGAATGTTTGGGACATTTACTTTAAGACTTTATTAATTTTTGTAGACACGGTCCTAATAATAGATAGCAGGAGTGCATTTGTAAGACAACAACTGATTTCTTCCTTCCTTAGGGCTGTCACATGGTGACTGAAGAGCTTCATTCTATAACCTTTGAAACACAGATCTGCCTCTATGGCCTGACCATAGATTTGGAGGTAGGTGTCAATCAACTATTTACTAATAATATATTCAGTAACTGGCTGGCATTTGTAGACGAAAGCTGAGTCTTTGTTAGGTTTTAGTACATACCCTTTATTATTTTTGTTTAGAATTTTGTTAAGAAAATTATTTAGTTTAGAAAACCAGTATGTCAGACAGTTACTAATTAGTCAACATTCTACCTTTAGAATGTATACTATTCTGGTTAAATATAAATGATAAAATCTCATGGGCATTATCAATTCAATATCTATTGAATAGTTGCTTGCCCAGAGTGCATGTTTGTTGGTTCATTTTCTGGAATCTTCTGAGTCATGAATACTTAGTGGAAAGCCTAAAGAGAAATAAGTATTCTTTTTTTTTTTTAATGTTTTTTTTTTATTACATTATGTTAGTCACCATACAGTACATCCCTGGTTTCTGATGCAAGGTTCGATGATTCATTAGTTGCATATAACACCCAGTGCAGAAATAAGTATTCTTAAACCATGTCACATAATGATATATTTTCAAAAATTTAACTTGTACATAAAATCCCTCAGAAGGAAAGTTTTTCTAATGTAATGAGTAAAGAGAAATGATAGGAATGTTGATGATACATTGTTTTGACTCTCTTATAACAGTCACAGTTATACTCAAAGAAGTGATAAAGCAATTTTGAGGATTAAATTGAACATGACTGATTAGGAGCTCCTTGAAGGCAGAGCATCATGACTTTGTCACTTCATTACCAGTGACTCAATGCCCGGCACATAGTGGATGCTCAACATAGGTTAGAGAAATGAATAAATGGGTGCATGAAGGAACAAACACAGTTTCACGCACCCCAAATATGATCTTATTTGTGGGATATATTGTTGTAGACTTCACTTTCCCTCTCTTATCTTAATGAGTGTAAATATGTAAAAATTTTCCACAAATGCCTTCCTCATCTCTTTTTCCTAAACTTCTGCTTCCATGAGCTATTAAGCTGGGTATTTCAGCTCTCTTAATGGGAAGGGACTAATGTAGGTTGATTAGTCTTGCACATTAGTCTGTAAAAGCCTGTTTATTCCATGAGGTTGAAAACAACAGGACCAATACTACTAAGCTGCTGTTTCACAGCAGACCAGGCAGCTGTCTTTCTCATAAAGCTTTGTATTCCAACATTGCTTACCCCTTCATCTTCTGCAATGAAAATGCCCATGTCTAATACTGACATTAATTAGATGTCAGATCATAAATTGAATATTGGATCCATTTCATAGATAAATTTAAAATTAAATTCTTTCTAGTAACTTATTAAGAAAACAGTCACAAAATCAATAACAAGCTCTAATTAGTTGCATTTTAGGCTATATATGATATAAGTATAAATATCTGTATAATGTCAAAGGAAGATACTGGAGAAGCTAACTGACCAAGCAGTCTGAGAGGATTCCTGTTTTTATGGCCTCTTTCATCCCTATACCTTGATTCACATGTACTCAGAAAATTCCCATACCTTCACAAGACATTTTAGTAACCAGGGCAGTATAGACACCAGGATTAAAGGAGTAGAGCTGGCTTGAGATGGCCCTTTAAGGGACAGGGTCAAGTATAAAATCAGTGCAAGGTACAACTACCTGTAATAACTCTGCTTTTTTTTTTTTTTAAACCAGACCAGCTCATTACCTGTGGTGATGATTTCCAATGTCAGTCAGTTACCTAATGCTTGGGCATCCATCATTTGGTACAATGTGTCAACCAATGATTCCCAGGTAGAGTCTATTCCTATTTCTCCTCCTTTAATTCTATTTGATTTGTTTTATTGTCAAAAAACCCATCTGGGGGCGCCTGGGTGGCACAGCGGTTAAGCGTCTGCCTTCGGCTCAGGGCGTGATCCCGGCGTTACGGGATCGAGTCCCACATCAGGCTCCTCCGCTATGAGCCTGCTTCTTCCTCTCCCGCTCCCCCTGCTTGTGTTCCCTCTCTCGCTGGCTGTCTCTATCTCTGTCGAATAAATAAATAAAATAAAATAAAAAAAAACCATCTGCATCTAAAGATACATATATGAATCTTGAATATATAGTCATGTATCTATATATATGAAATTCGGCATGTCTTTGTGGGTTGTTTACTTCCAGAACGCCAATATATTTAGCTGCATGAATCCTCTCATGTTATATTTAAAGTGATATGTTTTGATGTCTTCGATGCTGGGAGAGTTCTGGCTAGCAAAACTGACAGACAGGTATTGGTTACTTCTGAGGGTCTGTCTGATCAGCCCCCAACTATGTGCATCACAGAGAGTTCTAGGCCCATCCTGTGGCTCTGTTAATTGAGCTGTGGGGAGGCTTCTTGGTCTAGAATTTACCATCTGACTGCTGTGTTTACCTCCTCAACTACTACTGGCCTCACCTCCACATTGACTTTTCTACAAAGGTAGAAAATTGGTTTCCAAATAAGTGAGTAGAATACCAACCAGTCCTGCCTAACTACCCTCTGACTATACAAATTTTCAAGTTGATTATAGATGTATCCATTCTAGGCTTGAGTTGGGTTTTAATGCCATCTGGTGGTTATTTGAGACATTGATCAAAAATTGGCCTCAAGTTGTAAAGCTAGATGAAAACAGATGCTCTCCTTAAAAGACAAACAGGGAAGGGAGTGGCAAAAAAGATAAGTCAGCCCTTCCCCTTGTTCCCTCTTACAAAATCTCATTGTGTTGTCCTGGAAACCAAGGTCTAGAGAAAATAGGTTAAATATAAATAACATTTCTTCTTAATTCAAAGCAAATATTCACTCTTAAGGGAAGAAATTTTTTTTTTTTTACCTTAGGTTCTAGCAATAAGAACAGAAGTGATAAGTTAGCTCCAAGTGTTCTTTCCCTTTTAAAAAAAAATGTGCCCAATAAGGAAACAGCATGGAAAATGACTCAGCCTGATTCCCTCTCATCCTCCCATGCCCTGGCATTTTGGGACAGATTAACTGTAGAGAGGAAGGCTGCATAGCGTGCGTGGTGTGTCAGTTCCTCTCAGGCTGCAGTGACAGCAGCACTCACTCACTACAGAAGTTATCTGGTCTTTAGAACCAAGAAGAGCCTACACCCCTGGAATTAAACGCCATTCCCCATTAGGAGATATGCATATTCAGAGCTTTCAGTTCAACTTCAGGGTGGAGGAGGAAAGATGGGTCACTTCTATGTCCTCTGAGTGCAGCACTGTTGCACTTTGCTTTCTTCAGCATCCTTCTTCTATAAGGAAGCCACCAAAGCTGTCACACTAACTGTCCCAGACTCTGCTCTGCTCCTGGATGAGGAATGTGGGAATGCAGATCATATATAGCTTACAATGTGGATGCACAGCTTACTTACAGAGTCCAGCAAAACAACAAACTCTGGTTTCTCTTCTTCACTCTCTTCTGCTTCAAAACCTAAGCCCCCAGACCTCAATTAGTTTCTATGCCTTTGGGTCATTTATCCAGACACAATTCTGTAGTTCAGGGAAAACTGCCTATCTGGAAATTCTTTCTCTCCATTCCTTCCTTTCCTATCTCCCACTCCTTGTTGGATGTTGTATCCTCTTTTATTCCCACCTTCTGAAATCTCTTGGCTTGGTTCCTTTTTTGCTGCCCAGCATAGTTCATGCTTCTCCCTGTACTGCTCTACATTACTCAATTCTTCCCCTCCTTCTCTCTTTAGAACATCTTTCTTGGCTTTCACACCTTCTGCTTTCCAGTAATCTGAGATGAAGTCTCCTCTTTCGCTGTTGTTGACCCAGTTTCTGGTACAAAGCAATCTTGTTTGCAGTTAGTTATGTAGAGAGTCTCTTGTCCAGACCAAAAGAAAAAGACTAATACATTGTTCATAAAACCGGACTCAGGTTAATTATGAATTCACTTTGTAGGGTCGTCTACTTTAGCCTGAGACTTATCTGTTTTTGTGCTTTGGGATTCTTTGTTTGGTCAAGGTGTAACTTGTACCAACCCATGATAAAGTAATTAAATAACTTGATAGAGATTTTGCTTAAGATTAATACTATTTCAGAAAAGAATATTTGCCCAATGATTTGTTAAGCACTTGTATGACTTGATTGATAGCCCATAGTCCAGGGAAAGTTAAGAGATGCCCAATGATTCTATTAAGGATAAGATGGAGCCATATATTATATTAGATTCAAGGATTAAGGAACTCAAGGAAAAGACAAAATCAGTGTCAATTAAAAAGCACAACAGATACGAGACAATATTCTGTATTAACTTAGGTTGGCCTAAAGAGTTTAAAAGAGGAATTTTATACACTGAATTATAGTGTGTTCCGTGTGATTAATGAATATAATCATCATTACAACTCTATTTCAGAACCTGGTTTTCTTTAATAATCCTCCATCTGCCACTTTGAGTCAACTCCTGGAAGTGATGAGCTGGCAGTTTTCATCCTATGTTGGCCGTGGCCTTAACTCAGATCAACTCAATATGTTAGCAGAGAAACTTACAGGTGAGAGTGGGTAGATGTGGAAGACTTGCCTCTGGTTGGGGTTACTCAAGCATTTTAAAGAACCAGGTGATATTACTACTATTATTAATAATAATGATAGTCACAATTTATTGAGTGCCTAGTATATTGCTAGGCATAGAGCTAAATGTTCTGTTATCTTTCTTAGCAAAGGATAACTCATTACTCTATCCATTTTCTAGGTGAGGATACTTAAGTTCAGAGGCTAAGTGATTTGCAATGGCTGCACGGCTAATACACAGGAGAGCCAAGACACAGGCCAGGCCTGTCCAGTTCCAAAGCCCCTTCCTTTCCATTCCACTCTCCAGTCTCCAGGGTATTTCTATGCCATTTCCATTGAGTGTACTGTGAAGCCTTAATGGTGCTTTGATTTTCATATTAATATCACAATGGTCGTTAGCCATCAACAATAGCTGACTCCAGGGCCAGGGAATTTAATAGAAATTAAAAGCTATCCAGGCAATTCTTAATTCTCCATATCAAGAAAATTTCAGTTTTGACTAACATTCTTAAAGTTTGCAAAATAGAATCTTTTCTACCTCCTGTAGCAACTGTAGTGTAAGATTTTTCTAAAAGAATATCAAAAGATATCTATATCTTGACAAGTCTGGGGTGAACACATTTAGCACCAAAAAAGAGTTAAGATGGGATTTGTATACAATTCTAGTTGAAGTGGGGCCACAGATGCATTTGAGCATCGATAGTGAAATTGTGTGTGGTTTGGCAAGTGATGCTGGGTTGCCACTTGGACCTAGTCTCTGATCAATAGGTATTTAAATTAATCAGCTCTTTGGGGAATATTAAAAAATTTAATTAATATAAATATGCTTTTTGAACTTATTTAGTTTATAAACTGCAATGGTAGGCTTATTTGTTGAGTGAATAAAGTTTTTAAATATGTAGTATAGATAGCAGCCATATCCTTTCAGATCTTTATCAAATAATCTTTATGAGTATAATTTCCTTAAAAATTTAGATAGAAACTCGTGAACACTTTCATTGCTCTGGATCAAAGTAGTCAGTGGCTACTTATTGGCTAATGGATCTCGAGTTCATTTTTTTCATAGTAATAATTAGGACTCCTGGTAATCTGGCTATATCTAACCTGTATAAATTTATTTTATGTTTATTTACCAACATTAGGCAGCTCTTGCTGTCTCCTATATAAGCCATGTTCATGTCCACTATGCTTCATCCTACATTATTCTTACTAGAGTGTGGTTTCCTCCTCCTTCTTCTCTGATAATTTATATCTTATCTATTCATGGGGGCCTGGCCCTAGACACTCACCCTCTTTCTAAAGTTATCTTAGCTCCTTCACTGAAAAGAATTTTTTTTTTAGAAAATAAATTTCATATCTTAAATTTTTATTGTTTCTAGCATTAAGTACACTGCAAATCCATAACAGGTGCTTAAGAAATTTCTGAAAGGGGCTGGGTAAAATCTAAATTGAGCACCAAACTGAAAAGTCTGATTGTTTAATAAAAATCTCATTCTTTTCTTTTAGTCCAATCTAGCTACAATGATGGTCATCTCACCTGGGCCAAGTTCTGCAAGGTACAAATAGGGGAGCAAGAATATCATTTAGATAATTTTTTTAAGTAGTTCTTCTTTTTAAGCCTCCATAACATAATCTGGGATTTTGAGGATTTCCTGCATGCAGTTTTTTTTTTTTTTAAACTCTAAACTATTGTCTTCTTTAAAGGAAGTATTTTGGGGCGCCTGGGTGGCTCAGTCAGTTGGGTAGCCAACTCCTGGTTTCTGCTCAGGTCATGATCTCAGGGTCCTAGGATAGAGCCCTGCATTGCACTGGGCTCCCTGCTCAGTGGGGAGTCTGCTTCAGGACTTTCTCTCTCCCTCTGCCCCTCCCCCGGCTTGCTTTCTCTCTGTCTCTAAAATAAGTTTTTTTTTAAAAGTTTAAATGAAGTATTTCATTGAAAAATGGAACTTAAATTATTATATCAACATGGCTATTAAAATAATCATTGTCCTGACGTGTTTGTTTATTACAACAGGAACACTTACCTGGTAAAGCATTTACCTTTTGGACATGGCTTGAAGCAATATTAGATCTAATTAAGAAGCACATTCTTCCTCTTTGGATAGATGGGTGAGTTACAGGCTATATTTTCCATATGAGTTCATTAGGCTCTTATTTTTAAGCTGTTGGTTTTTTCCTTTCTTTTTCTTTTCTTCTTAAGCATGTTTAGTGATGGGGAGTTGGGGAGTTGTTCAGTTTCTTACATTCTTCATAGAGTACTGATATTTACTTTAATCTTATAGCAGTATTTCACTGACTTTTTATTATACTCAGAACAAATTTAGGTCTGTTCTTTGTGAATGAAATAAATACAAATGTAATAAATTACAGTGTTTGATCAGATAAAACTATGCATTGTTCTATTTTTAGGTATGTCATGGGCTTTGTTAGCAAAGAGAAGGAGCGCCTCTTGCTAAAGGATAAAATGCCTGGAACCTTTTTGTTAAGATTCAGTGAAAGCCACCTTGGAGGAATAACTTTCACCTGGGTAGACCATTCTGAAAATGGTACATGCTCACTGTCATTTATATGTGTGAAGTTAGTACTGAGTTTGGCTATTGGTATTTCAGTTTTCAGAAGTGTGTAGCATGGTGTTCTGTTTTTCATGTGTCCAGGGGGTTTGAGTACTAGTTGTTACCGTTGTCCCAGAAGAGAGTCCCATGAATTTCTCACAGCCTGTGTGGGTGTCCTCTATTGTGTGGCAATCTGAACTGTCCACACTGCAGGAAAGGGCTGACATTGTTTTATAGCCAGTGACATGAAGATGACGTGGGCAGGAAGAATGCCCCCAAAGAACGCCTGCAGGAACCTGAATGTTCCTCCCCCGACCCACCCTTTCTGTTTTTCCAGGAGAAGTGAGATTCCACTCTGTAGAACCCTACAATAAGGGCCGGTTGTCTGCTCTGCCGTTCGCCGACATCCTTCGAGACTACAAGGTTATTATGGCTGAAAACATTCCTGAAAACCCTCTGAAGTACCTTTATCCTGACATTCCCAAAGACAAAGCCTTCGGCAAACACTACAGCTCCCAGCCATGTGAAGGTTAGGTTCTTTCTGTTTGCTTGTTTTCCTAAGCTTTTGGCAAATAACCTCATATTGGAGTAAAGTAAATCAAGTTCCTCTTTTTATGTTTACTTTGTCATAAGACGGAGGGGGTATGTGGAGGTCAAAGCCTTAGAAACGAAGTAGTGCGTCAGCAGTTCCTGAAGAGGGACAGCTGGGGCTGCCGCACTCCAGCAGCGTAGTTCATAACTGGGGGCTGTGACCAGACTTCACAAGGCCATGGCGCCTTCTCCTAGCCGCCTATAGAGTTTTGGCTTTCTCCTTCCCAAACAGAAGTGGTGCTGACTTCACGTCTATGACTGGGAGAGAGGGAAAGAAAGAGGAGGTAAAGATTAGGGAGCTGTTAAGAGTTCAGGGAGTCTGTTTTCTGCAAAAGAAGCCCCAGGGTTTATAAGCTTTACATTTTTTACCTTACTGTAGTTTCACAACTCAGCTTGGATGACCTACTTGCCAGGGAGGGGCCAAGGGGCTCAGCACTTCCTTCCCCACCTGCTGGCCTGCCAATTACAAGTCTTGATGTGCCTGCCTTTCCTGGTTGTACTTTAAGGGGCTAAAATAATACCTGACCAAAAGAAGCGCTTGGTAAATATTTATAAATACATGAAAGAATATAAATAAAATTAGCTCTGTAATTGTAATGTAAGTTTACAATTCTGTATCTCTAATGAAAGTATATACAATCCATTAAAATGTTCATCTGTAGCAACTAAATCTATAAGTACTATCTTGTGGAATAGCCTACAATTGGCACCCACAGATGCTGACTTGCTGCTATCCTACTGAGTTACTATAAATCCCCCAATACACAAATCAGTCAAATATAATCAAACTTAAACATAATACTGAAGACAGGTAATATAGTTGACTCCCACATTTCCTCATGCATTTTGGAGACAAAAATATGTGAAGTCAGATGAGGCCTGCCAAGAGATTCGTTTTTCTCTTCTTGTGCACATTTTATGTTCATCTAAAATATCGTTTCATCTATTCAACTAAAAATTTTTGTGAGTCACTAAACAATCATAATATCTCTCTACTTTTTCACATTACTTATATTTTTCTAAAGTTTAAAAATTTTTTATCAGTAATATTGGTAACATTTTTTCCTGCCTTTCTTTTCCAGTTTCAAGACCAACAGAAAGGGGGGACAAAGGTTATGTTCCATCTGTTTTTATACCCATCTCAACAATGTAAGTAGCCTTAGCCACATGTAAAATATCTCTTACTGAATTTATCTTTTTTAAAAAAAGGATTTCTACAGGAAATTTTAGGATAGAGCAGAGTACATATACCTGACAATAAAGCATTTTAATGCTCAATGTCCCGTTTGCTTTAACACGTAAAGCTAGTTCAGGAAGCGCCATAGTCTACCATGACTGGGATTATAAAGTTGCCTGTTTATATGTCGTATATTCTAGAGTACGCTGAATGCTCTGATTTCAATGAATTAGGCATCTCAGTGAAACAAATACATGAAACCCTAGAAATGAGTTCCTGACACAGTGTCACCAGAAGCTATTATTTTTAATCCTTTTCAACATGTACCTTGTTATCTCTTTAAGCCGAAGTGATTCAACTGAGCCACATTCTCCATCAGATCTTCTTCCCATGTCTCCAAGCGTATACGCAGTGCTGAGAGAAAACCTGAGTCCCACAACAATTGAAACTGCAGTATGTTCCCTTTCTTTTCCATTGCTGGTCAAGGGCACTCCTCATGAAGCGAATGTGGTACCTGTTAATCAAAGGGGCTGAAGTTCTGCCTGAGAAGTGAGAAAACACTTTTGTTGGACCAAATCCATGAGCATAACACTGGGCGTGTCTGTATGTTCCTGTGGGTCACTGGTATGGGCATTGAAAACTGACATCTTCACCATTTGAACTGCTTTAAGTTCTTTCCATCAAAAGCCGTCAAGGGGCAAAGTATTCCTCTCCCTCATTCACATACACTTTGTCACTACTTCTACCATTCGCTGTACCACTCCCCACCACTCTCCCACTTTAGTAGACAGCGTATATTAGTCACTATTTATAAGCCTAGTTCAATATTTATTTTAGTTCAAGAATCACAAATTCCAATTTTTCTTAATTTTTACTTGCATTATTAGTCCTGTCCCAGGAGCTTCTTCAAGTAGTACATGATATACGGTTAGTAGCAGCATAATACTACTCTCCTGAGAACTTAACACAATCTTAAATGCAATAATGTGATATAGGATGCATCCTATCTATTATTATTCCTCAGTACTATCAAGTGATTCAATTTACATTCAGATGAACATACTAGAATATTAGAATCTTGGAGGGACCCTGAGCCCCAAGAAATTTGTATGTTGGGTGTTGGGGAAGAAATTTTACTTTACCCTTAAAAGTTCTTTTGGCTGATCAAAGAATTAAATGGACATGAGACAGATTAATAAGAGAAAATCAAATAATTACTAAATAAAGTACTAACGGGGGGCCATAAGAATATGAGGCCCACAGATAAGCAATTGAGGTTTATATGCCATTCTGAGCTAAGGAGAAGGGGCTGGGATCTGGGACTTCAAAGGGATTGAAGACAATTTACGGGAAGATGAAAAAGAGTAAATATTCCATAAACAAATGTTTGCTGGGCCATACAGAAACAATGGGGGCACAGAGAAGAATTTTAACTAACAAACTTTGTTAAGTTCCTCCCTGTCTACCACACCTAATTCATATTATACTGTAGTTATCGATGGTGGTAACTCCCTTCCTGGAGCCAGATCCTCTATCTAAATTCTTTTAGACAGTTAGGGGGAAGGTCAAAGTTTCTTCCTAGCTTTTTGTTTCTTAAGAATAATCAGCCTAAAATAATCTACATGCTAAAAAGACTCATTTTAGGGTGGCAAATTTTTGCTCCTCTACACAGGTTATAAACCAAGTGAGTTTTAGTCCTCTCAAAGATTTCCAGGGATGGAAAACCCGTAGTCCCTTTTGATAGCTTATTCCAGTGTTGGTTGTCTTAAATCATTAGTTATAAGAGAACTTCTGCTACATTTTGCATGCATTTCCTCACTACGTTTCTGTGGGATGAAATTTGTGAATACTGAACAGTTAAGTGGTAGAAAGATTGTGAAGTTGTTAGTATACAAAAGGGTGTTTACCTAAAAAATTATGACTTATTTGCAAAAACCAATAGATTCTTCAAAAGTCATTTTCATTTTCCAATTTTAGATGAAGTCTCCGTATTCTACTGAATGACAGAATAAACTCTTGACACTCAAAAGGAAGCAAATGAAAAGCTTAAGGACTGATCTTTGCCAACAATCATATCTTATTTCTTCAGCTTTGTATATACCAGGTTCCAGGAAATGGTTGAAGTCTGAAGCTCTCCTCTCACTGGCATGACACCACCAATTGGGAATGTCCTCACTGAAATGCTAAAAACCAAAGCTTCAGATAAACTTGCAAGATAAGACACTTTAAGAAACCAGTGTCAATATAACATTAACAGGAGACTCGCTTGTGTTTGTTTCATTTTTGATTTTGTTACTTACATGTTGCTTACAATTTTGGCTCTAGAAGGATTAAGTCTTAAGATTTCAGAATAGGTCAAGAATGACAAAGTCACACCTACATCACTCAAAACCCAGCAAGGACCTGAGAGAAAAGCCAAATAAGCTAATGTCCTGAGTTCTAGCAGGTAAAAGCCATCAGCTATCTGGAACTATCTGGAACTACCAGATAGTTCCCTCTGGAGGACCCCCCTCTAACTTCTTCCACCTACCTCTGTCCCTGAGACAAGTCAAACAGGGAGAAGCTAATGTTTAATGGAAAAGGTGTCAAAAAAAAAAAAAAAAGGTTTTAATATAACCTGCCTCCTCAGAGAGATTCCATCTTACCAATCAAATCCTTTATACCCACTCACATGTGCCCAACTGGATCATCTATTGTTCTTCCAGAGGCAAACTCTGGACCTGCCCCAAGGCCAGTTCCCTTATTCTTTCACAAGCTCCTGATAGTACTTTTTTTTTTTAGGATTTTATTTATTTATTTGAGAGAGAGAAAGCAAAAGGGAGAGAGAGTGGGAGAAGCAGGCTCCCCACTGAGCAAGAGCCTGATGCGGGGCTCAATCCCAGGATCGTGAGATCAAGACCCGAGCCAAAGGCAGGCACTTAACAGACTGAGCCACGAGGCGCCCTTACTTTTTTTTTTTTTTTTTAAGATTTTATTTATTTATGTGACAGAGAGACAGCCAGTGAGAGAGGGAACACAGCAGGGGAGTGGGAGAGGAAGAAGCAGTCTCCCAGCGGAGGAGCCCGATGTGGGACTCGATCCCGGAATGCCGGGATTACGCCCTGAGCCGAAGGCAGACGCTCAACGCCTGTGCCACCCAGGCGCCTCATGAGACACCCCTTCCAATAGTACTCTTAAGGTCAAGGTGTCTGTTGGGTGGAGGACCACGAGGCTAACTTGAGGTGCATTCTCCTAGTCTCTCCTCTACATGCCCAATTTTCTGCAATTCAGATATATCAATTGGCAGCAAAAGGAGAGGAAATAATCATAAACCTGGTTTAAAGTTATTATATTTTGATTGATATTTTGAATTATAAAGAGGTAATCTCCTACCAGGATACACTCAAACAATTGGCTTTAGAAGCCAAAGAAGGTTGCAGAAGCTTTTCATTCCCTGGAATATACGTATTAAAAGTATTTTGCACTCTTATTCAGCAAAATTTTTAAAAACTTCTCAATATAGAGCCTGGCAGCAGAATGCCAAGTTTTCATATATGATCTCAACTATCATTGTTATTTGAAGGCAGACAATACAAGGACATCTGTAGTTTGCTCCCTATAATAGAGGCAGAGGCCATGTAGTAAGAATAAGAGTTCAGTAAGTGACTATTTGTACTCAGATTCAGAAAATCAAAACCAAGTTCTTGATCACAGTGTAGAGTTAGTTCCCAAGAATGTGAGTCTTACATTCTGGAAATCATCTTTGTGAGAGTAATGGGATTTTATCAGGGGATTCCTGGAGATACCTGTTTAGTTGAGGATAACGAGTGCCACGTGAGAGAAGTACAATGAACGGGAAGGGAATTTAGATCACATTTCCACCAAATCCTCCCACCAAATATTTTTTTTTCTCACAATTGGCAGCAAATAAGTAGCATTTAATGAAATAAAATATAGATTTATTTTTTATTTTTATTTTTTTAAAGATTTTATTTATTTATTTGACAGAGAGAGGCAGCGAGAGAGGGAACACAAGCAGGGGGAGTGGGAGAGGGAGAAGCAGGCTACCCGCTGAGCAGGGAGCCCGATGCAGTACTCGATCCCAGAACGCTGGTATCATGACCTGAGCTGAAGGAAGACACTTAATGACTGAGCCACCCAGGTCTCCCTAGATTTATTTTTTAAATCCCATTTTCACTCCTCCCCTCACCCATCCCAGACCAATCACAGATGTCCATTTTGCTAATCCCTTCTTAAATTCTTTTTCACATAGACTCACTTTGACCAACTGTACTGAATATCAGTGCCTTTATCGGGAATAAATGTTGAAAAGAAGGCAATGTCCAAGTGGATTTCCTCAAAATCTTAAGGTAGCAAGGAAGGCCCCCCCGCCAAAACCCATAGGAATGAGTATACTTCTGGCAAACCCAAGGGATTTTTCTTTACCTCACATGTTTAGGAGGCCCAGAGCTCCCTGCAGAAGAAGAAACAGAATTAGAGGTCAAACCAATTACTGCTATACTCTAACAGCAGATAACTATAGTCCAGACTTAGCAAACTGCCTCTGTGCACACACTCCAATTTCTGACAGATAATTTTCTTTTTTCAAATTGACGATGAGCATCAATTGACTGCTTGCATTCATTTTTAAAAGATTTATTTATTTGAGAGAGAGTGTGTGTGCGTTTGTGTGTGTGTGTGCGAGCACAAGTTGGGGAGGGGCAGAGGGGGAGAATCTTCAAGCAGACTCCCCACTGAGTGTGGAGACCGACACAGGGCTCAATCCCAGGACCTGGATATCATGACCTGAACTGAAACCAAAAGTTGGCCACTTAACCGACTGAACCACCCAGGCGCCCCTGACTGCTTACATTTTTTAAAGTCTGGCTAAAGGAAGTATAATATACACATAATAAAATTCACCCTTTTCTAACAAACCCATACAGTTGTGTAACCACCACTGTGAGACCTAGAACATTTCCACCAGAGTCCTCAAAGAGGACACTCTACAAACATGACGAAGGACACGCTCTGCAACATCCCTAGAGTAAACACAACAAACAATTCTATGCAGCTTCCTATGTAGACAGAGGGCGCTACTGAAAATAAATCACATCATTTCACCCTGTTTATAATCTTCATATGGCTTCTGGTGCTCTGCATCGGCAGTTCTCACTTGGCATGTATGGACAGAATTCTGGAGGTTCATGAGTTTGGATGGCAAACGTCAGTCTATTTTTACAGACTTCTAATTGAAACTTAGAATTTCCTTCAATTAGGAGTAAAGTCAACAAACCATGACCCACACATTTTTGTCACATTACAGTTGTTACAATTATCTCAAACTATGGCTTATGCTAAGCACAATTTTGAAATTGCAGTCGTCAGACCTGCTGCGAGATCTTATTTAATGCCATTAACGAGCACTTATAGCACTATGTCACAAAGTTAGTTTTAATATTTTGATATCTGCATTTCAGTGTAGCTGGTTTTCTATTTAATCTCATGTATTTTATTTTATTCAACTAAAAACATTACTCTTTGAAGGAGTTCATGGGACTGCCAAAGGGGCCCATGGCCAAAACTTAAGAATCCCAGCTCTGGACGATGACCATAATTCCTCACAGATCTTTCCGAAGTCATACATCATTTAGTCTCTTCTTAGTCTTCAACTCGTCTCTCATCACCTCCCCCAACAACAGCTTCTCATCCTGCAAAACACACACACAAGATTGAACTACTTTCAGTTTCTTTGATGGCCTGGGCTCCCTCCGCCTTTCCTCCACTGCATCCTCTCAATTCTCTAACCCCATCCCTGCCACCTGGATAACATTCACACATCCTTCAGGTTCTAGAAAGTCTTCTGCCGCCCCCCCCCCCCCCCCCGCCACGGGCACACCTGTATGACTCAGGTCACTTCACACCTCCTCCAGATGCTCTCAATCTCCCAGGACCATTCCTACCACCTTTGTTGTAAAGGCTTATCAGCCGTCTTCCTCATTAGACTCTAAGCAAGCTCTGTAGGTACGGGGACCAAGAAGACCTTGTTCACAGTTCTAGCCCTAAAATCTAACACATTCTGCCCCCGCATAAGTATTTGTTAATGATTTAATATTTGACCACACAGAGGACAGTAATTGGTTCCTTTCTGCCTGTAAGACTAAGCTAAATTGTCTTTACAATCCTACAAATTCTAAAATTATGGAATAGTCACTAATACTACACTTGAAACTGATTAACCAAACATGCTTGCTACTGCTTCCCCTCTGCTCCACCTCACTCATAATTTCCAGACTCTGTAGAAATGCTCTGGATTAGAATGTCTGATTATTAACTCATTCTAATTTCCCATTAATTTAGATATCTTCTATGTGCCTAACATCCCAGACATCTGCCCACGCACAGAAGAACCAGGTGCTCTTTCAATTTCCCTTATCTCCACCTTTATTGAACTCATTGCCTTTACACTCCTAACCTGGGTAAAAGCCTTACACAACACTCTCTCACATTAGGCTTGAAAGTCATTCACTTAGATGCCTCATAGAGCGCTGCCGACAGGAAGAAGCCCGGAGGCTGTCTAGATAGGGTGGAGATAGGGGAGAGGTTGGAAAGGGTGTGGAGGAGTGGTGCTCTCATTAAAATCCTTCGGGGAGTTTTTCAGAATACACATGCTCTTTATTCTCCTCCCCTCAATTCCAGCTCAATAGGTCTAGAGCCAGTGTTGAGGTCTGAATGGTTGAATTCACCTGTGATTCCTCATTCCAGTACTGGTCAAGGTGTGATGCACTCATAAAAAAAAAAAAATGAAATTGTGTATCAGGGACTGCCTTTCTCAACTTGGGTTTCCCATCTGAGCCATAAGCCACAGTCAGTGATTTCCTTGACTGTTTTCTCAGTTGTCCCAAGAGAGACAGTAATTCATACACAGATGCCTCAGGGCGCTAGGCTTAATTTTTTCATGGAACCCAGGATGAGGCACGCTGTCACAGCACCAAGTCCCTCCTGTTGTGAGGAGAGATGAAAACAGACAAATAATAAATGACAAATTTAATAAGTACTATGAAGACTATATAGAGTAGCTGGAAGCAGTGGTTAGTGAAGGTCTCTGGAGAGAGATCTGATCTGAGACCTAAAGAATGAGAAGGAGCAAGTCCATGGACACAGCCAGGAACACAGCATCCTAAAATAACCGTACATACATGAGACCCCGGCCGATAAAATCTTGAATACTTGAGGAACAGAAGGAGGCCACAGGGAGGGTAACGTGGTGAGGCATGGAATGACAACATGAGTAGGAGAGAGGGGCAAGACCACATCATGTAGGACTCTATAGGAAAAGCTGAAGGCTCTGGATTTTATTCCAAGTGCTATAGGAAGGAGTGGTGTTATTATTTTTGTTCCTTCATTATCTAAGTTTTCATCTGTTTTAAGTAAATATGTAAAAAGGTTTCTATGGGAGAACTCTCCTTTCCTTCGATTTCACACTAA
This sequence comes from Ailuropoda melanoleuca, assembly GCF_002007445.2. Classification (NCBI taxonomy): domain Eukaryota; kingdom Metazoa; phylum Chordata; class Mammalia; order Carnivora; family Ursidae; genus Ailuropoda; species Ailuropoda melanoleuca. The sequence continues at coordinate 156,962,710 of NC_048219.1, read as the reverse complement.
CTTCATTAGTGTGCAACCTGAGCAGTTGCCCAGGGCCAGCACTTACAAGGACTCCATGCTTGGTTTAATGCCCTACTATTGCCTTCTTGAAATTCTTATAACTTTTGAATAAGGGGCTCCATATTTTCATTTTGCACTGGGCCCTGCAAATTATATATAGCCTGTCCTGTCCTTCCAACAGGGGAAAATAAACGTCCATTTGCATTGTGGGAATTATGTAAAGAGCACTTGCTGGGGTGTTTGTTGCAGCCACGAGGACGAGGGGACACTCTCACATGAGACTGGAAGCTGTGGTACAGTCAGATGGATTCCTTCACACACTGAAGTCCTAGGTTGGTACCTATGTCACCCTAAGGAGCTAGTATCCGTTGCTAGTGATGGCGCTGAGCCCAAAGAAACTCGGTCTGTGCCTCCCGGAATCATTCGGTAAGTCACACAGATGGCAGGCAGGACCCAAACTATCTCTCCTGGGCCTGTCAAACTCCTGAAATCATGGTGCAGTGACTAAACTATTCTCCATTACACTCCTCCCCTACTCCCTCTGGTATAATCGCCACAAAGAAGGCGGCAGGGGGCAAGAAGATCCAGGAGAAAAAGAAAAGCTCCTTTTGCATATATAGCAAAAGGACTCCTGAAGAACCAGGCGGGCCTCTACCTTCACCTTCACACCAGCTGGGGAAGGGTCAGAGCTTGAAAGACAGAAGGATCTGACCGCGTACAGATTGTAGCGATGGAGAAGAGGGAGGAAAAAGGGTGGCCTCTAGGGTAAGAAGAAAGAAGAGGTGGAAGCAAGCGGAACGGTTAAGGTTTCCACCACCTTAAGGAATTAGAAAACATTCACCTCCCTCCTTCCAAAGTTAACGGGCACACTCCCCCCCGCCCTTCTTCTTGTCCTGGGCCACTACTCTCAGACTTACGCAGCTAAAAGGGCGCTGGGCAAGAGCCCACCGTCCGGGGGTAGCGTGCACATCCCGCCTCACCGCTCGGGCCAGCGCCTGCGTATTGCTCCCTGAGTCTATTTACTTTCGCTTTTCGGTTTCCTCCCAATTCTGCTCCTTCTCGCTCCGGGGCCGTTTCCCCGAAAGCACGTGGGACGGCTCTTCCGAGCAGTCGCGTCCCTCCCGCCGCACGCCCTCCGGGCTGTTTTGGAGCCATTTCAAACCGAAGACAATCTGCACTTTCCAGTGTACAGCATCCTGGGCAGGCATGGGCTGCTGTGCAGAAAGCACTGAACTTCAACAGGTGTTCACAAGGGTGTTTGCACTATGAATTGGAATGTGCTCAGTATAGACATTTGTAGGGGGAAAAAAAGAAAAAAATCATGTAGTAACCCACCACTCAGAAACTTTAACATTGTCAAATATTTTCCCCTCCGTCTGTCTCCCCCTTTCCCATTCTGAGTGTTCCATGTATTTACATTTCTATATATTCTTACAGTAATAGAATAATGTTTTCTTTCCTGCATTTTAATTTAATTTTATACATGGATATTTTCCAATAACGAAATAGTCTTTGAAGGCATAACTTTCATATTCTAGCATATGAATATAGAAAAAGAACTAGGGAGAATTTTAGAAATCCTTTAATCCCGTTGTATTAATGGATTAGCAAATACAGCTTACCCTGATTAAGTGTAATTCCTACCATTGGATATAAGTTACCAACTTTACTACAATATTGGAAAAATATGTCTAAAATGTAGTATTGTACTGTAGATTTTTTTCCATCAGATTTGTAGCTGCCATTTTGAAACAGACCAAGGCTATTAAGACAGAACACAGAGGGAGTAACTTTTTCACGGGTTCATAAGAACACACAGCATAGTGTACTGCTGGGGATTGAGAGACGCCAAGAAAAATATTCGTGGTGGGGGCAGGGCAGTGGTCCTGCACCACCTGAGAAATTCCATTTTATAATTCAGTAGTAGGATGCTTTGCTCTCCTCCGTAAGGTCTGCGTCAGTGATCTACTGCTACAGAGCAAACCAAACTCTCCTCAAAACTCAGTGGGGATAAAACAACAAGCGTTTATCACTGCCTGTGAGTCTGCGGTAGACTGGGCAGTTCAGCTCATCTGGGTCAGGTCTCTGATCTTGCTGTCTCACAGGTCTGAGGCCTAAGCCCTGACAGCTGCACCCTTCGGTTGTGTTCTGCATGCTCTGTGCACTCTCTTATGCTGCAGCGGGCTAGGCTGACTGGCTTTGGAGGCAGGGCAGGGTTTGTGGAGGGGAGTACTGCAAGGCCCTTTGAGGCCTAGACTCAGAATGGCACAATGTCACATCTGCTGTATAATGTTGGTCAAAGCAAGTCACAAGCCAGCCCAAATTCAAGGGGCAGGAAAATAGTCCCCACCTGTTGCTGAAAGGAGCTACAGAGTCACATTGCAAAAGTGAGTAGATAAAAGGAAGGAATAATGTGGCCATTATTTTATTTTATTTTTTTTAGATTTTATTTATTTATTTGACAGAGAGAGACAGGGAGAGAGGGAACACAAGCAAGGAGAGTATAAGAGGGGGAAGCAGGCTTCCCGCCGAGCAGGGAGCCTAATGCGGGGCTCGATCCCAGGACCCCGAGATCATGACCTGAGCCAAAGGCAGACACTTAACAGACGCTTAACGCTGAGCCACCCAGGCGCCCCTAATGTGGCCATTATTAAAAACAATCTACCAGGAGATCCTAATTTCTTCTAATGGGAATTATATAACTGATATCTATCTTTTTGCCTTGGTTTTTAAGCTGCATTGTAAACTTCATATTTATATCTATAGTTATTGTATATATAATTAAATAAATACAACCGAGTGATTAGAAATCAAAGAAGGGATGAATGAAGAATAGGAATGATACTATCTTCTCCAGGACTTCTCCAGGAAAAAACTGCTTCAAATTGGAGATCTGGGATGGTTTCTAAGAATCTTTCCACTGTAACATCATGTGAATTTATGAGTGCTTTCAATTACTCATCATAAAATGTGGTTTCTAGACTCCTCACCATCCTTGACTCTCCTTTAAATAAACACCAGCTAGGGGGTGGCAAGTAGTTTCATCTTACCTGCCATTTCTTATTGATTGTTAGTGACTCACCAGATAAAGTGTTGAAAAGCATTCCCAGGCTGGGCACTGGCAGCAAAGAGCACCCTGTCATTTGTTGCCTTTAAAAAACAAACAAACAAACAAATGAACGAACAAATAACAGGTCTTTGCATTTACTGTATTAAGTTTTATCTAGTTGGTTTCAGCACAGCAACATTCTACCTTTAGATAATTGAGACTTTTGATTCTGTCATCTATGAATTAGTCAGCTATTTCGGCCGGGGCAGGGGGGGATCTCAGGGTCTTACAACACTGACCACAAACAAACAGCTCTTACTCATGGGTGTGTGGGTAGGCTGCAGTAGTTCCGCTCCGGTCGTAGGTTCAGGGGGGCTCTACACATCTCGGCACATAGGACCCAGGCTGGAGGAGCCGTGGCTGCTGGAACCTGCCATCTCCTAGTGCAGAGAAGAAGCACATGAGGACAAGTTGATCACACAGAGCATTCGAAGTCTCAGGTTGGTTATACCTGAGTGTACCTCACATGCTTCTATTCCATGTTGGGCCAAAGTAAACCAGGGCAAGGAGTGGGAAGGGAAAGGAAAAAAGGATGTCATTCACACTTACAAAATACAAATATAAATACATAAGCTTGCCCTCCTACAACTTAGAATCTTGGAGGGAATAAGGCTTGGACACTTCAAAAGCCATAATATAGGAGTCTATGGTGATTGTCAACATAAATGGAGACACTTATGTATCATATTATTTCAGAGACAAGATTAATCACCACCAGATGAGGTGTTTCCAGAAGGAGAATATAGGACTTGGGCTTAGTTATAAAAATTGGGTAAAGATTTGATAAGTCAAGGGAGTAAGGAGAAGTACTTGCCATTTAGTAAGTGCAATACTTGCCAATGGTATGAGCAAAGGGACAGAAACAGGAAAATCAAAAGCTTGGGGATGGGAGAAAAACAGAGGATAGAGTTTAGTTTGGGTAATGGGACAATGGGAGCCAAGGCTGGAAAGAAAGGTAAGGACATTCTGTGGAGGACCCAGACTAGCAGACAGAGTTTGTTTTTATCATAAATGCAATGCAAGTTGTCAAGGCTCTTGAGCAGGGACTGAGTGTATCAGTGTGGTTAAAGTTTTGGAGAAATTAATTTGGCAAATACAGTGGAGAGGAAAGGGATGGGAAGAAGGTAGTCTACCCAGTCTCTATTGCAGCATTCCAGTTCTGAAGTGATGAGAGCTACAGTAGAGTATGGTCAATGACAGTATAGCGAAGGAGGATAAAGACATAGGGAAGGAGGCATCCATAGAACTTCATAACAAGTTCTGACTCTTCCTAGAGTCAGATTTTCTCAAACATTGTCTGGGCCCTAAATGTAGGTGAGTAGGAGGGGAAAGGCATTTTATAGTGGCCTGGCATCTCTTCTTATAGAAGGCAACTACTTCGGTGCCAAGGGTCATCGCTATCACAGATCAGTACTGGCCTTGTAAGGTGAATATGTGACAAGAAGGAGTGTATAGATATGGGAAGAGAAAAACATAATAGAAACACATATAAGCATATCCATGGGAAATTATTTAGATACTTTTCCTACCAAAGCTTGCCTTATTATTCAAGGCTTGATTCAAGTTCCATCTACTTGAAGGAGCCAATTTCTCTTATGGGCATACATTCCAATAAGATCGAATCTAGGCTGGCCTCTTGGATGCTACCGGGGGGAGTGCCATTTAAGCTAAGGTTTTAGCTAAGACATAAAAGATAAGTTAGCCAGAAAAGAGGTTGGGGGAAAGAGCCTCCAAGGGGCTTTCCAAATGGAGAACTGCTGGTGACAAGGCCCTGAGTTTGGGGAAAGAGCTTGGCATATTCGAAAACAAAAATGCTGAAGTATGGAAAGGAAAGAGTGGCACAAGATAGGATTAGAGAAAGAGATAGGGGAACCAAGGCTTTGTAAGCTATATTAAGAAATTTGAATTCTGTAAGAAAAGCCATCATGGGATTTTTCAAGTTGGCAAACACATGATCTGCTTTGAAATTGAAAAAAAAAATCCCACTCAAACTGTTGTATGGAGAATGGATTAAAGGGGAATTAAAGGCAGGGTACCTGGCTGCCTTAGTTGGTAGGGCATGCAACTCTTGATCTCGGGACTGTGAGTTCAAGCCCCTTGTTGGGTGTAGAGGTTACTAAAAAAATAAGTATATTTTTAAAAAGGGGGGCAATTAAGAGCTTAAGTGAGGCAGCCATTGGGGACTCTACTGCAATAATCCAAATGAGAAAAAGTGGGGATGGTATGAGATGGAGAGAAGTTGATGAGACTTGAGGAATATTTAGCAAGAAGAATCAACAAGGCTTGAGGACCAGGTGTGGGGGTTGAGGGAGAAGGCAACATCAAAGATGACTCCTAGCTCTCTGACATATGCCAATTCTAGAAAAAAATGGCAGGTTTGAGGAGAAAGATGATGAGTTGGTTCTGAATATAACTAGTTTGCAGAACTTATCAGACCTCCAAGTGGAATGTCAAGTGAGGACCATACACGTGGGTCTGGAACGTACAAGAGAGGTGTGGGCAGGATACACAGGTGTGGACAGGACACCCATGTAGAAGCCCTTCACATCTAGAAGGAAATTGAAGCTGTGGGTGAAGTCATTGCAGGACAGCGTGCGAAATGTAGGTAAAACTGACCAACATCTGGACCCTGACAACCTTTAACGTTGAACAGTTTGGCCGTGGAGTGAGGCAGCGATGAAGAAAGAGTACCATAGAGGTAGGAAGAAACAAGTGGTGGTTGTTTCATGGACAAGGAAGAAGTATTGAGAAATGGAGGTGTCAACTGCGCTAAACGTTTCTGAGTCGTCAAGTTAGGTGAGGGCAGAAAAAAAAAAACAACGGTCCCCTGGGTTTAACAACAAGCAGGTGAGCAGCTAAACTTAGCATCGAGAATGACAACGTTCCCACCTCTGTCCTCTGCCTTGGGTTCACAGATACGGATTTCATGCAAGGTTTTCCAAGTTTGGGCCTCGTCTGCAAACACAGACTTCCTTTTAGTTGTCTAAAATGTCTAGAGGTAACCGCCAACCGGCCGGGTTGCAACACAGAGCCGGCTTCACGTCACCCCCCACGGGGCCCTACTCAAAGGCTAAGAAGAACTCTGTGGGTAGGCGGTGCAGCGGTCCCCGGCGGGGAGGCAGCGCCCCTGCGGAACAGCCTTGTTCGATTGGCCGCGCGCGGCAACCGCGCGGTGATTGGCGGAGGAGGAAGGAGGCGGGGCGCCGGGAGCTGTCTTTTCTCCCAGCTGGTACTTTCGTTTTTCCGCACAGTCTGCGGAGTGGTTCCGCGGCACCAGGGACGACGACCGTCAGACCCCAGATCCAGCAGAGGCGAACCGGGTGCGGGAACCCGGGAAAGGCAGCATCGCTGCGCCTCCGCCCACCGCTGCCCGACCCGGTGCGCAGAGTGAGTGGGCCTGAGTTTCCGGGTGCTGGGGTGGGACGCGCCAGGGCCACGCCATCGGGGCCTGGCCGCCGGACGCCGGCGAGGGCGGGCTTTGAAGGCGAGTCCGTCATCCTGGAAAGAATGCGTCCCGAATCCCCCAGTTGTCCTTCTTGGTAATGACTCGATTGCCCCTGCCAGTCGTGCTCTAGCAGTAAAGAAGTCTTGTGAAATAGAATTTTCGGCCGTAAAACACATCTGCCCCCCTACCCCCACTTTTCCTTCCTTCCCGCCCCACTTTCACCACAGTCACCTTTTCTTCTTTTCACAGAAAAGTTTTCATTTGCCTTGTGCCATCTTTGGAGAGCTGTCTAGGTTAGACGCTCACACCCTGTGCATGCAAACCCAGCAGTCTAGGCACCTCACGTGTATAACTGCTGCTTGGGTGGGATCCTTAGCCCCTCGGTGGGACACAAGGTGACAGGTCAGTAATTGCTCTTGAAAACGAATGAATGAGTGCGTAATTTTGGAATCTTAATTCTGCATCTGTGTTTAAAGTTGAAGGAGCTTAATGTCTTCCTGGAATACAAAAGTTCCGGCAAACTCCCAAATGCTATTAGTCTTTTAAAAAATTGTGACTAATACTAAAGAGTGTGTGTGTGTGTGTGTGTGTGTGTGTGTGTTTGACTGTGCTTCAAGTGTTTGTACAGGTTGGAGAGGTTATTTTTATGTGACAGAAATAAGACTCGAGCCTCCAGCACAATCTAGTATGCAGCTGCTGCTTAATGAGGATGCAGAACTCAAACTTGGTGGAGCATAATATGGTTTGCCCTTTACTTTCTAATTCAATATAAAATATACTAGATTTCAATTCAGTAAACTTACTGAGTACATGCTATGTGCGGGACACTGTGTAATATACCAAGGATTAAAAAAATAATAGAAGAAAACCTGGTCCTGGCAAGTCTGAAACTTACCTCATGCAGGGGTGAATCCTAGAGCTTTTTAAGGAACTGATGCTGTAATAGAGGGTACAGAATGCCATGAGGCACAAATCAAAGAAAGCTTAATTGTGTCTGGGTAAGTGTTAGACAGCTTTATGGAAGAAGGGGCATTTGTATCTACTTTTGAATCACGGGAGGTTTAGAGAGGCAGAAATTCGTGAGGAGGCTGTTTTCAAGCGTGAGTGGCACCTGGAGTAGAGCAGAAATGTTAGGCATAGCCAAAACACTGTAGATAATTTGGTGACTGGTTTGCTTTGTTAATGGATGAAGATAGGGTCAGGGTGCAGATCAGTAATTTTGAGCAAGACAGTGATGTGGCCATACAGCAGGAAGCTAGACCAGGAAGTAGTGGTGGAGGCAGAGAGGTAAGAGGTCTTGGGACTGTAGGAAGGATAGCATTGGAATTTGAGCCAGGTGATTGGGCGATGGTCATGTCCCTCCTTGCACTGATTACAGGTTTTGTGAGAAGATGATATGGATTCTGGATTAATAAATTCATGAATTTATTAATTGCCTGTTCCGTGCCAGATGCTGAGTGTGTGCCATTTCATCCAGTCTTAACAACCACACTGTTGATAGGGTAGTGAGCTGCCTGAGGTTCTGCATCTAGTAAGAGGTGTCGTACCCCCTCTGGCTGACGCCCTGGCCAACATATTTGCTTTTTTTTTTTTTTTAAGATTTTATTTATTTGACAGAGATAGAGACAGCCAGCGAGAGAGGGAACAGAAGCAGGGGGAGTGGGAGAGGAAGAAGCAGGCTCATAGCGGAGGAGCCTGATGTGGGGCTCGATCCCTTAACGCCGGGATCACGCCCTGAGCCGAAGGCAGACGCTTAACCGCTGTGCCACCCAGGCGCCCCAACATATTTGCTTTAGGCACATCCTTATTAAGCACCTACCAGGGTGGGGAGAGAGCCACAGATTTGGAGACTCACGTTCAGGTAAAATTAATTTGAAGTGAAAAATCAAATTCCTATAGCAGGTGTGCCAAATTTTGTGTGCCAGGTTTGTGTCCATTTCTAGGGGTTATTTGTGGTGGTAACTAGCTTTATCGTCCCACCATATCCTTCCTTTTCTTTGGAAGGAAATTCATGGAGTAGACATGACTGCATGCCTGCACCCACATACTTGACAGCAAGCATGGGTAACTTTTCCATACCCTGCTTGAAAATCCAGACCCCTTTCTCAGAGGCCTGCAAGACAAGATTCACATGTACCCGCTCTGCATATTGCCAGCTGTGCACTGGTGTAAGTCCTAAGTTATGCTGTGGTCATGGGAGGCTCTTCGTTTTCCTCGTAGATGTTAGGACTTCCTTAAATCGGTTTTGTTTTCCTTTCCTTAGAACTGCTATGCAAAAATGGACTTACAGTTATCTTTTCACAGAAAAGATATTACTTTATCTTTTGAAGTTATATTTAACAATCGTGTTTCAATTTTTAAATTATTACGAGATTTAAGGGTTTTTGTAATAGTTTTATTGTTTGTAGTGGGCCAAGAAGAAAATCTGTCTTAAAAGGTATAGGACAAAAATAATTCTTTTTGCCGTATGAATCACAAAATATAAAATACCGGTTTAAAATTCTTTGAGTTAAATTGCAAATGTACTGTATTTCTTTTTTTTTTTTTTTTTAAGATTTATTTATTTATTTTAGAAAGAATGGGCCCACAAGCAGGGGCAGGGTCAGCAGGAGAGGGAGAGAAGCTCAAGCAGACTTCCCACTGAGCTCAGAGCCCAATGTGGGGCTTGACCTCATGACCCTGAGATCATGACCTGAGCCAAAATCAAGAGTCAGACATCCAACCGACTAAGCCACCCAGGCGCCCCAAATGTACTGTATTTCTAAGAGAGCAACTTTTGGAGGGTTCTTAGGATTTGTCTGAAAGCAAATCTAATGAAATAATGTTTTCCATTTTTTATTTGGTAAAAGTACAGATTCATTTCAAAGTCATATTATGTGCCCGGCACTGTGTTCTGGAGATAGAGCAGTGAACAGCCCGCCCACCCTCCAAATTTTTCCCTTCATGTGGGGAAAACAGACTGTAATCAAAGTAAAAAAGAAAATCTATGGTGGGTTAGATGGTGATAAGTGCTATGGAGAAAAACACATCAGGGCAGAGGGATAGTGTTTTATGGAGTAAGAAGTGATGTCCAAAAAGGCTTCCCTGATATGTTGACATTTGAGCAAAAGGCCTGAAGATAGATATCTGGGGAAGAAAAACATATTAATCCCCAAACCTAAATAAAAACCCAGGGTTCGGAATATAAACAGCATTTAAATAATACATTTCAGAGACAAATTATGTTTTGGAGTAAGTAAGATATTTAAAAGAAGCACAGTGCTGGATATGCCTTCTTTGGAGCTGTGGTCTTCCCTTCCTGACCTAGGTTGTGTGCTGTGTTTCCTTATAGGATGTCCCAGTGGTATGAGCTTCAACAGCTTGACTCCAAATTCCTGGAGCAGGTTCACCAGCTCTATGACGACAGTTTTCCCATGGAAATCAGACAGTACCTGGCACAGTGGCTAGAAAAACAAGACTGGTAAGGGAAGCTTACTTGAAGATTTTCTATGCTTTTAAAGTGATAAGTGACTTGGAGCCGCATTGGCTAAGAGATGAATCTCATCGTAGCCTTTTGGATTATCTGTTGCAGAAAAATGTGTTGGTTTGAACAATGGCATGTGTCTCTCTGCACAGCTAACCATGTTAGTCATTAAGTACTTTTATGTAGTTTCGTCCGTCTGATTATGGTATGTACCTCTAAATGCTTTGGACAGGTTAGATAATGCTGACACCAATTGTTTTCCACATTAAGATCCAGGTTATAGAAAGAAGTAAGTTAAAGGAAATAATGATAGCCGAATTATGGTAAAACATTGATTAGAAATAGGAAGAAGGTTCAGAAGAACGATTACCCAACATTTGCAGCAACATGGACGGGACTGGAGGAGATTATGCTGAGTGAAATAAGTCAAGCAGAGGAAGACAATTATTGTATGGTTTCACTCATTTATGGAACATAAAAAATAGCAGGAAGATCGGTAGAAGAAGGAAGGGAAGAACGAAGGGAAGGTAAACAGAAGGGAGAGTGAACCACGAGAGACTATGGACTCTGGGAAACAAACTGAGGGCTTCAGAGGGGAGGGGGGTGGGCGATTGGGACAGGCCGGTGATGGGTATTAAGGAGGGCACATAATTACATGGTGCAGTGGGTGTTATACGCAAATAATGAATCATGGAACACTACATCAAAAACTAAGGATATACTGTATGGTGACGAACATAACATAGTAAAAAATTATTAAAAAAAAGAAATAGGAAGAAGGTAATAAAAGTAGGAGGATATCTCTGAAAACTGATATGTATTCTATTTTAAAATTTACTATTTGCTGATTGCAAAAATTTTAAATGACATACAAAGTAAAGGCCCCTATTGGTTTTTTTCCCCTCCAGAGATAATTACCATTAACAGTTTCGTGCACAATCTGAGTTCTGGGATTTTTCATGCTAATTGTATGGAATAGAAATAGTGTACAAACTGCTGTTGAAAGCAACATCAGTCTTAAAAGAAGGAAAAAAAACCTAAGAGCATGCTTGAAATTTGGTTTCTTAAATAGTTTTCACTAGGAAAGCAATGTTTATTTTGTCTGTTTAAAGTACTATCTAAAATGAAATGTATACATTTAAATCTCCCAGGGAGCATGCTGCTAATGACGTTTCATTTGCCACCATCCGTTTTCATGACCTCCTGTCACAGCTGGATGATCAGTATAGTCGCTTTTCTTTGGAGAATAATTTTTTGTTGCAGCATAACATAAGGAAAAGCAAACGAAATCTTCAGGTATGACCTGGTTTTTGCACTTTAGTCAAAATATTCCCAAGCCTATATAGGAGTTTTTTTCATTGAACAAATACTATTGAGTTGCGCATGCATTCTTTGGTATTTTTAAAAGTTTCAGAGACAGAGAATAACCTCCTTTGTATTGCTGATATTTTATAGCATGAGCAAAGTAAAATATCAGTTTATTTTGCAAACACATAAGGAATTTTCAGGTTTAAGTGTATCACCTGTTAGGTGTCAGTAATTCTGAGAAAAATGCGATGCTGTCACCTTGTTTCACTAAAAATTGTCGAAATTGAAACCCAAGGGAAAGGGTTACATCTTAAAAGCAGTGAGCTGTAGTAACAGATAGAAGCTCAAAGGAACTGTAGTGGTGAGTCCAGTCTAAGCCCTTGGTATACAGATGAAGAAGAAGTCCGGAAAGGTTTGGTGTCCCCTAGGCCTGATACAGTCGGTGAATTGGAACTAGGCTCCACCTTTCCTTGCTTTTGGACGAGTTGCCCCCACATGGAAGAGAAAGTCAAAGGGAGTCCCAGATAGGAGACTGGGCTACAGAGTTGTAGGAGTTTTTCAAAAGTACCCCTGGCATCCCTTCAGCCTAGCTACCATATTTACTTCTGTAGTAACAGAACTTTTCTGTCTCAGTGGAGATAGAGCGATCATTTTCTTGTTTCATACAACACAACCAGACTGTTCAACTTAACGTAGTTAGAAGCTTTTTCGTCCTTTATGAACATATTTATGATTTTATAAAACCAGTGACAGGGGAAGTCAGATTAAATTTACAGAAATTTGCTCTCCTACAGACTGCTTGAATATACCTGTTATAAAGGGCCGTGATTGCCAGCGTTTTATATGCTGCTTTGACAAGGAAATAGAAGAACTGAAAAGAATATCTAATTCAAAGCAGAGACCAACAGATAAATTCACTGAGAAATATCATAGATAGTTTTCATATCATTTACATTGTCTCAGGATCCTAATGGAACATAAATGGCCTCAAAAACAACAGAAATTAAAGTAAAACTGTTAGAGGAACCGTGTATGAAGATTCTTGGCTTTTTAATCAAGAAATAATTCAGGTACCTGCGTTTACTAGAAAGCTTTTGTCATAATTTATGAAAAGAATATTTTGATTTTAGCAAAAACAGCTTGTGTAGAATTTAATAAATACAAGATGAGGCTTCTCAGTGAATAGGAACAAATTCGATTTATAATATATAATGGCTTAAACATTCTGAAATTTAGTTTGTTTCTATTCTAACAATCCATATCTAGGATAATTTTCAGGAAGACCCGATACAGATGTCGATGATCATCTGTAACTGTCTGAAGGAGGAAAGGAAGATCCTGGAAAATGCCCAGAGATTCTGTCAGGTACTTTTTTTCTAACGGAACACTGAAAATTATAGTAAAATAAAAATTCATTCATTTATCCAAAAAATATTATTCAACACCCTGTGCAAAGCAGTAGTGAATATCCCTCTGATTTTATAGCCCCAGGATATGGGAAAAATCAGATATAGAGATTTTACAGACCTGGGCTTTAAGAAAGGACCGCAATCTATTGGAAGTCATTCTGTTGAGGGAGAGTGATAACACATAAACAAAATATTTTCAGATAGTGCCATTTCCTATGCAGATACCAAAGTAGGATACTGTGATACAGTAACAGAGTATCTGGGGGGTGGGGTTGTGTCTTTAGATCAAGGTCAGGAAACTTCTCTGAGGCGTGGGGCAGGGTAGGAAGCAGGCAGACAGAGGGAGAGGAAGTAGAAATGTACTCAGGAAAGGTACAGTTGGTAGAGGTAAGAAGAAGTGGGAAGATTATGTTTGGGACATGGTACCAGTGGGGCTTATATTGAAGGATCAGACATGGGAGTGAGAGAAAGTGAAAAACGAAAGATGACTTGATGGTTTGCTACTTGAGTTGCTTGGAGATACTGTTCATCAAGCTGGGGAGGACAGAAAAGACAGGAGGAGGGCTTTTGTAGGACGTAGTACATTTTGGAGGAGAACGAGTTGATGGGAAAATCAAGACCTTTGTTTTGAATAGGATCGATTTACCTCTTAAATATATAAGACAATCAAACAGGGAATGAGTCAAATTTGTTTTTAGCACCAAGATTTTTGATCATGGTTTTACTAATACTCATACAAACCTTCCTGGCGATCAGGGTTCAGATTTTTTAAATTGGCATAGCATCTGTTCATTCCCTTCTTGAGTGATGTTGTGCTTGGAACAACCCAGAAGGCAGTGAAACTATAGTTGTGAAACCATCGTACGGATTGTTCTGCGTAAGACCCTTGCAATATGAGGGGAAGAATGCCAGAGTATTTGAATTTAACTATCAGGGTGAATGCATTCTCCAAGCACTTCCTGGGGATTTGATCCTGTCCTTGTAAATCTGCTGCTTCCCTGGGCATTTAGTTCCTGGCACACTGAAAGCACCTTGCTGCACTAAGCATTTAAAGATAGGCATTATTTGTTCTCAACTCAAGCTAGTTCATCTGGTACCTGGCCTAGTGAACAGAAATGCGTATCAGTGTTGGCTGCCTGGTCTTCTCTGCAGCAGGTATGCTTGTCTTCAGCATGCATTCTGCACCTGGGAGATTTTCAGCAGGACATTTTGATAGTGTGGGATTTTCATCTTAATGCTATGCAATGGACTGGCCACTCCTGTATCTCAAAATTGAGAGGACTGCCAAGAACAGAGATGAGCAGAACAAACTTTCCACGTTGGCACCCGAGCATTTCTCTCCTCACCTTTGGCCCCAATGCCTGGAATTGGCATTGGGAGGCAGAGTAGAGGATTTCTCCTCTCCCAGATCAGCCTCTCCTGGGTATGGTTTGGGTCTTGAAGGCTTGCCAGAGTTTGTCTCCCCTTTAAAAAATGTAGGTAACTAGGGAGAGGATCATTTTAAGCCTCTCAGAAGATAACTTGAGTTATCGGTGAACACCTTTAAGGAGGTTTAGTTGATTGTCCAGCTGAGAACAGGAGAAGCAAGTCCTTCTTGGGGTTTGAGGGAAGGATCTGGATGTCTGAGGCCATCAGGGAAAGGGAAATGGCACCAAAGTTACCCAACCTATTATAGGCTGGGAAATTGAGAAACATTTCTTTGCCATTTCTCCCCTTGTTGAAGTAACTACATTTTAATAATGTATCTATTGTTCATACTAACATACTTACGTATGGAATGATGTGATGTCTGTATTTGGCTCAGAGTAACCCCATTTTGGGGCCAGAGGCATAGGGAGAATCTAGATGAAACAAGAGTGACTGAATTGACTGACAGTTGTGGAAACTGATAGGTACGCAGGGATTCAAGAAATTCAACAAGTTAAAAACATGCAAACTTCAGAGTCCCTTCAGAGCATTCAGAGAGTATGAAATTTTATAGAAACGTTGGGATAGGAAAATCTTGTTCTCATTATTTTTTGTTTTAATGGAAGAACTTTTAGAAAATCTGTTTAAGAGAATATTAAATATAGATACTTCTTAGTAAACTACCAGTGTTTTGTTTGCTCCCATTATAGCACACTAAGGGTTTTTTTTTTTCTTTTTCGTGTGTGTGAAAAAACTGTATGTATGGATAAAATTTACGTCCATAAGGTTCACCACAGTGAGTGGTGATCATTTCTTTCAGGTTGGAAGGAAAGACATAAAGTGGCTCTCAGGTTTTCCTTTGTTATTCTGTCTTTGTGATCTGCAGTGATAATAGAGTTACCAGGGAAGCGTGGGTGGCTCAGACGGTGAAGCGTCTGCCTTTGGCTCAGGTCCTGATCCCAGGGTCCTGGGATCCAGTCCCACATCCCCACATTGGGCTCCTTGCTCAGCAGGGAGCCTGCTTCTCCCTTGCCACTCCCCCTGCCTATTCTCTCCCTTTCTCTCTCTCCCTCTGACAATTAAATAAATAAAATCTTAAAATTATAGAGTTACCCTATACTGAATGCTTATTTCGGGACCTGTGCTAAGTATTTTATAAACATTATTTTATTTGAATAAATGCTTTCAAAACTGTCATTGAAATTAAGTATTCTTACCCCATTTTACAGATGAAAAAAACTAAGATTGAGCGATCAAGTACTTTGCTCAAGGCCACAGAACTAATGAGTTTTGGAATTTAAACCTAGAATTGTCTGACTCTAAAACCCATTCATAGAGAAGTCTCTTCATCTCTCTTGGGGTTTCAGACTTGTGAGATGGGATAGGAGGACATTCTGACTGGGACCTCTGACACCCATCGAGTGCCTGTCCCATGTCCCCTTATTTGGACAGCTGCTTGTTCTGTTGAAGAAAGCCTCCCTGAGCAGACTTTTCCTTAGTCTGGGGTGTGTGAGGAGCTCAGTTCTAATTAAAACCCTCCAAACAGGGTCGGTAGAAGTGCAGGTGTGAAATGAGAACATAGGAGTAGAGGACCTTCCAACTTTAATGGGTTTTGTAGCGTTTATATTTAAATTCCAGTTCACATGCAGTGTAATAATAGTTTTGGGTGTGGAATATAGTGATTCAGCACTTCCATACCCAGCTTTAGCGTTTGCTATTCCTCTGGTTTCCTGATTTTCCTGGTTTGTCAGAAAGTTAAAAAGTTCAGTGGGACGCCTGGGTGGGTCAGTCTGCCTTCTGCTCAGGGTGTGATCCTGGCGTTCTGGGATCCAGCCCCGCATCAGGCTCCTCTGTTGGGAGCCTGCTTCTTCCTCTCCCTCTTCCCCTGCTTGTGTTCCCTCTCTTGCTGCCTGTCTCTCTCTCTGTCAAGTAAATAAATAAAATCTTAAAAAAAAAAAAGTTCAAGACTCACCCTGGAAGTAGTATGAGAGTCACAAGTGTAGGGTGGTCATTGGTGATATTGTTGGTATTTTTTCAGTACTTGATGGTAAAATGCTTAAGTACCGCCTGACAGTTGGGACTGGGGTAGAGGGAGGGAGGGGCGGGAGGGGGAGGAGTCAGAGAGTAACTCTGTCAGTAACTGGCTGTGTCAGTATCTGGGCCAGACTGCTCAAGTGTGAAGCTGGAGGTTTCTTAGGTCTCTGCCACAGGCCCCAGATTTTTCTACCAAGCATTTCCCAGTGTGACAGCAGGAATTGACTGGTAGCTGAGATGCAGCTGCATTCTCATAACCAGTATTTCCCCATTTGCTCACCTAACCCTTGACAGCGTAGGAGGAAGGACCGGGAGGTCAGGATGCTTCCGTGGCCTGGTCCCTCTGTCTGGGTGGAGTAGCCCGGCTGGTAGGAGAGCCCACAGGACATGGCATCCACACCGTACTTCTAGCAGACAGCAGCAAGAGATTCCCATGCAGAGGCAGGAAGCCTTATGGAGCTGGTCGAGGTGACAGCTCATTCCGAATGGCCAGAGCAGCCCCGTTTATTCCTCAGTGACCTGTGGCACCTCCAGGGATACCAGTCATTTTAATATATTTTTAATACACACTTTACACAGATATAATTCAGATGCTTTGAACTTCTGTAATTCCAGAGTATATAAAATGAAGGAAAACTTCCAAAGTTTTCTGTAAACAAAGAATAACTTTGATCGCCTAAACATAAAAAAGATAGAACAAAAACGGATATTGCTATAGGCTAATTTCGCTTATAAATATTAAAGTAAAATCCTAAACAAAATATTTTAGTGATCAGAATTCAGTAATACATTAAGAAAACAATATATTATGACCAAGTAGGATTTATTCCAAAATATAATTACAGAATAGATTGTGACTGGGAAATGCATTCATGTAATTCATTATGTAACTAGATACAAGGAAGAAAAAGCATATGCTTATCTCTATAGTTGCTGAAAAGGGCTGACGAACTCCAACACCCATCCCTGATAAAAGATATTAAATAAAATACGAACTGATGGATACCTCTTTAGCATTAAAATATACATCTCTCAGTGCTATACACAGTATCTTACATAGTTTGGAGCACAGCAGTGAGTCAGAACAATGTCCACTATTTCCGCTATTTAAATAATGTCATATTGGTGGTATTCACCAATACAGTTAGACAAGAGAAAAGCATGAGAGGCATAGGAATCAAAAACAACATCGTAGAGATATCAGCTCTCCCTGAGTTATTCATATTTTTAACGTGATCCCAATAGAAGGAACAAGTTGCTTTCTGAAGCTGGGGAAGTCATCAGGAAAATAAACGTGCAAGAACAGCAAGGAACTCATGGGGAAGCACAGCAGTGAGACGGGCCTCGCCCTATTAGGTATATGCAAAACACTCCACAGTTAAACACTATTCAGGGTTCGGATTTAGGGAGAGAAAGACCCGTGGGAAAGCAGAGCAAATCTAGAACTTAAACCCAGGTATGTAAGGAAATTTGTGTGATAAAAGTGCAAGTCAAAGCTCTGGGGAGAATAGGAACTTTTCACTAAATGTTGTTGGACAAGTGCACAGCTAGTTGCAGAAAAAAGTTAAAATTGTATCCATATTTCACAGTAAACACAAGAATAAACTTCAAATGGATTAGAGATCTAAAAGTAGAGGGAAAAAAAAAAGTAACCATGTAAGTGCTGGGTTAAAAATGGGTGAACTCCTCTCTAATCTGTCAATATGGAAAGGCTTTCTAATAGGGAAAATCCAGATATAAAAGAAGAAAATACTGATAAATATGAATATGTAAAAATACCCACATGGAATCTGTGCTGTGTAGGACTCTGTAAGAAGTGTCGGTGCGCACAGTTTTGGCCGTGGGGCCGTGGGAGGGGCTTTAACTCTGAACAAAAATAGCACCTTTCTAGAATCTAATTTGTATGAGAACAGTCTCATGTTTACCACTCTACCACCTGGGTCTAGGACATTGTCTGACCTTGACTTAGTACCTAGTAAGTCATGCTGTGTGGATAAACCACGGAATACCTTAAATAAGGAACACATAGACGCGGCTACGTCTGAGTCTGCTGAAGGGTGAGAACTGACTACTCTGTGTGTCTGGGTTGGTAGTTACTATTACTTTAGAGTGGTACATATTCACTGAAGTCCTTAATGGCAGTGCTGTCCACTTTTGCTAGGTCTCTGAATCACCTGGGATCTTGTCAAAATGGGGCTTCTGATTCAGTAATCGGATTAGGTGCCGAGAGCCTGCATTTCCAGCAAGCTCCCAGGTATAAGGTGCTGCTGGTCTGGGGACCATACTGTGAATGTCAAGGCTTTATGACAAATAAGTACAGGGTTAATAGGAATAATCTTGTCTACAAAATTTGGGAAACCCTGAAGTAAACTTCTTATGGGGTACCATGCAACTGTATGAATTAATGGAAAATTCCAGAAATACTGTTTATAGTAGGCATGAACTGAGCCTAGTCTTTCTGTAGCCTTTTTAACAGTTTGCCAGCATTTTCCAGGGCCTTGACAACTGAGATATTCTTGTCAACACTCATGTGGGAAGCTTGTAGGAAGTTTTGGAAGGTCTGGGAGGTAGGTGGTGCACAGGGTATGGACTTAACTTTGGAGAGTAACCAGCAGGTAACTATGTGGAGGAAATGGTAGTCGTTAACTGTGCACCTCCCATTCCAGGCGCAGTCGGGGAACATTCAGAGCACGGTGATGTTAGACAAACAGAAGGAGCTCGACAGCAAAGTCAGAAATGTGAAGGATAAAGTTATGGTGAGTATTGAGTCAATATATATGTTTAGCCTCTAACTTTTTGTGAGACGAAAAGGTTTCAACTGCTCAAGTGTAAACTTGGTGAACTGATTTCAGTCTTTTACATAGTTGAGAGGAAGAGTTTTGAGGAAGTTCCAAACCATACGTAAACAAATTAGTTAAACCAATGAGCAGATAGACTTTTATGGCCCCTGGTACAACTTCAGACATTGAGCTTATCTCTTTCTCCCTTGAAAGATTGTGCAGTAACTGTTGACTTTGCCCTATCACCCGTAAACTAGATGTTGCTGCTCGAAATAGCCTTTGATGTCTGTGCTTCTCAAATTGGGGTGTTTCTGGGGTTACACAGAGCCTCAGGACAAACATGGCCCATCTTTCTCAAGCACCTGTTTTATTCTAAGACTGGGAAGGGGAACAGAAACATTTCACTAAAAGGAATTGTGATACATTTCCAATTAAAATAAAATATCCACAACAATTTTAAGATAAAGCCTGCAAGGTAATTTATGGAAGTAGAGGGCTGCTTTGGTGCCCTTGGTGGTGTGTGTTCACTGCCTTCCACTGTTAGGGCTTTCTGGGCGGTAGGGATAAAAGTAGTCCTGCTTTACACCAGACCTGCATCTGTGGGAAAGGCCTTCCAGCTGAGGGGTGCCATCTCACGGGTATCTGGGTCACACCAGCATGGATTTGACTTTGTGCTTCAGACAGTGTCTTTCCAAATTCCAGATTCTTTGAAGCAACTTTGTCCTGCAGCTTCCTAGGGAAACACTTTATTAAAGTAGAAATCAAGTGAGCCCAGTCTGAAAATAACCATATATTTTCCTCCTAAAAAATTATTATATACTTATTAAGGAAATAGATATTATTATGTATGCGAGAAGAATTTTGCAAGTGGAATCCATCTTTGAGGGAGCAGGATTGTTACCGTGGTTTTCTGGGTCCTATAGAAACAATAATCTATTTCCCAAAGTCTTTGGAAGCTGATCGGTGGGAAAATCTGTTTATGTCTTTATTTGTAGTGTATAGAGCATGAAATCAAGACCCTAGAAGATTTACAAGATGAATATGACTTTAAGTGCAAAACCCTGCAGAACAGAGGTAAGAGTTAACGTTTGAAGCAGTGCCTGTTGGCTGTCCTTTTTTTCTGTTGACACTAGATAGAGAAGGCAAGTATGGCTTCATATTTACTGAATGTTTTATGACTCTGAATTGCTAGTCTTGGCTTCTTGGTGATGCAAGCCAGGGTCTTAACCTCTGTACTGTTGACATTTAGAGCCAGGTAATTTTGTGTTGGGAGGGGCTGAGCCGTGCCCTGGAGGATCTTCAGCCGCATCCCTGACCTTTAGCCACCAGATGGCAGTAGAACTATTCCCTAATCCCAGTGGGGCCAGACAAAACTGTCTCCAGACATTGCCAAATGTTGGGGGAGGTGGGGGCGGGCCAGTGTCACCCCCTGTTGGCAACCACTGGTTATGTGTTACTCACGCTGCTTCCTGTACCTAGCCCCCTGCTTGACATAGGCGGACAGGTGCGTGAAGTGTCCTTGCTTGAAGCTTCTTCACACGTTGCATCTCAGTATGATTGCTGTAACCCTGGCGACAGTTTGGAAGATACCAGGGTTAATGTGGAGAGATTATTGGGACGATTTACTGAATAGTATGAGAGAGAGGTAGCTCAGCTACTCCTTCCTAACTGTGTACTTCTCTTTCAAAGCTACACATACACTTTTTATAAATTTTTTATCTGGGAGTTTGAATTTTGTCACTTATAGTCATTTAGGTAATATTCTGACAATGATTTAAGAGCCAAACAGTTCTGTTTCCAGTTCACCTGGGTCACTGAAACCAAGTACTTTGTTTCAGCCTGTCCGGGTTTAAACTTAGGACATTTTTTTGGTTTTGTTCGGTAAAAATAGCAGACCAAACTTTGATCTGTCACCAGATAGCATTTGGATTATAGTTCTTCTAAGTGTATGTGAATCTTGGATTTAGGCGGTTTTGGTTTTTTTACGTTTCTATTTATCTGCCATCTCTCCCAATTCATAGAACATGAAGCCAATGGCGTGGCAAAGAATGATCAGAAACAAGAGCAGATGTTAATCCAGAAGATGTATTTAATGCTCGACAACAAGAGAAAGGTAGTGATTCACTTTCCAGAATAACGTTGCTTTTGTCACAGACTATAAATAATGGACTTGAAGTTTAGAATAGAGGAAAAATTATTTTTATAACCACTTGGCTTAGAGCCCCAGTTGAGATATTTGCTTTGCTTTTAAAAAAATATTTTTAAATTCAGTGATTAAAGATGAATTTACTTCACTTTGTTTCTTCCTCTCCCTTTAGGAAGTAGTTCACAAAATAATAGAGTTGTTGAATGTCACGGAACTTACCCAGAAAGCCCTGATTAATGATGAGCTGGTGGAATGGAAGCAGAGACAGCAGAGTGCCTGTATTGGGGGGCCCCCCAACGCTTGTCTTGATCAGCTGCAGAACTGGTATGATTCTCCAAATCTGACTGGCCGACCCCATGAACTCATCAAGTCCACATTCGAGTTATTATTAGTTGAAAGGACCCTGTTGTCAACACTTTGGTTTAGACTTTAATATAGTCCAGCCTCTTCTTGCCCTGGAAACACTTGGAAAGCGCACGTTTTTCATGCTTGTGGCCGAGTTCAGCCAAGTTCTGCTGGGTTTGGAGCCCTCCTCTTCCTACTGTGCCTGTCCCACGGGATGCGTTTTGTGCCAAAACACCGGTGACATAGTCGTCATGTAACACATTGAACAGATTGAGCCCTAATGTTTTATTGAAAACAAAATAGCATGAGGCATTTTCCAGGCTTCCATGAAATAATAGTTTGGACAATTCATTCAGTCATCCGTCCAGTAAATCCTCATTAAATGCTGTATGCCGGGCACTGGCTAGGACCTGGGAACACACGATGAATGATTCTTGGTCCTCATCAGGAAGGAGCTCTCCGTGTTTAGGCGGAAGGTAGATGTCATCACTCTGCGGTAAAAGGCAACCAGTGCTCTAATGAAGGGCTGTCCAGAGTTCTGTGGAGGGGGAGGGACGGAGTCACCGGGAAAGGTTTCCGAGAGGAACTGGGCTTGCACTGACTTGAGAGTGAAGAGGAGTCCTTCCTGGAGACCAGGGAGGAGACCGGCAGGGACAGAAAGGAGAGGAGAGGCGAGGCTGGGCGTGAGAGGGGGCCTGTGGTACCCCATACTGGTTGGCTGGAGAATGGGGTGCCAGCGAGGGCAGGAAGAAGGTGGAGGTGGCAGGAAGCTGGAACCTGGTTGAGGAGGCTCTCACACGGTGCTGGGAACAGGACTTTATCCAGTGGGTACTAATGAGCTGGGCGGGCTTTTTATTTAAGCACAGGTTCACTTCTTGGGAGGATTTTTTTTTTTTTTTTTTTTTTTGGACTTAGGTCACTCTGGCAGCAGTCTGGAGAGTAGACTAGAGACAGAAAGGCCAGTTGGGTGACTGTGAGCATACTAGTGTCGTCCGGGGGAGGGCTGACAGACCAGAGAGGATGGAAGAGGTGGGTCACAGTGCAGGGTGAGGGGATGGTAGCCTGGAACCAGTTCCCAAGCGCCCAAGGACCAGAGAGCGAGGTTCTCTGAATTGCTGGTTTGTTTGGTTTTTTTTAATGAACAATTAATACTTAGCCATTCATTTTTATCCTGTGGATTGTCTGCTTGTATTCCAAATTTCTTGGTTAGAACAGCTTCCCAGCCCAGTGTGCCCCCATGGCCCTGGAGAGGCACTGATTACCTCCTCCCCACGATCCCTCCCGCTGCCTAGGGAGATCCTGGGCTGTCTGGAGCCCCCTTGTGGTCATTTAGGCCACAAGGAGCCTCTTCCACAGCCACAGATGCCCTCCAGGGCCCCGCACGGTGCTGTGGATAGATTGTCCCGGTCTCGTGTGTGCCGTGGCTTGGACGAAGTTGGGAGGCACTGGGCTCGGATCCCCCTCTTTAACGGCAAGGTGCACCTCGTGCTCTGTTTCTCCCTTCAGTGCAGAGCGTGGCTGTGCAGACGACATCAGGTGTTGCCCGTGGAAACCACACGCTGGTTCCCGTGATTCCCAGGAACCAAGGCCGCTGTGAGACGGCCTCTCATGGAGCCCGTGTCTTGTACGTTCCCAGGTTCACCGTCGTTGCGGAGAGTCTGCAGCAGGTTCGTCAGCAGCTTAAAAAGCTCGAGGAATTGGAACAGAAGTACACCTACGAACACGACCCAATCACAAAAAACAAGCAAGGGCTATGGGACCGCACCTTCAGCCTTTTCCAGCAGCTCATCCAGAGGTAACTCCAGCCTCGTTGGCATCTTCTGCGACTGTTTTGCCCAGGGGAAAGTTTCATGGTGATTCAGATGGTTTAAAAGTTTAACAGATTATGTAAGTTTTTTTAGGGCAATCACCTCTTCTCAAATTCATTGTCCATACCCTTGGCTCTTCATTCTTGTGGCCACCTAGCCTGGGAATGTGGTCATTTTACTCCTCCTTCCCCTGGGTCCAGTGTTTGTGGAGACCTGTCAAGCCTGTCCTGGTGCTGTTTGTCCCCTCCTTCCCGCACCAAGGCTTCATCAGCCTCCTTCAGGCTCTCAGATCCTCTTGCTGTACTCGTGCATAGTTGCCTCCCACGCGGTTCCCTTCTCAGTCCCTGCCTCCCTAGCCCCGGTGACGCTCTGCTTCCCAGAGCACAGTCCAGCCTGGCTCGCTGTCACCTGCTCATCCAGGTGGCGCCCCTGTTCTCCAGCCTGGCCCCAGCTGGCTCCTCCAGGGTGAGCCCTCCCACACACCTCACTTCCAGGCCGACCTCTTCCGCACCGAATCCAGTCACTTCGCCGTGCCTCTCCTATGTCCCCAGCCCCACAGCCGCCTTCTCTGAACCTCATGTCAACATTGTATCCTCCTGAAAGTTTCAGCTTATATCTTGTCATGAATTCTTCCCAGAGTTCCCAAACATGTTACCTCCCTTCCGGGTCTGCATGGCTCAGTCTTTATTCTTCTCCCATTCTGGATCGATATTTAGTTGTGCATGTATTTCTGTCGTCTGTGATATAAATTGGAAGTTCTTGGAAGACAGAGGTATGCCTTTGTCATCTTTTCTCCCCCACAAGGACCTTGCACAGTGCTTTGCCCACGGGCAGGCGTTCCAAACATGCTTAGTAGATAAATAAATGGCACTAGGTAGAAGAGTAGAGTTCATATTGCAATTTTTTAGTATGCTAACATGACATAATAAAAAATACCCTCAGTTCCCTGTGGCTGATGTCCAAACAGGAATACCTCAGTGCTATATTTTGAAATAATGAAGGATATTTCTTTACTTAGGTTTTGGAATGCAAATGTGATCCTTTTTTAAATGAAAATTAATATATGGAAATGTTTATCAGATAATAAGTATTACTAAACAATTTTACTAGATGAACAGTTTTCCAAAGTATCCCGAAATACCCATTTCAAATTATGGTAGTAAGCAATCAATCTGTTACGTGGTTCGTTTTCAACTGTAGTGAAATTTCTTTTTATTTTTTGTTTTTGTTTACTTTTATTTTTCAATTGAGATATGATTGGCATACAACATTACATTAGGTTCAGGTGTACGACATAAGGATTTGATATTCGTACATGTTGCGAAGCGGTCGCCACAGTTAAGTCTAGTTAGCGAATTTGGTTCATGCAAATTCGTGAATGAACATAATCCAACTCAGGGTATTTATTGTTGAAGGTGTCACAGGTCACTACAACTACTCTGATCTCATGTTGAGTGCAAATAGGGTATGGAGATTTCTGTGCTGACCTGCAAACCTCCCTCTATTCACCAACTTGTTCGAATCTTCCAAACCGAGTTTTAGCTTGTGCCCTCTAACCCCCTCTCCTGTTTCGGGAAAGCAATTTGTACTGCCTCAGCCTCAATGAAAATGCTAATCTGCACTTTGCTTGGAATTTACAGCTCGTTTGTGGTGGAGAGACAGCCTTGCATGCCAACTCATCCTCAGAGGCCACTGGTCTTGAAGACCGGGGTCCAGTTCACTGTGAAGTTGAGGTAACCAAGAAAAGATGGAAACCCTGCGCTTTCTGCCATGAAGTTTGCACCCCTCACTTCCTTCACAACACTGTCACGTAGCGTGCTTTAGAGGAAGCAGTTTTGCAGTAGGCATTTCAGTGTGAATTCTTATTTAGAATATCTAAGAGTCTGTCTTTTCTATTAAAAAGAATAGAAACATAACCAGTTTATGCACACACACGCACACCTGATTTTCCCCCTGTAAATGTGATGCACATTCACTGTCCCAAGGAATTCGAAAGGGCGGAAGTGCATCGAGTAGACACAAAAGTTCCCAGCAGTTTGGTGCCCTCCTGAGTAGAAGCTTGTAAGCTGGACTTTACATACCCACAAGACCACACGCAGTGTATGTGAATATGGACTCATGACACGTCTCTTTTTTCTGGTGAATGGGTTCGTAGCTTTCATCAGTGTTTCAGAGTTGTCTGTGATCTAGATATCTGTAGACCACTGTGGTAAACAAGCCTAGTGTCAGTCCTCCCTCGAAGAATGCTGTCCGTGTCTACACAAATACAGAAATAAATACATTTGCATGTGTGTATATACATTTCTTCATACACAGATACACACACATACACACATACTTAACGTGTACAGGATTTTATTTTTAAAAACTAGGGTTCTGCTATATGTGTTGTTTTGCAGCCTATTTTTCTCCTAGATAATAAACTGCAGAAGTGTTTCCATGTGAGAACATAGGGCTGTCCTTTCTCTGTTGAACTGCAAATTTATTTAGCTGTTCTTCTACTGATGAGCAGCTGGACTCCAAAGAGCTGGACTTGCCTTCAGAGTTGGCCTTAGTTCTCTCTTCTGTGGTGCTGCTGAGTTTGGTCTCCAGCTGAGGCTCCCTGGCTGCTGGTGTACAGTACCACACCCAAGGACCCTCGGGGGTGAGAACTCACAGTTAGACGGGGCGCCAGAAGCCTAATCCCATCCACCTGCCCATTAAGCGGAACAGACCAGTGAGGGCTCCTGCCAAGGGTCTCCAGCTCATCAGAGAAGACACACGCATGTCTTAGCTCAGCATTCCTTCCTTCCATCTTCCCACACCACCCTGGAATGGCATAAATGTTAACCTCTTTTTCCCAATTATGGGTCAGAGTCCTTATTTTTTCCCAACACAGCAAACATTAGATACAAGTTTTAGTAAAAAGTACATTTATTATTTTTTACCCATATAATTGGCCCAAAATAGAAATTTTGATAAAATCCATGTTGGCAAGGCTATATAGGGAAGCAGGTACCCTTACTTATATTTGGTGGGAATGGAAAAGCTGCTGCTTTTTGTCAGAATTTAGTGTTACAGTTTTGCCCCAGCAGTTCCACAGCTAGGAATTTATATGCAGATACACTTAAAAAAAATCCAAGTAGACATACATGGATGTCGATTCCATTGTTTGTCATAACTGGAGGAGCGGGGGGTTATTGAAATGCTCACCAATAGGGAATTGGCATAATAAATAAGCTGTAATAGATAATTTTTTAAAGTAATAATGACTTATTTTTCTTTCCAGACTGCTGGTGAAATTGCAAGAGCTGAATTACAATTTGAAAGTCAAAGTCTTATTTGATAAGTAAGATATCTTTAATATTATCTAAGATAGTACACTATTGAAATGCTGGTTTTGTTAACCAAACACGGACTGATGCTCGAGGGCTATTTATAAGTGATCCCAGGAGATTTAAATTGATAGTTCCCATTCTGGACACGGGGAGCTTCCCCTTGAGCTGATAGCAGCATGCTGGTGCCTTTTTAGACTATAAACAAACGAAAGAATGAGTGTTTTATGCATATGAGCTCGTAAGGATCAAGTCTCTGGCCTGGCCTTCTACCCCACCTTCTTCCTAGGCCAGCCCCAGGGGAGGAGGGGCGCTTGGTCAAACACAAGGCTGAGGACGGTCCAGGCTGCGGTGACTGCAGCCCCTGTGGCGTTATTCCTGGAATGTAGTTGCAGATTTTGCAGAGACCGGTCTTTTCTGGACAGTAGGGATCCAGAATGGGCAGGCTCTCTCACGGGATTCTAAATGGAGCAGACCTCTCCCATTTTGCCCTCCAACCCTAGACCTGGACTAGCCCTGACCCAGCCACTGGCTCCCCTCCCTGCCCCCACCCTTAATATTTTTTAATGCTTTTGTTTTGTGTGTAACATATTGGTTTAACAAGTTTCGGAGCCATTTCTGATAATCCAAGTCATTTTCCTCCGGTGTTTTGTCTTTCTGCTCTGTAACAATATTCTTCCCTGTACTCTGCGCCTTTGTCTTTCCTGCTATCAGCTGTGGTTTCTCTGTGTATTAGCTTTTGCTTCTTAACAAATCACCTCAAAACTTAGGGGCTTAAAACCCAAAAGCTTGTTATTTCTCTTATTCTGTGAGCTGTAGGTGGTCTTTCTGGTCTGGGTCAGCTTGGTTTTTTCTGGGTGGTCCAGCTTGGACTTGTTACATGTCTGAGGCCCTGGCTGGGATAACGGCCCTTCTCCATGGGGTTCTCAGGGGCTAGCCTGGGCTTTTTCGCACGGTGACAGCGTTCCAGGTCGGTAAGAATAGCAGTGTGCAAGGTCTGCTGGGGCAAGACTTGGAGCATGTACAGCATCTCTCCCATCCGTTCTGTTGGCAGAACCCAGTCAGAATCACCTGAGCTTCAAGGGACAGGGAAGTACACTCGTATCTCTTAAAGGGAAGAGTGGCAGAAATTTTATGGCCGTTACACTGTGCTCTATCTGTCTCTCTTTTGGTTTGTTATAGCTCTTTTGTCTTTTCTCTCTGTTCCAGCTCTGGGTTTTCTTCTTAGCTCTGACAAGGCAGCTTTGTGTCATGCTGTTCCTTTCATTTTAAGTTCCCCCCCCCAACTGGAGAAAGTTGGTCCCTCGCATAGCTAATGGTGATTGTCATTCATGGAACTTCTAGTTGGGATAGGAAAGGCAACTGACCCACGTAACTGTGAGTGTGCTGTGAGTGTGACCCATGTAACTGAGCCCTACCTGACAGATACATGTGAGCCCAGAACATGACAGTCATCACTGCATTGATGTAAGAGGCCAGGTTGCTCAAGATTTAACCTCAGATATAAAACTTAAAGTTGACAGTTTCCCCCAAATAATTTATTCTGGTACTTTCATAAAAGCATTAAAGATAATAGAGAATAAAAAGAAGGATTTAGCTGTCATGTTGGAAGTTCCCTAACCTCACACCAGAGCCAGCTCTCCACCACTCTGTGCTTAGGTCAGTGCCTCACGCAGGGCAGGCTCAGGAAACAGCCAGAAGCATTATGTACTTATGGTTAGGGAGGGTGTGCTCTGTGCTCTTTCCCCTCGTGAACTAGCTTACTACTCACAACATCCTGCAAGGTTGGCACTGGTAGCAACACAGTGAGCAAGTGAGAAATGTGAGGCCCGATGGTTGGTTTGCCCAAGGTCACTCAGCAATCCTTGGCAGAGCTCGTGTTGGTCGACTGAGGGGGGAGGGAGGGAAGGAAAGAATGGGAAACCCACAGGTGTAGATTTTATATTGATTTTTTACTTATACATATACTTCTGTATTTTTGTTAAAGTTCATTTCAAAATTTAAATACACATATGATTATATATATATGTTTCTTTTTCAGAGATGTGAATGAAAGAAATACAGTAAAAGGGTATGTCAAGCACTTTGTACAATATTTTATTGTCTTTGTTTAAAAGTTCTGAGCCTTTTAAGTATTTCTGCTCTGTGTTGTCTAGATTTAGAAAGTTCAACATTTTGGGCACACATACGAAAGTGATGAACATGGAGGAGTCCACCAATGGAAGTCTGGCAGCAGAATTTCGACACCTGGTAGGGAGACCGGTTTTCCCCTTTTTTGGGTTGTGTCTGGCTTAGTAGGACTTCATTTTCAATGGTGTGGCACCCAGTTCGCCGTGTGATGTGGACGGCACCCCTGGGGGAAGGCTTTCTAGAGTGTGGCTGCTAACTTCACACTGAATCTTTGTTCCTCCTCCTTATCCCAGGCCTGTTCTGTTACAGTTTTCTGCCAGTCTCTTCTCCAGAGATACTTTTTTGGGGCATAGCAATCTCAGCAGAATATTCCATAAGCCAGTGTGCACATCAGTGATCTGTTCTTGGTGCCTCTGCGACCTCAGTGATCACTCACTCTGGCCTCTTGTGGTTTCCTCAGAATTGATTGTTGCTCCCACATTCTGACCATTCCTTCTCCCCTCTCCAAGTGTGGCAGACCCCAGGAGTCTCTCCTCGGCCCATTATTCACATTCTCCTTCCCGGTGGTCTTGCCCACGACCACTGCCCCTACTACTTTGTCTCCAGAGGAGTAGGCCCATTCCACCAGGCTGTAGAAATCCAGCAGGGGATTATAAGTGGGTGGTGCCTTTGGCCCGCCTCTGTGAGGTGGTCTGACATGTTGCCCCAACCCCTGTGCGCTCCCGGGGCTGGAACCTGCAGGTAGGTTCGCTGGCAGCAATTCTGTAAGCCAGCAAATTCATAGTTGGTGAAGCTAGATCTTATATGAGAGACTCAGTCCAGACTTGGGAGTCTGACGGTACCCAGAACTGCTCTCAGGGCTCTAGAATGCTTCCTTAAAATTTCGGGGATTGAAGGCCTTTTGAGGACAGGCTAAGCTGTGCCCTGAGACTGGGGAGCATGAAACAGCTCATGATGGTTAAGGGGGATCATTCAGCAAAGCTTGCACGGGGGCAGGGAGTAGGATGTGATTCCCTGGGATCCTTCCATGTTCGCTTGGTGTCCGCATGGTTTCGGCTGCTGGAAGATGGCACTTAGGCTCATGAGCCCGCACAGGGGTCAATCCATGTCTTGTTCTGCACTCTGAAAATCATTTCACATCCTTTATTCTTTCTAAACCCTGACTTCAGTGTGATTTGTAGATGAAAATAGCAACTGTGAACATTATCATGCTGTTTACTAAGATGGTTTCTTGTTCTATAGCAACTGAAAGAGCAGAAAAATGCCGGCACCAGAACTAACGAGGTGAGTCCTTCTCTGTTTTGAACGGTCTCTAACCAGCAGGTTGTGTCCAGGCAGGTTGGCTCAGTGCGCCCAAAGGCTGGGGGCGCCTCAAAGAGGGGTTCAGACCCAGCAGGGAAGAGCAGTGGATGAGCCCTGGGACACGGTGTGTCTGTGACAGCAGTAAAAACCCAGATGACTTTGTGCGGGCCAGATGACTTTGCCCACGATGTCCCCGGCCCCACCCAGACAGCACAGTGGAGTCGCTGTAACGGGCCCCTGTGCTGCTCACATTTCACGGGTGGAGAAAGCGGGTCCTGGGAAGCGTGGAGGTTGTAGCCAACGGCACATGGCATTACTCTGTGAGCTGGGACTGGAGGCCGGGCCTGGGACTGCCGTGCTGAAAATGAAGTGTGGCAAGAGGGTTTTCTCACCCCTGCGTTCCCTCTCCAGTGGCAGCGTCTTTCTGTCCGTTTCCTTTTTACAGCCAGATCCTTGGGGAGGAGTGATGTTTGTAATGCATTAAAAATTGAACTACGGACAGAGGGCAGAATGTCTGCAGTTGCTTTGGTTTGGACCCGTTTCAGGCTTTGTGCCCACATAGCAGGCAGTCGTTACAGCCACACCCAGCAGAGGTCGTGTGGAAGAGTGGGACAGGCACCGCCTGTGCAGTGCAGACACACGCCACCTAGCCCTCGTTTTGACCTTTACCCTCACTGTGACACCACCACCCCCCCACCCTGGGGCTTAGTTTCCTCTCCTGTGAGCTGAGAGAGTGGCCTCTCCTCTCTGGTTCTAAGTTGCTGTGATGCTTGCATGAGATAATGTATACGAAGGCGCTTAGGAAACTATTATATTTCTCCCTAAACCAAGGACTTTCTGACCCACCAGGCTTATGCAGATCAGTCCTTCCAGTAACTAATCCCTCCTGGAACACGTGCGCTGTCCACCCATCTGCCTGGGGTTGGAGCAGGGCAGAGGGGCAGCAGTCAGAGGGGCTGAAAGCCGGGAAGCTTCACATCACCAAGGAACCCATTAGAAGCTGCTGTTTCCCTATGGACATTTCTCTGTTAATCTATAACCCTGGTCGTGCTTTCAGAAATCTTATCCTTGAGAGAACACGGAGAGACAGTAATTAAACCTGGGATGCGTTATTTGAAATGGGAACTTTTTTCTGAATTGCAGTTGGTTGGGAGTCAGGCTTTCTGCAGCCTGCTGCAGTGCTTATGAGGCCCCTGAAAGTTGCAGGATGTGTAAACGAATCACTATATTCCTTTTATTTTTTCCCTTTTCTCTTCTAAGGGCCCTCTTATCGTTACTGAAGAGCTTCACTCCCTTAGTTTTGAGACCCAGTTATGCCAGCCTGGTTTGGTCATTGACCTCGAGGTGAGACTTAAATGGTTCAGACATAGAAAATGTTATTTTTATTTCTCAGTTTTTATTTTAGGCATATTTACTTAATTGCTAAAAAAGATGATCTTTTTCAGCTAATACTATTTTGATGTTAATTGAATGATTTGGGAAGCTGGAGAAACGAATTCAGCTTTAAATGCGACAAACTAAATGTTCTCGTTGAGGTGTCCTATGTTAATTTGTTATATGAAGCAGGGAGACTTATTTCTTAATGATATAATGAAAATAAGCTACGGACAAAAGAACTTTACATTTTTAGTGTGCAAATATAAAATACATGCAAATTTACAAACCATCCCTTGCTTAGTTTTGAGGCTACACAGAGGTCTGCAGGTGATATTTCTGTGATTCTGATGGTTTCAAGGTCTTTGTCATCTTTTAGACTACCTCTCTGCCCGTTGTGGTGATCTCCAACGTCAGCCAGCTCCCGAGTGGTTGGGCCTCCATCCTCTGGTACAACATGCTGGTGACAGAACCCCGGGTATGGAAAACACATCTGCTCTTGCATAGCCGTTAACCAAAGACCCCATCGTCTGGCTTCTGCACATCTCATAGAGCCCCTCAGGGCCAGATGTTGGGGGAAAAGTGACATAACTCCAGTGGCTTTGTTAAGGATTTTGAGTAATTTTGGAAAAGGGAAGCATATATATGTATTAGAAGTGAGAATTATGATTCTCCTTCTATATGAATAAGCTCAGGCAATAGATCTCCTATAACTTTTACTGTGGAAGAGTTCATTTATTGCTTTTCTTTTAAAAAAGTGTATATATCTGCTAAACAAGCACGCTGCATTCTTAAGTGTGGATACTCACTGTTGATTAATCACGGCTGATTCTCATTATTCCCTGCACTGACATTCTAGAAAGTCACTGTGAACGCTGAGTCAGCAAATGCTGAACGATTGCTACCGAACCTATCCATACGTGGCCTTGTTTATGTGTGCTTCTGTTTAAAGACACCTTATCTGATATATCTGTTGATGTATTAACATTGAGCTCACAGCCAGCAGCCCTGTAACTCATGCCTGATCAAAGCACATCGAAGCACACGTATTTTCTCCATAAGGCGCCCTGTGGCCATCTTGTACTTAGAAACATCACACAGCACCTCAGCGCTATCCTTGGGACCACTTTAAAAATGAAATTAACCCAAAAGGCAAAAAATGTGGCCCTAAATCTCAAAAAGGACCCGTGCTTGTGGTATGAGAGCTGAAACAAGAAGGCAGTTGCTTTGTTTGCCCGCTCCTGGAAATATATGTGTCAGGTGACTCCAGTCTCTCACCCTCTATTCATGGGTCCATCCACAAATGACCCCCCAAGTGCCACGAGTAGCCATTTGGGGCTTAAAGTAACTTTGCATGAGTAGTTTAAATTCACGAATGTGAACCTGCAATTAATGAGAATCAGCTGTGTTTCTCTTCTGTGAAAACTTGTGTCACAGAAACTAGAACCGAGCTTCGGGACAGGTCCGGGTTTGAGTGCCTTGCTTGGGACCAGTGGCCTGAGCTTTTGGGTGTTTTTTCTCTAGAATCTGTCCTTCTTCCTGAACCCACCTTGTGCACGATGGTCCCAGCTCTCGGAGGTGCTCAGCTGGCAGTTTTCTTCTGTCACCAAAAGAGGTCTCAATGTGGACCAGCTCAACATGCTAGGAGAGAAACTACTCGGTAGGAACTTTTTCCGTATATGAAAATTGAAATTCATAAAAATAGCTCGACTTGTTTCTTTCCCCTCTTTGCTCTCTATTTTGATCAAGGTAGAAGAGTGTTAAAAAAAAAAAGAGCGCTCGTTTGGCTTTTCCAGCTGCAGCTTGTTACAGCTAAATGAAAATTATAGCTCACCTTGGAAGTAGGTATAGACCTGATAAAAAAACTTAAATGAATCATTTCCCGATTATCTCATCTTAACATTACTGAGCGGGTTTCCTAAGGGAAATGTTTTTGAATTATGTAAAATATATTAGTTGTGGCTAAAAGAAGTTCCTTGATGAGAAAGATGAAGTGTCATTAACCTTGGGGAGCAAAAAGTAAGTCCCCAGTACGGTGAGAATAAGTAAGGTCCTGGGGTCACCCGCCGCATAGCACTGCCCACAGCTCTTGCCTCAGTGGTCCAGGTACATGGAGACCCTGCCCACAGCAGGATGACATCCTTGAACTGCAGCTTTGACTGACTGGCAGGGTCCAGGCCATAACAGAGAATTCCCCTTCAGTAGCTAATCTCATGGATTTATTAGTTTTCTGCATAAGGAAATGAAAGACCTCCTAGCCTCAAGGTCAAATCTTTAACGAATGGGAGTATCTGAACTATTTCTTTAAAAATCCCCAAGCAACTTTTTTTTTCCAGATTTGCTTTCTATACAGAAGAATTGTGTATATTGCAAATATCAGTAGACTCTTCCTAACCAAGTAGCTCTCAGTATGCCTTCTCGTGGCATGTAGCTGTCACAGTAGGGGTCTTAATGCCACTTAATAAGATGTAAGAAATCACCATATTCCATTTCCATATTCCATTTCCTTATTTGGTGAGAATCAAGACAGCTATCTTTTCTGCCTATAATGGCTTCTCCGTGGTTCTCCACAAAGAGAGATGGCAGGCTCACCACCTTCTACGGCCCGGGCTGCTTTAGTTTGTGTAGCTGATAACCCCTCGGCTTCCTTCCCCCTCTCTCATTTCTCTCACTTGGCTTTTGATCTGCACCAACCTCCCTGAGCCCACGTCCTCTTTGGAGGAGGGCTGAGAGAAACACCCAAATAATATCAAAATAAGCTTAGAAAGTCAAGTGTCAGTGAAATAGATCACCTAGGGGTGATCTTGGTCTTAGTTTGAAGCTTGAGAAAGCTCTGAAGGACCAGTGGGAGAGGAGCCTGTGAGGAAGGAGGAGGCGGCAGTGGGAGGTGGTACTGCATAGACGGGGACCATATCAAGGCTTCTCCAGAAAGCACAGTTAATCAGCATCAATGTGTGAGAGTATCAACCAGGTACATACAGTCTTCCTCTTTTGGGTGTTGGCTCTTTGAGAAGAAATACAAGAGCCATCTGTCTAACCAAAGCTTCAGAGTCAGTTTCTGTTTCCTGAAAAAGCTTATTTTTATTTGGTTAGGTCCTAATGCTGGCCCCGATGGTCTCATTCCGTGGACAAGGTTCTGCAAGGTGGGTACTGTCTGGGTTTTCTGCGCTCTGGGCTCTCGCTATCTGTTGAGGTTCTCCTGTTCTTTGCTGTGGTGGTTGCTTATCTTTGTGCTTATTTTGGCATATTTGTCCCTGGCCCGTGGAAACCCTAGAGCAGGTTGTTTACCTTCCTTCAGTGCAGGTCAGTCTCCAAGTGTGAGTCTGACAGGAAGTGCCTGTGCGTGTGATAACATTCTTTCTATCTGAAATGAGTCTTCCGTTTACCCACACCGGTCCCTTGCCTGGCAGCGTTTTCGCCCCGTCCATGAGAAATGTGTGCTCTGTGCTGGCTCGAATAGCCCCCTGGGCCCATTGAGTTTGCTCAAGCAAAGGGACCATTTGGAAGGAATAATCAGACCCCACTGGGGTCTCCAGACAATGCTGACAGGCTCACGCTACTGGATTTTACTAGTAGGAGGGCAGCTTTTGTTCTGTGATTCACCCTGGAGGTCATTCGCTGGCTGGTTCACTATAGTTCAGAGAGGGAAGCAGAGCCTGGCCCTGGAAAGAGAGAGCTTGGTGTCTGCATGTCCATAAGGGGAGGGGTGGCTCAGTAGGGGGCGGTGTTAGTTTTGGCAGCTGGGCCGACTTTCCAAATTAAAATCGAATGGTGGGAAGAGGCATGGTAAGTCACTGTTTTGAATGTCTTTGTTCCTAATGTGTGCATTTGTACACTTGCAGGAAAATATAAATGATAAAAATTTTCCTTTCTGGCTTTGGATTGAAAGCATCCTTGAACTCATTAAAAAACACCTGCTCTCTCTCTGGAATGATGGGTAAGAGCCATTGATAAGATTTATTTTTGAAACATAATTTTAGCACACTCTCCCTTACTGCAAGCCTAAGACCCGCCTGACCTGGACAGACCTCATCATTTGACAAGACCTGTGTGCATCTCACCGAAATGGATGCTTCCAGGCTGTTCTGTCGGGGCTTCGTGATAGTGGAACCTCATAAGATTAAACTTACACTTTTATAGTATATGTATTATGTATTTTCAACACTTAAATAAGATTTTTTGAGTGCCATTCATGTATTCACTCATTCAACAAAAATTTCTTAGCATCGACTTACTATGTTGCTGCTAGGAAAGAAGAAAAACCTTTCTAACTCCGTAAATTGTTTTTATCTAATTTATTCCCAGGGTCAGTTGATATTTCAGCAAAGGCTTTAACTTACCAGAAGTGCTAGAACATGAAAATATATTGTCAGAGCCTTCCTCTCCAGTATAAAAGATGCAGACATTCAGACATTTTCATGGCCTTTAAAAATCAAGTGGAAAAAAAGGTCATCAAATAAACATAAAAGGCTCATTAATCCAGCAAGTATTTATTGATCATCCACAGCATCCTGTTGGCCCGGTGTTAGTGATTGGTTTGGACTTAAGCAGACACATGTATAAGCGAAATGCTACCTGAAGTGTCAAATAGGTTTTAACGCACCAAAATGGCCTATACAGTTTTATCCCATGTTCGCAAGTTTCAGTAAGCGACATGGTCTGTCAGTTAACGTGAACGCGAGAAACACGGCAGAAGCTAAGGGCACCTGTTGGCTCTCCCCGCGCAGGTGCATCGTGGGCTTTATCAGCAAGGAGCGAGAGCGCGCGCTGCTCAAGGACCAGCAGCCGGGCACGTTCCTGCTGCGCTTCAGCGAGAGCTGCCGGGAAGGGGCCATCACGTTCACGTGGGTGGAGCGGTCGCAGAACGGAGGCGGTAAGCGTGGGCGCCGCAGCCCTTCTCCCGCCTGCGGGGCGGCCGGTGCGCGTGATGCGGGGCTGCGGAAAACTGCAGACCCCTTGCCCCTCCCCCCGAGGGTTTGCTATGGTGCCAGGAGTATTTGTGATTCGCTACCTGGGACGTACTGTGGAAATGACGGTTTTTAAAGACAAGGCCGAATTCTCCCCTTTCTGTCAGCTTGGTTATCTGTAGACGAAGGATGTGAGTCAGCCTGGCTGACAAGCTGTTTCGGGGAGGAAACCCACTCTGGAGGCCTGTGCTTCCAGTCCCACTGCAGGGAGCCCCAGGTGGAGCCCCAGGGAGGCAGGCCCCTCCTGGAGAGGGGTCCTGTGCGCCTAGCACTGCCCCCGCCCCCCCCACCCCTGCCTGCAAACCGAGCAGTTGCAAGGTTGTCTTGGTTCTCACTTGGGTTTCTGTTTCACCAGATGAATTTATGGCAGGAAGGCTCCGAGCACCTCCGCACCCTGAAACAGGTTTCTGGGGAGGAGGCCGAACAAACAGCAGAGATGAGACAATGATGGACAGCAGAGTTCCTTTTTGCAGTTGCTTCTAGTTTGAGCTCTTTGAGGGGTTGAAGGAATCCAGTGACTTTCCTGCTTTCAGGGGAAAGGTGCAAAAACAGGAGATATTGTTCTATGTATTTTTTTCTCCTAATGAAAATTCAGGAAAACTGGGATTAGGGCCCAGGGTAGGCAGTGGATGTTAGAAACGGCCTTTTCATCTTCCCCCACGGTGGTGCCTTTCCTGAGTGAACTGAGAGAAGGAGCTAGCCAAGCAGGAGGCAGAGCTGAGGGGATCCTTGCATCCAGGAAGCCTGGGCGGGGCAGCACCAGCTCCAGAGCTGTGGGAGGCCTGCAGAGTCCGCAGAGCAACGGAACAGCAGCCTCTGAAGTGACCTTCTGGATCAGTCAGGACGCAGGATTCAAATGAAGTCATGGAACACTACATCAAAAACTAAGGATGTACTGTGTGGTGACTAACATAACATAATAAAAAATTATAAAAACAAAACAAAAACGAAGGCTGACAATAAGACCACGAGTAAATTAAACGGGTTTATTGCATTAAGGATTAGAAGATAAACTAGCAAATAGGATCCTTTTTTTTTTGTTTAAAATTTTTTTCCGTGTATTGTTATTTATTTTAATAAAAAATTATTCTTCAATCTGAAAAGAAAAGCAACCAGAAAATGAGCTTATTTTTTTATTAACTTAATCTGTAACTTTAGCCAAGATGACCCAATTAGTATTTCTTTAGCTGCCCATGGGTGGGGACATCATTAAACATGCAGGCTACCGAAGATGTTTAATAAACCTCTTCTTGCCAGGTTTACCAGTCTCAACAAATAATGACAAGTGCGGTGTTGTTGCATTGCCCTTATTTTTCCTGTTTCTCAGAAAGGATTATGATTTATTTAGAAATGCAGTAGCACGCTGTGTTATAAATCCAATCATTGTGAGTAGTTCTTAGCGGGGGTCACTCAAATCCGTAAACTCTGCGATGTGTTGTTTCTCTCCTCTGTTGTTTTGGGATAATCCATGGGACTCACTTAGATCTTCTTCTTTTTAGAACCTTACTTCCATGCCGTTGAGCCCTACACGAAGAAAGAACTTTCTGCTGTTACTTTCCCTGATATTATTCGCAATTACAAAGTCATGGCTGCTGAAAATATTCCAGAGAATCCCCTGAAGTATCTGTATCCGAATATTGATAAAGACCATGCCTTTGGGAAATATTACTCCAGGCCAAAGGAAGGTAGGTGGAGAAAGTGAATGATCCTTGCCCTGATGAGTAAGAGCACAGTTCAGTCATTCCTGCTGTGATGTTCTCATTTCATCACTGTCCAAAGGTCTGCTGGAGCCAGGGTTTACTAACGCACATGGCCCTGTCCTTCCTGTAGGTGCACAGTGCCCGCACAGACGTCACCCCTGCTGTGTCATTAACTCACCACTTTTTCTGGAATTGCTGTAAGCAGCTTTTCCAAAGATGGTATAAACCCAGTGTAGTTGAAATATAACATGTTATTTGGCCTGATACAGACAGTAAGAAATGAACAAAGAATTTCTTCTTTTAGGACTTTTGAAAAAGTCCATTTCTGGTCTTGTGTATTTATTATCTCATTACTTTTTCCACATACGGAGCGGTAAAAAGGCAGGAACACCATGGCCAACTGATTTATACCAGCCTGTTCCTGTTAAAATTGAGAGAACAAAGGCCCAGGAGAAGCAAAACGGTTCAATCAGGGTGATCTGATTAATTGATGAGATCATATTATTTCTAGTGATTGTTGTTAAGACCAGACCTGGGCTTAGAACACAGGTCTCCTGTTTCTCCGTCTTTACTGAATTGCATTTGAGAACGTTCATGTTACCCTGCTCTGGTTTGGAACACGCCAACAAAGCGTATTATTTTCCAGAACCAGAAATCTCAGTATTCACGCGGTTGCTTTGGGAAGAAGATGCCCCCAGCTGCACCTCGACAGCGGTGTATATCATACCAACCAGACTAGGACCACTAATCCACACACAGCTTCGCACATTTTGTGCTCCAGCTTCTGTAGGATTTCAGG
Source organism: Ailuropoda melanoleuca (assembly GCF_002007445.2). NCBI lineage: Eukaryota > Metazoa > Chordata > Mammalia > Carnivora > Ursidae > Ailuropoda > Ailuropoda melanoleuca. The sequence continues at coordinate 156,923,870 of NC_048219.1, read as the reverse complement.
CCTGGGGAGGAGAAAGCTCGCAGCTCGACTTCTGTCCTGAGCTCTTCTCCCTTCCCTCTGAGTTGTTTCTGCCTTCCCACCAGAATTTGAGGTGCCTCAGGCAGGGAAGTCACGGCCCCTTACAGCTACAGGACCCTAACCTGACTGTCAGGGCAAACAGTAGAATTTTGATGAAAGAGAACGTCGGTCGTCTGTCCTTGGGTAAGCTCTGCTAACAAAGTTGTACCCGATGTGTTTGCTTGTAGCCCCAGAACCAATGGAACTCGATGGCCCTAAAGGAACTGGATACATCAAGACTGAGTTGATTTCTGTGTCTGAAGTGTAAGTGAACACAGAAGAGAGCCATGTTTAAAACCCGCAGACCAGCCCCGCTCCTGGCTGCGGCCTGTTGAAGATGCTTGTACTTTGCTTTCTCATTGTAATTGCTGTTGCTGCCGTCACAGTTGGATTTGTTGAAAAGACCCTAACTAGAGATCCTGGTGTCACTGCCTATCAGAATTTTACTGCCTTTATAAAAACAAACAGACAAAAAAAAAAACAAAAAAAAAAACCCCCAAACACCACCACCACCACCACCACCACCCAAGGTTGTATTTAAGTTCCCCCCCCCAAACTGATACTTTGAAAAAGTATAAATAAAATGAACAAAAATGGATCAGAGTGGGAAAGTAGTTCTTTGCAATTGAGGAAAGGCCAAAGTGATGATTGAGATACATTTTTTTCGCTTGCTTTGATTTTGTTGTTTCATTTTATAAAAGGTAGAAAAAAAATTGGAAAAGTCATTGTCAGTTATTTGGCCTGCAGCACTGTCTTGGGGTGACTGGATGTAGCCTTCATGTAAAACCACTCTGGAGCAGCTTTATCTGCATACAAATCTCAAGGTAGGGACGAGGGACTCCCCAGATACTTCTCTGGAGCTTCTGGGGCCAGGCTCAGCCCCGAGGCACCGGCCCCTCCGGGTGCCATGCCGCCCGTCCGCCGCCCGCAGGTTTAACCAGGCAGGAGCGGTGCAGGTCCTGACTCTGGCCACTTCTCACTCACATCTCTAGCGTCCTGGACGTTTCCCAAGGGGCCGGGCTGGGGACAGGAGCCTTCCACCATCTGTACTTTTCCAAATGGATTGCACCGGCAGATGTACTGAGCCAAAATAAAACCTAAAGTGATAATTCCATCACAGGCCAAAGATGAAATGTCGAAGTTGGTGCCCACTGCTTTCACGATCTCGATGTTAACATTTCCTTTTCCTTTCTCCCCATTTTAGTCACCCCTCTCGACTTCAGACCACAGACAACCTTCTCCCCATGTCCCCTGAGGAGTTTGACGAGGTGTCTCGGATAGTGGGTTCCGTAGAGTTCGACAGTATGGTGAGTACCCCACGGGGACAGGGACAAGGACTGGTGGAGCAAGTGCTCTCTGGGGCAGCGAGGGCGCCTGCAGCCGCTCCGCTTGGCCACAGGGAATCGGAAGGAGTCTGGGGCAGAGTCAGCGAGGGTGTGTTTTCGATCAGCCCTGCCACACCGGAGCCTGCGGTGCTTACCCAAGCTCCACCATCGCCAGGATGCTTTATTCCTGGCGCTCTGCACCTTCCAGAAACTAAATGACATTTCAAATACTCAAAAGTTCCTCCTCTGCCCTTTGAAGTTGTCCTTGTGGAAATTTCCTATGTTAAGGAACTACCATGTCTCTGATAAGAACACGTTTTCCTTCGGCCTGTTATTTCAGCTCTGTGTCTGGGTTCAGGAGTGTTATTTTTAGGAAGAGAGAGGACTGATGCATGGCAGAGGCTTCAGCGATAGTGACAGTGACAGTCCCCCGCTTCACATTGGAGGACTGATTTGTGCTGCTCACACCTGCAGTGGTCAGGGGTTTGCCAAGAGTAGAAGGTTCTAGGAGTGAAAGAGTGATGAGTGTCACGACCACAATAGGAACAGGGCTGTCCACAAAAGAGAGAATCTGTTCCCTTTGGGAGAATGTTTTTCAGTAAATCAAATAGTATTGTTTGCCTGTCGGGCCGAAATCCTTCCCCTTAAAGACTTTTTTTGGTTGGCTGGGATTTTGCTGACCCTGTTTAATTTTAGGCTCTTTGCCACGTGAGGCTATTCCAGCTTGTTAAAATGTGTTTACTCCTTTAAAAAAGTCCTCCTTGAGTTATTACCGTCCTTTCTTCATCACCATGTAACTGGTGCCCGGCACAGACTGTGTGCTCAGGGGCGAGGCAGGAGGTCAGGGAAGGGAGAGGTGGAGAGAGGGTGCCACCCTTCAGACACCCAGGTTATGTATCTGTGTGTGCACGTGACATCAATAACACCTCTTGAAAGTCAAGTTTCTGGAATGTAACTTTTTTCTTGGTCCCTTTTTCTCACCCAAAGAAGCCCAGGCTCCACTCTCTAGAGACCATAGTTTCTTACACGTTCCTGATTGTTGAGAATGAAAAAAGTCACTTCTGTTCCTGTTGGCAAGTGTAAAATGAACCTTTTCTATGGGCAAGGGTGCGTCCTCTATTGGAAGGTAGCCCCCAGGTCTGCTACAAAGTGCTTTATAAACCCGAGACAAAAACGCAACAAATATAAAGCCCTGTTCCAAGAGTGTAAGATCTGTTGATGGAACCACAAAATGGCTGCCCTTCTTTGTCGTTCCTGAGTGAGTTACGTTATCACCACAATCAGCAGCGGCACCGTGAATACGTGAGACTTACCGTGTGCCAGGCACTGCACCGGCAGTGGCTTCGTCAGTCTTCACGACCACCTTCTGAGTTAGCTGTTCCTGTTATTCTCAGTTTTACAGTGTGGAGAAGGAGCCCCCCATCCCAAAGTGTACACCTTGACTGTGATCCCACAGCTAGTAAATGATGGAATGAGTATTTGAATCCACCTGGGGAGTCTCTAGCGTGCCTGCTCTTGTCCGCTCTCCTGGAATGCTTCCCAGAAAAATCAGAGCTTCATTTCATTCAAAACATCCACCACAGAGAAACTTTGCACAGGACTCACTGGGTCTCGTTGCAGTTTAGTAGGACAAAGGCAGCGTGGCCTTTGGGTGAGAAGCCTGTGTTTGGGATTCTGAATTCAGGGTTCCAACTCTTGTCATCACCATTATTCCCCTGGACCTTAAGAAAATAAGATGGGTTAGTTGTCTCCGTCTGTGCAAGCGGTGTGACCACTTTCTCTGTGCTCTTGGAATGAGACTGGGAGAGCGATTTAAATTCTCTAAATAAATGCCAGGAAATGGACACCCCCCCCCCCATAGCCATTCCATTCCAGATGACTTCATTCATTTCATTTGTAGGGCAAAAGAAGTCTATTTTACATACACACACACACACACACACACACACACACACACACCTCTCCAGGTTAAACCTTTAGAAGACTGAAAGAGCTGGGAGAGGTGATTATATGGACAAGGCACTGGCTGCTCAAAGCAAAAGTTGGATTAGTCCCCAAATTGGATGGGCTCTACTTTGTCTCAGATGATCTGTCCTTAACCTTGGCCATGATTTCCAGTCAGCACCTGCTCCTGGCAGGAGGGCACATGCCCTGCAACGGAGCAGCCTCTCTCAGAGCCGGCTCTTTCAGCCACGTCTGCAGGTCGCAGCTCTGGACCAGGGTCAGGAACAGGAGGACCGCAGCCCCTGAGGAAACTGTCCAAGAGACACAGAGCACCAGTGTTTTCTGCAGGATGACTTGAGTGTTTGTTTAGTCTGGATTTCCTGTACAATAAACTTCTTCCTCAGGGACTATGTGGAGAACCCGTCTACTCTCCTACCGGCCTTTGGTCAAAGCTGATAATAACAACAGGAACATTTATTAACCCTCCTCTGTGTCCCTCTGCTACGCTAGGCGTTGTACATGGTATCTCATTTCATCCTTCCAGCACATCCTTCTGCGAGGTACTGTTAGCCTGCCTTGGAAGGACAAAGACCCAGAGATCTAGAGAGGTTGGGTGATATACCCCAGTCACACGTGCCAGTAAGAGACGGTGACAGGATTTGGAATCGGGCTTTTCTCTCCTTTTCTCTGTCTCTGTCTCTCTCTTTCCCTCTTTCCAGAAGTCCACTCTCTTAACTACACATTTCAGCTACACACTGAAACATAGGGGCAAAAACTTCATTGTGCTTTTAATCCAAAATAATGTTCATAAGAGCCCACTGTGTCCTACCTGCCTTTGAGCACTTAGCATTAAAAATAATGGACTCATTATAGAAACAGCTATAAATTCTTAAAAATTCTGACTCTATTGTTTTGGTCACTCTGTGGCTTCCGAAATAGATATTAAAGGAATTTTCCAAAACCTTAAAGGGCAGTTCTCCAGAGGCTGACCGTCTAGTCCTGTGTTTCAGCCGGTATTCTGGGACCCCACTAGTTGTCTGTTTCCGGGGGCTGTCGTCTGCACTGGCCTCTGCCCACTAGCTGCCGCTAGCACACCCACACGCAGGAGTGCCCGCCAGACACGTCTTCACACAGTGCTGGAGGGAGACAGCCCGGGAGTAGAGCACCTGGTGGGGGGCGGGGGAGCCCGGCGGGAAGTGAGATAGGAAGTCGGTGGTGGCAGGCTGGAGTTCTTCGGGAGTGCAGCTTCCTGCCCACGCGGTGCCCTGTTCTGGCAGGAGGCACTGCTGGGGGAGGGAAGGGCTTCCTCCTAGTTCTCTTTCTCTAGTCTGTACCTGAGAGACATTCATTTATTATTCCTACTGCGTGGCCTTTAAGGCAAATTCTTCATTTCCCCCCATCCCTTCCTCCCTCTGGCACGCAGCTCAGCACGCCTCGCCCTTGTTTTTCGGGAGCAGATTTGCCACGTTGCTCTGCCCCCAGACTTGCATAACAGCAAAAAGCTTTATGCGGTCTGGATGAATTGATAGAGTTAAGCCGGCAGGCTGCAGAGGAGTAATCCGCCAGCTTAGATGATAGAAAAGGTCTCGATTAGTCCAGGAAAAAGGATAAATAGCACATGCTGAAGGCCTGCTAATTCCATGGTGGTTATTTGCTGTGGAGTGTCTTCCTGCTGGCCCATTGTAGAACCGACAGGCCGTGTTAAATATGTGGCTCTGCATTTCACGAGGGCTGTGTAATAAACTTAACCACGTTTTATCTTTTTACAGATGAATGCAGTATAGAGCATGAATTTTTCTCGTCTTCTCTGGCGACATTTTTCCTTCCCATCTGTGATTCCCTCCTGCTACTCTGTTCCTTCACATCCCATGTTTCTAGGGAAATGAGACAAAGACGAACAAATTTGCTGCAACCTGTTGATAGCAAGTGGATTTTTCCCTAATTCAGAAACGTCTGTTACTCTGAAGGGCTTCATGCATCTTATGAAAGGTAAAATTGAGGGGCCCTCTCCGTAGAGTGGGTTTTACAAATGAAAAATATCCAGATACACTGAAGACGTCAGGGCTAGAATGAGAATCCTTTGGGAAAGGTGAGAAGTTGAGCAGCACTTAAAATGCTGTGCACAAAGTCAGTGCCCAGCTGTTACAGGCTGTCGGATAGATCCCACGGTCATTTAGGGAACTTCCTGATGTAGGATAGGCAAATTTCTGTTCGGGAGAATTCTTATTTGTTCCCTCTGCTTTAAATATGGCTGGAGGTTTTCCATTGGTTTACGTATGAAATCGTTCAAAGCTAAGTCACGCAGAATTACATCAACTGTTTATCTAAGATAGCCATCCTGTATCTGGGCAGGGTGTAAAAGTTGTGTTCTCTATTTTATTATGTTTTCCACACTGGCCATTTAAAGCTAAAAGCAAATTCTCTTTCTTGGGAGAATTAGCTTTTTGTTTGTTATGGCTTAATGATACTGGCTACTATCAGTAGAAGGAAATACGGTTTCCAGACTCATGAGTAGTTTTTTCTGTTTAAACCTTAATATCCAAAGCTGAATATATTCCGCCTTTATCACGGTCACCAGTAAATGAAATTATCTTCACATTTCTGTCAAGGGAGCCAGGCTATTAACAACCGCTCTCTCTAGGCAAAAATCCTGTTACTCTCCAAAAAGTTGAAGTTAATTGTAGATCTAGACCAACTCAAAAATTTAATTCATGTTTCTTAAATGGGTTAATGTGTCTTTATTGTTATCAGCTGGTATTTAGTCTTAGTCATAAAATTTTCAAATTGAGAAGGAAAAGTAGTGACTGACAAGTAATTAACCAGGAATCATATGAGAATTCAAACAATTTGAAAACTCGTCCTGTGTAACTGCATTGAGAATTGCATGTTTTTCACTGATAAATGTGTGTCTCTGACAAATACATTTGCAAATGGTTCCATTTTCTCTCCTGTGCTTTTTCCAGACTGCTTTCTGATGTTTCGTGATGCGTATTCTGTTACTTACCGTCTTCCTCCACTAGCACTGACACCACACACGTGGCTTAGTGGGGCGGGTTTGGCAGCGTTCTTCCGCAGAACGTTCGCAGACTGCCGTCTCTGTAGCTGCACCTTCAGTTCCCCACCGTCACCACCACGGTTATAATATTACGTAAACGCCATATTTTCTGGTGGGGATAAACTTTTCTTGATGTCTATTTTAAGATTTAAACGACATGTATTGCATTAAATATAATCGGCACGTGGTGCTCTCCTCCTCTCAGTTTTTACATAAGACCACGTGAACCTGACTGGCTTCGCATTTATTTTAAATTGAAATGAGGAAGGAAAAAGAGAACATTAAAAAAAAAAAACTTTCTAACTGTCGGCATTTAACTGTTTGGTATGTTTTGGCCCTTTGAGAACAACCTGGCATGGTTTCATTTTACTATGCCAGCCAAGAGATTTTGGTTACTTTTGAGAAGTATTGAAACTCTAAAGTTAGTCTCTTATAAACAAAGTTGGCGTAAAGATTTTATAAGTTGTTACTGGCATTATGTATAGGTTTGATGTTTTTCTCATTTTTTTCTTACTTATGATTAAACATACAAACGTGTGAGTCCTTATTTTTGAGTAAGGTTGATAACACCACGTTCCTGAGCATTGCCCTTTCTTACCCTGCTTGTGGTCCGACCTGCCGTGGTGGATGGGTCAGTGGAAGATAGCAGGCAGGAAGCATTATTGGCATGAGCCACAGTGAGTGCCATGAAAAGCAAGCAAACAAACAAAAAAAGTGCTTTGGCCTTGCTGACCATAGCTGCCTCCAAATGCACAAATAATTTGGCAGTTTGTTCGGAACGTATTTTGGTACTGCTAATATAAGTTTCTAACTTAAAAATACATGGAAAGTGGGACTCTGTCTTGTCTCCAAAGCCACATCTCAGACCCACATCCCAAGATTAGAGGAACTTTTCCCAAGGAGTCACTGCGCCCATGCCAAAAGGGGCCATTTTTCTCCAAAGATCTTGTAAGCTAGAAAGCCATGGCCTTCTCAAAGTAAAAGGCACCATGTGCTGGAAAAAAAATAGTTTAATGAAAGACATAATCATCACTCAGACATAAATCTGGCAGGCTGGACTTCACTATTGTGTGAAGAGTTGTCAGGGAATAGTGCTGGAGGCTTGAATTCTGGCATCCTGATAAATATGACCTTTCTCATCTCTGTGTCTGCAGTATTTACATCTAAGAAATATAAAGTTGCTTTGTAATAAACATGGAGAACGTCTTTCTCCGATAGATAAGGCCCTGCCTAGCCATAAGTTTGTATTCATATCTAATTGATCATTATCATGAGTCACCACATAGATCTTGGCGTAAGGAAGTTTGTGAGTTTTAAGAGTACTTCTGGTGTGGTGTTTGTAGAGGGTTTGATAAGCATAGAGCTTTCATGTACCACCTGGGAAAAATTTCTCCTTATTAAGGAAGGAGATTTCTGAAATGGCAATAAATGATTGAGCTATATATTTAGCATTAAATGACCGAAATCTATTTATTGCCTGGAAGCTAAAATGGAATATTATGTCTCAATAAACAAAGCACTGCTTTCACCTCTGACTGTCCCAGGGTAAACAGCGAAAAAACTAGAAATTGTTTTTGAAAACTGTGGTACGTACTGTTTGAACTGGGATGCTGTTCCCCAAGCAAGGGGTATTTACTTGAGTGGCTTTTTTTGGTTAGTTAAGATTCATGCACTCTGCTAGTCCGTCAGATACACAGTGAGCACCTGCCGTGAGCCGGTACTGTTCTAGGTGTGTGGGAAGCATTATAAACAAAAACAAAGACCTCTGCTCTTTTGGAGCCTGAGAGGTTTTGGATCATATGTTCTAATCATCTTACTTATGAACACACAAGATTTTGTGAAACATAGCCAAAAGCTACAGATAACCTTAATTGTTATATAAAAATATGCACGATTTCAAGGAAATGGCATTTAAAACAGTTTTAGGAAGGCTAAAGATAATACGGTTTTTAGAACCTTCTAAGATGAATTTATATAGCTCTTAAAAGATAGTGACATGCTCAGCTTCCAAGTTTTGGTAAACTAACTTCAGGTTATGTGTATGCTATACTGAGAAATTAAACCTCTTACTTGGCCAATTGAAAAAAAAGTACCATACTTAAGCAGTTTTAACCGTATTAAATTTATATTGGGCCTGTAAATGTAGAGGTACCTTAACAGTACCTTTGACAGGAAGCTAATAATAGGTATTGCATTCTCATACTATGTAAATTCTGTGTTCCTTAGTTGCCATCACACCACTTTAATGCCTAGTGTTGGTGTGTTGGCAGCCTTTCCCCTTCTTTTTGTACGTGAATGAAGCAGCAGTTTTTTTGTTATTATGACTGCTTATTGGACTCAATTCTAGTAGACCTTTAAAAGATGTGTGGAGAGAGGTGTCTGGGTGGCTCAGTTGGTTAAGGGTCTGTCTGCAGCTCAGTCATGATCCTGGGTCCTGGGATCGAGTCCCACATAGGGCTCCATGCTCAGTGGGGAGTCTGCTTCTCCCTCTGCCTGCCACTTCCCCTGCTTGTGTGCTCCCTCTCTCTCTCTCTCTCTCTCTCTCACTCACTCACTCTCTCTCTTAAATAAATACATAAAATCTTAAAAAAGAAAAAATACATGTGGAGAAGCAGCTAGGGTCAAGGCTCGGGTACATGGAGGCCTGGAATCAGCTTCAGGCTCCAGAATAGAAATAAAATGCCCAATCTTTGCCCCTTTGTAATAACTCAATTTTCTAATCCTTCCCATCCCCAAACACACATACCTTCCCTGATCTTCTAGTAAATCACATCCTTTCTTTATGTGACTATAAAGTACCCCTTCCCTAAAAAGTCCCCCTTTTAAGTGCCACCTAACACATTCATGGGTGGCCTCCCTGTTCTGTCTGGTCTGTGATTCATGAATGTACTCATTTTACTATGAAGGCTAGTAGGTAAAATTAGGACGATTACCCAGCCCTTAAAAACAATCCCACAAAAATAAGATGCTCATGTTGTGTATCAGGGATAATCATACTTTAATTCTTCCGCATTTGGTGTTACTCATCGGGTGGTTTCCCCTGCGCTGGTGTGCTGCTTCCATCTGGGGGTATATATACGCGTAGCCTCTGGTGACCACACGTTGCGAGGCTGAGCCACCTATGCTTGTCTTTAAAACTCCACAGAGAGGTTTTAGCTAATTTGCAAGTAGCCGAGTTTTGTGCGCATAGTGGGCACAGTGAGGTAGGCTGTAGAGAAAGAACACGAGACAAAGAGTTCTGTATCACAGCCCAGTCTTGGGTCTCAGCTTCTTTGAGAGCGGGATTAGATTAGAGATGTCTCATGTCTCTTTCGGTCCTAACATGTCAGCAGTGCAGACGATTAACGCCGTCTGACACTATTGCAAAGCAGATTACTGTGTGACAAACAACTTTGGTAGTTGCAAATGGCAGTCGTGGCACTCACATACCATCTCCATCGTTAGAAAGCCACACACTAACCCTACACCTGTAGACCAGGGGTTTCTGGCATTGGAAGCGAATGCCATTCCATTTACCCACAAACCAGTAAGGTGCGGTAGTTGGCCAGCTCATCCTACTCAGACCTAGTGTGGCAGTACTAGACTCAGCTCCCTAAATAGATGTCAGGGCTTTGTGAAAACCACCTCTTCTCATTAAAGGAGGTTAGAACCCCTCCTAGTAAAGGACATGTTTAGTGATTGAATTCTATGGATACTCACTGAGTGTCCTAACTGCAAGATGATAGTGTCAGCTTCTAGAGCACTGGAAACATGCCTGTCCATCCTCCCACCTTCAAGGGTGAACTCCTTACAGGATCGTCATCTTAATCATTGTGATAACCCCAGCTGACACCTTGCATAGCACCTGGCTCACAGTAGGCATTAGAAATTGATTTGAACCAACTAGATACAGTCTGTATGCTCAGCAGAGTTCCTAACCCAGTGACGGAAAAGAACCGTAGTGGTTTTAAAAAATTCATTTTTTACAGGTATTTTTTTGATACATGTATTTATTATGCTGTAAAAAGCAACACTACCTGATTTCATTTAAAATAAATATTTCCCAATTTCAGAATACTTACAACTTAGAGTTTTAAGATTAGATTCACTTTGGGAGGTTCTGGAAGCAAATACATTCATAGCTGTACAATCCCCAGGAAGAATCTAAATCCCACATCAGGTCATTCCATCCCCTCCAGACAGACAACAGCATCAAATGGTGGATGGCTAACCCAGCTCTGCGGCTAAAGGGCAGTGTGGGGCAGAGTGGGATACAGCACATTGCACCCCAAAATGAGATCATGAGAATGGAGACCACCGAAAACAACAATGTATACGAAGCTTTAAATGAACATGACCATATAGAGCTCTCATGGTACAGAAAAAGCACTTACGATCCGAAAGCCAAAACAAAAAGATCTTTGGAGTATACTGATGGCAGCAGTTAAGAGCACAGGCAAAAGCATTGAAACCAAGTGTACTTGTTATTACAGCCAACAGCAGACAGCCAGAGCGGGAACCAGCGTCGTCATAAATTACCTCATGGGAAATAAGGGCACATTTGACTGAACCACAAAGATGTTACAAAATAGTTTTGATCTGAAAAAAGATGAAAACTCTCTTTGTTTCCAAACAACAGTTAGAACCTCTTTTCCTTAAAGCCTCAAAAGTGTTGGTAACCTTTAAGCCAACAAATGACATCATCTTAATGTTTCATTTTCATCACACGGAGCAAGCTGCTGTTTGAGCCAAGTTTTTTCTGTTGATTTCAGTTAAAGAATATCTACCCCATAATATCTGTGGGGCTAATGCTGTTCTCTGCAGCATTTTGCAGATACTACCTGTCTGCATGGCCTGATAGATCCGTAGGGCAGGAACACAGCAGCAGGGCTGGACGCCCACCCCCGCAGAGGCACACACGTGGGCATGGCTGCGTGCTGGATGCAGCCCAGTTAAGGAACGCTGGCCACGGTGCCTCCAAAGGGGCTGCTGTCTAGGTCATAAGAGGGCAATGGCTGAAGCCACTGACTTTGGAACCAAAATGGAAACACCTGGAGGCTGCTAGAGGGGGAAAGGGGCCCTTAGGCATGATAAAGGTTGGAAGCAGCAGTGTGCTGATAGAAAAGGGGGAAAAAAAGGGAACTTGCTGAATTTGCTACATCATAACAGCATTCCTGTATCTGAGGATTTTCTCGTTTCACTTAACACGGCTTTGAAAAAGTCCACTTGTATATGTATGTGCCTGTGTGTGTGCTTAGTATCAGAAATCCTCATTAGCAAACCCCTTTCCCTCTGAGGTATGACAAGATAAAGCATAGGTGCAGTTCCTCCCCAAGACACACAGTGGGTCTCAATTTAAAATGAGATGACCTTTTCTTATTATTAAACTGTAGAGTCCGCCAACAATTACACAGTAGAGAATCAGGAGAAAACTGGAATGATCTAGTGGTCCCCCAAATAGAACAAATATCTTGATGCCTTTAATTATGGGTTTAAAAATAAATGTTAACTGTAACAGTTTCCTACCAACATAATAACTGGTAGCTTAGAGCATTGATCTGAATTTACCCTCATCTTTATCCTGGAAACTGAAACATATCTGGAAGAGCTGCAGTAGCTCATCCCTTCCTTTTTTAGCTTGAAGAATTTGACTAATTTGTACTTAGCTTAGTAATTTGTCTCTGGTTCATCGCCTGTAGACAAATGGCATAGTTGTAGCTTGGATGCCAGATATGTGAGGCATTTTCTGACTTATGGTGGAAAACATGAAAACTGCATAGTGTGCCAGCACCCGCATTCCCAGCTAAAGCGAAGAGGCAAATAGCTAAATGTCTGGGAAGAGAGGCTGGACTAAGGGGGATATAGAAAAAGGAAATTTTTTCAAAAGTATTATATAGCTACATTCACATATATATTTTGGTCACCAAACATATCTTAAACAGATTCCCTGATAAAGTCTAATCAGAATTGGTCTATGCTACTAACAGTTGTTAACTATTTTAATTTTTTAAAGAGTCACGCCATGTAGCTAGGGTGATGGGAGACATTTAAAACATATAATAACCCTAAGTGCATATAGTTGTTCAGACACTCAAACTAAATCTACATGTGAAGTCCTGAAAATCACACTCTTTTGTTTCTAAAGGCAGCCCTGACCCATGTGGACAGACTGTACAACAGAACTTAATTTATAAATGCCTAAGTTCATCATACAAATTGAAAATTCACAGAACACACAAAAATAAGTCTGAAGACCACACAGTTAAGCTAGCATTGGTAACTATTTCTTTTACATCAAATTATACAATGCACGAGGTAAATATTGCTCACATTATGGAGGGAGATTGTTTTATTTCTATTTTTTCCCAAAGAGATCAGATTTGTCCTGTGTGTACAATGAAGAAAACTCCAGTAACACTGAAATGACAAATGTTGTAAAATATACATCACTACCAGATAGAAATACACATGTTCTTCATAATCATTTTCCACAATTAAATAGGTAAGTGATTTCTATTTTGGGCTTAAGACCGTTATAACAATCCGTCAAGATTCTTATGGACCGTTTGATTTTCTTTTCCGTTGCCGGAATCTCCCTGGGGCGTGTACTGGCCTTGGTACTCCTGGAGGATTTTAAACACATCGTGGTGTCCGAAGTGCAGCGCTTCGTCCATGGGCGTGTTATTCCACCTAAAGGAGTAGCACAACAGGGACCGGGTCGTTAGATAATCTCCGTACAGAAATGATACTCCAGCGTTCTCAGGTGCTACCTGCAGGTTTAAGGGCCATTCAAATTTAGCCATTTTAGCCGTGTTCCAAGTAAAAATTAACTGAGATGCAGAAAGGGACTCATAATTCAAAAAGTGGTCTTACAGGCCACTTGAGATGGGGGGGGAAGAGAAAACGATCTTCTAGAAATGGATCTTGTTCACATATCTCAGTGCTTATGGAGGGGAATCTCTAGTGTGGACAGACACAGTGGAATCCTCTGGGATGCCTGGATTTTAATTTCATGAAAAGCCCATAGGATCGCTCCCTAAATAAAATGTCCAAGGAAAAGTCAGGTATATAATACCCGTCACCCTATCTTTTGATTGAAAATTTGTGTTTCTGTCAATTCAAAATCACAACAAATCTCAGAAGTCTGGAAATAACTGTGACCTCATTAGGGCCCAGACACACACTGGAGGAGCGGCATCAGCCCCAGAGGGATTGGCACTGTCCTCATCTCTGGTAAGGATGGGAGCCCGGGGCGCCAGTGGACCACTGCACCACGCGAACAATAACGGCGCTTTCACTCTAAGTGTGTTTCTGGGGTGTGCTCCTCAGTGACAGAGGTGAAGATGAAGATAAGAGAAAGAGTTGCCAGCAGCGATTAACCAGCTAAACAGCCTTTGGAAAGAAGAGAATACTGTGAAACTCACAACGCTAGGAAATGAGAGTGTGAGAATCAGTTCCCTGATATTTGACAAACGAATGAGCCTCCCTGCGTCTCTCTCCACTGAACTTCTCCACGGCTGCCAGGCGCCCAGACTCCCACTACTCCCCCAACCTTCTGGTTTTCCTCCTTGTCATTTCTTCTTTCCTTTCCAGCTCTGTCTTCAACCTTTTACCTCCTTAATGGGGTCTCAGCATGGAATGGAAAGGTTTTTTTGAATAGTCTCAAAAAATATTTTTGGATAAAATTTGGTAATCTTCATTTTTAAAATCAGGTAAGTAACATTTTACATGTATCTTCGTGTTTCTCCAAAAACAGCTCCTTTTCCACACTGGCCTTCATTAATTTAGGGAGTCTGTGGCCTTGAACTGGGAGGTGGGGGGACTGTTCAGTCATCTACAGCATATCATTTTCTGTCTTTCTGGAACAATTGAATGTTAACTGCAAGTTATGTTTCTGACAACTCTTCTTACATGAAATAATACAAACTGTCAACTTTAAAGAATACACTACATTCACTCAAGCCTATTTTACAATTTGAGGGGACACCGATTCTATGAAATGGAGAAAAGAGTTGTCTGAGTTTAGCTTATATTCTAGAGTAGTTGAATACTCAGTTACCAAGTGAGTTATTTAGCTAACTCCTGCCTCTCAGATGGATACATCTACTTCCACGTTCCTAGAGGCCAGTGTAGGGCAAAAAACAGAACAAAACATTTCAATCTTTAGATATAAAGGATAAAATAGAAAGCACAAACTTCCTGGCATGTGTTAAATAGTGTTTTAGTTGGCATTATAAACACGGCACAAGGTTGGGTGGGGGAAACACTCTCGTCAGTTTCTGGCTCAAGAAAGAGCTGGTATGACCATTACATTTGGGGATAAAAGGGAGGACTGTCCCCCTAACATGAGGTTTTAGGATAGTGCCAGTAAAGGTCCTGATGAGATAACCGAAGTGTTACCATACTTAAAACACTAACAATTTTCAGACAGTGACATAACTTTTCTGCATTTCTTGCAAGCAGCTTGATCTAATAAAACCCAAACTTCTAATTTAAAAAACGGTGAAACAAAGATCTCGTAGCTAGAGAATAATCAACTTGCCCCGAACTTACTGATACAGTCCTCAAATATCCAATCCAAAACTCCTAATGAAATTTATCAAATCTCTCAAGTATTTTTTCCTTCAATTCTTAACCTTTATTCTCATTACTGATTCATCCAGTTACATAACTCCAGTTACATGATATTCAAGTCTATGAGCACAGAATTGACTTTATATATTTATATACGTAATATAGCTGTACTCTCAAGCCTCCCGTGACTGGCCATTTTGTGGACAGCATTTACTTCAAGATGAAATGCAGTTTGCCATGTGGACCAGGAGAGAGAGAGGAGAGGAGCAAAATGTATTCCAGGCAGATTTCTCCCACTGCACACAGAGTGCCCATCTCTCCTTTCTGTGCCTTCAAATCTCATTTCCCCCAAAGCACTGATTAAAATTCAACTCCACAGAGCTTCTAAAATGGATACCAGCCAAAACTAGGAATTTCAAGAAAGTCTAATATATTCGCTTTAGCATTCTATGACAGTAATTTTCTTACACATTTTTAATATGCTCCTATAAATGTTTATCTTTACCCTATGAAGTTAAAAGCCCCATAAGGACAAAATTCCTATTTTTTTCTTTTTCAACACAAAGCATTGTTTTCTTCATGCAGTGCACTGACAGACTAACCCAAAAAATTCTGAATAAGAGACCATCCTTAGATGAAAGACAGGATATGCGAGAAAGAATGATCAAGCTAGCAGAAACAAGGTTTTGTCTGTTGCCTTTGTAAGGCACCATAGCAAGTTCAAGAATGTCTCCAATATATTCATTGTGGATTTAAATATGCCATCAACTTAAATATTATAGCCCTGACTCACCAATTACATGGTAGAAGGTAATATAAGTGCTCACCTGTCCTTGGGGAAAGGGTTTACTTTGCACGCTTCCAGCAAAAATTTGACAACTTCAACATGACCTGTATCAAAACACAACAGGCAGATTTTAGTATTAAGTAGAAGTTACATCTGGGGGAAAACAAAAGATGGATGGTTCATGTATTACCCTCCGCAGCAGCTACATGGAGGGCTGTCCTAGAGTCATAGTCTCGCTGTTCCATGTCCATGGCTGACAGAGCAAATCTGAAAACATGTAAGAAAAGCCATTCAGGATCTAGAAAATGTAATACACACTTACAACATTCACCCCATCAATCTAAGGTCTTGTGAGACAAGTGACAACCGTTATCGAGTTCACTAATGGGAACTTGAGAGCCTGTTCAACCAGTATACAGGCCTCTTGAGTAAATGCCACCGCCCCTCTTTTCCTCAGTTTTGTTCTTTTTGGGTAAAAGGAAATGTTCGCAACTCTCACAGGATTCAGCTTCATTACGTTATTGTTCAAAACTCAAGAACAGTGGCATACCAAGGTTCATGTCTCCGAAGGGCAAGAAACTAAAACCTATTACTAAAGTTCGATGTTTTTACTAAGGTGCTCATTCTGTAAACTAACATTTTATAGTGTACAGTTTACGGAGTACTAATCAGGAAACTTAAAAAAATTGTTAAAGTGCACATTGTTTTAATGAGATAAAATGGACATAGACCATTCTGGAAGTTTGAGGTGTACAACGTGCTGGATTTGATACATTTATGATGCCACAGTAGTGTTAGCTACCACTTCCATCACATCATGTAATTATTTCTTTTTTGTGGTGAGAACAATTAAGATCTAGTCTCCTAGCTGCTTTGAAGTTTATAATACAATACCATTGATATAAATACTAATCAGACTTGAAGACAAAGGTAGAAATTAAGCATAGATATTTTTCCATGTTAAAATTCAGTTGCTACTCTGTACAAGAGATCTTAAGTGTGCAGTACTGTACAACCTTTCTAACCCTGGTGATCTACGGAACACTAGATGCCCCTACATTCACTCCCCCTTCACCTCCAAATGTGGGAAGGGGAAGGGATACAGGGACTGAGCAAGCGTTTGTTCAACTCCAACAAAACACTAATTAGCCAGATTCATCGACCGGTTACACTGGGGAGTACAGAGGTCTGGGCTTTTTAGGAGGTAGAAAAGGACAAGACTGCATAGAAAGACTAAGAGTGGGGATTTAATATAAATTTGTTTGGGTCATTTTTATTAGAAATGGAAGTGAGACTTTAGCCTTAAAAAAATGGCCATCTGCCCAACAGCAACCTCTTGAATTTCTGTAAGCCATATGCCGAGTTCATACACCACCGTGTTAACACACCTTCGAAGTGCAGACACGTCTCCAGTGTACGCAGCAAACAACAGGTTTATCACTGACTTCACCTGTGGAGAAAAGAGAGTTCAGGCATCCATGAGGGGAAATAAATAGAGAGAAGGTACTGCTGTCACCGGTAAGTGATTTCCATGTGCTCTGACCTCTTCAGCTGGTTCACACACAGAAAGTTACACAAGTACACTTGTATCACCAACAAGCACACACGTGTGATGTTTCTTGAAATAGAGGGTTAGGAGAGAAAATTCACCAATAAAGATAAGCCACATGAAGGAGGGAATGGAATGACATTGGTGCAGAATTTCCCCATTGGAAATTTGGGACCTGGGAAACACATAGTTGGGGAAAATGAAAATTGTTTAGAACCTTTCTTTTTTTTTTTTTTTTTTTTTTAAAGATTTTATTTATTTTTTTCNTAGAACCTTTCTAATTTAGTTTGTCTCAGTACCGTGAGTGGACTTTTATACTCATAAAATTCACATCACATCTTTGTTAAAAACTAAATCGTGCTATATAAATGTCTAATCCCTGCCAGCAATCACTGTCCTCGCCAATCACTGGCTTCTCTGGAAATCCCAGGAGACAACATTCAGTATTTATCACCTTAAACTTAAGGACTATACTCCCCTGGAAAGACCGTCTTTGAGTCAATGCCCAGGTAGTATAAATTGGCACATTCTCAGAGCCTAAGACACTGCCTCTTCTCAAAAGGGGGGTAAACTCCCCAGATTTTAAGTCACTGCTAATGAGTGCTTCGAGACTTCAAAGTGTATCTTCTTTTGACAATTACCCACTTGCTTGTCCTTAAAATTAAGGAAAAGGCTAGTTATTCTAAAATGTCATGAGATTTTGGCTTGCTTTCATAGAGACTTTATCCAACCCTGCTTTTGAGAAACTGTTGAACATACAATGTAAATACTTTAAATTCCCACTTTCATCTTTTGCAACTTCAATATTCATATTGATGATCCAACCAACACTGGACTCAATGGTAGAAAACAGGAGTTGGATTGGAGGGATGGAAAGTAGCGCAGCTATCCACCAACAAAGCCACGAACCTGGGAGCTGTGCTTTCAAGGGCTTAACCTGGACCTTTCCCCTTTCCCTAGGGCTTCCTTTTCCCTAGGGCTTCCCTTTAAATCAAATGGAACTAGCCATCACTGGACTTCTCTAGGTTGGCATTTTCATAACGTGTTCTGTAGAGACTGTGCACAGACACTCTGTGGGGAAAAAAGGGTCCTACAGTCAGGTTATTTTCTTAATATATTAAATCCCCTTCTGGGAGATTCATGGGCATATGAAAGGCTCTGTAAAGTTCTGCAGTACAGGAACCTGTCTAACTAGCTGAACACACCCCCCAAATTTTACCAGCATTGTTGACATTGCTCCAGAAAACCTTACTCTTATTCCTTCAGTGCATTAGCTCCCCTTCCAAGCCACCCTTTACTGCTCCAGCCCAGCCTGTGCTCTGTAGTCAATCTCTTACTAATCCTAAGTCCAGAATAGTTTTCTCACTGGAGGTGAGAAAAGCTTCATGGAATCACAGAGAATGTTCTAAAAGTATATAGAAACATCTCCCCTCCCATTTCTAACTGTCCTATTCCCATACCTCAATATGATACATTTTAGGAAAAACAGCCTTTTGAAAAATGTCTCCAGGTGATTTTGATAGGCATTCTTCTGGGTTATAAACCACTACTGTTCCAATTGTCCTTAACTTCTTTCTTTTTTTTCTTTTAATTGGCTTACATTGGAATCCCCAATTCCTCTTGTGCTCTTGGGACTACAGAAAAAATACTGATGGGCGATTACAAATTATTCTTCATATTTCCAGTTGGTCTCTCATCATTGCTTGACAATTTTTCTTGATTCCCTTTCGTTCTGTCTTCAGGCCTTTAATACCAGTGGTGCCCCCTACAGCAGACGACCCTGACCACAGCTGTACTTAGATAACTGTTCTCACTTCTCCTTCCTCTCTTATGCAAAACATCTGCTTCTAATACCTGTTCTCCCTTCCTTCTCTCCAAACCTCAAAGCAAAACACATCCATCCTTTTTCACTTCTGAGACTAACTTCTTTATCTATTCTTTTAAACATTTATCCTCCCAAACACCTAAACTTGCTCCTTCATTTATCCTTTTTATTTCCAGAAACTTCAACCTTTCTCTCCTTCACTGCACCCTTATTTCTGCCTTAATGTGGACATAACTTCAACCTGTTTTGAAAAACCTGCATATAAAACCCTACCGCTACCCCCTCTTGGTGCATATTTTCTGAAAGTAGCTTGTATTTTTAATTCCCTGCATATTGCCTCCTCACCCACTATTACCTCTACTCTCAAAAGCTCCAGCAGCCTTCCCAAGCCCTGCTTCTTGAGGACCTCCCCACCAAGGCCTGCCCTCTTGCTCCTCGTCTTCCATGGTGCTGATGTGCTGATTACCCAGATCTTCCTCCAGGTTGTTTGCAGAATCATCTCCCACTTCCCACTGACGGAGAATACACCAAAGGCAGTCTCCATCCTTTTGCAGTATAATTTTCCTCAAAGGTCTCATACATTTTTCACCAGAATGATTTCCCAATCTACATCTTTAATCTAAATCTTTGTTCCTAAGCCTTAACTCAACAGCTCCACTTGCTTGTCATGCTGCCATTTCAAACTCAAAAATAGCAAGCGTCTCTGCAGCTCTGATGGCTCCCCACCAAAAGTCCATATCCATCTGCCTACTTGACATTGCCTCTAGAATGCTCAACAGGCTCTCAGACTTACGCACAACAGAACTGGATTTCTACCTCCCAACCTCAGTTAGTTCCTCTTATGGTCTCCCTCAATTGGGGATGACACTACAATTCACCCAGTTGCTCAGGCCAAAAGCCAAGCTATCATCCAGGGCTGCTGCCTTTGATTGCACCGGTTGAGCCCCCCTCAAGGATGCCTGGCCAAGTAGGGGTACCCAGCCTATGCTCCTCTCACCCCGCTGTGGTGTCCAGCACCCAAGTACATCCTATGGGAGGAAGGGAGCCTTCTTCAGACAAACATGCTGAGAGGCTTTGCTTATGTAAAGGCAGAACTAGCTTTTCTCTAATTCGCACAAACCTACCATATAGACCCTGGTGATATTCCTTGATTCTGTTTCTCACAACCCATGTCTAGCTCATCAACACATTTGCTCTACCTCCAAAACATATTTGGATTCCCACCACCTCCAGTAATATCATCCTAGGCTCACCTTATCTCCCCTGGAGGACTGCCATCACTTCCTAACTGTTCATTCCTTTCCACCAACTCTGTCGCCACGGGGATCTTTTGAAAACATAGGTCATAGCACTCCCAGTGACCTCCCATCATACCAGAATAAAAGTCAAACTCTTTACCATGGCTTTCAGAACACTAAACGCCTTACTCCCCACTTGCCTTGTGTATGTCATTCCCTATCACTCTGCCCCTTGCAGCTCTCCACCAGCCAGTGGGCTCCTTGCCGTCTTTGGGCCTATGCTTGCTGTGCTGCCCGAGACGTACTTTCCCCAGATAGTGAGGCTCCTGCCCTCATGACATTCAGGTCTCTACTTAAAAGTTATCTCACAGATTCTAAAATACTGACCTCTTTTTCATCATTCCTTATCCCTTACCTTGCTTTATCTCTTCAGAGTACTTATCATTACCTGACACCATATATATTTCACATTATATAGCTGATTTTACATACACACACACTCTCCCAGAGCATCAAATATTCGAACTGTTACCACCGCTTGGGGAATTCAATTGTGATCAATATCGATTCTTCTACCCCCTCTTTTACTTCAGTTATCATCACCAGATTTGTTCAATCCTCCTCACTGGTCCCTCTGCTTCTGGCCCTGCCACCCACCAAAACTTCCCCACATATTTCCACTCATCTTCTCAAAATATTGCTTTGATCATTAAAGGTTTCTCAGCATGGGAGTATCAAAAAAATCCCCAAATTATTCTTGATAAAACTTAAATTCTTTAGCCTTGCATTCAAGATTCCTCACTCCGGCTAGCTCACTTTTCTCTCTCAACCTTAACAGAACAAAACTGGTCTTACTTATTGCTCTTGTTTTTATCTTTGTTGTCTATGCTCCTTTTTCTCCTTTTGGGTTTTGATTAATCAAGCCCTTCCATTCCTTTGAGGGCTGGCCGGAAAGCCTTTGAAAGCTCCTTCTCATCCAGCAGCTACTCTCCATGTCACTTGCTGCCAGTCGCCTGCATGGTGTTTTGTGACAGCATGTACCAACCAAGGAGTCATCAATCAGACCCCCATCTCCCACTACAACCCTGAATGTACCTTTTGCTCCAAGCTATAGTACATACTTTTTATTGCCTGAAAGCATCTTTTCTCCCCCCCCCCTTTTCATAGCCCCTCTCTAGGAGCTCTACTCCAATCTCTTCAATCAGAAGTCATCTCTTTCTCTGACATTTCCCTCACCATGGCACTACCACATATGGTAGATTTACTTATGCACTTTATCTCCTCTATCACTCGAGAAATCCAGAGTTCTGACATGGATACCACTCATATATTAACTACCCATAGTTTTTATTCTTTAAGGTATATTAGTCCTTCTGAGCAATAAATCCTTGATGATTTTCAATGACTGCATGTATGAACTATATCCCCTTTTCAAAATTCTGAATTTAGACCAAGCTAGTTTGAAGATATTTTTTATATATTTTATGTGTCACTTAATTATTCAATATTTCCAAAGGTCTAAAACTCCTTATTAAATAAGGCCAAAGAGTGGCTGGTTTTAGAATATAATCAGTTCATTGAGAGTATAATAATACTTTATTCACAAGCATGTTTCAGCTCAGACAGAGAAATACAAAATGAGAAAAAAATCAGAAAACTGTAATGTACAAAGGCTCTGTGATTTATCAGGGGAAAAAAATACTAGCTTGCCTTTGAAAAAGTTATTAAAGGGTAACATGGAAGCTTATTAGTCTTCCCATGAAAACAAAAAGCTAGCTGCAGGGCTGAATCTAGTCCAAGTCATAGATCAAGGCAAGAAGGAGCCTGATCACAAAATGAGTGCCATTCACTCCTAGACAGAAAAACACTATGGGGAACACAGGCACTGGCACCATTCAAAATTAAAACCATGTTTAAGCCAGCAAATAGCCACCTATATTTTTAAGATTTGCATAAATCATGAAACGAGCTATGGATAGAATGCCAAGAAAGAAAATGGAACAGTCAAACAGTTTTGAGATAGCAGATGGAATGTTATTTCATTTAGGGACGATCCACTTCCTGGTCTTGTTAAAAGAGTTCCGCAAGTATTCCCAGCTAAACTGGCACACCCTCTGGAATGACGAGCATCATAAACCAAACTGAAGAACCAGGACACCCTACAAGATGACTCGTGCAACTCCAAGCCAACTCTTGCAAAGGATGTGGGTGTGCTAGCCCTTGATTAAGGCTCAATCCCGTAACTCCCCAATGGATACTTGGGTTATGTTACTTTTAAAATACCTGTCAAGAAGGCCAGTGCAGAAAACAGTGAGTTCACAGTAACTGTTGAGACAGAGTCATCTGCTGTGATGAATCAATCACTCCTCAGTACAAAGGAGTGGAACATACACAGTTCAACAGTAGCCTATATAAATGAAGGGCTCTGATGTTTAATGTATGCTTCCCCGTAGTAAAGACAAACTTCACTTGGGCATGTAGCCACTAAAAATTCATAAATTAAATGTTAACCAGCTTTCCCTTCATGCTGCACATTTTCCAGTACTACTACATTTTCCTTATCAAATCTCTGTGTCAGAACCTGCCAGAACCAGTCAACCTTATCCTAGTTTATTTATACAAAGTCATGACAACAGGACAAAAATGTTACAGTTCACATGAATTCATTTAACACTAGCATACTTGGCATATCAAAATCATACTTTTCCCCCCAAAACAGCTAGAAGCAGTTGGAGATTGTCAATTTTACAATCCTGAAACAAGACATCCCTAATTCTCCAAACCTATCATTCTATTCATTTTAAGCCGTTTAAAAGTTGAATTGTGTGACCTTTTGTCTCCTTTTCCCAAATGCCTCAATTCTGTACAAGCAGCAATTAGAATTACGTAATATCACTTTACATTTATGTAGTGAACCGCCTTGAAAAATACAACATTTAAAAAAGTTGTAACTGTTTTTAAACATTTCTGATAGGCCGGTTGTAAAAGAAAATTATAGGCATATTTTATTTATTACTACCACTGAGGTTAAGGGCCTTGGCTCAAGGTCATATAGCATATGAATTAGTAATGTCGCTGGGCTACCTTCTCAATTCTGTACAACTAGACCATGGTGACATGAGTCCTTAATAGACCACAGACTATTATCCAAAAGACAGAAGAAAACCAAAGGATTAAATGGCAATTTAGCTCTAATCCGTAAAGGTCCTTTGCTAAATATCAAAAGAAAGGAGGGGAGGCTGGGAGGGAAAGGTTGGAGAGGAGAGACAAAGAGGGAAGAAGGGAGGCAGGATTGATTCATTAGCTTTATTCCAAGTATGTTATTTCCAGCTCTGTTACCAACTGCGACACTGTGGCTACCCGGGTTTTCCCTCGTTAACTTCTGTCTTCATACAAAAACTAATGCAGCCCTTTTGGAAAGGCTTTAATGAAAAAAAAAGCAGGTGACTGAAAAACCACCCTGCCGTTCCTACCACTTCTAGTTTGGTGTAAGCAGCTCTCTCATTTCCAGCTCACTACAGTATCTGTTGCCATGGAACGGATACTCTCCGTCATCTGTTAAATAAACCATCATCACTCCAGATCCAATTTTGTTTTAAAAGCTTCACACCAACTTGGCCTTTTAGAGCCTTTAAATGAAAATAAGTTTTCAGCCTTCTTTCATAAATATTTTTCTTAAGGTCAGATTAAGAAATGCGAACCTATTATAGTATAGCTGAAGAAAAATATTAAGTTGTCAGCAAATGTAAATTAATCTCTTACCAACAAGGGTAGAAATATAAACCTGCAGAATGTGTATGTGAGCAAAGATATTTCCTCTTTCCCTTATTTAATATTCATATAAATATTATATGGACATGAAAAAAAATTATAGTACTTTTGTGATTAGAAAGTGGAAGATGAGTATGAGCCTACATGCTCCTAAGCTTTTCCACTGACTTACTCAGACACAACTATTAATCTGCTATATACAGACAAAATTAATCCAAACTGACATGATCAGAGGACTAGAGAAAATCCTTCAAGGGAATAAACAGTCCAGCAACTTCATGACATTTCCACATTTTTACACAAATGCAGGAGGTGCTCATACAATAATTTTAATAGAGAAGAATAAATTGAACAGAAAATTTTACTCTAAAGAGGAGCATAGAAATTTCACTTACAAAATACAACCTCAAAATGGCAGCTCCAAATACTGCATTCTGCTTGATTAAAGAATAAACTCTTCTAAGCATACCATTTTCAAAATTTCTCAGTGAATATATTAACTTGAAATAATTTTTATTCTTAAGAAGTCACGAGTATATCAAAGAAATCTGACAACCCATGAAGACAAAAATTCAGAATATACATTATTTAGAAAAAAAAACAGCCAATACGAACCACCTACTCTCTCTGGACTGAGCTAAGTGCTTCAAGTATTACTATCTGTTATTATTCAAAGGACAGGAAACTGAAGGCTAATGCATTGAAATTAACTTGAGTAAAGTAATAACGCTGGTAAGTGGCAGAGTGAGAGCTCATGCCCAGTCTGACTGAGGCTCGCTGGGGTCAGTGCTCTCGACCACTGTGCAGTATCTACTGGGCCAAGAGATTTCCTAACAAAACCTAACGTGAGATTTCCTCACCAATACAACACCAAGACTGAATTCAGAAAATAGTAACTAAGAAACACTTCACAGGGAAATCAGAGATACTAATTTTCTATTGAGGTGCTAACCAAAGGTATTTTGTTCTTAATTGAAAAGAAAATAGACGAACAAAACAAATCATTCAACTTGGCATATCAATGTCACAAAAGGAAAAAGGTTAAAGATATCTTCAGTCACTGCACTTAAGTCTTTAAAAGTGAAATATGAGTTTTGGGTCAATGTGAATAGAGCAAATATGATTGCTACAGCATTAGCAGCAAATAAACAACTTCTTATCTCAGTGGCTCATGTTATTCTGGTAAATGCCAATGAATGGCCTAAAAAAATACCAATGGGCCCATTAGCAACCCTCCTTTTATATCCAGGCATAAAAGTAGCTAACAACGTGTCTTTGTGTGGCATGACAAACGGCATTCCTAATTAAGAAGTCAGCAACAAAGAGGAGGAAAATTGAAATAAGCAAGGGCAAAGGCAGCTATTTCCCTGAAGAACAGAAGTGCGTTTTCCATGTGGCAAATCGAAGAGTATTTATATGGCACAGACACAACTATCAAAGTTTCATATTCACTATCTTCCCGGCTCTTTCTCTCTTATCCAAATATTTGTAAAACTCCATGAAGATTTGTTTGTTTGTTTTTAAATCACTAATTGGTTTAGTCCGCTATTTTATTTTCTTATTTAATAATATTTTTTATTATATTATGTTAGTCACCATACAGTACATCCCTAGTTTTTGATGTAGTGTTCCATGAAGACTTGTTAACATTAGCATGTTCAGAGGGATGACAAGGTGCCACACCCCTGGCATGATAAAGTGTCATTTTCATTTACAATTCCTATTAACTAAAAAAAAACAAGCAGGTAAAACCCCAAAGGTTCAAAGAAACTAAAAGCAAAGAATAAGACAGAGAAGAAAATGGTCACCAAATGCTTGTATGTAATACTTTAAAACGAACAAACAAAACAGGGTCAGGGCAAATAGAATCAAAAGATTCTCACACTTTCTGGTAGAAATTAAAAATAAATATACACAAGTTCCCCGAAAAGAGACGGGGCTCTCTTTCTGCCAAGAAACAAAACAAAGATTTGGCAGCTACAGAGACAGAATCACGTCTTCAATTTAAAGGACCGATCTCTCCTTCGCAAGCCCTAAATGTTGCTACAACAAAGCAAGGCACAGGGACACGAATATTCTATAGTTATTCCAACCATGATACATTCTTACTGACTGCTTTGATTTTAGAAAGAAATTTCTCATCTCCAGAGAGCCATACTTAATTCTCTACATTCTTTAATGTTTATTTTACAGTTCTTCTGTGCAAAGTCTGAAATGCCGCCTTTATGAACAACACACAGAACAGGCACAGTAACATCTGTTTCTCTAGTGCTGTGCACTTTTCAAAGCACTTTCACAGGCATTGTAATATCATCAAATTGTGCTAACAGTTTCCTCCAGGACATCATACAAGAAACTGCTGGAGAATAGGATATTTTTAAGACCCTTAAAAATAATGCAATATAACACCGTATGAAAAAAATATATATATAAATAGGCCAAAAAAAAATCACTCCAGCACCATTCTCAGGGCCTTATCATGAGACTGTTTAGCATGTATCTGTATTTTAACATTTATAATTCTTACCAGTAATATTTTATGTGAAGCAAGGAGGATGGACATGGCAACATTATACACAGAACTCATCTGTTAGTGTAATCTATATTAGTTGAAAATTCTTTAAGTAGGATCAAATTCTAAAAGAAAAAAGCCTAAATGTACGTCTTCTATGTAGGGAGGGTCTAAAGTAGATTCTCGAGCCTACTGTTAAAATCACTATCTGCCAAATGCTCTAAAATCCCTTGCCTGATCTTCTGCAGCTCCTGAACCTAAATTTGGAATGCGGCTATAGGATAATGGGGGAGGGGGGTGGGAGGCAACAGATTAGCATCCCTGCAAATCCGCGGTTACCAACCTCAGTTGTAGTCTGACAATGTTGCTGTATTTTCTTCAGCTCTGCCCCACTCTCCAAGAACAAACATTTCCTATCTTCTATATGCCCTGAAACCGCATAGCCTCCCTCCAACTCCACAACTCATTCTCAGCACAAAGCCTCCTTTCATACTCTTCAGGAAAATGGAAACCAATGGGCAGAAAGTTCAACTTCTCCTACCATGCCTGCAAACCTACCTACCTGCCTGCCTCTCGATGTCCTATTTTATTGGAAGAGATGTTTCTCCTCCCACCAAACCTAATCCTCCACTTGTGCTGAGAGCTCCATTTCTTTCCAGAGACATCATTTTATTGGTCATTTCCACTCTCCTGTATCTAATTCAAGTCCTCCTTCTTTACTGGGTCTTTTCTATCAGCAGCCAAACCTGCTCTGCTTCAATAGTTCTTTGACCTTTAAATCTCAAAGCCAAGAAAATCTTCTTAACTGTGGGGAGGAGGTTACCAATATGGGCTGCCGATTTTTTTATTTTCTAAGCACATACAATAAAAACAACCCAACCATCTACTGATATCATTTACTAAATAAAAGGGCATTTTAACATCGAAAGAAGATTAGGAGAGACATGATGTAAATGGACACCCCTCATCTTACTTAATGCTTATCTGCTATGGTACAGTTGACTGTTCTAAATTTCTCACAATACTCTTTCTTTGACTTCTGCTATGCTGTGCTGGATTTTCTCCTAATGGGACATTTTTCCCTAGTGGGAGACCTGTGTACTGTTCTACTTTTAAAATGGGAGTTCCTTAAGGTTCCTTCTCATTCTGCGCTTTCTCACACAGCTTGACAGTTTCAAATCTACTCTCACCATGCTAACAACTCACTGAATTATATCTCCAACTCAGACCACTCTGCTAAGTTTTAGGCCTATATCTGATACTCAACATCACTACTCGGGTACCTCACAAATATAAATATGTCAAATGGAAGTTACTTTTCTCACTACCAACTGCGTACCTATGATCCATTCCCTACCCCATCCATACTAAGAGAATCTCTACTAGTTAGGGATAGCAATGTGCCAACTAAAAATTCTTCCCTAGATTCCCTTGCAGCTAGTCTGGTCAGTAAGTGTCAGATGGGTTCCTGGGAACTTATCTGATTTAGGTATCCCTCTTTCTTTTCTTCTTCCACGTTGACCATTCAAGTGAGGCTAAAGGTGGAACAGCTATCTTGCAACTACAAGGTGACAGGCAGGAAGTCTAAGCCAACACACTAACGTTGGTTGGAGTATATCTTACAGATGGCACACATTCTGGATTTTCTATCCCCAGACTTCTTGTTATATTAGAAAAATAACCCCATTCATCTAAACCCCTACTAATCATACTCTTGATATGTGGTCAAACAGACCCTTAATTGTTACAGTAACCAAAATTCATTTCTCCCTGTACTCCCAACGTTTGCTTTTCCAGTGTTTGCCATCTTAGAAACACAGTACCTTCTGCTCTATCGCTTATACTAAAACCTGGCTGTCTACTTGACATTGCATTCTTTTCATCCACCAAATACTATCACCAAGTGCTGCCAAGCTTCATCTCTCAAACACATCTCATATCTGTCTACCTTTCTCACATCTATTTCCCCATTCTTAGCCACTACCACATCTCATCTCAGGCCCAGAACTTCAACTTTTGTCTGCCTCTAATCCATTCTCTACAAAGCAGGGTTTTAAAGCCAAATCATGTCATTCCCCTTCTTATAAGCCCTGAAGTTTCCCACTGCACTTTCAATAGTCCAAAACTCTTAATGTGGCGTGTAAGATCCTACATAAGTATTTCCCAAACTGTTCAGAGAACTATCTGCAGCAGAACCACCTGGGGTACTTATTAATCCTCACCCTTCCTCTAACTCATTCAAAACTTAACTATCACCTCTCAGGGAAAACCAACCATATCTATTTCATCCACACAAAATATTTTTTGCTATTACCTCTGCTGGCACTCTGTACATTTCTATCACTTATTATATATATAAAAATATTTTATTTCTTAAAGAAATAAAATGTTATAGATACAGCTAAGTATTCCCCCTGCACTCATTCCCCTCCTTCCCAGAGGTTAGTCTGAGTGCAGACTGGTGTGCATGTTCTTGTACTTATAACTACATTGTAGTTAAGTCTGTTGTATAGGTGTATAAGAAGTGTCATTTGGTATATACTATCTCACCTCCTTAATAAGTTAAAATGTATTACACATCTACATGTATCAATATGAACAAATCACTTATCACCATTTAAACTATTTTATTAACTATTCATTCAATATCTGCATCCCCTTCTATTTTTTTAAAGATTTCATTTATTTTTATTTATTTGACACAGAGAGAGAGAGACAGCCAGCGAGAGAGGGAACACAAGCAGGGGGAGTGGGAGAGGAAGCAGGCCCTGGGGCTCGATCCCAGAACCCTGGGATCATGACCTGAGCCAAAGGCAGACACTTAAGGACTGAGCCACCCAGGTGCCCCCTGCATCCCCTTCTAGATTGCAGACAAGCAAGGGTTTGATCATAGTCTTTAACTACCACATATCCTAAGTATTCTGCAGTATCTAGCATATATCAGGCAAGAGACAAAAAAAATATTGGTTGAATGAAGAAGCAATTAGTGAATGAACAACAGGATAATGCTAAAGCTAATTTATATAAAATCTGAACTACTCCATCAAATTAAATTCGCTAAATATCTTAAACTAATTGTGTACTGCTTAAACAAAAACTAGTGAAATACTGAGAGAGAACTGGTTCTTCGTAGGAAAAAAATAATTTGAAAAGTTATCGATCTGTATTTATATAGCTGGATCTAATCTTAGACATTGGTAGGGGATCTATATGTAATGCCAGAAATGAAGAGGAAAAAACTCACACAAAAGGAAAACAAAATTCCTGGTATACAGAATAGATGAAAAGTTGTTTGATAACTAAGTACACAAGGACTAATAATACTGAATTGGAGACCTAGAAACCAAGAAATCAGAAGAGTCCTGGCCACTTTCTTAGACACACTTTAGTGGAAAAGCAACTTCATAAAAAGAGTGAACTATTTGACCACTCCTATCCTACTACATTATTATAAAAGCAAAACTGGAAGAACAATTTAATTGGAAAACGGGTACATATACTACCAGCTTCCCTAAGGGTATTGGGATAGGTAGAAGTTATTTTTTAGATGTAATTTAATAGCACAATTGTGTTTCTTCATAGTCCAGTACATGCGGCATGTTTTTGTGATTTTATATCTAACATTATCATTAAAATACATATACAAGAACTATAAATGGCTGTAGATGAGAATACAAAATTTGGTTTTTTTAAACCACTGAATCATTCTAGTTTCTTTCCAAAAAAAATTTTATTCTAAAAATAAGTGCAGATGTGAACAAAGACGAGTTCATATTTGGATACTGAGGCTCCAGATCACAGAACTCTTACACAGAAGATAAATAAAAACCCCTACAATTGAGCTCTATGAAAAGCTGTATGGAGTCAGGGTTTATATAGGTTTTAATAAATTGAGGTTAGCTGACAGACATTTAGAGGAGACACACAAAGACTTAAAATGATTTAAAAATGAATCTTCTAAGTCTTAAAGAGTTATAATAAACCTCAGCTTTTAGTGCTAATACACTAATTTATATTTAATGCTGTAGGAATATACAATAAGGAAACTTTTTAAGTAATGAAAAACACTTGTAAGAAAGCTAAGCTAAAAAAATATTTCACTGTAATGGTTGGGGCTGACTTGTTATCTACTATGGTCAAGTTATATTGGAGTTAATTTTCCCACCTAGATAAACATTTTAGAACATAAATGTGCTGTCTGCTGAAAGCCCCCCCAATAATTTCCCATACTTAACTTTTAGTAAAAATATCTCTGGAGATAGGAACTTCTTTTCTATGAGTGAAATAAATACATGCATATTTGAAAATCAATTATAGGATATTGGTGATGTGATGGAGACACTGCCTGCATTATGTTATAGTGAAAATTGAAATTATCACAGGATAACCTTGTTTGATATGAAATTTCCTTTTTTGTTCTGTCACGGCACTCTGAAATCGTTACTGTCCTTAAACTTTCATGGAATATCCCAATTTTATTAACAAGGAGACGTAAGTTACTCTACTTACATTTTGCAATGGGAAATAATATAGTCTATGGTCAAAAACCCAAAAATGGGCTCTGGAGTCAAAACTGCCTGCATGCAAATCCTGGTTCTATAGATCTAAGAGTTCGGTGACTTTAGGGAACTTACAAGATCTATATAAATCTGTAGAGGTAATAATAGTACCTACTTCATAGACTTCAGGAGGATTAAAAAATTCTCAAAACACTGCACTGGTTAACCCATAGTAAGTCATGGTAAATGCTAAAAGTCATGCTAATCAAATTTTGATGTTATCAGGTTTCTGCTGCTGGTGTATTGGGCAGGCACTGTTGCTGGAGTTGACTGAAATTACTGACACTGAAAGCAAAAGAGGAAGTCTACAGAAAACTGCAAGATCCTTAGGTTAGCAAACTGGACTGCCTGAGCAAACTAAGATTACCTAAATTTTGGCCCATACCTTTGAGGGCTGATCACTATATATTCAGTTCTAGTCTGCACACTGCTAAGCTTCTTGTTACAAGGGACTGGGAAAGGAACTCTATAGACTTTGAAGGTCTTTGGGTACAGGCAGCAGGCATAAATGAGACATTCTTTTTAAAATCAATGCCAATTTTAGGTACAAATGTTAACTTCAAACCTGTGATTAAGACTGTTTACAGATTAACAATTACCTACGTCAGAATGAATGAGAATTGTACATCTTCCTGAAGCCAATTTTACTCCAACTCTGGAGAAAAGGTTAGTCACAGAACTTGTAGTAAATACTATGTTTTAAAAAATATTAAAGCAGGTAAAAAAGAATAAAATTTGTATGAACGTTTAAGGTAGAAAACAAGACTCAGAAGTTCATGCCTTATATTACATTAGGTTACCTACCCAGATCCTATGCCCAACTTCCCAGCATTCACTGATTCTATTTAAGTCCAAAAAGCACTAGATAAATCGCAAGTTTCAGTCTACTTAGAACTTTTGCGGAAGATCCTAAATACTTAACTAAAACAAAATTCTAAAATTCACAATAGCACTAAATGGGGATTTTTGCAAAGCAAAAACTACAAAACTCAATATGCAAACACAGCAACACCCCCCTATCCAGAGTCCCCAAATATAAGGTAAATGCACTAATACATGAGACCATGACATGACAAAGCCCAACATGTAAGGGATACCAAATAAACAGCAGTACTGATTCTGTGGCAGACATATATGGTGGGTGTAAAATAAAAGTGCACAACAGAGACAAAATAAAAATTAAAGCTTCTCAAGTTTTTATTACTTGGCTAAAAACATAGCAAATTTGTTTTCTTTTTCCTTTGTTTCTCCTTCAGGTGAAAAAAAACCCGTAAGTACTCTAAGTTGTCATAACATGTTTTAGTTGAAACACTTCATAAACACACAAGCAGAAAGTTAAGCTCTACTTCCCCACCTCCTTAAAACGATTCTCTAAAGCTTCTCTTTCAGGTAAAAAGAAGAGACATTAAGGCAGGAATATTTTATTGGTATGATTTAAAAGGGTTAATAGTATTAGTCACCATAGAATTTTAACAAAGTCACTTGTTTTATAATTTCATCGAGATGTTAATAAAGTTTCATTGCGCAAAAAAAGTAACATTCATTTCAATTCAAAGTAGAAACAATATCATTTAGTTCATTTCTTTATTTATATTGTAAATCTTGTGCAGGGACCTGGACCCACAGATTTTGTATTCAAAGTTGAAGGTAAAATAATAAATTATCAACAATGAACTTTATTATAATGAAAAAAGCATGAATTTTAACACTCATCTTTTTAATTTTTTAAAGAAAACTCTAGAATGGCAAGTGTTAACAAAGATTTGGAAATGAATATATCAGCAATATGAAGGCTTAAAAATGAAAACCCATTTTATGAGTAACTTTGATGTAATTTTCATGTTACCTCATTTTCAGCCAAAAACGAGTTATGATAGGAAAAAGTTTAAAAGAAAGAATACCTGAAATTCATATATTTTGAATTTTTAGATTAGGGTCTTTAATTGTGAGTGACTGTGAGAAAGAACAAAACAACAAAATGTGGATGGAGTCCAACGAATAATTTATACTGTGGTTTTATACAACATAATCTCATTTAATGGAATTAAGTGAATCCCCTCAAAGGATAATTGTGATTGCCCCTTAGTGATGATCTGTGAAAGGCACATACAAAATAATGAAAGTTAGTAATTAGAAAGAAAAGTTTAATAAGAAGCTAAAGATCATGATTTCAATTTTACAATGGAATGGTCCAAATATGAATAACCAGTGTAACTGATGGGAGTACTTCAAGACCATTCTAATTTTAATAAGTATAATGTGAAAACAAGCAGAGTTTATACTGAGTAAGAGCCAGTCTCCTAAAAGTTCAGGTTCTCATCTATATAAACTTGTGAAGAAAAGAGCTACCCATTAGGCAAGTTTAAATTTTGAGAAGAAACCCATACCTTTTTTTTAAGACTAACACGATTTTAAGTTGTAACATTTCTAAGTCAACAAAGGCTTTAAAAAAGTAATGCTTTTCAAGAACAGCAAATAAATTTCCTTCATAAATAAAAAATAAAAATCCCAGGACTATTAAATGGAGGTTGGTGCTAAGGACAATATACATGATAGAATAACATACTGACAAATGAGGTGCCTTATTATGAAGCCACCCAGAAATCCAAACATGTAAAATAAAAACAAAGGAAATAAGCTACATATTTTACATAATAGTATGGGCTGGGAAAAGCTAACTTGCAAAGAAAAAGAATTTTTCTTCTAGAAAACATTTGTTTAGAACTCCAATAATCTTTTGCCTACTTAACCTTTTTACCTGTATATTTAACCTACCGCCCAAGGAACTTATTTTAAAAAGCAAATGGTGCAACATTTATTTTTAGAGCCACATTTTTGCTACACTTAAACTTTCTTTCAAAGGTTCCAGAGTAATGTTTTATTTTTAGAACTACTGTATAATTTTAACAGTCACTTCTAACTTTACTAGTCTTTATAAACTGTGGCATAAGACTGTTTACTAGAAAAAATACAATTAAATAGTTATAATCACTGATGGGACAATCAGTTTGCCAAATGACTAGTCACATTAACTATTGTCAATTATGCTTTTCATTACAAATAACTGATAAACAAAAGGCTGTCATAACAAAACACAAAACAGACCAACTCCAGCAAAACAGAAAAAAATATTGAACATACGTTAACTGAGAAAGCAAGGTGCTAAGAAACCTGGAAAAGGGGGTTGGCTAAGTGGGAATTTGTACCAGATAAACTTTAAGATTTCTTTCGAAGTGCAATTATGGGATTCTTACCTATTTTTTTTTTTTTTTTTTAGAGAGAGACCATGTGTGCACATGACTGAGGGAGGGAGAGAGAATCTTAGGCAGGCTCTACACCCAGCGTGGAGCCCAACTCGGGGTCTGATCTCACCACCCCAAGATCATGACCTGAGCTGAAATCAAGAGTCGGACGCTTAACTGACTAAGCCACCCTGGTGCCCCTCAATTATGAAATTCTAATAAATGACAAGATTATGGTAAATTAAAGAACATCAAAGAACTAGAAAGGTTGAACTATGTTTTAAAAGTAAAACAAGTTCTTCAGCTGTTTACAGAATATGAACCAAAACTATAACACAGGGCTTCAAGTGGAATTACTGGAATGAGGAGATTTTCGTAATATAAACAAAAATCACCAGTCATGTTAATACGGTAACAAATCTAAAACTATTTCAGGTAAGAACTTTTCCTTTTAAAAGCTAAGCTTTCCAGATAGACAATTTCAATCATCTGAGGTATTAACATTGGAAGTATTTCAGCAAGGTAAATACTTAATGAGAAAAAAATCATTATTTTTAATAATACTATGTCCAGAAAAATTGTATCCTCAGATATTAAAATTTGGCTTAAAAATATATATACCAAGTTGTTCTTTATCACTAAGATTTAATTAAATATTTCTGAGTTAGTAAATGAGATTTAGAGTTGAAAGTCTAATATTGGGTGTTGTGAGATCAATTGCCAATATTTGTCACTTCATTACTCTTTCCTGTGAGCCTCCATACTGAACTGTATGGAGTTCATTGTAGCATTTGGCACCAAGAATCATAATTTGTTCTTTTTTTTCTTTTTTACCCCTTATGTAAGTTCTCAATAAAAAGTAATTTATGCAAAAAAATACCACAAATACCACCCAAAAAGGCAATACATTCAAGTGCTAATTTGTGTCATTCATTTTAGTTAAAGGTTAATGTAATTGATTAGAAAGCCATTATAAAAGTTTAATCAACACAGGCTTTACATATTTTGCGTATCTTAAAAATCTCTACAGCTAAACTTCTAAAAATCACTACAGTGGATCTACAATCTACAAAACAAATGGTAAAGTCAACCTTAAAATTAATGAACTTTCATATTTCGAAATATAAATAAAAAGGAACATTTCAAAACTATAGTATAATAGAATCACTTCATTAAATACAAAGATTTATGATCAGTCTCCTTAACATCTTCTATTTAAAAAGCAAGCACCTTTTCTATCACTATTTAAGAAATTAAGGGCTCTTTAACATCAAGTTTTGCCAGCTCTGTTTTACGTTGGACAGATTTTTGCTTTAGATGCCTTTACAGTAGTTTTAAAAATTAAAACAGACTAAGTGTAACTCTAAATTTCTTCAGGTCTGTACGGTGTTCGCTCTGATAAACTACCTGGGCAGGGGAAGAGAGAAGGATAAAAGGACCTCTCCCAGTCCAACTGAATTCCTTCCATTTCTATGCAATGTAAGAAACAAATGTTTAAACTATGTTTACAATGTGAAATAAAAGTGGTTGAACTTAATATACTTGAATATATTTTCCTGTTTAATTTTGCCTTTGAACTCCATGACAAAGAATGGACTAAGGTAAAGTCTATCCTGAATAAATCTATGTGAAAATCTGAAGGATGGGCCATGATGCCTCTTAACAGCTAGATCTCCAACATCCGGTTTTGGTTTTATTACACAATATAAATATTACATTTAATATAAAATAGTAAAGGAACTGAGCAGAAATCATGTTACTTTTTGAAAAAATTGCATTCTAGCATTTTCAAGATTGTTTAGGAGAAACACCCAAATTTTCACAAATGATAGTAAAGCACATTCTTAAAATAAAAATTGTGCACAATTTTTGGAATAAAACTCTTCCATAAGCTGTACATTATTTATTTTAAGTTGAATATAATCCTTCCATATAATAAATTTTTGCTTTCCCTTTAATGGAGTTCCCCGATACTGCTACTCTCTTACTTGGACAGCATAAGTAGTGAATGGGCACAAAAAGAGAAAGCACAATCTTTAAATTGAACAAGTAAAATATGTTATATTTTATAAATCCTAGGGACAGCAAAAATGTTAAGAGTTCTTTTACGATAAAACTTGGAATAGGAATAAAGCAAAGAACCATTTACACATAACATATTATGTGGAAAGGATTGCTGCTGATTTTCAGAGGACGGACGGATGGGTGAATGGACAGATGGACAGATAGACACAGATAGATACACTCACAAACACATACATATAGAACATGCATACATTATATAGACTGACATATCAGTATATATCAGTGTTTCTTTCCACATATATACATGCCCATAAAACTCTACATTGTCAGACCAAGACCACCAAGCTCTTTGAGTCACCTCTCCTTTTCCTTTAAATGGATTAAAAAACAACAACAAAATTCCAAGTGTATCTTTAAAAGTAAGCAATCATAAACATTACATTGTGAATATATCATGACACTTGAACTCCATATCTACTAGTCCTCAAATTTACTAGATTTTACTTTATCAAAAAATCCCACAGATAAATACAAATTCTTAAAAGCAACGGTATTTTCCTTTCAAATAGCTTTAAAATTCTACAATATATTTGGAACATCTTCTCTGGATACAAATGACAGATCTGATCAAACAGGAATATTTAAAGTATGGTTGACCTTGAACAATGTTGGGGTGGGGGTTAGGGACACCGGACCCTATGTAGTTGAAAATCTGCACATAACTTTTGACTCTCCCAAAACTTAACAACTAATAGCCTCCGCTGACCAGAAGCTTTACCAAGAACATACACTGTTAATTAAAGCATATTTTGTACGTTATAGTAGGCTAGGGAAAAAAATGTTATTAAGAAAATCATAAGGAAGATAAAATACAATACAGTATTGTACTATAAATTAAATTATGTAAGTGGACCCATGCAGTTCAAACCTCTGTTGAGAGTCAGCTGTACTGTACTTGACTAACAATGCATGGAGCCTCATTATTATAATTTGGACTATGTTGTATAAATATACAGAAAGAAGTAAGCTCCTTCTGAAAACTAAATTCCTTAAAAAGTAAAGATGAATTTCTATATTATAGTTATTCCACTCAATACAAATTGTACTGTGAATGATAATTCTAAACTAGTATTAGGATACTCTTCATTTGATTTAGCAATGTGTTTTTCCTACGCTAGACAACAGATAAAACAACAGTGACACAGTGAGATACTCTTCCTCAGAAAGCAGAAACAGTATATACGGTAGACTTTTTTTTTTAAGTTGTCAAATAGAAAAACAACAAAAAAAAAAAATTGGGAAAAGTCTTTATTCAAATACTTCTAGTACAACCAATAGGAAAATGTCCTCTCCCTCAAAAAACCCCACCAACTCTACACTTTGCTTAAAAATAAAAAAATCAAACAAAGCCCTTTTGAGTAGTTCTCATATCTCTTCACAACAGCCTCAGAATTAAAAATATAAAACATTTTAATAGTATCTTCATAAAGGAAATTTTTTAAGTTAAAATTCCAACTACTTGTACTTAAGATGCTAGAGTTGCTTTCATCAAAAAAAAAAAAACCAATAAAATCAGCTTAAAATAAATTTATTGTACAATACAAAAAGTAGGCATACTGGAAAATAAAAGGTACATTATTAAATATACAAAGCAAATGAAAGAAAGCGAAATAACACAAATGTTTTAATCCAAACGCTAAGATAAAATGCACAACATTTTTGCTAAAAATAAAGTATTTCAGGAAGGATATGCATTTCAAACGAAATGTTAATAATGAAAAAAAAAGAAAAACAAATGTGCTAACTTCTAAATGCTTGAATATCAAGAATCAGTAATGGCATGAAACATTAAATCCACAATACTGGGTACTTTTCAAGAACTTTATTTGAAAAGGTATTAAAAATACTGAAGGAATGGATTTAAAGAATGTCCTTAAATCTGGCAAAGATTCTCCTTTTTTTTTTTTTTTTACAGTAAAGTTTGGGGACCTATTCACAGTTATCTTCCCCCTTCTTCCATTTGGATACTGTCCTACAAAAATTTCTGGATGCTCATCCTTAACAAGATTTTTTTAACACAGTTAGCTTAGATAACAGTACTTCACTGGTAAGTGTGCATTTACTCCTTACCAACATAAGTGCCATAAATTAACAACATAATTTTGAAACCTATAAATATGGACACAATAGGAAACATTAAATTTGCATTTTACAAAGTAAAACCAATCTTCAAATGAAATAGTAAAATGTAACAATTAATAGCATAAGGGGGGAAAAAAAGCTTTTTCCCCAATCTATCAATTAAGACATTCCCCAAACTGCAAATGGCTTTGGTGGAACTCATAGTACAAATGATACTGTTTAAAGGTGTTGCAGAGGTGAGGCCTTCAAGAAAATCACTCCCCTGTAAATGGCCAAACCAGAAACATCCAGTGAGATATGCACTGGATATTTGTACATTTGTACATTACAGAAATATTCAAATAGCCATAAAATCCTTGATAAAATCCTCTAAAACTTAACATATAATTATTTAAATATTTAAGTTTAATACTTAAGTTAGCCCAAAAAGCTTTTGACTAACCAACACCTTTGGAAGGGAACTTCTTTTTCTATTACCACAGTTCCCAAGCTCCAGACATCATATTATCAGGTTTTTTGTATTTATATTTGCACCAGTATCTAAATTACTCAGTGAAATCTTTTTTACAACAGTATTATTTACTTTCATGGATGTTATCCACCACATATATGCCATGACACTTAAAAAAAAAAAAAAAAAGACTATCAAGTTCTCCTTCTAATCCCCAGGCCCCATCACTGCCTCTCCAAAATCTACAAGTTTAAAAATGATTAAAACAAAAACTAAAACACCTTGCAGGTATGGGAAACTGTGGGAAAACCGAAGAGGTATTTGGAAGAAGGAAGAAGTGTGAATAGGTCCAAGAGAATTTTACAATCACTTTGCCAAGACAGACTTTAAACATTGTAAATTATTCAAATAGTCCTTCTCTTAAAAACAAGTTCTGATTCTCAATATTGCATTTTTATAACCAAACAAAAAGATTCAGATCTAACATTTTAGTAGCATACTTACTACCATCAGACTGAATTCATTTCCTAAGTACTCTAAAAGAGTTCAAATAAAACAAACTTTATGAGATGTTATTATAATTTATCATAAAAGATTCATTAGCATTTGTGAAATTATTAGGGTAATAAAAATATTAAAAGCTAAAACCCAAGAATTCACCATTCATACTTAAATATAACATAGAAAAAGTAATGTGGATAATACGAAAATAAAATTGTTCAGGTAAACATTTCACTTGAAGACACTCACTGTTGCTCCTTCTGAGTAACCATTATAGCTTTTTAACAGTGAAACGTCATTATCTTACTTCTGAAATTCTTTGGCTGGAATGTTTTAGTAACATAAGACACTCCTGTACATGACAATTTTGACAGAACATAGAGGAATTGCAAAATAAAAAAAGCAAAGACATGATTAATATTTTAAAGTGTTTGATAAAATTTAAAATGAAGTTTTAAAAATTTAAAGCCAATCTATCACTAAAAATGGCATAAAATGTAAACTTAAGCTAATTTTATAATCTACTGCTATGTTAAATAATTTGGGATTCATTAATTTTTCCTTTTTAGTTTTGTATTTAGCAAAGAAATAACTTTCTACTGCCCCTACAGACATCATGTAAGTTTTAAAACTGGGAAAGAAAAAACAAAATGAAATGAAACTTATGAGTTCAATGTGTGGGTTTTAGAACCAAAGAATTAAATATTTGTTACTATTTTAAAATGAGGATTAAGTTAAAATTTTAATTATACCATGAAAAAATTTAAAGGAATTTTTCCTTTTTTGCATCTTTAAAAATAAAGCAAATTTGCTGTACTTATTTATAAATACTTTTTAAAAGACCAACAAATCCACTTTTTAATCTATTATCTTTATACAAAGATTAAAAGGAAAAAAAGCTTTATGGCTCCAGCACCCAAGGTTGAGAACACAAAAAACTCAAATAAATATTTATAGTATGCAAAAAAGCTAAAGATGTTTGAGAGGTTAAATGAAGAACATTCTGAAACTAGAACCCATTTCTTTAGCTTTTCTCTCCCAGACTTTCCATTCTATATACTACAGTTGTAGAGATGTCCTCATTTGACTCAGGTGACACTTTTTTCCATACTGTCTCTTTTAAAGCAAGTTCTTGTTGGAGACTTTCATAGTCCAATGGTCCAAAGGAATGCTAGTTGTTCAAGCAACATACATAATTTATTAGTGCACTTGAGTGAAGAAAAGTCCAAGCTATAAAACGGTATTTTTCAATGAATGTTATTAAAATCTGTTAACATTTTCACCCACCACCATATGATGTTTTGTTCCATGTTACTCATGTTGACTCTCATGGAAGTTTCTATTCTGTTGGCTTCGCATAATTCTCATACATTATTAGAAGTTACTTTGATCAGAACTAACAATAGGAAAATTTTCTTAGTATGTGTAAAAATAATTTCTACTTATAAGAGCTTCATATTAGCTTCAAGTCTAATTATTTACTATAAACATTTTCCAGATGAGATATAAAGGAATTTAATTAAAACTCAAAACAAGTCCTTGTTCCAGTGAATAACTATGAAGACAAAAAAATCTTGTTCCTGAAATTTAAGTCCTGACTCTTAAATATTAACTCTAAAGAAGCATATATGTGCAATAATATGAAGCCAAACACACTGATAAACAAATATTACTTTAAAATAAGAGTGTCAAGAATTCTGTATTAAACACTTTTTATAGAAAAGTATTTCACCTGTAATGGCCAATAAAACTTGCTTATGAGGCTTTGAAAGGTCTTTCACTAATACTCTAATCCCTTTCCCATTTATATATCCATCAACGTCAAAATAAACTTCAAGACTATAACTAATGAATATTTAAAGTAAAAACAAGGCTTTCTTTTATACCATGAAGCACTTTCCAATGTTGTTTTCTTGGAACAGAATCAATTCTTTTTTCTTTTTAGCAGAATCAAGTCTTAAAAATATTTCTTAAAATAGCAGGAAAATGGGTGGTGGGGAAACTGCTGCTAGGCTAACCAGTTTAAATTTAAATAAAACAGCAATATCTATATACTACCGTGTCCAGGGTAAAAATGTCAACAACTTATTTGTGATTAGCAAATATATGAGGCCACTAACAATTAAACTAAGTTCATTCAAATAGGTTAATCTTATTTTTCTCTCTCAGAAAACATTACATAATAATCTAAATAAGAATTTTGCTTACCCTTTGATCACCACCTTCTCTTCGAGGATCAAGTTTTTTTGCAAAGTGTCTCAGATTATCATAGTTATGGAAATTACAGAGAGAAACAAGATCCTGCAAATAAACAGAACAGGTATAAGAAACTGGCTATTCATTGGCCATTGTTTTTTCATATTTTAACAAATCACACTAATATTATCCAACTTAACTACTATCTCATAGAAAATACCACTGCATGTTAATAAAGCAGCACAATGCATCAAAAAGAGAACTGAATCAGAATGAGAAGACATGGATAAAAAATCTGAGAACACCGCTTACCAGCATGACCCTAGGCTCAACTATCAAATTGTTTAACTTTCATTTCCTATAAAATGGCCACTACAGTAACAAGCCATATGAAAGAACTATTCTATCAAATAACCAAAAGCCCCACAAAAATATAAATCAATATTCTGGTTATAATCTACTATAACCTCTAAGCAATCCAATGTCATCCTCTAGTTTTTGTAAAATATAAAAAACTGAAAAATAAATCAGAATTTTAATTGAGGAAGTTTGCAGAAAAATTACAGTGCTCAATATAGAGTCTATGAAGTAGTAAATGTACATAAAACCAGAAGATGAAATATTAGCAAACTTGGGTAACAACATAAAATACTGAACTAATCAACAGTAGTAATAATTTTATTTTGCAGTGCTTATGTCCTCAAGAAAGAGACTTTTCAAGGGAGCTTATGGATAAAGATATTCAAACATGCAGATTAACAATGATATAATAAACTATAATAACCTTAATTTATGTTGGGCTTTAAATTTAAGCCTTTCCAAATTTAATAACTTTACCTGAGTTTTTGGAAACAGAAAACTATTTAAAAAAAACCCACAGCTAACATCATACTCAATAGGGAAAAAAAACTTCAGAGCTTTTCCCCTAAGGTCAAGAACAAGATGTCCACTGTCACCACTTTTATTCAACATCGAACTGGAAGCCCTAGCCACAGCAAAGACAACAAAAGAAATAAATGGCATCCAAATTGGTAACGAGGAAGTAAAACTTTCACTATTTGCAGATGACATGATAGTCTATACAGAAAACCCTAAAGACTCCACCAAAAAACTACTGAAATTGATAAATGAATTCAGTGAAGTCGCAGGATACAAAAGCAATATATAGAAATCCAATGCATTTTTACACACTAATAATAAAACCACAGAAAGTAAGAAAACAATTCCATTTATAATTGCACCAAAAATAATAAAATACCTAGGAATAAACTTAAAAAGAGGTGAAAGACCTGTACTCTGAACTATAAAACACTGATGAAAGAAACTGAAGACGACACAGGCAATGGAAAAGACATTCTATGCTCATGGATTGGAAGAACAAATATTGTTAAAATGTCCACACTACACAAAACAATCTACAGATTTAATGCAACCTCTATCAAAACACCAAGCATTTTTCACAGAACTAGAACAATCCTAAAATTTGTTTAAAATAACAAAAGACTCTAAATAGCCAAAGCGATTTTGAAAAAAACAAAAACAAAACCGGAGGTATCACAATTCCAGACTTCAAGTTGTGTTACAAAGCTGTAGTAATCAAAACAGGATGGTACAGGCACAAAAACAGACACAGAGATCAATGGAACAGAACAGAAAATCCGGAAATAAGCCCATAATTATATGGTCAATTAATCTTTGACAAAGTAGGAAAGAATATGCAATGCTTTAAAAAGAAAGACTCTTCAATTAGTGGTGTTGGGAAAACTAGACAGCTACATGCAAAATAATGAAAGCGGACCATTTTCTTACACCATACACAAAAATCAACTCAAAATGGATTAAGGAACTAAATGTGAGACCTGAAAACAATAAAAATCCCAGAAGAGATCACAGGCAATAATTTCTCTGACGTTAGCTATCGCCAACATCTTTCTAGATAGGTCTCCTGAGGCAAGGAAAACAAAAGCAACAATCAAGTATTGGAACTATATAAAA
Organism: Ailuropoda melanoleuca; assembly: GCF_002007445.2. NCBI lineage: Eukaryota > Metazoa > Chordata > Mammalia > Carnivora > Ursidae > Ailuropoda > Ailuropoda melanoleuca. Next base: position 156,880,143 of record NC_048219.1, on the reverse strand, counting down.
ATAAAGAGCTTTTGCACAGCAAAGGAATCAATCAACCAAACTAAAAAACAACTATTGAATAGGAGAAGATAGTAAATGACATATCTGATAAAGGGTTAGTATCCAAAATATATAAGGAACTGATAAAACTCAACACCCAAAAAACAAATTATCCAATTAATAAATGGGCAGAAGACACGAACAGACATTTCTCCAAAGACATGCAGATGGTCAACAGACACATGAAAAGATGTTCAATGTTGCTCATCATCAATCAGGGTAATGCAAATCAAAACCACAATGAGATATCACTTCACACTTGCCAGAATGGCTAAAATCAGAAACTCAAGAAACAACAAGTGTTGATGAGGATGCGGAGAAAAAGGAATTTTTGTGCACTGTTGATGGGAATGCAAACTACAGAATGAAGGTTCCTTAAAAAGTCTAAAAAAAATGTTAAAAAAGAACTACCCTATATCCAGTAATCACACTATTCAGCATTTACCCGAAGAATACAAAAACACTAATTTGAAGGGATATATACACCCCAATATTTATTGGAGCATTATTTACAATAGCCAAACTATATGGAAACAGCCCAGGTGTCCATCAATAGATAAATGGATAAAGAAGAAGTGGTGTATATATATACACAATGGAATATTATTCAGCCATAAAGAAGAATGAAATCTTGCCATTTGCTACAACATGGATGGATCTAGAGAATATAAGGCTAAGTGAAGTAAGCCAGTCAGAGAAAGGCAAATACCATATGATTTCACTTGTATGTAGAATTTAAGAAACAAAACAAATAAAGGGAAAGAGATAAACCAAAAACAGACTAAACTATAGAGAACTGCTGGTTACCAGCGAGGTGGGTGGGGGAATGAGTGAAATAGGTGAAGGGGATCAAGAGTACACTTATCACGATGAACACTGGGAAACGTATAGAATTGTTGATCACTATATTGTACACCTGAAACTAATATATCATTGTGTGTTAACTACAGTGGAATTAAAACTAAAATAACTGAATCACTGGATGGTTCCACTTATATGACCATTATTTTCATTAAGAAAATATGCTTACGTGACAGAAATGAATTCCCTTAACACTGTTGCCCATCTTGTCCAGAGGAGGAGACCAGCACATCATGCCCATGACATTGGGGACAACTAAAAGAATGCCCCCAGCAACTCCAGATTTTGCAGGAAGACCAACCTGAAAATAATTTGAAAAAAAAAAAAAAGGATATTCATGTTAACATTTAAAAAAAAGAAAAGTTATGTCCAACAATAAGGGAATTGGTTTAAAAATTATGGTTACATACACACAGTAGAATTCTAACATTACAATTGGTGTAGAAAAGCTTTCCAATATGCTTATAATACAATAAATGAGAAAACACTATTAAACAGTTGAGACGTACTTGAATATAGAAAAATTTGAAAAGATACACTCCAAGGATTAAAGTAGATTACATCTAAATTGTGGGGCTATCCATGTTTTTATTTTAGTCTTTTGGTCTACATTTTTTAATTCTATAATAAACATGTATTGAAGTATAAAAAGTTACTTTGAAAAAAATATTCTATGACTAGAGAACAATGAGAAATTATATCTTCTTAAAAGATTCTCTGTGGTATACTATCACAGAATTGTTTGAGGAATAGAAATAAGATGGTAATTCAAATTAATCCTCTTCAAAACTTTTAAGTTTGCATTATGCAACACTTGACAATAACTGTGATAAAAGACAATATTAGTATCATCAGGGCAGTATTCACTAACGGCTTACTAATATTCCAATATTGAATATCTATTGCTAGAAGTAATCTTGAACAAAATCTAAGGAAAAAAAAATCACCTGAATGGGATATACCAATTTACCAGGAATACAAGATACAAGGGGCAATGGTATGGATGCAGTAAGCAAAATCTAGACTGTGAGAAACTGTACAGGATAAATGACCCAGTTTTTTCAACTAAAAATAACAAGAAAAAAGAGAGGTCAAGGGGGAGAACACAGATTTAGAAATAATAATAGAGGCGCCTGGGTGGCTCAATTGTTAAGTGTCTGCCTTCGGCTCAGGTCATGATCCCAGGGTCCCGGGGTTGGGCTCTCTGCTCAGTGGGAAGCCTGGTTCTCCCTCTCCCACTCCCCCTGCTTGTGTTCCGTCTCACGCTCTGTCTGTCAAATAAATAAATGAAATCTTTTTTTTTTTTTTTTTTAAAGATTTTATTTATTTATTTGACAGAGATAGAGACAGCCAGAGAGAGAGGGAAACACAAGCAGGGGGAGTGGCAGAGGAAGAAGCAGGCTCATAGTGGAAGAGCCTGATGTGGGGCTCGATCCCATAAGGCCGGGATCACGCCCTGAGCCGAAGGCAGACGCCTAACCGCTGTGCCACCCAGGCGCCCCTAAATGAAATCTTTAAAAAAAAGTATTAAAAATAATAATAAAGGGAGATACAACCAATCACAGCATATGACCCTTATTTGCATCCCAAGTCAAACTAGAAAATAATAATTTATAAGACAATCCAGATCATCTGAACACTAAATATTTTGATGCTATTAAAGATCAAGATGTTTTTATCTTTTTAAATGTAATATGCTGCTATGGTTTTTTAAAAATGTCCTTATCACTTAGAATTACATAGTAAACTACAGCAAGGGTGGGGAATAAAGATAAACAACATTGATCATGTACTGATAATTACTGAAGCTGAGTAGTGGGTAACATTAAATGCATTTCTCTATTTTTCTGTTTTAAGATTTTCAGTAAAAATTTTTTTGGGCATTATGTCTTCACATAAGCAGAATGAGTTACAAAGGCTATACATTTCACAAGTGTACACAAATGTTCACAAGTGCACCAAAGAGCTTAAAGCAGTATATTTTTGTTAAATATACTTTAAGTGCTTTAAAATACCTATGACAATAACCAAAGATGTTAAACATCACAATTATGCACTCATTCTGAACTTAAGGGATTCTTGAGGTATGTAATTACCATAATGCTAAATATTAACAAGAAAAAGCAGAGAAAGTCTATACTAACCTTGTACATTGGAATGCCTTACAAGTAGAAGTGATGAGGTTCTATAAATTAAACTTCAAGTTCTTAAGAATATCTGGTAGACTGCTTAAGTCTATTCCTTGCCAAGTCTGTAACAAATTAACCTTGAAAACAACTCTCTCTCTCAAAATGCGCAGCTTTAGAACCAAAGTTCAAACTGTATTTTTAAAAGAACTAGTCCAGGCTAGTTTTGTGCAATAGAAAATTAAGATTAAACTATTACTTACATGGAAAGCAAACTGCCCTGAGAAATCATACATGCCACAGGAATGCATCAAACTCAGTGTATTTCGAACTGCTTCAGGGCTCAGTACTCTCTCACCAGTAATTGGACAGAAACCACCATTAGCCAGTGTTGCAGCCATTACACTGGCTGATTCACAAGTTACTTCAATGGAGCATAGCTGAAAGGAAGAAAAACTCTGAAAATTTAGGTTCACATTATTTTTTGTATTGCAGTTGACTTCTAAGGAAATCTGTTTTATCTGGTATTTCATGCAGATCTGGAATCTTTCTTCCAAGGGGATTATTTTAATATAACTTGATAACATTCCAAAGATTTTAATTTGAACAACATTCAAGCCCCTTTAAGGCTTATCCTGATTTGCCCAGTTATCTAGTCTTCTAAAGGCAAAACTAGGATAGGAAAGGCCAGCCCCTAAGCACTAAGATTTGTAACTGACCCAAGTGATATACAAAGTTGTTTAAATATTAATACTTTCTGTAGGATACACTAACAATTATTTTTAAATCAAAAGAAAAATAAGCCATGATATTATTTTTAAGGTAAAGCAACATACATCAGTAGTATGACAGACAGCATCTACATGAGAAATTGCCAATTTAGGGAAGAAATGCTAAAATGCCTAATATTTCACTACAGCAAAGTTTAGCATCCCTATGTTGTAACATGCAAAACATTAAGGGAAGAAAACTCTAAGACTGCTCTAGCCTGGATATGCTGCGTGCCTAAATCAAAATGCTACTTTTAAACCACTTATTAATATTCAAATATTTATTTGGTATTGATTATGGGTGCTGGATAAACAATGATCAATAAAAAAAGGCAAAGTCCATGTACAGTCTAGTTTGAAATTTTTGCATTTAAATACAATCAAAAAATGGAAATAGTTTATCATAGCAAACCCAAATTTACCCATAAAACTGAAACAATAAATATGCTCCATTTTATTTTTCCTTAACAGCAACCAAAACTATGGGGGGTAGGGGAGGAAGTGGAGGAGAAAGAGGATGGGAAGGGGGAGCAGGAGGAAAAGACTAGGTTCTCAACTTGCAAGCCTTCCTTACTCATACTTCAAGATTCTACAAGAGGCACAAAAGAGTTTGGAACACCAAGAAGGAAAACTAATTAGGTACAGTGCATTAATAAGGAAACTGACTGGGAGCCACTTTTTGACTGACTTTTACTTTTATTTATATTAAAATCTCCTTCCTATTTCTTCAAAACTACAAGACCTCCTTACTATACTGACCCAGACAGCAAAGACTTATAGTAGATTTAATCATGAAAGTCTTCCTGAAATAAAGAAGATTTAAATTCCAATGGTCATTTCCCAATTTATACTTAGTATTAATTAGAATTTTGTTTGTCGTAAGATGATATACTACTAATTTGACAAATCCCAATCTGAGAGAACTTTCCTATTGTCTTCTCTTGATTTTTGCCCAGAAGTGCAGACATTTCACAGATTAGTAGCACCTAGGCTGTAATAGCCAAAGTAAAGTATGTATACCAAAGAAAAAGAAGCATTAATGTATGGAAGAAATTCATATGGGCTAGGGAAAAAAATAGGGCTACTGGATAAAAGTAAATATGATGCTATATTTTATATAACACCTTATAGCTTCAAAGGAATTTCACACACATCATCTCAAGGTAATGCAGAAAGTTAGGGCAATCATGTGCTACACATAATGAAACTAGGTCTAAGTAACTGAAATTAGGTCACATGGCTAAAAAGTGGCCAGATGAGACCTTGGTTTTATATTGATATTCTGGATTCTCGATTCACAGTTCTTCACATTGGCAGGTGACAAACTGCCATCAAAATCTACTTCATTATCAACGTCCCTTATATGTCCTTGAAGATTACTGCAAAATTGAAATTCAAGCACTTCTTCAAAAGTAAAGACAGACAAATGTAAGGTTAACAAGAAATCAGTAATAATTAATTTGTTACTATGTAGCTTGATATCATAGCCCATCAGAGGCACCAGTTGTATTAAATCTGTAGGAATGAACTGAACTGAAAACACAGCGAGAAAAGAGCCATGTCCAGGAAGGCTATTTAAAACTGAGTTCTATAACCACAGCAGATTATGTGAGTGGCCCACCTCCCTCATGAATGTGGAGAGCTACTTTAACTTAGAAAAAACCCACCATATGACACTGCAAAAATGAATTAAACCAACTGAGAAGCTGCTTCTTTAAGATGCTGAATATGAACCCTCTGATAAAGAAACAAATAAATCCTCCAAACAAAATTGAAAAGCTAAGAAATCAGCTTAGTTTATAATAAGGACAAGCCAATTTCTGGAGTTATACATCATTTTTGACACTTAAATATAATGGTTTTACAGAAAAAAAACTCCATATTACATTCTGAGGCATGACATTTTAGGAGAAAAAGACATGAAATTATCTTTCATGAAGGCTTTTTTTGGAAGGTCAATGGTAAATGTATTTTATCTTAACCTGGAGCCATGATTTCAAAGACATTTATATTCTGCAAAATGTGACATACCCATTTATATATACAATTCATAAAGTTTAAGTAAATTACCTGGAAATAGAAGTCTAATATACCAACCATGTCTGTGCCCTCTGGAAAACACTGAAAAAACAGAAAGGCAGGTAAAAACAAGAATATATGCACATAAGTAAATGACACATAAAGATTACATTTAAAATGTACACAAATGTTTCATCTTGAGAAAATAGCACGTAACCTATAAACAGTATAAACATGAAATAATGGAGAACAATAAACTACATCACATACAGATTTCTAAATACTAGTTTCATAATGATAAATTGATTCATAATTCTTGAACTAAATTACTGGACCACCCCTTAAAATTTAAAAATCAAATGTAATCAACAATAGTCTGGCATTATACTTTTGGAAAAATGGGCTAATCCTTAAGCAAAACTTGCATTAATATAACTAGTCAAATATTTGAAGACTGCCAGATATTAAACAGATTTAAAAATATTAACATTTTGAGGGGCGCCTAGGTGGCGCAGTCTTTAGGCGTCTGCCTTCAGCTCAGGGCGTGATCCCGGTGTTCTGGGATCGAGACCCACATCAGGCTCCTCCACTGGGAGCCTGCTTCTTCCTCTCACATTCCCCCTGCTGTGTTCCCTCTCTCACTGGCTGTCTCTCTTTCAAATAAATAAATAAAATCTTTAAAAAAAAAAAAATTAACATTTTGATACCATTAACTCAAGAGTGTTTTGCAAAAATTCCTGCACCTTAAATAATAGGTAGTTGCTTAAAAGCTACTGCTGAGTTCTTAGCATACATCTTAATGTATTTTATTAAATAAAATAATTTGAAATCGAAACAAAAATTCAAAAACCTTTTTTTCTTTTAGGTAATATCCTATTGCAAAATTTCGATCTCCACTTTCTCTTTCAGACTGAAACCTAGGAAGAAAAGAAAATTGCTCTATTTACTTTTAAAATTTTATAATTTTAAAATTATCAAATATTTCACCATTAAAAATATACTAAAAAGTTGCAGAATCTTCTGGATCCTCTGAAAGTACAATAATCAATTCCAACTGAGGGAATCCATGGAAATTTCACTGAGAGAGAAACACATGAAATGGGCCTTTCAGCATTTGTTGGATTAACAGATTTCAGGGGGAAGCCTAGGCAGTGGCAAATTCCATGCAGCACAAAGTTAAAAAGTATAAAAGCTAGAACTTCACTGAAGAATGGCACATATTCTGATGTATCTGGAAAACAGGGTTCATGGAGAAGAGTGGAGAAACATCAAACTAACAAAGGAGACTAGGACCACATTAACAAGACTGATAAACACTAAAAATGGCTCCTGACTGCCAACAAAATGAAAGCTTAAAGGCTTTCAATCAAATTACCTTTTCAGATCTACATTTTAGAAGGATAACTCTAACATCAATTTGGGAAAGGGGAAAAAGAAAAGATGACTGAGGTTACTAGGAGACCAGAGTAAAAAGAGCCACCGAAAGCCTGAACTTAGGTAGTGGTGATAGGAATGGAAGGAGAGGTATGATCAAACATGAAAAGCAGTTCAGCAAATTTTCCAACCTGATGGGAAAGAGAATGAAGTCTGGTACAAAAGTCTAGATTTCTAGTGCAGTCTACTGAAAGGATAGTGATATCAACTAATGGGAACCCTGGAGCAACGAGCAGTTTGAGAAGAAAGAGAATGAGTTTTAATTTAACAGATTTAATTTGCAGTACATTTGAGAAATCAACCTACAAGTATCTAGAAGGCTGATGACTAAAGCGGAACTGTGGGTGACACACTTTGTATTATCGATCATGGACTGGGGGGTGGCAGTCCCCCCTAACTATACATTTTAATGTTTCTAAGGTCAGAAAAGCAATGCTGAATGTGGAAAAACTCTTGAAAATAAACTTGTCAACTTGCCATACCTTTAAAAAGAATCAGCATAGTGTACTAACTACTCAGCAATTATCACAATGCCTAGCATATAGCTCTGTCTGACAAACACTATCAAGTGCCTATTATCTGCCAGGTAACAGGAATACAAACATGAATTAGAAGATACTCTATCCATATCTAAAGGAGATCAGAACTAATAGCAGTGATGGGGCAGAGAGACACAGAGTAAGCTCAATTAAATATGGTAATATGAGACCACAGAAGAGAGGTGAGATGAGATTCATGAAAAACTTCCTGGAAAAAGATACTTTAGCTGATGAATAAAGTTGGTACAGCAGACAACCTGAAAATTTTTGCCTCCTGAAACATGTAGTACAAAGTATCACCTAGTTAGTAGTCACGCCAAAACTGTTTCAGCTTTATCTAACCACAGGAAACAACCAGACCTATTCAAAATGGAGAATATCTACTACAGCCCATGGGCCAGACGCAGCCTGCTGCCTGTTTTTATAAATAAAGTTTCTTGGAACACCACCTCATATTGTCTATGTCTGCTTTCCTACTAAAATAGTAGAAATGAGTAGTTGCCACAGAGTCTATATGGCCCACAAGTCTGAAATATTTACTATCTGGTCCTTCATAGAGAAAGTTAGTTAATTCCTACTTTGTAAAACAAATGATTGGCACTCCTTAAAGAAAGCCATTTAATAAAATTTTATAAAGCAAGGGTGTAGGGCAGGGGGACTCTTCTATTTTAATAAAGCAAAAGAGACATAAATGTATTGCATGAACCTTGATTAATTCCTGGGGGCAAATGGCCGTAAGAGGCATTTAGGGGACAATTAGGGACATTTACATATTAATACTTTTAAATTAATGTTAATAATCTTAAATACGTTGATGGTATTGTGGTTATGTAGGAGAACGTCCTTATTCTTAGAGTATACATGTTGAGTTATTTAAGGGTGAAATGTGAGATCTATAACTTTATTTCTATTAGTTCAGGAAAAAAAATCCAATCATATACATGTATGTTTACACGTTTGTACATATAGAGAGAGATACACATGTTTTTAAATGCCTCTATTTAAAGGAAGAGATTGAGGAAAAGCAAATGAGACAAAGTATTAATCAGAAAACATAGGTGAAAGATACCCAGATATTCATTGTTTATTCTTTCAACCTTTCTGTAGACTGGCAAATTTCAAAATAAAAAATTGGGTGAAAGTCAAGTTAACCAGGCAGAAAAATTAAGAGAGGTAAGATGGGGCACCTGGCTGGCTCAGGCAGTTAAGCCTCCAACTCCTAGTTTCTGCTCAGGTCATGATTTCAGGGTCCTGGGATTGTGCCACGCAACAGGCTCCTCATTCAGCCTAGAGTCAGCTTGTCCCTCTCCCTCTGCTCCCCGCCCCCCACCCCAGCTCACACATGCTCTCTCGCTCTCTCAAAATAATAAATAAATAAAATCTAAAAAAAAAAAAAAAGAGAGAAAGAGGTAAAACATGTATTACAGGCAAAGAGAAAACTGAATAACTGAATAAAAAAAAATCAGTAATTTAAAAAAAAAAATTGTCAGAGAGAGAGAGAGAGCGCACGCGCAAGAGCACACAAGCAGGGGGAGTGGCAAGCAGAGGGAGAAGCAGTCTCCCTACTGAGGAAGGAGCCTGATGCGGGACCCAATCCTAGGACCCTGGGATCATGACCTGAGCTAAAGGCCGATGCTTAGCGACTGGCCACCCGGGCGTCCCTATCAGTAATTTAAAGAAAAGTTGGGTTCTCTTCTAATTCTGTAATTACCCACAAGAAGTTTATTAAAACTGTTCAAAGCATTTATTTATTCACTGAAATAAGCCCTAGGACCAACAAGAGAAAACAGATTAATTCTAAGTACACTGTGTATTATAATAAAGGAGGGGGAGAGGGAGGAAGGGAGGAAGGACAAGACAGTATTTAAAATAGACTTCTATAATCTAGTTACTTTTGTTAATTTAAAGAGGCCTGGCCTATTATAAAAAACTTAAGTCATAAATCAGACTCACGTTGCATTACTGAATCCAACATATTCATTGCCAGCCATCTTATTCAAAAACTGCATCACCTATAAACCAAAATTAGAAAGCATTAGTCAAAAAACAAATATATAACAAATACAGCATGAAAACTGAATTCCATATTACACTTACATAGTCAAATTTTTCAGCATTATTCACTCCTTGCTGCAAAGAAATGAGACATAAATATGTTAATACAGGCATCACCCCACAGTTAAGTTTTAAGTGAATATATTATCAAAATTTCAAACTGCTATCATTATAATTAATATACTGTGCATTAGTACTTTTAAGACTAGGAAATACTCTAAAATAATTTAATATTTACATAAACTTTTTACATGTTCTTTTATTAACACCAATATGTTGAGAATGGATCTGAATTACAAAGGGAATGCTTTATTTTAAGTATATCTTTACCCAACCCAAAGTTACAGAATTTTAGTTACCCCAAGTCCCCTTATCTTTCGTGACAACACATAATATTCTAGAACATGTTATTTAATTTCATATTTTAAAAAAAACTTAAAATAAAGTTTCACCCTTAGAGAAGAATTGAGTATTTATAAATTATGGTTTCCAATTAAGAACAATCTACTTATATTTTTAAAATAACCTTAAACCAGTATTAGAGTTAGAAAAATGAGTTATGTTGCAAAACTAATCTTTTATAATTCTAGTATATGCAAACATTCTGAATACATTTTGCTAGTGTAAAGAAAGCTCTACCTTTAACATCTCACTTGTTTTAATAATACTTGAACTAAAAAAATATATATTCCATAGTCTCTAAAAAATTAGCTACATTTGAATTTAGCATTATGCCAATTCAGAGCATGGAAGATGTATTGTTTCATCACTTCTATTTCTGATATGTTAGCTACTGCAAATGTCAATAGGAAAAACCTATGTAACGTAGATCAGTTCAAGTAGCCAAATGGTTTCATTTTACCTCGGCGAAGTTTACAAAGCAGTAAGATGTAGATCTGAAATCAAACGTATTAATTGGTGATGTGCACCCAACAGAAACAATACATCTCTAATTTTTAAAACAGGTTTAAAATAATTTGACAACTAAAAATTTAAGAACAAATTTCTTAACTTTACCCTCAAAACTTCCAAAACATTACACTTTAAAATTTTATTATAAGGGGGAAAACCTGTACCAGAGAATTATTTAACTGAATAAAGCCAGGTTCATTCTCCACTTTACAAGTGGACTAGGATGTGGCTGATAATCTGTGAAACCTTACAAATCAACTTATTTAAGAAAGGATGTCAATCACATATACAATCAGTAGCTGAAAAAGACACACTATTTCATCAAAATTAGGCATTAACAAAGCTTAAACAAGATAAGGATAATTTAGCTACAGCCATATTGTAATCACTATCTATGTATTTTCTCTAAAGTGCCTTTTGACATATTTTAAGTTTTCTTTCCTTATAAAACACCAGAATTCAAAAAGTAGAAATGTAACTCCAAAGCTGTTCAATGAAAAATAATTAAAAGAAGAAATTACCAACTTCATTGAACTGTTGCAGTTGTCAAAATATTCCATAGATCCTAATGCTGTAAAATATGTAACAACATTTAAACCACAAAAACCTTTTTAACCTTTGAAAAAGCACAAAAAAAAAAAAAAAACAACTCTTTTTGGAAAAGGATGTCAGCATTTGCAATGGGATGTTACATGGATAATTACCGTTATACAAGTAATCAATGTAAAATAGACAAGTTATACTAAACTTTCATTCTCTAACCTAAACTGTGCCCTACAGAACAAATACAAATTTTCTTTATTTAGCTGTCATGTTTAATAAAAAGAAAAAAAAAAAACCTTTCAACTCTAGACTATGGTCACATGCTTGGTCTACTCTGCAGGTTACTAAATTAAAGCACAATTGAATTTTGCTTCTATGCTGCCTTTAAAAAACAACTGATATTTACCAATGTCAATCATTACATAACATTTTGGATAAGCTACTTGAAATGTCCTAGGCAGATTATATAAACAAGCAAAATAAAGTATCTCACTGATTTTTGTTGACCCAAGAAAGTGTCTCCCCAAAACTTCCCCATTTAAATGTAAAAGCACTTGATTAATGTTTGTTCTTACTATCTACCCTGAAAATAGTATTTAACTTAAGTCAATAAAATATATTTGCCCCTGTATCTCTTGGGAAGAATCTGTGTACCCCAGGGATATATGGGCTCTAATAATCAATACAAAATGTTATTTTAATCTCTAAAAAAATAACTGTATAAAGTTTATTTGCAAAGATGTGAGCAAAAAAGCACACATACACATACAAAATAGAGTAAATCCCCCAAAAACAAAAAATGTAAACTGTAAAAAAAAGTCCATCATCATTATCTTATCTAATAGTAGGGTGCAGAGGGGTGAAGAGATGTTACGAAAATCAGAAGCCAGGAATGGGTACATGGGGGATAGTTACACTATCACGTTTATTTTGTATATGTTTGAAATTTTTCATAAAAAGTTAAAGAAAAAAATGTTTGTTAATAATAATTTACAACTGCTACTTTAGAATAGTCTTTTCTCTGAAGTAGTAATTATTTTTAATTAGTTCATGTATAGGTGGATATTTTCTACTGCTAGAATAAGGAAATTAAATCTCTTCCTATTTAAAATTTTTACACGTGTATGAGTTGAGAAATCTTGCTGACAACAGGAGCGGATAGAAATAGAAAAGGTTTTGTTATAACAATACCACTCAGTTCTTTACGTATACAAGTCACACAGTAATCCATCCTTAAAAATTATACTTAATGCTCTTCTTACTAACAACTTGATTAGATCCTCTGTCCATTTTGTTGAAACCAAAGACCTAGAAACAACCTAGTAGAGAGAGGGCTGTTCCCACTCTTTACAATGATTCATATCCTCAATACTACTGATTCTAATATTTCAAAATATTCTCTTTTGTTGGTGCCCAACTGGTTTTTACAACCTGAAGCAGTGCACCATATAAAATTTGGGAAACGTGAGAAGTGTGCCTTCTTATGAAAAATGGGGAGAAATCTGGACCAAAGGCAGACTAATTTTAAGAAAGACACATATGAAAACTGAGATTTGTAAACTGATAGTCTTAAAACTATTAATGTCCCTTTATCTCTTGGAAAAAAAATTCCCATAACCAGGGATATGTTTATCCCAGTTTTAAGTCACTGTACAAACATTATTAGGTATGTTATTTTAATTTTAGAAAAAGTTACAGTGATACATAGTAAGTACAGTAGGAAAGCTTAAAAAAATAAATTGGAAAAAATATTTACCAAATCCATTCACCAAATGATTTATTTATTTATTTTTTTTTTTGGCATGTGTGAAAAAGTGTAAAGGAAGGGGACTGGACCCATGGGCAGAATGAGCTGCACTGTGATTGTGATGAGTTACTGCTTGTATACATTTAAGTTGTGGGGAGGTGGAGATAATGGAAGGGTCTAGAGGGATTTTTGTATGTTCAAGAAGACTTACAGGATGCCGGAGATTAAATTACTTTTAAAAAGTAAACCATGTTTTGTTTGAAAAGGGTAGTAATCAGATCTAGAGACTAGAAAAGTATACAAATTAATTTCTCTGTAAACATACCTACACTAAGTTAAAAAATTTCCATTTCATTGAAGGAAACTTTATGAATGAAAATGTGATAAATAGGCACAGAGTTTTAAACACTATTAAAAGAATTAATATAACTATGTTAGAGTGTTTTATAGCCTGTTTTTACAACATACTTTTGAACTCAATTATGTATTATACATTAAAACACAGGTGAAAATATTGTTAATAGGGACATATGCTAATAAATTTAATATTAAAATTATTCATTTAAAGTCCATGAATTAATCAGTTATTTTATAAGTAAATCACTTGATTCCATTCATAAAGTATGGAGGTGTAAAGCCAATTGAAAATTAGAGATCACTGAGGAAAGAGGCATAAAAAAGGCAGAAAGAAGTAACTGAAAATGATTTTATAAAATACTCTTAAGTTTAATCTTGCCACAGAAAATGCTTTAAAGCTAAATAATACTTGGAGGACTTAAAATAGATATTACAGGTAAAAAATAACGTTCTAAACCTAGTATTATTTAGATTAGCCCTAAATACAAAGAGAAAAGTTCTGTTGGCAATAAATTATCCGCCTTTCATTAAAAAACCTCCAACAATTCAACTGATATAAACATTGAGTGAATAAAACAATAATACAATAAAAATCACCAAATCCAAAGCATTATCCTGTGCTCCCCAGAGCCACAAACCACCTTAAAATTTTGGCTCACAGGCACATCCAACAGGCTGCTGCTAACATAACCAAACTGGGTACTACATACAGAACTAACTAAATTCATCTTATTTTCATGAAGTATGACTGACTTGTCTTTTTTTTTTATTTTTAATTTTTTTAAATGATTTTTTATTATATTATGTTAGTCACCATACAGTACATCCCCGGCTTCTGATGTAAAGCTCGATGATTCATTAGTTGCATATAAAAAGAAAAAAATCTGATCTTTTAAATTTAAAAATACTTCTGATTAAAAAAAAAAATCAGGCTTCTTCAAATGACAAAAACTGGAAAATACCACTAGAATAAAGAGAGACATAAACACAGAAGACAATGTAACTTACTCTTTACCTTTAAAATAAAAAAGCAAAAGTATGGCAATTATCTTGAAATATGTAGTCCTCATTTTCCCACCCTAACCCTCAAGTTATCCAAAGATCTTAACTTTTAAACTAAAACTAGGTGAAGTTTTTACCACTGCAAAGAAAAATATTACATACATATACTGCTATCCCAGAGTTAACAGTGCTCCTTTCAAATTTATTTTTACTCTTCCTTTTAAATCAAGCAATCATATTATCATCATCAGATAAAACAAACTGCATCAAAAAGTATTCCTTTAAACTTAGTATTTACCACAATGAAAAAGAAAGGATATTAATTTTATAGTTTTTTAAATTGTGTGCACTTTAAGTACAAAATGACATTTGGTTTTTTTTGAAGGTATTTACCTATATAAGCTTTGTTTAAAATTTTAAATATTGGAGTTTTCCTATTAGTTTAGTAGTTAAGAATTTATGCAACAGGTTCCTTCTGTCCAAATCCTCTTTTCCACAATCTGCTAATCCTTTTGAACATTTGCTCTGCCTCTTCCCCCATTTCCTGAGGACCATCTCCAATCCTACAAGGAAAAAATATCAATACTACAAAATTAAGAAATAAAGAGTCTTACTAAAGACTCTACTTAATTTTGGGGGCAGGGTGGGAGAAGACTAACATGAGGAGAATGTTTTAATAGCACCAAATAAAGCTGAAGTTTGAAAGAAAAAATAGCCTTAAGGTTATCAACTAAAAGAGCTAAAAAACAAAATTCATATCTAGTAACCATGGTAAAATATCCACGCTTTGGGTGCTCAAATGCAAGCTCCTTGAGAAAAGGGTTAGCTCCTTACAGGTAGCAGGTACTGACTAACGTCCAAAGAATGATCACATCACACTCACTAAAAATTAGATGTGACTTTAAAGCCAATAAATTGTTATCTTTTGCACAAGTTAAAATTAAGAAAATAAAATTTCTGCTTTTTGGACAATATAACCATGCTAGGTAAAGACAAAGATGTCATCAAGAGAAACAGCAAACACCTACATTTTATATGGCAGAGTGAATTCTAATGAAGAGCAAACAAATCAGATAGCTCAAGCCCGACTCTACTGCTGTCAGTCCCTGTCTAGTCTCAAGTTTCCTCGCTGCATCTATATAAAGCAAGAAGGCTG
Organism: Ailuropoda melanoleuca; assembly: GCF_002007445.2. Taxonomy (NCBI): domain Eukaryota; kingdom Metazoa; phylum Chordata; class Mammalia; order Carnivora; family Ursidae; genus Ailuropoda; species Ailuropoda melanoleuca. Next base: position 156,864,583 of record NC_048219.1, on the reverse strand, counting down.
GACTTGAAGACCCTTCCAGCTATGGTTTTGCTACCTCTATTTCAATTACCAATTTATAAATATGTGATCATAAAACCTTCACAGATCACATACAGATTTTTAGAGGAGTTCTGAATTCTTTAAAAAAAAAAAAACAAAACAACAGTCTAAAGGAAGTATTACATTCTGGGGCAGTAGGTTTACAGAGGGAGATGAAGCTTACCCCTCCAAGACTTAGATGAACTTCATTAAAGAAAAAGAAACTTGTGAAACACTTCTAAAAACAAAACAAAAATTGCAAGAAAGTGACCTTAAATATGAACTGTACCCCAAAGCCTCATTTTCAACTTTGCCAGTAAATTAAAAATGTTTATATATTTAAAATCACTGATCAAATTTATAAATACAAGATGACTCGGTTAAATTCTTGCACTGTTGGACACTGAACCACACTTATGTTGTGTATATGTGTTTTTTTCACTGTTTCATATTAATGTGGCTCAATGGGACTTTTATGGCTCATGACTGAACATGAGAAGTGAAACTGATGAAGTGATGGTGTGATATGACCAGACATGCATTTCTCACATGCAGCATTTCAGCATAGTATATGAAACCCATGAATCATTAAACAAAAGATGTTTAAGTGCATGCAGTTAAGGAAGGCTTCTTCTAATCATTTACATATGCCCTTTCCTGAAAATACTATTGGTGTGCTATGTTACTCTTTCTTCAATATAAGAGCTCTTCAACTTGGATTCCAGATCAGCTTCAAAGGGTGTCTGTAAACTCCTTAAAGTTTATATAAAATCATTGTATGTGAACATTTTTCTGGGAAGACCCAAAAAAGGTTTGGAACATTCTAGTGGTTTTCTCATCAAGTGCTAATACATAGGTTGTATTATTTTAACTTTCCTTACCCTCTAATTTGGTACTTGTTCAAATCTAAACAATTATTAATGAGATTTTTCTCTCATCGCAGTGTTTACTGAATTTCACTGTAAGGACCCATTTATACTGTGTCCACTTCACACTACAAGGTAAGCAAGCTACCTGAATGAAAAACTGTGCCTAACACAGATTTGTATCATAATTTTCTACAGTAAACCAATATTCTTTCACCTCAACCTGAAAACTTTTATCTTAGGTAAAACAGTCATGAATAGCTAGATGTTTTAATGGGCAAAATAAAAATTTCCATTGTCTATTAAAATTAGTTACATTAAAGAATAATACTTGGCTATAATACCTACCTCGCTAGAGTTACAAGGATTAAGTGGGCCAATGCTTACAAAGTATTTGCCCTAAAATAACAACTAAACATATATAATTCTTATGATAGTAGTCTTCTATTTTAAAGCCTTTTCTCATGAACATAAAAAATTCATGAAAAAGGATTTCTAGTATACAAATTAGGTAAATTTTTATTAATTGGGCCAAAGGCATAATTTATATCCAAACATTCTTTGTGTAACCAGGGTATCCCATCCTCACTAATGCATCTACAAAGCCATGTAGTTATGTTTTTTATGCTTGGAAAAGATAAGCACAGATTTACTGAAGAAAGTATATAAATGTTCCAAACATAAATAAAATTTATTTGAATATAAATGAAATTTATAATTAGAAATTAAAAATCTAAACAGTATCACACACTCAAATCATTCTCAAATACTTATTCTGAACAACATTAGAGCTTCCAATTATTAAGGCAAACCAGACACTAAAACAATCAAAACATACAATGTAAAACAAAGCATAAGAAAAATAATATAACTTAATAATTGGAATAAGTCTTACTTATTTTAGCTATGATAATAAGCAAAACAAATGAAAGAAGTTCAAATGAAAATCGTGAATGTAGCTCCTGAGAGTAGAAGGGACTTGAGAATATTCAAGGGTAGATGTACTTTGTCTTAACACAAAGTACCAGAACATTTGTTCCTACATATGCTGATGACAAACAGTTAACAGTAAAATGCTTTTAATTGTGTTTACACCTGTTCATTTTCGAAGAGCCAAAAGGAAAGGGAAGAAAAAAATATCAAAACTTTAGGAGGAAAAACCTCTGTGCCTATTGTTCAGCAGAGACTTCTTTTTGAATTTTTGCCAGATCTTCAGGTCAAGAGTAACTGAGTAACTCTTACAATGAGTCATCTGTTTTTAATTTCGCCCTTGAAATTACATTATTTATTTTTAAATAAATAAGAATTTTTAGCTTTATACCAGAAGATTAATTTTTTTAACACCAAAGCTTTTCATAATTCTACATAAATAATCCAAGATTCATCTTTATGCCTTAGTTATTTTTAAAAACTTACAAGGTTAAAAGGAATTGTCAACATTTTACCTTTATTAATGAAGTCACGACAATTGCTCCAGCATTTACCATAGGATTATGTGGCTTATCTGTAAAATATAAAAACGAGAGCATTATTTCAAATACTTGATATCATTTTCCATGATGTATAGGTATTTCCCGTGAACATATATCTATTTTCTTTATGTAAGATATTGTTACAGTTCTTTCTTTGGAGGGGGAAGAGAGTGTGAAAGAATACATTTAAGTCATTTATTTATCAAACCAATAATATACTTCTATAATAATTATATAGGAAGAGAAAGATTCATGTATTGAAAGACAGTAAAGAGTAGTATAAAAGTACATTGAAATTTCCTAACTCTACTATTTACTAGCTATTTGACCTTGGGCAAGTAACTGAACTTCCCTGTGCCTCAATTTTCCCACTGTATATTGAGAGTAATAAAAAGCACCAACACCTCCATGAGTTATAACGCTTGAATGAATTAAAACACATGACATGCTTAAATGTACATGGCACACCCTTATGCACTCAAATAATATTACTATTAAAAAATAGCCTTGAAAAAAAGCACATCTAGTATGAAACCACTCATGCTTTTTAAAGTGCTTTATTTTGGGGGCGCCTGGGTGGCTCAGTCGGTTAAGCTTCTGCCTTGGGCTCAGGTCATGATCACGGGGTCCTGGGATCAAGCCCTACCTCGGGCTCCCTGCTCAGCGGGAAGTCTGCTTCTTCTCCCTCCGCCTACCCTTGCTCTGCCTACTTGTGCTCTCTCTGTCAAACAAATAAAATCTTAAAAAAAAAAGTGCTTTATTTTTGTTTTTATGAATATACACATATATATACAGAAAAAGAAAACAGAAACACTATAAAGGGATATACCTATGATAAAAGTGCTACAGAGGATTTAAATTATATTCTGCATTCTTCGTATATTTTCTGACAATAAAGATCTATTTATTTGAAAAACAATACAGAAATCAAGCTGTGCTAAATTAGTTTATATTTGTATTTGTGTAGATGTTTATGCATCTGCCCTTTCATGGTTTTTTGACATTATCATGTTTAGGCTCTAGGGCCTTTAGGAGGCAGCTAATGTGTATATTCCAAATGGTACCACAAAATGTGTGCATTTAATATTTTCTAAATCATAAATATTCTGCAAATACCACATCAGCTGCATTCAAGAAGATCTTTCAAAGAACACGAAAGCATTTTATGGCATGACAGTGCAATTTTCAGATGTAAGCAACTGCTCTCTCTGCCTTTGGCTCAAAAGCCAGACACCTCAATGTTTGGAAATAGACCAGGTATTATAACACCAGCATTACTGCAGTCTAACACCTCGGTCTAAAACCTATGACTGTAAAATCTACTTGCTTCCTGCTCCACTGTACGTAGGATTGAAAAGTTCCATTTAGAATTTTTAATTAAAAAATACTCATGACAGCAGAAATAACACTTAAGCTAATTAATAAAAGATACCATCTGAAGTAATGACATGTATTAGCTTGGTATAATGACAAAATGAAATGGGCAACATCTGAAATTTATGGGTACTTTTAACTAGAATGCACAAAACTGTTTAATTTTAGCATGTATTTATTCTTTCCAAAGGAACAAAACATGCAGAAAGTTCTTCCATATTATATTAGCAAAAGCTTCTCAAACCTTACAAAGATGTGGTTCATAACTGAGGCTAAGTCAAAGTTGATAATGCATACATTAAAGAACTAAAAAACATTAATTTCAGAGTAATATATTTATATTTTAAGTATTATACTGGAATTTTAAAGGGCTATATAAAAATTAAAGTATATTCTATATAGAGTTTAATCCTGCAGTACCCACTTACCCAACCACCCAAACTTTGCTCTTTCTATATACAATTCAGTCCTGTTTTCCTCATGTAAATTAATTCAGTGCCTTTCTTTCTCAAATCCTTCACAATATAAACCAACATACATATTTTGGCTTCTGTCAATTACACACTTGTAAGATAAGAGTTTGTATTTCTTCTCCATGTATTAGATACACGTAATTGTTTCCCACATCCTTTAGTATTAGCTAGATAAGTTACTCGAAGAACCAAGGTCCATTTACCCTCCAACACCTGTTAACAATAGAGGGGAAGAAGGCTATGTAAGTCTTTGTCAATTAATCTAATTTCTACTGTAAGGTAGAAAAAGACTGCACTAGAAGATGGTTGTTTCCAAAATTGATATCTCCATCAAATAACTTATTTCCTCATCTATAATTACAGAAAGTGTCAGGCCAACTCTCCACCACAGGATTAAAATGTTTTTATGCTGTAAAAGCACTGTAAAACTACCGACATTAAAAGAGCACTGTAATTTCTTTATCTATTATATTCGTATTAATCTTAACTTACCACAGTCTTATAAAGGTAGGAGAATATAAATATTTATTTTTTTAAATTTTGTAATGCTAGATGCACAGACACATGCACATACACAAAGCATATAGTTTCACCATTAGTCTACCCTTGAAGTTTTAAATATGAAGAAGACTTATAAATTGTTTTTATCCGGGGCTAGTTTAAAACCAAAACTTTAGAGCACAGAATCTATGCAGAACTTGGGAAGGAGTGGTGCAGTGAGGCGTTCATTTTCCCATTACTTCTAAGCTCCCAATATTAGCTCAGGTGGAGGGACTGGCTTGGAAAAAGTCAAAGAATATCAAGGTAAAACCTCTTGTTGAACTTCATATTTCAGTTATCATAAACCAGTGCTAAATTTCTGAGTTCTTATGATTTTTTTCTTATAGACTACTGTGTCAGTAAAATATAATTTCTACAGAGCAAAAAAAATGTATTACTTGTAATGTTAAGTTCATTTACTCTATGCCCATTTTATTTTTGTTTCTCAAATATTTCTTCACATTTGAATTCCTGTATTTGTTCATTTCTATTCTTAATTACCACTCTCATAATCAATCACAATTCACCAGAACCACCTAGATTACTCTATTTTGACTTACATAGGAAAATATTAATTTTTCTTGTAAAATGTTCAATTTTGATAGAACAAAAATATTAATTATTTCCAAATTAAATCTGGATGTCAATGGGTTTAATAAATAAGGTCCTTTTGGGTATGATGTCCTTGTTGAAATTGTTAGTTTATGAAAATATCTATAAAATCAAATGCAGCTTCAGGACAGAAAGATTATGGTAAAATATGTAAGAAAATATAATTGTTCTCAAAACAGAGAAGCACAAAGAAATACCATTCTTTTTTTTTTTTTAAGATTTATTTATTTATTTAGAGAAAAAGAGAGAGCGCAGTGGGGGGATACAAAGGGACAAGCAGAGAGAGAATCTCAGACTCCCTGGTGAGCTTGGAGCCCCAAGAGGGGCTCAATCCAGGACCCTGAGAGCATGACTTGAACCAAAATTGAGTCGGACGCTTAAGCTACTGAGCCACACCCAGGCGCCCCAAGAAAATACCATTCTTATAACTTCATTTAAAAAAATAAATAAAACAATAAGTATAAGGCACATTTCATTTTTTATCCAGCGCAAACAAAAAATCCAAAAGTATATTTCTCCCAACCATTATTGCAACCACTAAATTCCTTCACTCTTTCTTTGATTCTATTTTAACTCATCACAAAATGAGGAACATAGCATATGTCGGAAAGACTGAAATATAGAAACCAATACATTGGTTGATGTTTATTTTATTTATTTATTTGACAGAGAGAGACAGCGAGAGAAGGAACACAAGCAGGGAGAGTGTGAGAGGGAGAAGCAGGCTTCCCACTGAGCAGGGAGCCCGATGTGGGGCTCGATCCCAGGACCCTGGGATCATGACCTGAGCCTAAAGCAGACGCTTAACGGCTGAGCCACCCAGGCACTCCTAGGTTGATGTTTAGATTTAAATCCTCTATTAGAAAACAAACAAAAAAACCACTTCTTCAGGGGTGCCTCGGTGGCTCAGTTGGTTAAGCATCTGCCTTTAGCTCAGACATGATCTCAGGTCCTAGGATGGAGTCCTGCATTGGGCTCCCTGCTCAGCGGGGAGAGTCTGCTTCTCCCTCTACCTCTGCCCCTCCCCTCTGCCCCAGCTCATGCTCTCCCTCTCTCTCTCAGTAAACAAAATCTTCAAAAATAAATAAATTAAAAAAAAAAATAAAACCACTATCAGATCAAAAGTACTACTTTTGTCCTCCCCCTTTGCTTTTGAATCCTTATTAAGTAGTAAGACTTGTTTATTATTCAACAATTTAATGCAAGATGTTTCATTCAAATATTAAAGGTTACGAAAGAGAAAAAGCAAAAATATTCATTATTTCAACCACAGCCACCATATAAACTTGTTATCCTGGAGTTTTCAAATATATATAAAATACAAAAGTAGAAAGAATAAACACCCATGTAGCCATCTAAGTTAGTCTCGATAATTACCAGCATATAGTAATAATCACACCCAGCACTCCCATCTATACTCACTGAATTATTTTACAGCAAATCCCAGACACTGTGAGATTCTACTACAAGATATTCTCCTATACGTGGTTAGGAAGTGAAACGAAAATCTTACTCCCTGCCCCATCTTAGTCCATTTTCCAATGGTATGAGAGGCCTAAAAAATGATATTTTTAAAGTAGATGATTAAACAAACTATGTCTATCATTTAACAGAAATTCCATGAGAAGTGAAAAAAAAAGTATGAATGTTTTTAACTTTCTTCAAAAAAATTAAAAATAACTTCTTTGATTGATTGTTCAGAGAGAGAGAGAGCACAAGCAGGGGAAGTGCAGGCAGAGGGAGAAGCAGGCTCCCCGCTGAGCAAGGAGCCTGATGTGGGACTTGAGCCCAGGGCCCCAGGATCATGACCTGAGCTGAAGGCAGACGCTCAACTGACTGAGCCACTGAGGTGTCCCAATTTCTTAGATTTAAATAGAAAAATGATGTATCTCTTTTTCTAACTTTTATGTAATTCTTACCATCTTCATTTAAAAACAGTTTGTTGAATCTTAATCCACTTGGCTCTTTCCCAACATATCGATGCACATATTCTGTTCCAAGATCATTAACAGCAATGGCATATTTCAAAGGTTTTACACAGGACTGAAGACAAAATGGAACTTTGGTATCTCCAATAGAATGCCTATTTAAAAGCAGATTTAAAAAATAATTAAAATCAACTGGAAAAAATGTCTGAATAATTGGAGTTAATTTTACATGTTAATTCTAATTTACAAAGATTCTCCCATAATCCAACCACAGGTTTACTTGGATATTAAAGAATAAATGTTAAGTTTTAAGAAGAATACTACAAAAAAGGCAAAAGCTTAAAAGTACACAGGTAATAATATGATTCAGAATTAGATAATAAATAAGTAATGTAAAAATTTTCCTCTGAGGCCCAGAGGTTATGGCCCTCTTTACTTCTACCTGTATTCAAGCATATAAATTGAACTAGCCCTTTTAGTCACCACTTTTTCACTCGTAGGTTTAATCATGGCTAAATCATGGCTACACCATGGTGGTTAGTTTTTAAATAGAGCTCAGTTTGGATTCAATACCATTCTCTGAGACCTTGTCTATAAATGCCTCATCCTGTGAACCTTATCTACTCATAATTCCAACCCTGTTAAAATAAACAGCACCCAGTTTTATAAACTGTATTAGAGCTGGCATTAATGGCATCATTATTACCATGTATCTAAACAACAGAACAAAAAGAAAGCCTTATATCTTTCCAAACTGGGATGTACATGAAGTACAAAATAGGTTTAAAAATGGAAAAACCGTGACTGACCCTATTATAATGTAAGCTTCACAAGGGCAGAGATCTTTATTTTACTCACCAGTATCCCAGGTGCCCCAACACAGACCAGTCACTCATTCATTCAGAGTGAAACTCATTCATAGTGAAACTGGGTACTATTAATAACCACCCCTGGGCAAAATGGGGTTAAAGGAGACATCAAAAGGCAAAGAAACATCAGAGGGCCAGCCACCTTACTTCCAAGTATATTATGGAATATAAATACATATGTAAAGATAGCAAAAGTATATAATATTCTTCCTACCATGTTTATGAATAATTTCTAATTCAGACTATAACTTCAACTTGACAATCATTCTAAAACCTGACAAGAGCTTATCTTATTACCTTTGGATGTAAATAGACATATGTTCTATTCCAAAATCAACTTTTAAAATTTTCTAGATAAGACAACTAACCTAAAAGAATCATCTCCACACACAAAGAATGTTTAAGAGAAAAATCATATAATGCAAGCCTTGCATTATAATCATTTCCTCCAAATACAAAATCAGGGCTATCATTCCGTACTAGAATTTGGTCCATAAGAATAAAGCCATGTCGTTTTATGTATTTGTGTCCTTTTATAGCACCCAACATTTAATTCAACACACAATTAATGGTTAGTACATTTTACAGGCCCAGATGAGAACAAAAGCCTGTCATAATGGAGAGAACAACAAACTAGAAGTTAAGAAACCCAGGTATTTGTTTTACCTCTGCCAGTATTAGATGAATTTTGGGCCTCAGATACCTTAAGAATGAATGAACTAAGCCATATGTCTTTTTAATGTAAATATTTGAGGAAGATAATTGGTAAAAAAATAAAAAGATCACTTAGAAAGAAGGTATTTAAGACTGAAAACTATAAAACTAAATGATTTGTAGTTTTAACAAAATGTAGGATAAAATTAATCACTGATATAAATTCACAAAGCTGTATACACTTAGGAGTTGTACACCTTATTTATGTAAGTTACATTTCAATTTAAAATGTAAAAAACAAAAGGAACACAAAGATTATAACTCTGAGCTAAGCCTTCAAATGAATAAAAAAATTGATTTTTCTTTTTTGGCATAATTTTTCTAACTTGACAAAACAAAATTATAACATGATAATAAATTCTTATAACGCACTTACAGTATAATAAAAAGTCATTCTTGAAAAAATATTCCAGAACTTTATCAATTTTTCAAGTGCCTCGCATAATTCATTGATTTTAAAACCAAATCATTCTCTTTGAAGTGCCTTCACATCATTATCCTTTTTATAATTCTGCTAGAATGTCATTTGTCAATGGCTCTGCCTATAGCATGAACACTTTCCAAATATCACTTTCATGAACTTATGAGATCCTGAGTTTGCAAATGACTTTTCACTTTGCAAATGACAGATGGAAATAGACTATTATCATACTGTACTGTTGTAACTATTGCACCGCTCATATCAGGGGCATGAGCAACAAAGACAGTGAGAGGCTGTTAATGTTAAACTAAGAAATGGGAACCGATTTTATTAGTGGTCAGTTCATTAGTGAATAATTTCATGTTTTGACAAGTCTGCTTTTCCTAAGAAAACTGTAATTGCAGGTACTTGAAAAATAAATACTCAACAAGACTAAAACTGAATGAGATGAAGTGCCTCATAAAGTTTAGTATAATACTATTTCAGTTGATTTTTTAAAAATTAAATTAAAATCTAAACTTATTTTCCTTCCTGAATTCCATCAGAGAAGATGCTCCTCCCTCCCTCATGCTCAGTTACGCAAAATTGAAAGCTTAAAGTTGGTTCTCATGAATTTGAAATAAACTCACCTCTGTCCATCTACTGTACACACAGACACACCCCACAAATCAGGACTGAACTTGGCTAGCTGAGGAATATAATCTGCAACCTATACAAAATATTGGGAAAAAATTAACAGAATATAAGCAAATAATATTTCTTCTACCAAAAAATTTATCTTACTTTAGCTTCCACTGATGAAGAGTTACTTTATAGCACCCAATGGCTTTGTGGTCTATCTTTTATAATAATAGTCATAAAAACTAAGGGCTGAAAAGACTTGAGCATTACAGGTAAGATCTAACTGACTTCTCTCCGCCTCCCTCATCCCATATGTTTTCCAATGCAGTCTCAATTCCTAGAAAAGCATAGTCTAAAAGAGGAACTAAGACTTGATTTTTTTAAAAGGTAAAGAAATAGAATTCTTTAATCAAAGTCACGGTAGCAGGGTTTCATTATCTAAAAACTTTCAATACAGAGAAAAAATAAAATAGCCTTTGGTAATTTATTTAGAGAATTTTTAAAATTTAATGTTTGAGGATATCATATTTACAGAAATTCTTAATAAAGTTACTCTTTTATTAAAGAGTTAAAAGCCATTTCCATCATCTGAAAATCAAAAAGAATTCTTAAACTTAAGATAACAAAACTGAATATTTAAAATATTTTAAAAGCATTTACTCCAGTAGCTCCACTCAGCTTAAATTTCTTAACTAGCAAAGCACAAAAAAACTCCATAATTTGAATTTCTATACCTCAACTTGCGCTAAATTAAGTGACTGGTTAGGAAAATATTCACATCAAAAATGTTACCTTTCCTCCAGACTGCTTTTTAGCACTTTCAAATAACTCATCAATGTGAGAAGTAAAAGACATAAAGTCAGGAATGACAAACTTTCTTCTAAAGGCTTGTGTCAACAAAACAATATTGCTCTGAACGCATCTGTGGAATGTGAGAAAAAAATTAATTTACTGGGTGCCTTTCATATATTAGTACTTGGTAATAATAATATTAATTAGGAGAATATTTAAACAGTAGAGAAATTCATCATTCTATACAACAAACTAAAATCTACAAATTATACTTTCTATATTATTTTCTTTCCTTCAAGCAGTTTTTCATGCAGTTGCTTGTAAGCTGTTGAACAAGTTAAAGAAATAAATTAGATTGCCTAAAAATTGTGTCAAAGATTAAAACAGCAGAGCATTCCACCAGGTTAAATATCAAGACCATCTAAAGACAAGTTTCTTAAGCCCACTAGGGTTAAACATTCAGCATGACATTTGGTTAACAAAAATTGGACTTTAATATGTCATAGTTGAGATCCTATTTATTGATCCATTAAGTAACTTCAGACATATATCCCTTAGTTCCTAAATAATTATTAGTAGTATTTCACAAAAAAACTAAACTTTTTCTATTTTTAACATATTTTCATTAAATTACAGCTTGAAAAATCTGTATTTCCAAGCTAACGAATGGAGATAAATCAACTTTAGTCAGATTAGAATAAAATACTTAACTAAAATGCTTGTAACAATAATGTATAATTTTAAATAATATTATAAAGTAGTATAGTAATTAACTTCACATTATACGAGTCACCAAGTATGTGAAAGATATGTAATACATTACAGAATAAAAAGGTCTTATTGTTAAAAACTATTTTAAAAGATATAGTAAACCATATGGATGGGAGAGCGCGAAATTTAATGATTTGAACCAATATTTTGCTTTGTTCCAAAAAGGACTTAAGCCAGAAAATCAATATATTAATGTAACCTTAGAGAAGAACTTTTTAAAAAGGTTACAGTGAACCATCTTCTAAGCTCATGTTCTTAAGAGTCTCAGTACTTAGCAAGAGAAAGTCAAGCCACTAACTATGGGAAGTGACGTAACTGGATTCTTCACAGGTAAATTATGTGATACTATATTAGCTTCTTTGGGAAGGAAAAAACCATCCAAATTGGCATTTTTTTATAAAAAGTAAGTTTCAAATACTATTCATCTGTTCAATCATGAAAACATCAACATTTTAAGAAAGATGATTTCCTTACTTTACAGATAAGAAAACTGTACCTGCAAGTAACTAACTTGCATTAATTATAAATAAATGAAGAACTAGACACTCAGTATTTCTTTAGTTCTTATATCTCAGTATTTTAATTAAAACTGTTCTAAATGAAACATCAAATTAAAATTAAAAGTCAGATTTTAACTTTTAACTATGAATAAAAAATTCAGAGAATATACTCACTTGGTCAGTATAAAATTAAAATACTGATTTAGAATAACAGAGGTTATATTTCCAAGGAAAAAGATGTGCCCCAATTACAACATGAAAAAATTATAGTCCTAATTTCCATTATTAACCAACAGACATAGAAATAATTGACATCCCAGAGATGGCAGATATTTACTTCAATAAACTTTAATAAATTGTTTTCTCATAGTTTCAACGTTAATCTAAAATTTATTGTGTGCCGCTGATTTAATATTTAATGTTTTAAATAGCAATTCAATTTGCACATATGAGAGTTTTAAGAAATATATACTAAAGAACACATTTCTCAACAGGAAAAAGTTAAGACAATTCCTGATCTTAAATCACTGTATCTGTATCAAACCTAAATCCTAATTTTTCAAAAAGTTATACATGAAAAAATATGAGGACTGCCAAACAAACTTAAATTATTAACCTACTACTAACTATTTAACTATTTAAAATTAATCAGCACTTTTAAAAGGAAGCTTTATAATTAACAAAACTGTACAGTCAGTAAAACTGGTCTGTTGTTGCTTTCCCCTCTATCAAGCTGTGGTAACTGACTTCACTGGTGAGTTACTGCGGCTAACGCAAGCAATCTTACCAAAAAAGTGTCTACTGCACACTGATGAAACTTACAGGTAGTAAATGTTTTCATTGGGAGTTATTTGAATATAGATAGCATGAATGGAACTAGAAAGTTAGAAGTCCCATATAAAAATGAATTCTGAAAAGGAAGGGCTCACACTTTTCAGCAAGTCACATCTTTCTCATGCTTTGTTTAGTTTGCTCATCTGCAAACTGGGAATAATAATCTTTCTTTTTAAATGTTTATGATTAACAACTATAACGCACATGTTTTAGAAACTATCTCACAATTTTTCATCAGTAAAATAACATAATGGATATGAACTTTTTTTAAATCAATATACAAATGCAAAGACTGCCATTCATTTTCCTCTAAAACAGAAAAGACCAAAAAATCATGATCACACATAAAAATAGTTCTAATACCTGTATGGTTAAAAATGCATAAATAAATAAGGCATTCATTTTCAACACAATTTTCCACTTCTATCAGTTTAAAGGATTATTAGCATTAAAAACAATTAATTATCTAGATGGGTACAGGCAGTCTCCAACTTTCAAATATAGATTATGCTCCAAACAATATGCTTAGAACTCACTTTCCCTTAAAAAAAAAATCATATGTGATATTTGTTTCTCAGATTACCTTCAACGGCTAAATATATTAACCAACAACGTTCTTTAGGTAAAATTATCAACACACTGACTTCAACCAAACCTATCCACCTTTATAAATTATTTCTCCGAGAAAATGAATTCCTCTGTAACATCTCCTTCCCACCTGCATGGAGAGGAGATAGTTTACTTAAGGCAACACTAAACTAGAAAACTTTTTATTTTGAAAAAAAAAAAAAAAAGAAAGAAAGAATCTCTCTGCAGCAATCACCTTTCTAGGTGACCTCAAAAGGTTAATAGAGGTTTTGAATTACTTCATTCTAGAGATGAAAACAGAAATCATCATGCCTACAGACAGAGACTTTTCTTCCATGGACTGCTCATATAAAACACTAAGCATTTGTCAAGTTGGGAACTGCCTATATTACAATCATCAATTTTTTTAAAAAATTGGATGTGTTTAAAATATGGTAATTGCTATTCTTTTATATAATTATAGGCAGAAAATTATATGAAATTTATGTTTCTTGGCATCATAATCAGTATATTTAAGTTACTTTTAATTTCATATTTAAACACAGTTACATGTTTATAAAGCACAACAAAATTTTAAACAGTACTAAAAAGGTATAAAATACTGCTTTCATTTAAAATTCCAAAGCAATTCCTCATACCTATTATCAACAGATCTACCTACCATCTCTTTGACAACTTCATTCTCAGATACACCAAAATAACTCTTCACAAGGCACCATAATCAAGAGTACTTTGCTCAAACAGTTCATGAACACTAAAAATAATCCTTATTGCAAAGGCACAGCTAACAAGAAATTATTTACTCCCCTCCACAAAGAAACATACTTTGAAGATTCACAATTCCTAACACCAATTCTAACATGAAACTAAAATCTATACTTTGTAAGGCCAGCTGAGTTAACAGAATCAAGAGCCTTGTGGTAAAAAGACAAGAATCCATAACTGTCAGCAGTGCCTCACAGCATACCAGGAAACTCTGAAGGAACTCAGTTAAACACTTATACCTTCAAATAACTTAATACTCTAGGATATTCCCAGGAGATACCTAGAACAAATCATCTAGTCCCCAAAAGAAAAGAAAAATAGATAAAAATACATACATACATAAAAATAAATTTTCAAGGTAGATGCTAGAATTCTTTGGATCTTTCTCAACTCACCCTATGGTCTAGAAAAAGCCAATGTGTTTATAGTTTTATAGGTTTTTAATCTAACTCTTAGTAGTTTAAAATACCATTTACCTCTTTGGGATCCGTTATAAACATGCTATCTTTTAAACCATTAAGAAATCAGACAAGTAGGAACACATGAATGAGGATAAATACTAAAAAAATAGGCAAATATAGGAAAATCAAAATAAGCTTGCTCATTCAACCAAATCAAGGCATTAATCTCTAAAGTGTCTTCAGTTTTTAAATATTTTGAGGGAAATAAAAGTAGTCAAAAGCCTATGTATTAATATGTCTGAAGAGAGAAGAGAAGCAGACAATGGAGATATGTAAATCTAAGGAATACATGCTGTCTGAAGCCTTCTCATTTTATGACGTCATCTAAATAACCTTGTAGGAAAGAAACAGAGACCACACTGAAAAAGCCTGTAAGACATGCAGATGAACTAGAGATCAATTTAAGCTGTGACAAGACAGAGTGTGCTCTGTAAATTGGAAATACCCATGCCTACATTTCCTTAGAGCAGTTTCAAAGAAAGTCTACTCTTAGCCCCTGTGTATTATAGAACCTTATGTGCACCATGTTCTTCAAACAATTGATGTTTATAAATCCCCCCTTTTTTCCAGTTACACAGGAAGCACTGGCCTTCAAAGATGCAATTTTGTTTTAAAAGAAAAATCACCATATAGCATAGCAAATCACCGTTAAAGGTTTGGCAGAAATTTTTACTTTTTAAAAAGATCTTTGTCTAGCATGACACCATCTGATGTTGTTTGAAGAGTTAATCTTAACATATCCATACACTCTTTCAACCTGGGATCAGACGTTCGCAATCCTGTAGATTTGAGTGCCTGTTTTTAAAAAAATAAGAGTTTGTAAATATATAGTGCAAATAATGTATATGCTTATTCCAACTATAAGTTTTTATTTCTGCATATATAAACTTCTACCCAGGACCTGAATATGTATATGGGCATTTTATTGTCACTATTACCCACTTTCTGGACAAGTTTCTCATTGTTTCTTTCATTTTCTTTCACTGATT
The DNA here is from genome assembly GCF_002007445.2 of Ailuropoda melanoleuca. Classification (NCBI taxonomy): domain Eukaryota; kingdom Metazoa; phylum Chordata; class Mammalia; order Carnivora; family Ursidae; genus Ailuropoda; species Ailuropoda melanoleuca. The sequence goes on along the minus strand of NC_048219.1, from coordinate 156,848,975 downwards.
ACCTTGAAATGAGCATGATGAGAATTTGAAAACATAATAAGAGAAACAGTGTCAGTCAGGATCTACATGTCAGATGAACTTTAAGACTACATTTCGATATTACTGTATTACGGATTCACTATTACTGATTTTTAAAAAGTTTAAGATAGAAAAATATAAAAACTTACTGTAATAAATTTATGAACAGGTATTTTCTCTTGTCCTTCTGCAATTGTATAGAACAGCAAATCTTCCAAGCTAGGTAACAGACCCTGTTTTATTTTACTAAAGAGGAAAAAAGAAAACAAAATTAATCCTTGTCCAAACATTCTAATGGATTTTAGGTATATCTATTATTAAATAATCATTGAATCAGACTACAGCTGAGCTGATCTACTCATCAAGACTATTGTCGTGATAAATGCTAATTTACCAAAATCAAACCAGTTATTACTGAAATCACACTGAAAAAGTAGAAAGTGACTTATTAATGAATATAGATATTTTTTAAATCCCAGATTTTAAAATCTTGATTACCGTTTCTAGTGGTACTAATGCCTAGTCATCTGTTATGGTGATACCCTCCTGTACAGCCTAATACAAAACCCAATACTAATTATAGAGCTCAGCAAATGTTCAGGTAAGAGTCAATACTTTGTTCTGCTTTTTAAAAATATGATGACTATATTTATATGTTATTAAAATAGTTAACCTGGACTGTAAAATCAGGGGGAGACAGCAATTGCATACTGCACAATAAAGATTAGTGTACCAGTTTTGAATCCTAGCTATAATACTTACTAGCTGAGTCACCTTGGATAAATTAAAGAACCTTTCCATGGTTCAGTTTCCTCATCTGAGGAGATAATAGGCCTACCTCACAGGGTTGTTTGTTGTGAGGAACAGGTGACTGGAAACATTCAATACATTTAGAATGATGACTGGCAGAGAATAAGTACTCAATTGATGGTAATTGTAGTTAATATTTCTAAAGTGATCTAGGCTTACGTATACAGACCAAATGCCACAAATCACAAAGAAGACTATTAGAATAAAACTTTTTACCATAAAAAATACATTAAAATCTTAATTAATAAACTAGTATAAGATGCTATAATTAACCAAACATTTAAACAAGAAAGGAATTTTTTCCTATCCACTGAAAAGCTTTCAAGTAAACAGACAATAATGAACTTATTATAATGTCTTTTTTTTTTTAGCTCTGAAACTATAATACATTTCAATATTCTGAACATCAATGTAAGTATTACAGTGGTGTTATAAGGATTACAGATCTAAGGTAAAACAGATCTCCTCTCCACCTATTGAAACAGGAGAGAGAAATATGGGGGGGTGTATAAAATATTCTGGAAAAGACTTTATCTGTATTTCAAAAAAGCAACAGAGAAAATTAAAGAAATAGGAAGGATGGAATACTCATTTTCTTAATTTTAGAACTTACTCAAGAACAATTCTGGACTAGCCATAGGTATAATGGCAAGTTTCATAGGAAAACTGTATACATTACTTTTGTAAAATAAACTATCACAGAAATCAAGTCTGTTTAAAATTGTTTTTATACTGTTAAAAAGAGTTTTTCTAGGTATCTAAATATTTCCTGGATTACCCAAGATTACTTAACAGTCTTACTTCAGTAAGACGATATGTACTTAATTATTTCCTAATTTAATTACTTCCCTATTATTAGTGGTCCATATATTTCTTTTTTTTTTTTTAAAGATTTTATTTATTTATTAGACAGAGATAGAGACAGCCAGCGAGAGAGGGAACACAAGCAGGGGGAGTGGGAGAGAAGAAGCAGGCTCACGGCGGAGGAGCCTGATATGGGGCTCGATCCCATAATGCCGGGATCACACCCTGAGTCGAAAGCAGACACTTAACCGCTGCGCCACCCAGGCGCCCCTGGTCCATATATTTCTATCTTAAAAAGACAACAGAATATAGAGTTGGTTCACAGAACATGAACAGTTACACATGCGCATATAAAATTTCTCCTAAAAGAAACATTAATGTTGGTTTTAATATCATTTAAATTTGGTTTTAAAGTTGTCACACCAACTTTTAGGTTGTAAAGTCAACCTTAAGATGTACAAATTTCATCCCGAAGTTTTTTAAAACAAATAGGATTACCATAATTTAATGACATATTCTGGAAATACGAATTTCTATACATATAAAGAAACAGGAGTTCAGATAAGTCAAGAAGCTTCCTAAGACTGCACAGTGGCAAAAAAACCCATGTCTCCAAATCCAGAGCTCAAAGTATTCACCACTACAGTATACTGGCTCTCAAACTTGCTAGCTAGTTATTATTTTTATCAGGTATAATTTTTCTAGGTCTTATCCTGATCCAAAACCATTAACAGCATTCAACAATACTGATGACTTAATATTTAAAGAAAAATTGAGCTAGCCATCAAAACAGCAGTGGAAAATAACAGACCAATTATTTACAGAAAATGGTTTGTCAAATAAACTTCGGATAGTGGTAGTCTGTCACTTTAAAAAACTGCAGAATAAGCTTTCTATATATTTACCACACCAGTAAATGGTATTTGCTTTGCCTAAAAGCTAAGTAAATAACATAAAATATACACGTCTTTAGCTTATGGTACAGAGCACAAAAAAATTTAAAAGACCATGTACTGTCACAGCTAGCAAAAAAAAAAAAAAAAAAAGGCAAATATTTACTTGCTTTTGGAGGAGCCTAATTTTTATCCATAGAAGAGAGATTTAAGTCATCTCCAAAAAATGTGCTCACAAAATAAATAGGTCAAAATTGATAAAAAGAATGTACTACCTATCTCAGCATTTAAAAGCTCAGACTCTGATCTGAGAATGAGTTAGCTTCAATTCCCGGTAAACAAATAAATGACAAGATTCTCCCCCAACTTTCAAACAGAAGAAATTACTCCAAAGATCTTTCTTGATATTGCTGCCTTTTCTCTCTCCAAATTTAATATGGCTTTGTGGCAACACTTCACAGTAATGAATTTTGCTATTAAAATTCAAAAGCTAAAAACTATAGTTTTAAGCATAGAGTAACTAGAAATCCTTCAGGAGTATTTAAGTTTTAATGACAAAAAAATAGATTATAGGAGAATTTCAAATCATTACATTAGCAACTATTGATAAACCTGAGTGAGTCATCCAGATTCCCTAGGGAAAAATATAAAATGGTTATGACACTCAGCAACTAAAATAAGATATACAAGAAGATCAGTAAATCCAAAGAAAAATCCTTGTTTCATACCTTTTTATTCCTTCCCTTTAATTCCCCTCACTTCCTGTCTAATTCCTGCCCTTAAGATCCTTTCACCATCATCTTGTGCCTTCATTTATCCATTCCTTCCTCTACTTTACCAACAAAATACTTGCCTACAACATAAAAATCATTCTTTAAGAAAATGAAAAAGAAAAATACCATGTATTTAACTGGAATCTATGACATGTACAACATTATGTTAGTTGTTGCTTACAGTCTAAATTGAAAATAGAAGATGCACATAATAAGGAATTACAAGAATGAGACTATGGGATCCACTCTGAAAAAGTACTTCACTGTAGACTAACAAGGTAAAGCTTTTTTAGAAGACACAGAACCTCAACTGGACTTGAAAGATGGGTAGGAGTAGAAAACATGGCAACAGAAAGGGTTTTCCAGCAAAGAAAAAAAAAAGACCAAAGCAATGAAGGTAAGCATTCACTGGGTGTTTACAATGAACACCAGTGAGAGCATAAAATATATGATTTAGGTACCTGTTTCTACCTATGAGCTGTGAAAATACCTAATTTTCAGGGTTGAGAGAGATCTATATAAATTAAACAATAAATGAGACTACCTCCTCAAAATTTACATACGGAGTTTAAATTCAGGGCCAATTTCTGCAACATGAAAAGAGGTACTGACTTTGTTTACTGATCAATCAAATCAGTTACCCAATACCAAAGGACAATTTAAGCTTCTCAGTCTGGTACTCAGTTCTCTATATTTGGCTTTATACTATCTATTCTTAAACTTATCACTTCTAATTAATTAGACTCACCAACCCGTAAATAAATTCTGCTATCGTGCCTTTTTTTTTTAAAGATTTTTATTTATTTATTTGACAGAGATAGAGACAGACAGCGAGAGAGGGAACACAAGCAGGGGGAGTGGGAGAGGAAGAAGCCAGGCTCATAGTGGAGGAGCCTGATGTGGGGCTCGATCCCATAACGCCAGGATCACGCCCTGAGCCGAAGGCAGACGCTTAACCGCTGTGCCACCCAGGCGCCCCTAATTTTTTATCTATGTAAGCCTTCTGTTTATAACCTTCCTTTTCCTAACCCTTTAAGGCATCAATGATCATTTCAATCGTTTTAGAGGGCTTTCCCCAACCAGATTTTCTATACTCTTTTTAGCATGCACTGGGCTACATCACTAAGTTTTGTACTTCTCTTTTACAGCCTATTATGTGCTAAGCATTGGAGATATAAAGATGAATAAAGCAAGCATGCTATCTAGGAGAGCCAAGACTACAGCAATGTGGCAAGTATATGACAGAAGTGTAAGAAAAGTATTAGTAAGTACAAAGCAAACATTCAGTTTTGCCTTGATGAGAGCGGGAAATCAAGTAAGTATAACTTGTAATTAGGAGCAATGCTGCAAACTCTCCCTCATCAGTTCAAAATTTTATTAATTAAAAAATTCTAGTAACAAATGAAAGGAGGAAAATGAAAAAGCAAGCCTTTATTAAGAACTGCAAAATGAGAAGGAAAAAAATTGAAATCAACTATATTGTCCTATTTTGTTAAATAATATTTCATGTTACCTGACTTCTCTAAACTATAAACCTTCAAGACTGGTGTATTACCTTCCTCAATTTCTTTTTGTTTGTTTGTTTGCAGGGGTCAACTCCATTGTAACTCAAACGCATAGTACAGTACAGTAAACCCATCAGATAATCAGAAACTTTTCCCCCCATCTACATTTAAAAAAAAAAAAAAAAAGGTCCACTAACAGAATACAAAAGAATGCTTTGGTATTTTTTACTTATGTCGTCATTTTAAAACAATGATCTTTAAAAAAAAATTAGAGTTGTTTTTAAATCAGTTTAACATTTTGAATTTAAAGTCATCTGATTGATAGTAGTAGTTGTCCATCAACACCAGCAAATAAGCAGATTAAACCAGTTGAGACTCATAGATATGGAGAACAGTAGTGGTTCACAGAGGGGAGAGGGGTTGGGAAGTGGGGGACAAAATGGGTGAAAGGGATCAAGAGGTACAAACTTCAATTTATAAAATAAATAAGCTATGAGGATGTAACTTACAGAATGGGGAACACCATCAATAATATTATATCAACTCTGTATGGTGACAGACGATAACTAGACTTATTCCGATCAGTTCCCAATTCATACAAATTGTGGAATCCCTACGTTGTACACACGGAACCCATATAATATGGTATGTCAATTAAACTTCAATAAAAATTAATTAATTAAATAAACCTATGGGGTTGAGAGTTGAACTGATAGGGGCTGACCACATATTATAAGTCTGACAGTCTGATAAAGTGATGAATTCTGCTTATTCTCCAAATCATTTTGCACCATGGCTAATTATTGGTGGAATTTAAAAACAAAATCTTACATATTTTAAGGCTTTACTGTTAAGAAAGGGTCTCCTGCTATCTTAAAACCCTATCTGCTAAAGTAAGGTTTACAGATAAAGACAGAGTCTCAAAGCCAACCAACATGTCTAATGTCACACAATTCTTAAGTGTCTGGACCAGAATTAGTCCTGGAAAGCTGGTCTTTGGTTTCAAGTCCTGGATACTTCCCCGTATACCACACCAACTACACTCAATTATCAGCCCTCCATTTTAGAAGGAATACCTGGAGTTTATTCAGAATAATGAAAGATAAGACTCCTTACACAATGAAGAATTTCAAATCAAAATGTTAATAGGGGAATTACTTATGTTAGATAATTAAACTGTTGTTCGACCTTGTTAAAACTGAATCTTATACAAAGTAAGGATGGGATTGTATTAAATTAGGGCTGCTGTTCTGATTGGACTTTACTGAAATTTACTCAAGAGCACGCCAAAGAAAGCAGCACTGAAGCCATCTTTATGTGAGGAAGTGGCCTTGTCCGTATCAGCTGATGGCAAATTTGTCCACATGTACAACGTTAGAAGTCTAACCCAGGGAGCAGTCTGTTGGTCTCTTAGGGGAGGACAAGGACCTGGGCAGATCAAATCCCTGATGTCCAACTCTGTTAGTCCTTTCAACCACCTATTCCTTCAGTCAAGTATACTTTAATACATCACTCTAGTTGTAAAAATACAGATATCATGTGAATTGTTATTGTAATCACTTTAATAACATTCTAGAAATGATGTCTTTGAAATAACTAAAATATGTAAAGTTAATGTAAGGCAGCCTTCAGATACACAAAAACAAAACAGCTCTGAAATGGAAGGTGCTATATTCTAAGGGAATGAATGCCAGTCAGTAATTCAAGCAGAGATGAGGATCAATTTTCAGGGCGTATAACAGAAGAGGAAAAAACATCAGCTAAGGAGATTTTTTCTTTTTAAGATTTTTAAAACATTTATTCATTTGAGAGAGAGAGAGAGAGAGAGTGAGGGAGTGAGGGACAGGGAGAAGGAGAAAGAGACTCCCCACTGAGCAGGGATTCCCAACGCTGGGCTGATCCCAGAACCCTGGGATCATGACCTGAGCTGAGGGCAGATGCTTAACCAACTGAGCCACCCTGGTGCCCCGGGAGATGGGTTTTTAAGGTCTCTTCCAATCCTGTACCTAAAAAAGTAATCAATTCAGTACAGTATTTTATTCATCTAATAGGGGATGAAAAAACAAAGTTAGTCCTAATATTGTATGAACTTTAGTCATTTAGTTAGGCCATGTAGTGTATATGTGGCCAATTTACAAAATATGTAAAATGAGGTGGAATTAGATGTTTTTAAAGTCATTTCCAATTCTAATTCTCAGTTTTTGAGCTGCTAAAACAGATGTCCTCCTAAATTCCTAAAGACTATAAACTTTACTGAGATACACACACACTCTTTATTCACACATTTTATACATAAAGCCTAATCATATGAATTCTTTTAAAAGAGAGAGAGTACTTTATGTCACTGAACTGTAAACTTAAAAACGGTAAGATAAAAAATTTTTATGTTATGTGTATTTTACCCCAAATATTTTTAAAAGCTAAAGCGAATTAGGTATGGAAGGTGAGAGTAAGAGAAGATAGCCAAAATGGAGACATGAAGAACATGAGCAAGACGTAGTGCTGACACAAGATACAAAAATCCACAAAGGAACAAACACATTCAAAGTAGAACCAATCAGTATATGAGAGAATACATTACACAACTAAATATAGTTTAGTGCTGGGGCCACCAACAGCAAACTATAGTAGCGCCCCGTTTTTGTACATGAAGTTTATTGCAAGACAGCCATGCCTATCCATTTACCTACTGTCCATGACAGCCTTGCTAATAACAGCTAATTTAAATAGTATTAACACAGACCAGATAGCTTGCAAAGACAAAAATATGTACTATTTGGCCCTTCAGAGAAAAAGTTTGCCAACACTTGCCTGACAGCATCGCTATAGCAATGCTCCCTTATGGTAAAACCTAAGTTGGAACAAGAAATGTTAAACTCTATTCATTATAACTTTCTGCTATAGCAAAAAATATGTAACATTTTCTAAGGAAACTTACATCAAGAATAGTTTAGAAATAAAAAAGCTTGGGGAGCCTGGGTAGCTCAGTTGTTAAGCATCTGCCTTTGGCCTAGGGCGTGATCCCAGGGTCCTGGGATCCAGCCCCACATCAGGCTCCCTCCTCTACTGGGAGCCTGCTTCTTCTTCTCCCACTCCCCCCACTTGTGTTCCCTCTCTCACTGGCTGTCTCTCTCTCTGTCAAATAAATAAATAAAATCTTAAAAAAATAAAAAAGCTTGATGTTTGCGAACAGTGAATTGGATAATATTGATAAGTAAGAGCTGTACAAATCCACTCACAATCTTTTTTCTTAACTTGTTAATGTAATGTAGGTACTTCCTGTTATATGTACCAGAAACAGGATATTAGGTTAGCAGACTAAGACAGCAGAGTAGAGATTTACAATTTTAAATTTTAACAGATGTGGTTCTTCTAATTATAGAAGTTATATATGCAGTTGACCCTTGAACAACAGGGGTTTGAACTATGTGGGTCCACTTATATGTGGATTTTTTTTTCAATAAATACAGTACTGTAAATGCATTTTCTTTTCCTTATGATTTTAATAACATTGTTTTCTCTTATTTTATTATAAGAATATAGCATATAATACACAAAACATAATAAAATATGTATTAGTTAATTATGTTATTGGTAAGCCTTCCAGTCAACAGCAGGCTATTAGTAGTTAAGTTCTGGGGAAGTCAGGGGATTTTGGACTGAGGGGAGGCACCCCTAACCTCTACATTATTCAAGGGTCAACTGTACTCAAAATGAGAAATCTTAGTAACTCTAAAGAGTTAGGAAAAACAATGTCCATTCTCACAAACTACAACTGCTGATCATTTCAGTTTATTTTCCTCAGATACTTTTTCTATGCATTTTTTTAAAAGCTTAAGGATCACTTAAGATCACATTGCATAGAAAATTTTGTATTCTAACTTCTGGCTTACCATTTTTCTTATACCCCCAAAAGTATCTGTACACATTTTAAATGACTGAATAAGAGACTCTCAAATGTATCATTTACTTAACCATTCCACTAATGTTGAACACAAGTTTTCCTCCATTCTTCTCTAGTATGCATAATACTGTGCCAAAAATATTGGTGAATAAATCTTTCTACAACTCAGTTTGTTGGCCTAGATTCCTAAAAATGTATGAATATATTTAAAGTTTCATACAATTTAAAAACTGTTCTTAAAAAGTCCGTACTCTTAAGAACTCCCACCAAGCACCTTAAGTGCCTATGTCACTCAGAATACTGTCATGAAGATAACAATTTAAAAACCTTTTTTAGGAGCGCCTGGGTGGCTCAGTTGGTTAAGCTCAGGTCATGATTCCAGGGTCCTGGGATAGAGCCCCACATCGAGTTCCCTGCTCAGTGGGGAGTCTGCTTCTCCCTCTCCCTTTGCCCCACCCCCTGCTTGTGCTTTCTCTGTCTCTCAAATAAATAAATATAATCTTTTTAAAAAAAATATTTTTTAGGGGTGCCTGGGTGGCTCAGTAGGTTGAGCGTCTGTCTGCCTTTGGCTCAAGTCGTGATTTCACAGTCCTGAGATCTAGCCCCACAGCGGGCTCCCTGCTCAGCAGGGGAGTCTGCTTCTTCCTCTCCTTCTGTCCCTCCCCCCAACTTGTTCTCCCAATCTCTCTCAAAGAAATAAATAAAATCTTTTTTAGGGGCACCTGGGTGCGCACTTGGTTAAGTGTTTGGCTCTTGGTTTCCGCTCAGGGTCATTAGGAGGAGCCCAAGTGGGGATCGGCACTCAGTGTAGAATCCGATACTAGAGATTCTCTCTTCCCCTCCCTCTGCCCCTCCCCCTCCCCGAAATAAATAAATCTTAAAAAAATAAATCTTTAGAGGTCAGTAATGGAAATTAGAAGGCCAAAATACATATGCAGGTCCTGAATGTTATCAACTTATTGTCCATTAGGCAGTATCAATAGTTCCATGTTTTGTAAAATTAGTGCTTTCACTATAAATGTTTCTTTAGAAATCAGTAAGCAATAATGTTACATACCAACCAAGAGAATACTTCCCAAAGGAAGCCAAGACGACACATTAACATGCTCATACTACATTATAGGTTGCCAGAAAAATCACCAAGTACAATAATGAGTTGTATGCATCATGTCTCATAACTAAAGCAATTTTGTAACTGAATAGACCCCAGAATAAAATCATAGTAAGTGTCTACCTAAAGTTATTTAACTCACTTAGAGATATCAACAATTAGTAACTATTTTTACAAATGTATATGGTCAGTCAGCTTTCTTAAGCATTCCTCTTACTAGTAAATGACTTAGGTGAAAAGGAAGACAGGCAACTCCTTGATTTATATAGGACTTAAGACTGAGCTCCTCAAAGAATGCAAAACCTACAATCAGACCTTCAGTTTCGACAGCCATAATTTTTCTTCACTTCATAATCACAAGAAAGTGGTATATCTTTTTACTTATTTCAAATAATTTTTTAAAACTCACACTCACAAATGTTTTCAACAAAGTTCTCTTCAAGATGACATTTAGCTTTTTCCGACTAAAACAGTGCCCCTCCCACCTGTTACTTTTCCCTCATTAAAAAAAATTTAATTCAATTTGGTAGTCATTTCCTGAGTTAGTTGATTTTGAGTAGGCAGACTTCCTTGTAAACAGTAAAGCCTGAAAAGAAGCTAAAACTTTATAGAAACTAAAGTTCAAGATCTAATTCACGTTTTCAGTGAACTTCATCTAAAAATTAATAAGCAGCATGTAGTTTGTTAATTACAGATCACCACAGATATATCCATGACTAAATAGATGCATGTGGCTTAATATAAACATTAGACAGCAAAAAATGTTATAGTGTATGTTATGACTGGTCATTAAAAGTAAACTAAAACTTACCGATAACTGTAACCTAGAAAAACTTTTTAATACAGGAAATCACAAATAAAATCAGAAGGGTTCATTGAAAGCCCTCAATTAAATATACTTTCAATCTGGATTTTAAATGAATTGTAAATATATCCACTTTTACAAATTAAAAGCAAATGCATTAGTAAAGGATGACAGAATTTGTCACTCATTTCACAGAGGTTCTTTCACTTTGAAATGATCTATACCTGCCAAATACTGTCTCAACTTCACTATCAGTACTGTTGTATAGACCCAATTCAATGTTTGCTGGAATGCACAGGCATTTAATATTACTTTGAGATTTAATTCTTACAGCATATGATTCACTGATTCTTTGCCCCACACTTTACATATTTTTGCCCCTCGCTTTCCATTTAATAAATATTAACTACCAAAATAAGACACAATCTGAAGCTGGCTGAAAATATTTGTTTGCTCTTTCACTATACACACACACACACACACACACACACACACACACACACGATTTTATTTATTTTGAGAGAGAGAGAAGGTGAGAAGGTGCACTCATGAGTTGGGGGTGGGGGGGAGCCTTGATCCCAGGACGCTGAGATCATGATCTGAGCCGAAGACAGACAATTGATCAACTAAGCCATCCAAGTGCCCCTTAATACATTTTAACTATGCATATTCAAAATATATTTTTAAATGCCATGACTTCATGCAGATGAACATTCAATTACTGAATGCATTATGGGTATGCAGTTTTTGACAGATACTACCAACCACCCTCTAAAATAGCTAACTAATTAATACTTCCACTAGAAATGTAAGAGTTCCTATTCCCCACATCCTCTACAACACTTGATTTAACTTAACATCTGCCCATCTGATAGGGGAAAAATGATCTCGTTGCTTTAATGGAATACTGTATGTATCCTGTACTGTCAATACTGTACCCTGTATGAATTACCTGCTTACTAAAAAACATACACATGCTGATATTTTCCCAGCCTAGTCCTTTTCTGTTATATCCTTTTCCTTTCTAATTAAACAATAAAATGTCCAAACAAAAGGTAACAAAAATGTCCCTCATCCCCACCTGCTAGCCGTTTTCAGGGACTCTTCACTAAGATAGGATACCCACTTCTGAGCTTTACGAAACATGCCATGCTTGATGGAGAACAGTGTGATAATATGTCAATGTTCGGCAACCATTTGGCATTAAGGTTGAATGCTACAAGCAGCACAGTTTGTAATTTTGATACAATGCTCACTCCAGTCCGTATTGGTATTCTGGAAGGAGAGTGGTAGTTTGAAATTAAAACTCTGTAATTAATCTCAGAACAGTATGCAAAATAGATTGAAATGGGACAGAATGAATATGGGGGCACAGATTTTAAATCTGGGTCATCAAATATGTGGAGACAGATGTGAGAAAGAGTTTGGATGAGAGATGAAATATTACTATGAGAGTCAAAGCTGAGAGAAGGCATATGTCCTTGAGAAGCCAGACAAGTGGGAAAGAAGCAAAGGCTTTAGCCTCAGGGTTTACTCAATGAGCAAATCCAAAAAAAAGCCAGGAAAGCAAAGAGAACATTTTTTAAATGTGAAGTGGTTTTCAAAATGGTGAAATGATAGCAATAAAAACTGAGCGTACTACAGTCAAAGCTGAGCAAAGATCATTATATTTTCTATAAGATATTGAAAAAACTAATAAAATCTTAAGCTAAATCAGGAATCCAAACCAGACTGAAGTTGGTTGAAGAAGATGGTATAGCCTAGAATGACACTGGTTCAAAGAATTTAACTATGGAAAAAAAATAAGTAGGTTAACTTGCTTATATCCCACCTCTTTCCAGAAAATTAATATGGTAAGGTTAATAAAATATAGTCAGACCAAGTAAAGTAGGAAAAGGAAATATCTCAGCCATGTTAATTAATAAAATTGTTATGGCTATTAATTCACTCTGAGCTTACTGGTAAACAGGCCAAAAAAGATAAACAGTGCAAATCAGATAGTTTCATATAAGAAGTACAATAATTTCTCAAGAGAATTTTTTTCTAGAAACTTAAAAACCGAACGAAATTTCTCATGTATGAGCCTAAAATTCAAAGGCCAATGTCCTTGTCATGTTTTACAATAAATGAAGCAATTTTCTTATTAATAAACAGTTATGCAGTATTTAACACATAGCAAAAACAGTCCTAAGCCTTTTACAAAATGTCAACTCATTTAATTTTCACATGGTTATTTCTTTTAATCATCCCCCATAAAACCTGGCAGAGTCTTGAGTGCTGGCATTCCAGATGGCTTGCTGACTGAGGGATGAACTATGCTTTGGAAGCTGAGCATTAGAAAGGATAACAGGATCAACTGGAAGCTTACCTCCCAGAATAAGAGAAATGTTTATCACATAAAGGCAAAATGGAAGGAGTCAAAAGAGGAAAGCTACATGTGGAAACCAGATCATTTAGGAAATCGAATCTTTAATAAGATTTAATTTTTTTTTTGGCAATCTTGAGGCCAATGCTCTTCAACTTTATATGTGGATTGGAGGCAGCTGGGGTTCACTTTAAATCCTTGATTGAAAGCTCTCAGGATTATCATATATTTGGATTGCTCCTGAGCCAGTCTAGCTATTACTCCAAACTTCCAAACTTTGGTGGCAGGAAAATAAACTCCTTTGAACTAAGTAAACTAGATTATCTTATTGATCATTCAAACTCCCGGGGCATATGAGCAAACATTCTTGAAGGATTCCCTCTCTAGACTGGTTTTCTCTGGTGGTTAGAATACAGGACAGGACAACTCTTATGTATTGTTGTAAGTATTAGCCAAAGTGTTTCAATGTTATTGCTAAGAGGTAATTTCTTATTCAGAAGGCAATGAAGACAGAAACTTCTGGGAAACATGTAAATCACAAAAGGTACTCAATTTCCTATCTGACAAAAAGGAAAAAAAGAGGGACACCGAAGAGACACAGACTGGAAGACATTTTCAACAGAAAGCTGCTCCCATCCTATAGCCTTTAAGAACAACTTTTAAATGCTAGCAATTGCATTTTACAATTCTGTAACTCTGGGCTCAGGTATTTAAACTAGTTCCAAGCCTGGTAAACCAGATGATAAGGTACAAGAGTACCAGATGAGATTAAGCACACACATTCTTGTCCCTAAAAAACATGAGGCAGAAATTTAGCAAAAGTCTAGCTTTTTAGACCTTGAAGGGATTTAAATCATCTAACTAAATATGTTAAATGACCTGCCCATGGTCCTAAGGCTACTTTGTGGCACAAAATCAATATCACAGAATACCACAAATTTTGCCCATCACCAAATGTGTTTTTTTAAAGTAACATTTTTCAGTCTGGGAAAACTTCAGCTTGGAATGTTTTAGGAAGGTGCCAACTTCAATTACAGGAAACGTGAAGCAGGCCTGAGATTGAAAATATTAAAAAATCAAACGGCACTTTCACTTTGACTTAAGGTGATCTGAGGCTGCAGACAGTAACATAAGTCACAGGCAGGCAAAAGAGGTCGCATAGGTCAGTACAATGTCAGCAAAGTAGTAAAGTATAAAGAAAGCATACAGATAGATTTTTATCCACATTGGGAAAACGAAGTTTGGGTCCATTTATATTACATAAAATATCCAAGAAACTGCTTCACATATTGTGTAAGAAAAACCAATTTCGTTTTAAGTCAAAACTGCTGTGTGGCATAGATTACTTAACATTCTATCACTATTTAAGTCACAAAAGCTACATAACTCGGATTTTTCAGTGTTTTACCAGTCACATTTCATCTCGGCTATTTCTATTTTTATTTTTAAAAATTCGCCCATCTCATGAAAGACATGCAGGCCAAAGAGAGACAGGCTAAAGCTGGTCCCCAGTGCAAACAGGTAGTCTTGTACTGCGTGCCCCATCTAGGCCACATGACTTTTTTCCTCCTAATCTCGTTTCGAAAACAGTATTTCCGGTGCCCCAGATGGCTCCACACTACGCCTGAAACAGCCACTCCAGAAATATTAAGAATATTCTGCCAGCCTAGGTTTCTAAAGAGATGGTGGCAGAGATCGAAGGAGGGTTGGCTTCTAAGGAAACCTGAGCCTGAAAAGCGACGAGTCAGGAGTCAGGAAGGCACAGGGTATGCTCAACACCCGACTCCTAAATGTCACTCGGTGGAGATGTTCGTGTGGCATCACCCACGAAGAGCTGGGCAGGCGGCCAGGTGCTGCAGCCGGGGGCCGGGGAGCGGAGCACGCGGCGCGAAGCCAGCAGCCGCAGTTCCCGGGGAGGGGGAGCGGGGGGCCAGGGTGGCCCCTCCGGCCCCTCCGCGGCTCCTCCCGGGCGGCCAGCGCCGGGGGCGGGGAAGGGAAGTGGGGGCCTAGCGGAGGGGCGCCCGCAGGGAAGGCGCGGGCGGGGCCGGACCTAATCACATGGCGCAGACTGCGCAGGCCGCCCGGCATCTCTTTCTTTCTCTTTCTCGAACCACCGCTCCCATCCCGCCCCACCGCAGGCCCCTCCCGGGCCCCAGGGGGAGGCCTCCTCCGCCTAGCGGAGACACTCACTTTTCGCCTGAGGCCACCAGCTCCTTGCCCTCACTGCTGCCGAACGCGTCCGTCTCCCCGGGTCCGTCCTTGGGGCCGGGAGCCGACGGGGCCGCGGGCGGCGACGCCCCGGGTTGCTGCTGCTGCGGGCTCCCCTTGCCCAGCTCCTGCAGGATCTCCGAGGGGGAGCTAGACAGTCCCCGCGCGAGGGGCCCCGCCGGCCGGCCGCCCCCGCCCCACCACGGGTACAGTCGCGCGGCGGCCGCTGGACCCGCGGCCCCCTGTCCCCCGCCTCGGGGACGCCGGCACTGTGTGGCGAGGGGCTGTGCCCGCCTCAGAGCCGCGCAGGAGGCGGTGGGAGGCCGCAGGAGCAGGTCCCGCAGCATTGCCGAGCCTCGCAGTCGCATCATGCCGCTGGGTTTGTCAGCACCCGCTCGACTGGGGAGGATGCTCGGGGACTGGGCGTCAGCTCTCCTCCGGGAACGCGGTCTCCAGTAGGACGGCGAGAGGGCAAAAGAGGACAGGAGCAGCGACGTGGGTGTGGTTTCGGTTCCGGCTCCCGCAGCTTCTGCTGCTCCTCCGCGGCCGCCGGCTACCGCTCTACTCCTCACACCGCCGAGGACTCCGCACTGAGGCTGAAGCGCCGGGGAGGGCCGGAGACATTCCGCGCTCACCCTGTCGGAGGCGGGAGGACGCTCGCGTCCTACCCGCTTTCCCCTCTCCGATTGGCTCATATCCTCGACCTCTCTCCTGATTGGTGACTGGAGCAGTCAAATTTCTCTCGGCGCCGGGTGAGCAGAGAGTCGGGCGGGGGACTGGCGGGGGTGGGGGGGACCAAACTGACGTGTGAGGCGTGGGAGACAGGCGGGGCTCTCGTCTTGTCCCTTCCCTCTCGCTTTGCCAACCTTGAGGCTGCGCATGTTGGAAACCGGGGACTCAGGGGTCTCGACATTTACGAAGCGGATTGGCTCCTGGACTCTGGGGCCTCGAACCCTCTGACGGGCAAGAGCCCCCGCAGCCGAGTGGCCAGCAGTCGGCTGAGTTGGCCGGAGCTGGCGTCTGGACGGGCCGTCCGAGCTCGGCTGGTCCAAGCTTGCAGTTGGCCCCGGCTATCCGGTAAGGGCGTGAGGCGACACCTCTGATGGCCGCGGTCCAGAGAAGGCTGCCCCAGACGAGCCTCGTCTCCCTCCCAAATGTTACATTTACTTGAAACTTTCCATGGTTGGCCACTACCCAGATGTGAAGTGTTTTGGAAAAAATGAGCAAAATCCTTTCAGCTATGCGACTTAGCCATTTGGAGGATTGGAGATCGGGCGAGGGCGAAGAGAGGGAGAAATTCCAGAATATGACTGCTTCCCTTTTAAAAATTATTTTTTAAATGTACACTGGTATCTCAAAAATATTTTTGGACAGCAGTGATTCCCTGGAATCACCTGGAAAGCAAAATTGTAGATACTTTTCGATTTTAAAAGCTGCTTCATCATTTTAAAATAGGAGCATCCGAATACTGGTTCTCTAAAACATTTAAGCTTAGTATCACTCTATCCATTTAACCTTTTGGACCTGTGGAAAAAGAGCCATGGATCTGATAAACTGAGTTTTTCTCTGAGCCTACCTATGCACTCCACTTCATGACAAAGGTTTTTTGAAGAGTTCTTGGAACAATTACATTTAAATGCATAGATGCACAAAAGTTGATGGGATGATTTTTAAGAAACAGGAAGGGTGTATGTATGTCAGGTACGTCATTAACTGATCACCAGATTTAGTAATCTGATGAATCTTAAAATATAGCAGTAGATTAATAGGAAATTTGGCTGTGCCTACATGTTATGTCGCCTTTGGCATGTCAGAGTCTTGCCATGTTTAAGTTTTTTCTGTCTGCTCTTTAACCAGAAGAACCTGAAAAAAAACTATCATGTGTAAATCACTTAGTTGCCTTAAAAAAAGTTAAGACAATTGCAAATTTTTTTAGAGGGCTTTTATTACTACTTAATGTTACCTGTCACTAAAATTTGAAGAGTCAAAATGATAATGTATTCAGGAAAAGGAACATCAACTTTTGAAGAAAAGGTAACAAATACCAGCCCTGCCCTACCTTTCCAATCTGACTTACCAATGGGATAAACCTGAGTACAGTGTGACCTCTTAGGTATAACTGGTTATCAGTTTTGACTGTCTCCTTTCTCTCAACCACATCCAAGCTATTGACAAATCGTTGTTATTTTCCTCCTGGATTTTCTCTTAGTTTCTCTAATTTCCCTATGAAAATTCTTTCTAATGTTTAAAGGTTTAAATACTTTATAGTATACTTAACAAATATGGAAAACAAACCTAGTAATGGAGTGTTTTCTAGAGTTTCTACTTTCAGGTATGAGCTGATAAAAATGGACACATGTTACTCCTAACATTTAGAGGAACTTAAAGTCTGATGAAATTTAATCCCTTTGCGAAAACCATGAAAAAGTTAGAGACAGCAAATTAAAACTACTATAAATAAAATAAAAATGAGACTCATTTATACTTTCCTTTGATTTATATAATGTTTTTAATCTTCAGTTATGTTGTTTAATCAAAGACAACTGGGCAACCATGAATTGGAGTTAATTACTATTTCCATTAGATTATTTACCTGTTAAATTATGTCATCACATAAAACAAAATCTATCCCTATAAAAAAACATTTTATACATGTACATTAGTCCACCAACATATCTACAAATAGAAAATGGGTCTCCAGATTAACAGGTGGCTGGGTTGTCAGAGCTACTCATAGACTCCTCTTTGCTGCTAGATAAGTGCAGCCATCCCACAGTAGGTTGTGGTCCCATAGTCATTGAGAAGGTAATGAACCGTCCAAAGGAAAAATTGGAATTTATACACTTTGTTTCTGTTCTAACTAGAAGAACAATTCCTGAGTTCCTGTGTTCCTTTGAAGATTAAAAAGGCTAATGTTTCAAGATCATAATGAAACCTATGTATAAGTTCCAGATTTTGCTTTTCACAAGAATGAAAAGGTTATTATTTGTTGACTTAAAGCTAAATAGAAAATAATTCTCCTTTGCCAGTAGCTTAAAAGAATTGACTAAGTTTTTTGTTTGTTTGAAATTCTTCTATTAAGGGAATAGAGTAAGATTCAGGAAACCTCTAAACAACTTCTGATACTACTTCCCTTTCTTCTGTTGGTTTCCTGCTTTAACTGGCCAACTTCCTAGTCTTGCTGATAAACCCTGTCAAACATGACTTATTATTCCAAACCTGAATTTAGATCTGTGTTAATATTATAGATCCTTCATCTATACAATGGGGATAATATTAATATCTTATCTCACAGGGTTGTGAGGACTAAATGAATCGATATACATAAACCACTTAGAACAATACCAGTAGCATTTTATAAGTGCTAGCTATAAATATTATTATTCCATGAGTGAATAAATTTTGTTGTGCAGTGTGATTTAGTTGTCACATCTGTTATCAAAAAGCCAGAGAGAGTTGTTTTAAACCATCTAATCATAAAATATCATTTAAGAAGAAGTTAGCTCCCCAAGATGAAATCATTTACTCCATTTTTAGAAAACAAACCAATAATTGCCAAAGTATCTTAAAATAGAAATAGACTGCTAAAAAGACAGTAAAATTAAGCAAAGCTGGGCTCAGTGCCCAAGGTACCAACTATTTACAAATAACGTTTAAAAAGTACTGTAGAAAGAAGAATTGCTAGATTAAAAAGAAAATGTATGTGTCATATATAATTAAGTCTAAAAATCTTTTATCTGCCATCTATGTAAATTAAACCTCTCTTCCTTGTGACATCACACAAAAGTAGTGAGAGAGATTTTTACCCGATTTGAAGAGACCACTTGAATGGTCTCACCCAAAATACTAACTACATGAAATTGTTTTTGTGGGTCTCCTGATGGCTGAAACAGGAGTGCGGTGGTAATCAGTCATTTTCCTTCATTTAGAGTGATTTGGTAAAGATTTCAATTAGTTCAGTTTATAAAGTTAATATTAGTTTTACATAGATCACAATTATATGCATGGGTTCTCTAGATATTTATTGATCTTTCAGAGTAATTTTAATTGTTATTTTTTGTAGTATAATAGAAAATATTAAATTGGACTAAACTCCATCTCAAAGATAAGAAAGTCTTGCTTGTATAATTAGCAAAAACCTAAAAAAATGATTTTATAAATATTCCAAAAGTCGTTCAAAAAATACCTTCTTGAGAATGAAAACAACCTGTGTGGTAAATCAAATTGTTCCCAAATATTTGTGTCCCTTCCAATGGGAGGACTTTACCTCCTCACCGTGTTAAATGGCAGGCTTGGCCTTTTGCCTTAATTTGTTCAATGAAATATGAAAGGAAGTGATAAGTGCCACATTGAACAGGAACTTTAATAGTCATCACTTAGTTCTAACATCTCTTTTTTCCTTGTGTGACAAGAATGGCATGTCCCAAAGAGGGATGCCCCTTCACCTTGGTCCCAGAATGATGGAACAAAGTTGAAGATGACTGCGATAGGCCAATAACCTGAAGAGAAAGAAACCTTCCTGTAAGTAACTTTGATTTAGGGGTTATTACTATAGAATAACTTAATTTAGGTTAACTGATGTATCATCCAGCTTGAATGAAGATGACTTGGCTACCATGAGACTAATAATGGATTACACAGAGTGTTTGAGAACTCTAAAAGATAGGTTGTTAACCTCCAGAGCAGTTGAAACTGAGTATCACTGAAGGGACAGTCAGAATAGGCATTCTCTTTCAGGGATGATTAAAACCAAAGTTCAGGTAGGAGATGTTTGAGTGATATTTCAATATATGGAAAATTATTGGTTTGAAGTATGAGCTTTATATCCATTATACATGTTGGTTTTATGCTATGAAATCTAATGTTGGTTCAACATCTGAAATTTGTCACATTTTCTAAGCTCTGAAAAAGAAAAATGAGCCTGTTTTTTTGTATATTTATGTATGCTCATCCAGTGGTAAAATCATATTACTAATCCAGAAACCAATTACTGAACTCCAGTGAAATTATGGAGCTAAATCCAAAATTCAGACATTTTTGAAAAACTATCTGAGTCCACAGTAATGTATTTTGACGTTCTGGGGTAAAAAAATCAGTATTTATCCTTTATAGAGTATGGGTTCCTTCAAATACCTCTATACTTTTTAAGCATCTGACATTTACAGTTACTGTGATTCCCTCTGTCCAATTTAAGTCACAAGAAGCAACTCTGTGAAAGAAAGTTTGATTTGTGATTGAGCTGTTTCTCACAGTAACAATACCTATATGGTATGTTCTGAGGCAGAGCTTTATTCATATGCACCCCCAATAGTACAACAAACTGATATATATAAAAAAATTCTGTTAATCAGTAGGAGAATGAATTAATGTGATATTTGCATATAACATACATTATTTAAGATTAATACAGTATCATGTATTAAAGTGGGTAAGTCTCAAAAACAGTGTTGAGAAAAAGCAAGTTTCAGCTGAAGTATATTAGGATGCCATGGTTATAAAATTGTTTAACATGCAAAACAATATATTATTTATAGATTTATGCATATTTGGTTTAAAAGTTTCAAATGTGCATAGGAATGATAAACATCAAATTGATTTTAATGGCTATTATTTCTGGGTATTAATAATGAGAAATGGGATTGAAGAGATGTACACAGAGAGCTTCAATTGTATCTGTAATGATTGATTTTTTTAAAATAATTTTAAAAATTTGAAGCAAATATGGTACCTGGGGAGTTGATACATACATGGTGTTTGTTATAGTCTCTCTGTTTTTCTATGTTTGAAATATTTTATAGTTAAAGAGAAGAAGCTTTATTATAATGTTGAAAGCTGTTTCTTTTCTCTAACAATTATAACTGTAGAAAATATTACAAATCCAATTTTCACTTTTTAATGATTCCTTTTTTTAATTTTTAAAAAAATTTTAATGATTCCTTTTAAACTTTATCTAATTTTGCCTAATTAATGATGGCTGATACAGCTAGTAAGTAATATAGCTACCCTGTAAACATACTTCAGGAGTGCAACCAACAGACAATATCCTTGAACTAAATTAGGCTTTACAAAAGGTAAGAGTGGCAAATATTTAACTGAGAGCCTTATAGAAAAAATTATTTGGTTCTTGGCTATCTCAGACATAAATATGAAAGGAATTTTTCATTAATAAAATATGAATAAAAATATATCCTTCCTTCCCTTGAAGTTAAGCTATTTATCTTTGTAACGTTCCTATTGAGGACAGGTGTCAATTGCTAAATTTTATGGCTATGAAAATTATAAATTAATAAAGTCACTCAACTAATACAGTGGAATTGGCAAAGACTCACTCTCCAGCTAGATGTGGTCCTTGCCTTCTATTCTTTTGAGCCTTTGGACAAATGCCTACAATGACATGTTTATGGATACAAAACACCAGAAAGCTCTTAAAAATCTTTGGGATAATATCCCCAGTGAAAGGCTCAGTAGGTAACTTGAGTAAAGGAGACTAGGTTATAATGCGTTAGGGAATGATGAGGCTCTAGTAAATTAGAATTGGAATGCTCTGTCTAAAGGGGAAGTAACTAAGTGGAATGCAGGCACAGTTAGCTAGACCTTTGGATTCTTTAAGATAATGCAGAAATATGATTTTTAAAAATAAAGTCTTCTGATTTATAAAAGTAAGCAACTCATTCAATTTTTTTAATACCATACCAGTCAAACAAAACATCTGCAAGAATAACTTGGCCCATGGGCTGCCATGTTTCCAACCCTGTCCTAAGGAGTCAGATATGATAGCAATGTAACTTTCTTTAAACTTTATTCCCCAGTACATATTCTACTCCAGATGATTAGTCCCAGCCAGCCATGGAAATTCCATTCCCCATGAAACTGCTGCAGCTATCTTGCTACTAAAGAGAGGAACTAGCATAAGACAAACCCAACACAGCAAGGCCAACAGAGTGGAGACAGAGAATCTAGGACGTCCCTGACATTCATGAGTGACTGACATTCATGAGCAACCAATTCTGATGCCTTCCCTCTTTGTTATATATAATACATTTCCTTATTACTTAAATTATTTTGAATCTGGGTTTCCATTAAGACATCCTGATTGATTCAAAATCACACTGTAGAAGATTCTGTGTCTCTCTCTTTGCCTTGAGTTACAACTTATCACATCTGCTTTCTCTCTCATTTTGTAACACTGCTAAATTATATATCTATATATAACCTATTTGCATATTGTTTGAGGGCCACATATGATAGCCTTGCACAATTTAAAGGATGGAGTTGGAGATACAATGAGCATTAAGAAGCTTGCCCCAGTTTGGACTCTGAATCATTTCTGTAACTCTAGATTTGCTTCCCTTCTCTCCTTCTACACTTGTGCCTTATTGGTTAGTGTTTGAACTTTAACTTGCTGTCCTCCACTCTTGGCAAAATTATCAATTTTCCTTCGCCTAACCAACTTTTCTCCTTGGAGTCTACTTACACCATTCTTATCATCTTGTATGTCCTAAGCCACTTTCCCTCTACCCATCCAAATTCCACTGACCCTTCAAAGTCTCCATCTTACATCTTCATGATGCTCTCCAATTTCTAATATAACCACACATTTACCCTCATAACAGTTGTTACCCTTATAACAGCCATTTGAGATTGGCAGGTGGGTACAATCTTATTTTGCAAAGGAGAAAATTGACACAGAAATGTTTAATAATCTGTTCAATATTTCAGTGACTTGCCTTAAAACTAGCACATATTTCTTGTTGCTGTGGCTTTTACCCCTACCATTGACCCTTACTAATCTCATCTGGATATCCCTTGTCTTTTCTAAGAACTCAGTTCAAATGGCATCTCCTCTGGGAAGCCTTCCCTGACCTCTCTAGGCAGAGTTAAAGGGTTCTTCCTCTCCATATCAGGGCTTACTTGGTAATATCTTCATTTATTGCATTACTCCAATTATTTGTGTGCATCTCTCTTCCAGCTAGACAGGAGGATGTAGATCTTTTTGCTTTCAACATATCCATCATCATTTTATTTTATTTTTATTTTTTTTAATTTTCTTTTTTTAAGATTTTATTTATTTATTTGGAGAGAGTGAGAGAACACAAACAGGGGGAAAGGCAGAGGGAGAGGGAAATGCGGGCTCCCTATCATGACCCAAGCCGAAGGCAGACACTTAACCAGCAAAGCCACCCAGGTGCCTCTCCACCATCATTTTAGATAACATCATTTTCAGTAACTGAATTGAGGCTTAATTAATGTAACATAGGAGTTTATTAACTAGAAAGTAAAGGAAATAGAAAAAAAATAAACCTTTTACAATTTTATTTAAATCTTGAGTAAATTCCTCCTCTATTATATTTCACAAAGAAAAAGAAATTTATTAAAAATTCAAACTGCAAAAGGACCTTATGGACACCTTGTTTTTAGTGACTCTCGACCGGCACCAATCACCATGGTGGGAGCTAAGATTACGTAGATAAGTAAGGAAGACATCGTCTTTTGGTTTGAAGAGGTAGATGAAACTCAGATAAACGTAAACTCTTACTTAAAATATATTAGTCTGATACTATAAACATTACATATATGTGTATATTCAATAGATAAAGATGATCTAGGAATGAATTCTATCAGAGAGATTATAAAATATTCTAGAAAGGGGTAGCATTTACTGGTAGAGATCCAGGTACATAAGGATTGAAAAGGGCATTCTTTCAAGAACAAAAAAAGAAATAAGTTAAATGGTAGGTTCAGGAAATCTGAAGTGGTATTAGCACTCTCTACTAAAGATTTCCGGTATCCACCTGTGTTGGATTGCACTTCTCTGCTCTCATAAAGTTGTATGTATCCATGCAACTTGCTTTGTCCAGGAAAATGTTATAAGCGCAAAAATCCAATGGATAATTTTCTACTGTCTCTTTCCCTCTGCCACTATAACTGTTAACACTTAAAGCTGGTGGCCGCTCTATCTACCTTGGTCTCTGAGGTCAGAGAAAGAAGTTTTGTTATTTTAAGCTTCTGTGACTTGTGGGCTACTTTCTTTAATTTTTTTTTTTAAATTCATTTGAGAGAATGAGAAGGGAGAGCACAAAGGGAGAGTGAGAGGGAGAAACAGACTCCCTGCTGAGCAGGGTGCCTGACATGGGGCTCAATCCCAGGACCCTGAGATCAGGACCTAAACTGAAGACAGATGCTCAATTGACTGTGCCACCCAGGCACACCAATTTGTGGGCTATTTTTGCCACAGAAAACATTCTATCCTAATTATTCCAACTAATATGAGAGGAAGGTGGGAGAAAGAGCATTGGATCATAGAGAAGCCAATCATATTGGCTGCACATATAAAGGTCAGCCTATAAAATGACCATTTACCCTAAAGTTTATGTCCAAAATATTTGAATCCATGAATTCAAATAAGCATAGTTTATGCTTTTTCAACTGAATGCCATTTCTGACCAGCAGTTCTTATTTCCACAATTAACTCCAAAGTTGATCAATGTAATCTAGGTCAAAAAAATAAAAAACATGTCTTCATAATCCATCCTTAAATTAATCTTATAGTTACACAGTCACTAACCTATGTGTTCCAGATGGGGGAAAAATAGTGAGTCACCTACAGCCTCGGTATTTATTAGCTACACTTGTATTGAGCACCAGATGCTATTACATTTCTACATATGAAGGAGGCATGGTACAAATGAAAATGCTTACAACTTGGGGAGAGACAGGCTCAGATTTTAATTCTAGCAGGGGTGTTGCTTTCACACAGTACTGCCTTCATGGATTTTGCCTCCCAACTAACATTCTTTACATTTTAATAGAGGTTTCTAGAAATAGTATCTTAATCCAAGAGAATGACTGAAATAGTGATAACTTGACATCTCATGATAGGCAAAGACAGGAGCACACCTATGCTGATTATGAGCTTTGCTAACATCATACCTGAGAGAAGAAACTAAGAGGATAGTATATAGTGTATAAGTAAGTTTATGTAGACAGAGGAAGAAATGAGGTAGGAAAAGGTCTAGACATAAAGGGTTATCCTAAATCGTAAGCATGGAAGGCCAAAGGCTGATGAATGGGTTAGGATACAGATCTTAAGATACCAGCAAGACTGAGAGGAATACCAAAGAGAAGAGAGAAGAGAGGATAGGAAACAAAGGTGGACATTCTGAAGATAAACTTAGTCTCCTTCATAACTGTGGTTTGTTCTCAATAATTTGTGACATGGGCCAAGGGAAGTGCCTTAAGTGTGTATACTCACTAGTATCTGCCCAAATGTTGAGGGGAAAATCAAGTCCTTGTACAGTAAGAGATCTAGTAAATAAATTTTAAGTCCAATTCTGAGGACTAAATTTATGTTTATATATTAAAGAGTTTAGTAATGGATACAGATCTCTAAAGACTTTCTGAACTGAGAGTGTGGCTACTAGAATTCTAGCTCCAGTCTGGAGCAGTACCCTGCTGATTGACCTGGGTAAATCCCTTGACCTGTCAGTGCCTCAGTTCCCACATCTATTAAATGGAAGCTTGGCCTAAGTGACCTCAAAAGTGCCACGTGGATCTGAACTGTGATTATGAGCATGTGATTCAGGTTATATGCAGTTGTAACTTTTATCTGGAGATTATTAGACACTTACTGATGGCATTTCTTGTCTGTTTGTTTCCAACAGATACTATAGGAATTGCAGGTGACACATTGTAAATATCAAACAAGGTTAAACAGTGTTTTAAGTTCAGTGACTGGACAAAAGCTATAGCAGCCTAGCACATGGCAGTTTTGCAAGAATAAAAGGGTACACACACTCTTAGGTTAATAGTCAAAGATACTGTTAAGGGGTGATATGGGAAGGGGCAAAGGGATACCCAACCAAGAACTTTAGGGCTGGGTGGGAACTGGTCCCAGATGTGGAACAATGTCTCTGTAACCTGGTTGGTACAACTTCAGTCTCAGTGGGGTTTACCCTAGTAGTAAGCATTATCAGACTATAAAGGCAACTATATTCAAGGGTAATTCACGCATTGTGCTGCCAGCTGGCACTCACACTTATGGCAGTGGGCTCTGTAGTCACTCAGCATGCACGTGCTCACTGTTATTAGAAGCAGCTGTTGGCTCTGAAGAGAGCCCTGGCAATCAGTCTCCAACCGTCTCCAGGATAGTATTTTGGAGCAAACCTTAACGTGTGCTTTCAGAGAATCATTAGTGAAAAGATAACCACAAGTAAATAAAAAGCAGGTGGACTGGTACGAATGGTATTGCAAAAATAATTTTCAAGTCAATTACCATAGGGTTTCTTTTTTGCCCGTCCGTCCTTCCTTCCTTCCTTCCTTCCTTCCTTCCTTCCTTCCTTCCTTCCTTCCTTTCTACCTCTATCTCTCTCTCTCTCTTTCTTTTTTTTTTTTTGTACTTTTAAGGGTTGAGATATCTAGGCTCCACTAGGCTCCACTTAGCTCTAAATAATAAAACTCTTTCACTCCTAGCAACCACTGCCTGGAAAACAACTCGACTAAGAGATCAAAACAGTGAAAAGAGGTCTTTTGCACATTTAACAATGATAAGAAAGGTTTTAAGAGCAAAATCTTGTAATAGCTTTAATCATACATGGCTGTATCCAATATCTCTTGGATGAGCAGCCAGGGTCAGGAACGTCCTTCTGCAAAAACACATATAAACCCTTTTGTGATCACTGCATTCTGGATATGACCATGACCTACCTACAGAATTTTATACCAAAATAATCATTGAAATATTATTGGTATGCCCCATGCATTAACTGCACAATAATAAAACGAATTGTACACTTTTTATTTTATTTTATTTTATTTTTTGTTTCTCCTAGTGTTATCTGGGCAATTAATATAACCTTGAAGGGCCTCAGTTCCCCCACTTTGGTGGGCTGTTGTAAGAATTAAATGAGTAATGCATATGTATTGCTCAGGGACAGGTCCATACAGAAATCAACAATTGTTAGCTCCTGTCCCTTCCAATTCATTTCTGTTAAGCTGGAATAATCTTTAACTATAAAATCAGATCATGTTACTCTCCAACTTAAAACCCTTAATGGCTTCCCATTACATTTAGGATAAAATTAACAATTTGTAACCTTCCCAACAAGGCTCCTTGGGTCTACCTGAATTGTAGCTTCGTCTTCTGCCAGTCTCCCAGTGAGGTTTATGGCTCAGGCCACAGATGCCTTCATTCGGGTCTTCAAATAGGCCTTACCTAGCTCATGGCTCCTGCATAGTAGTAGCACAAAAGATTTGGGGTGTTTTATCTCTTATAATATGCATTAAGCCCATCTTCCCTTTGAGATGCATAATTGATGTTTTATAAATCTTATGGAAAATGCTATGTCAAAGTAGCTTCTAGTCCACCACTCAAATTGCTGCCTCTAAGGCCCTCCTAATTGTATTTGGAAACCATCGCTGCTTCTGCGCATGCCCGAAACCCTCACCTTTTCTCTTTGTTACTGGCAAAATCTTACTCTTCAGGTCTCAGCTTAAATGTCACCTCCTCAAATATGTTTCCTTATTAAGGACTCTCACAACATCCTGTTCTTTTCTTTCAAGCAAATGAGTAATCCTATGTGACTATTTCTCCCCCACCAGACTGTAAGTTTCTGAGGGCCACGTAGTGTGGGTACTTCTCTCATGACTGCAGTCTGGCATGGAGAAAGCATGCAGGAAATGCTTGCTGCTGGAGTTCCAGATTTACTAACCTATAAAGTCCACCAAAAGACATAGTGAAAGATCTGTACCCCCTCCCCGCCATGCATGGAAAATTGGAGAACATGACTCCAGCCAACCTGATGTCAAATTTGGGCATCTTCCCTTGAGTCACACGCAGGAACCAAGAGAAAGAAAATGCCTCTATCAAAGACCTTTGTATCCTGGCCTCTTTCTATTTCCTGTTTAATTCACTTCCTCTCTTTCACCCTGTTCACTACATTTCAACATTTGCAAATGGTTCTGTAGCAAAATTAAACTTTATGTAGAAAGAGGGATTTGAGAAAGAGGAAGTGCAAGAGCCACTAACTCTGAAAGAAGAGATCAACTACAAGTACTGCCTTAAGGCACTCCCTCTCCTGAGCCCTCAGCAGAAATGTCCCTGCCAGGCACATCTTTGTACCTTGTTTCTAGCCTGTGTCACATTGTCTTTGGATGATTTACCAATGGGCTAAGCCACCTGCTTTAGTTTCCTGAGTTGTGTTTCTGCATAGGTCTCTGAAAGGAAGTACTAATACCCCTTTTTCTTTGGATTCTAGATTTAGACAATTACCATTACTTTTTAGTCATGAAAGCACAATTCACAGCCCTCTTCCAATCACTTAGGAAGCTTTTACTAGGAAACCATGTCTTCTCTCCCTTCCTTCCATGACAATTTATGAAATATGTCCAAGTGCCGAACACTGTGCTAGGTACCATCCCTTCTGCATTATCTGACCTTTGAAGCCTGTCTAGACTGACAGTCTGTCCTGAAGTTTCTTGTCCACTTTGAGTGTTCCTTCCCATCTGGCTTTGATTTTTCTTTACGACTCCTCTCTCCATCCTGGTCTGACACCCTCCTTCACACTACCCCTGTTTGGAAACCCCCAATGTGGGAGGCAGCTCTTAGGGAAGTTCTTGGAAAGATTTCCATGTTGGTGTTTAAATGTGTATTTGCCATTTAATAGCCAGACCTGAGGCTGCCTTTGAGTGAGAACCCGAGGTCCTCCGTCTAAAGTATAAGAACACAGTGGCATTTGCTTTGTCAGGGTCCTCTGTGCTTTAACTTGACACAAAATTTCTATTCTTTCATTAGCTGAGGTTGCCACATAGTCAGGTATTTTTCCAGAATTTTATGGTGTATCTTGCCTACTGAATAAGATAAATGAAATAAGAACAGTCATAGTGCTAACTGTCTACTTTTATGCTGTCTACCTCATTTGTATTATTTTCTCCACTCACTCCAACTTTCTTTTCTAAAGATCTATCTATCTTTCTTTCTTTCTTTCTTTCTTTCTTTCTTTCTTTCTTTCCTTCCTTCCTTCCTTCTTTCTTTCTTTCCTTTTCTTTCTGATGGGACGTGAGCACAGGGGAAGGGAGGGACAGAGGGAAAGGAAGTGAGAAACTCAAGCAGAGTCCTTGCTCAGCATGGAGCCCGATATGGGGCTCAATCTCCTAACCTGAGATCATGACCTCGGCTGAAATGCGTAACTGACCACGTCACCCAGATGCTCCTCACTCCAAGTTTTTATGGCAGTGCCCCCCCCCGCCCCGTGTTAAAACAGCTTTCTGGAAACATTCATGGAAACCCTTTCTTTATATGTAGTAGAGTGAATTTAAGGAATCATCTTCCAGGTATATCTTTAAGTTTTATCTTTACATAGTGTGAGGCTTTGGCAGTCCTCCTTGGTGCCATGAACCCACTAAAGAAATTTGCCCTTGTCTCCTCTAAAGTCACATCACAAAAGGTCTGTCTGCTCCACCCATAATTGAGCCCTGCTGTGTTCCAATATTCCAAGCCCTAGCCTTCAGGTTCTAAGGCTTACCTCAATTCTCAGGGCACATTCCTCTGTTGCTCCTATTTACAGAAACTAACCCACTTCAGTCCTAATCTTGTAAAACTAAGCAAACTGTGCCCAGAAGGTATGAATGGGGAGAGACCACAGACTGTGGACTGTGGTTTTATTTAGTTAGCAAAGAATAATTCCAGAAAGTTACCAAAACTTCTACACACATATTTTCTACATTTTAACATAACCCTTCATTTTGCAGGATCTTCAGTAGGGAGAAAAATATGCCAAGAAATCTCTCTGTACTGAGTCTAAATTCCATGGATTCAGATGTATTATATATAATCCAAAAAAAATGCAGAATCATAGAATCAAAGAAATGGGAAGGAAGGGACTTCAGAAATCTGGCCCACTCCCCCCATCTGTTTGTTAATCCCCTCTATATAGCCTTCCTCAAAACTGGCCATCCAGCTACAATTTTAAGAAAAAGGTTTTGTTTTTGTTTTTGTTTTTTTTAAAGAAATGAACCTAATTCTAAAACCCAAAGAATGCTCTGCAAACAGCCTGCATCGGAATCACCAGGATATTGCTGAAGGTTCCTTGGGCCCTACCCCCTATGGACAGAATCCTAGGGTCTGGGGGTACATTCCAGCAATCTGCACCCCCAGGTGTTTCTAATGCATACTAGAGTCTGGGACCCTGCATTCTGACCGACATCAGCCAAGGCAGATTTACCAAGGTTGAAGGTCTTTTTATGGCTTGAGTGGAGCAGTCTGTGCCTGCAGGCATTTTCACAGGAATGTGGTAAAACAGCTGCTACAAACTCACCCCCAACATTTTTTTTTCCACATCACACTTAGAGAAGCCAAAAGCATTATGAATGTGGCAGATACATAGGTTTCTACTTTCTGATGAAGTTGAAGAAAAGGAGCTATTCCCTGGACCACGGAGAGGGAGTCAGAACAAAAATATTAATACTACACCTGGTCCTGGTGAAATATGTTCCAGACCCCCTGGCAGTATATCTAAGCAATCACACTAAGGGAAAATGTTTGAACATTAATGACAATCAGAGAAACGAATTTATTAGGAAACAGAAGTAACTGATTCTAGGCAATGTGGAGCATATCATGATCAGCTTGTTCAAAAGATAGAAACCTAAAGGTGGAGAGGTAGATTATAAAACAAGAATTTGAAAAGGAAAACAGTGAAAGGAATGTAGGCACGATTCAAGCCATAATAAAATAAGCCTTAGTAATTTAACCATTTCAACCAAAACAGCATATTTTTAGAATGAAAAGTGCTACACAAGTCTCCCTTTGGAGGAGGCTCATGTTCAGCATTCCATAAAACCACGGAGGCTCAGAGCTCAGTACACAAGAGTCGACTCTGTTGAAAATGCAAGAGCCAGAAATGACACATACCTAGCAGATGACCAAAAGCTGACCAAAAACTAGCTGAGGGAGAACAGAGAAATCCATTCTTCTTTCTCCCAGAGAGGAAAAAGTATCAAACTACACCTCTCTTAACCTCCACCTCCCTCCCTCTGCAAAGAAAGAGGACTGGACTGGGAATTGAAAAACCTAAATTCTAACCCTGGCTCTGCCATTACCTGTATGATTTTAACCCCCAAACTTAGTCTTCCCAACTCTCAATTTCTTCACCTATATGCAATCTTGGCTGAGATTGAACTTTAAAATTTGTGAAATTTTTTTGTGTTTTTTGGTCTCTACAAGTAAATATTCATTCATATTTAATGTAAATGGTTCCTTCATTTTAGGGGGAAAAAAAACCCCAGTGTAGTTTCTTTTAACTACACAAATATAAGGCAAATACCCTTAATCTGAACAGGGTATTGAGCATTCCAGTTTGGTAAGGGAAATGGCTGATTGTGCAGCTCTGGGCTAGATTTCTATCTCCAAGTTCCCTGTGTGAGTGTGTGTGTATGTGTGTTTACTTGTATTTCAGTAGCAGGGAAAGAAAACATTTTTCTTAGAAGTATTTAAACAGCATAGGGAACGCACAGAAAACTGCTGCTTCTTCCTGTTGAAATACATTTTTGCTTAAAGGTAATGAAGAGGGGAAGAAAATCTACTGTGAGACAGTGGGTGCTAGCACTGGGGCCCTGGAGGCAGTGGACTGCAGAGGGGACTTCCTCCCACCTACCATGCCTTTGCTGGGTAAAGGCAGACTTAGGAGTGGGTCATGGGTCTGGACTGCTTAACAGTCCTTCACAGAGATGGCAGCAGGTTTCCTAAGGAAGCTTCAGCTCCAGTGGACGTTGGCAAGAAAGAACCCAAGTAGGAGAAGAAGGACCCGGTTTGTCTCTACGTGTGAGGCACCCCTTCGGTGACTTTCAGAAGTAACAGGGAGACACTGTGCATGTCGGTGCAAGTGGTGTGACCTGTAAGAATTGCCCTGGGGCATTTGAGGTAAGCATTGTATAGGTAGTGCAGCACTGCTCGATATACGGGGGCTGACCCACTGTGCAGAGCTGCCTGAAGAGAAGTAGGACCTGGGGACAGAATTGTTTGATGTCCAGATGTGATAGTTTCGCTCATCTTACATAACCTACTTGCCTCCTGGAATCGGAGAGCCAACACATAAATCCTGTCATTCTGTCATCGTATGATTAGCAGCATCTTTAAATTCAGGTAATTCTCTTTTCTTAAATTTTACTAGTTGCTGCCTTATACCTTTCTCTATTTTAGCCCTTTTAATAGTGAATGGAATGACTTGTTTACATGACCCTCTTTCTCACCAGAGGGCAGAGTCTTATCTTATGAAATCTATCTCCTACCACAGTATCTCACTCACAACATAAATAGACCCAGGTCTTAAACACCTTGATTTGCATATCGTTGCCATATAATCCCAAGAAAATTACTGAGATCCAGCTCCTTTATCTGAAAATGTTGACAATAATGCTTATGCCATGAAATTGTTTTAATAATTAAATGAAATAATGGTCATTGTTGCTGGGCACACAATAAATGCATACAGATGAGAGTTATTATTAGCAGTCAGAAGTTGTATTGAAAATGGCTCAGGGAGAGAATCATCTAGGGTGTTTCTGTTACATTAGGAAAAAGAAATGAATGTTTTTCAACTCATCCACTCCTTTGACAGCTTTCTATGTGCTAGGCACTCTGCCCAGGCACTGGAGATAAAGCCGTGTTAACATGGCTTCTGCATTCCTGGACCTTGAGTAGAAGTGACCATTTTCCTAAATTGGCCTCTAACTAACATACAGACCATTAGGGAAGAAATATAGTTGGCTTTCTTATCAACGTAACCAATCATTTAACCACCTATATAACACCAAATCAGCATCATTTTGTACCAAATGTTCAATATTTAAAATAGAAGCCCATCTTAACCCTTATTTTGGGGACAACCATTAATATTGCAAGAACATATTCATATTTTCAAAAGTCATGTTCCCTACTTTCTATCCTCTTTGAGTTACCACAGACTTTTAAACGAATTGTTTCACAATTTATTTCCCACATAATTTTCTTTTTAAAAAGTTGTTTTAAAAATTTATTTTCACATAATTTTCTTGTCAATCATGTTCTTTGAACATTATTTAATAAAACAGCACTTTCATGAGCCTTTTATATATATGTCTTATCCAAAAGAATACAAAAGGACTTTAGTCCCCTGATGAAACTCTTTATGGCCCCTGAAACTTTGATCTACTTACCATAAACTAGAAATCTGTTTTGCTACAATGTTATCTAGTTCTTATTCTTACCTATATCTTTAAACTGTTTAATCCTAAGGTTATGAAAAATTAATAAAATTAATACAAACTGACTTACTGGAAATTGTGTCAAGTGAGCAATTGTTAAAAAAATAAATACTTCAGTGTGTTACCATGGCATTTGAGACATGAGACTTCTGTTCTCATTTTTCCTTATGTACTGATTCTTTAAAAAATGATCTTTTGAATGAGACCAAATGTGACTCCAAAAATAGGTGATATTCTGAATTTATGTTACCCCCAAAGAGAATAGTTTCTTTCAGGGATACTGTCACAATATTAGAAAGATCAATGTCAAACCACCAACTGATTCCTTATTAAGCTGCCATCTGAAGAAAGCCTTTAGTTTCAGAAAAATTTCCCATCCTGTTAGTCTGAATTCCTGACTTATGGTAAGACAGTTGACTGGAATTAGTTTGAGGATGCTGAGGGATAAGTTTACATCTGCCTTTTCCCATTCATACACTGTATTCCTGAACAGAGATTTGGTCTCTAGAAGTTCAAGGCTACTCACCTCCTGTGAGGGTGTGGCTAATGGAGTATGTTGTGCTTTCTGCAGAGATGATTCTAACTGGCTCTAAAAGGGTTGACTAATAGTCATCACCAGTGTTACTCCACAAGTTTGGGAATGTGTGGGAGGCATGTTAGTTGGCACAGTGACTGGACAGGTAGAGTAGCAGGGGAGATGCTAGTGGGTTGGGACCAAGGATACTAAAATTTCCTGCCAGGTACAATACCATTCTGTAATACAAAGAATTGTCCTGCCCAGAATACCACTTGCACACTTATTTTGAGAAATATATTTTCTCTAATAGGAATTGTGGAAAACTGGGCTAAGTTTGTTGAAACAGAAGACCCTACAAGGTAGGGAAGAAACCACCTGCCACTCGTGGGTTTTGGTAAGCATGTAATTAGGAATTCTTCCAAGCAACGCGAAGACTTAGCCCATTTTTGGGGCGCCTGGGTGGCTCAGTCAGTTAAGCATCTGCCTTCAGCTCATGATCTCAGGTCATGATCTCAGGGTCCTGGGATTGAGCCCCATGTCAGGCTCCCTAGTCAACAGGACGTTTGCTTCTCCCTCTCCCTCTGCTCCCCACACCCCCGCTTATGCTCTCTCTCCCTTATTCTCTCTCTCTCTCAAATAAATAAATAAAATCTTAAAAAAAAAAAAAAGACTGCCCATTTTTTTTCTCCTCCACCCGCAGGACAGGGAAACAATGTTGGCAGCCCCTTGAATGATTTATTTGAGGGACACCAAATGACCCATTATGCATGTAGAAATCCCCACCAGTAGAGTCACTTTTATGCATTAAAGTATTATCTCAAAAAAGAGAGTAAAACATAAATATGTTACTCAAAGGGATAAAACTAGAACATACCTTAGCATGGATTAGTTTTTCAGATTAGTTAGCTGTCACTGTGGCAACTAATCCCTAAGAAAATAGATCATAAGCAAGTAATATTGATATGGGCATAATAAAAGAAGGGATTGGAAAGGAGAGAACTTCCAGAGATGAGCCACAAGGGAGAGACCAGAAGAGCAACTGGGTGGCTGAAAGAGAGATCAAAACAGGAGACGTCAACTACACATTTTTGCCCACGTTCGACCCATATTGCTGCTGCTATCAGTGTTCTGAAAAGAAATATTTCAATGCCAAAATAACCTTATCCCTTTGAAGGCAGAAACAATATCATTTCTGTTATCTGCATAATTTCACAATGCTTTACACAGTGAATTCTTAATAATTTTTGACATGTAAGGAATCAAAAAAATACTAGATTGGGGCGCCTGGGTGGCACAGCGGTTAAGCGTCTGCCTTCGGCTCAGGGCGTGATCCCGGCGTTATGGGATCGATCCCCACATCAGGCTCCTCCGCTGTGGGCCTGCTTCTTCCTCTCCCACTCCCCCTGCTTGTGTTCCCTCTCTCGCTGGCTGTCTCTATCTCTGTCGAATAAATAAATAAAATCTTTAAAAAAAAAAATACTAGATTGGCTTGCCAAAAAGCTGTTAGATTCTAGGTTCAATAAAATGCAGCCACACAATATTTTGTTTTGTGTTTTAGGCTCACAGTACAATTTTTAAGAGCATGAGTGCCTAAGCTGTTTTCTTTAAGCATGAGGAATGCTTCCAGGTGTTTCAGAGGAAATCGAAATTGGATAAAAATGGACTTTAAACTCCACATCAACATTCTATATTTAAAAAGATTAGGCGGCTTCCTCTTGTTTTATACAGAACCACAAATGTTAAGATTTGAGGCAATGTAAATGAAAATAATCTTGTTCAAATAATAAGTGACCATGGTTTACACTGAAATTTGGTATTTTTCTTGAGTCATATAATAATAGTAATAAGATGATTCTTAAAATGTTATAATACAAAGGTAAACAAGACATGAGTATTTTGTTTTAACATATTACATCTCAAATATCCTTAAAATATATTCTTAAAGTAGATGAAGAACTTAAGCTTCATGTTAAGAAATCTATCACCATAGCTTATTAAATTAAATCCAAGACGTATAACCTAGAAGTCCTGAAAATTTACTCTTAAATCCTGTACATGTGAGAAAATTGTTAAGAAGACCCTTGATTGAGTACAGAGTATCAGCACCACCAACTGTCACTCTCTTTAATATTTTTAGTTTTACACGCAGAACTTTGGATCTAAAGACATAGATAGCCTATGTAGTGTCTTTCTGTGAATTGGAAAAAGTTGCCTGTTTTTAGAAGCAGATCAAGTCCTCCCCAGCCATGAGGTTTGGCAAGTGAAACTCAGTCTGGATTTCAGCTCTCCTGGCTTCTCCATCAAGTGTCTGCATAACGCTCAGACTAAAGAGCGGTCTGTGGCAAGCTGTATTTACATCTCATAACTCAAGACATCTCACCTCTGAGGTCCATTTTCATTTTCTGTTAATCTTCATATTTGCCTTGACTCTTTGTTGACCCTTCAGTATTCTTTTTCTGTCCCCCTTTTATCCTTTCCTACACTTACCTCCACCTGCTTCCTCAGAGAGATACTTCCTTAGAGCCAGAGGAGACTGAGGACAGTTGATGGCAGAAACTGCGGTGTTCACCCAGGGATTCCCAGTCTCTGGCATGTAGCTGGCATGGAGAGGAGCTCTGCTAATGTTTGATGAATGAACAAATGAGTGAATACATTTTAGAATTAAATATTATCTCACTAGTTAAGCAATTCAAGTTCACCTAAGTTGACTAGTGGCAAATTAATAGTAAAACCCTGAACATAAGTAATTTCTCTGTTATTCTTGTAGATTACATGTAGAGGATTCAAATTCCAGATTGACTTTTCCTGACTCCTCTTCCAGACAGCCTCCTCCATCAAACTAGTTCTAATACTAACCTGTGTAAAAATTAACTAGTTTATCAAACCTACTGGGGGAAAAATTCCATTTACTATATTTAAATTTAAGAAATTATGTTGGGAATAATTGGACTGTATCATGGCAATAATGCATTAGTGCCTCACAGAATTAGTGTCAATAATGAAATGTTGACTCTGAGTTTTCCTCTCCAATTCTCTGGGTCCATTTGAAAATGTTGTACACATTTAAAGTTAGCTTTTTTGCAATTTCAAAATGTTTCTCATATCTCAAACACACACCATCAATTTATTTCCTTTTTGGTTTAATGTTAATAGCAAAATTACTTAAAATGTCTGTGGATTAGATGGTCCAATGATAATAACAACAGAATAATACAGGGACACTTTTACTTGTTGTACTGAAAGGGGGAAAATGAATATTTCAGAATTTCATTTTTTCTGATAGTGGTAAATTCCAGTATTCAGAGCTTGTGAGCTCCACACACTTTCTGTGTTTGGGGACTGTACTAACGGGGTTGATTCAAAAGTACATCAAGACCACTAAAATATTTTTTCTGAATCTGCTTTGCTGTTAATACAAATATCCCTTCATATGATCCAGTGTCAAGAAATTGTTGGTTATGACTAAAGCTAGGTAATAAATATGGAAGGAATGATAGAAAAAGAAAATTACCATTTTATAGTTATCACTGTAATAACTTATTTAGAGGTGTGTATGTGTGTGTGTGTGTGTAGAAAGGGAGAGATTGCAAATGTGGCAATATGTTAAAAAGTTATTGAGTCTAGATGAGGAGTATATGGATGCTTTTGTATTTTTCTTTCAAGTATTTTATAGGTTCATAAGTAATAAATTGGAAGAGGAGATAGTTGATTAGAAATGTTATATGGAGGCTGAAACTATAAATGAGGGATTTGGATATAAAAATATATGGGGTTTGGTAAAATATGTACTTCGATATGAAACACTTTTTTTTTTTTTTTTTTACCCTCTAAACCAAGAATAGCAGGACAAGCTAACAAATCAGTCACTGGGTCTTTAAATTTTGGATGAAATTGAAAGGTAGTACATCTTGCAAACAAAATCAAATTTTGTTTTCATGGGGCACCTGGATGGCTCAGTCAGTTGAGCATCCAATACTTGGTTTCAGCTCAGGTCATGATCTCAAGGTCCTGAGATGGAGCCGTGTTGTTGGGCTCTGCACTCAGCATAGAGTCTGTTTGATAGTTTCTCTCTCCATCTCCTTCTTCCCCTCCCTCCCCTGCTTGCTTGTGCGTGCTCTCTCTCTCAAATTAAAAAAAATGTTTTTATTTATTCATTCAGCAAATAGTTTTCTTGATCCCTATCATATGCCATTATAGTCTATGTGGTACAGAAACAGCTGTCAGCAAAACAGAAAGATCCCACTCTCATAGAGCTCAGGCTATGCCACTCTTACAGAGCTCATGCTGTGTGGAGGTAGAAACAATAAACATAAAAAGAAATGAACAAAGTAATCATACAATGTTTGTCCTTTTATGACTGACTTATTTCACTTAGTATAGTGTCCCCAAGTTTCATCCGTATTGTAGCATGTGTCAGAACTTTTTTTTAAGGCTCATTGATAAGGGATTTACTTGTGTCATTTTGCTACTTGCTTTCTATATGCTTAATAGCTTTTTTGGTGCCTCATTTCCTGCATTACTGTCTTCTTTTGTGTTTAGTTGATTTTTTGTAATGAAATGTTTAAATTCCTTCCTCAGTTCCTTTCGAGCACATTCTACATCGTTTTATTTGTAGTTACCATATTGGATTACATTTAATATTCTAAAGTTATAACACTCTAACTTGGATTTATGCCAGCTTAACTTCAATAACATACAATAACTCTTCTTTACATTGCCATCCCTGCTCCTTTCAGTTGCTGATGTCACAAAAGTATATCTTTATACATTGTATTTTTAAAACACAAGTTAAGAATTTTGAAAAGTGTATTAGTCTCTTAAATAATGTAGAAAAAAGTGGAGTTGCAAATCATTGCAACAATAGCAGTAGGTTTTATAATTGCCCAGTAGGTTTTATAAATGACCTGAAAGATAGTTTCTCATCTGTAAAATTCTTACCTTATTGAGACCTTTATTTCCCCATATGGCTTCAAGTTGCCATCTAGTGTTCTTTCATTTCAATCTGCAGGATTCCCTAGAGCATTTCTTGCAGGATAAGTCTGGTGGTCATGAACTCCTTCAGCTTTTCTTTATCTAGGAATGTCTTAATTTTTAAGGAATGTCTTAATTCCCTCACTTTTGAAGGAATTTTGCCAAATATATTCTTGGTTGACAGGTTTTTTTTTTCTTTTAGCACTTTGATTGTATCAGTCCACTGTCTTCTGGCCTCCAAAGTTTCTGATGAGTTGCTTCTTTCCTGCTGCTTTCAAGAATCTCTGATTATAATGTGTTTTAATGTGCATCTCTTTGAATTCATCCTATTTGGGTCTTGGCGCTTCTTGGATGTTTAAATTCATGTCTTTCATCAAATTTGGGGAGTTTGGGGCATTATTTTTCAGCTATTCTCTTTCCCCTTTTGTCTCTCTCTACTCCTTCTGGGACTTCCACTATCTGTATGTTGGTCTCCTTGATGGTAAATCACAGGTCCCTTACACTCTTCACTTTTCTTCAATCTTTTTTCTTTATGTACCTCAGGCTTAATAATTTCCATTGTCCTATTTTCAAGTTTGCTGATTCTTCTGCCTGCTCAAAAATGCCTTTAAATCCCTTTAGTGAATTTTCCATTTCTCAGTTATTGTACTTTTCAACTCCAGAGTTTCTTTTTTGTTTCTTTTAGGTTTTCTATCTCTTTATTAATATTTCCATTTTATTATACATCATTTTCTTAATGTTCTCCACATCTTCTTTTAGTTCTTTGAGCATCTTTAAGA
Organism: Ailuropoda melanoleuca; assembly: GCF_002007445.2. NCBI lineage: Eukaryota > Metazoa > Chordata > Mammalia > Carnivora > Ursidae > Ailuropoda > Ailuropoda melanoleuca. Next base: position 156,809,275 of record NC_048219.1, on the reverse strand, counting down.
CAGTTGTTTTAATATCTTTGTCTAGTAGATCCACCATCACTTCTTTTCCAAGGACAGTTTCTGTTGGTTTAATTTTTCCTTTGAATGGGCCATATTTTCCTGTTTCTTTGTGTACTTTGTGATTTTTTTGTTGAAAAATAGACATTTGAATCAAATAATTTGGTAACTCTGGAAAGTAAGATTCTCCCTCTTCCCCACCAAGGTTTGCTATTTTGGTTTGTTGTAGGCTGTCTCTATGCTGGGAAATTAGTCTGAAGTGTAAATTGAAGATCTTTTCAGGTCTTTTCTGAGGTTGTGCCTTTGTCTGGCAATGTGTGGTGACTTTCTAATTTCTCCTATATATGTGGTTGCTTTTGAATATCTTTTTTTTTTTTTTAAAGATTTTATTTATTTGACAGAGATAGAGACGGCCAGCGAGAGAGGGAACACAAGCAGGGGGAGTGGGAGAGGAAGAAGCAGGCTCTCAGCAGAGGAGCCTGATGTGGGGCTCGATCCCATAACGCCGGGATCACGCCCTGAGCCGAAGGCAGACGCTTAAACCGCTGTGCCACCCAGGCGCCCCTGCTTTTGAATATCTTAGTCTTTAGTGTATGGCTCCCAAAGGGGGCAAAGAGAAAAATGAAGGGAAAAAAAGGATGCCAGTTCTTTAAAATCCCCAGAAGTCCCTTCAACTGAAGTGAGAGAGGCTTGCAAAAATGAGAGAGGTGTAACAACAATGATCACTGCCTCTTTGCTTGTGCCTCTGTGGTTGGAAACAACAATCAGCAATCAGAGAACAGATCCCACATATTTGGAGGACATGGTTTTTTTGTTTTTGTTTTTTTGTTTGTTCGTTTTTTGTTTTCTCCCACCCTGGCTCTGGCAGACAGCATGCAAACTGTTCTAGAACATGTGCACAGCTGCCTGCCACAGGTCTGAGGGGTGGAGAATGGGAAGCTGCTACTGTGCTAAGAGCTGAAATTGTCTGAAATTAACCACAATTTACCATCCAAGCCTTCCCCTGGAAGTTGTAAGGCTTCAATAGACTTTAGAATTTCAAAATAGTGACATAAGACATATTCTTTTTTTTAAAAATTATATTATGTTAGTCACCACACAGTACATCCCCGGTCCTTGATGCAGAGTTCGATGACTCACTAGTTGCACACAACACCCAGTGCACCATGCAATACGTGCCCTCCTTACTACCCATCACCAGCCTATCCCATTCCCCCACCCCCTCCCCTCTGAAGCCCTCAGTTTGTTTCTCAGAGTCCATAGTCTGTCATGCTTCATTCCCCCTTCTGATTACCCCCCTTCTTTATCCCTTTCTTCCCCTATCGATCTTCCTAGTTCTTATGTTCCATAAATGAGTGAAATCATATGATAATTGTCTTTCTCTGATTGACTTATTTCACTTAGCATTATCTCCTCCAGTGCCATCCATGTTGCAGCAAATGTTGAGGAATCGTTCTTTTTGATAGCTGAGTAATATTCCATTGTATATATGGACCACATCTTCTTAATCCAGTCATCTGTTGAAGGGCATCTTGGTTCCTCCCACGATTTAGCTATTGTGGACAGTGCTGCTATGAACGTTGGGGTGCATATGGCCCTTCTCTTCACTATGTCTGTATTTTTGGGGTAAACACCCAGTAGTGCAATGGCTGGGTCATAGGGTAGCTCAATTTTTAGCTTTTTTAAGGGACCTCCACACTGTTTTCCAGAGTGGCTGTACCAACTTGCTCCCACCAACAATGTAGGAGGGATCCCCTTTTTCCACATCCTCTCCAACAATTGTTGTTTCTTGCCTTGTCAATTTTTGCCATTCTAATTGGCATAAGGTGGTATCTTAGTGTGGTTTTGTTTTGAATTTCCTGCCATCAGACATATTCTGCAAGTGCAATTGTTTTCTAGGTGGGGAGACAGATTTCTGTGCTTTATACTATGTCATCTTCCCCAGTGACTCTTGCCTAAAACCCTCAGGGTTATAAAAATAACCATCTTTGGTCAGTTTGCCTCCCAGGCATTTTCAAAATTGTAACACCTTGTATTATATAGTGTTTTACACTTTGTTTCATCACATGGATTGTTTTGATTCTTTACAACAACATGAGGGAAGTTGTAAGGTCAAATAGTCTTTTCCTGCTCTTATAGTCAAGAAAATTGAGCCTTGGACTACAGTAAATAGTAATATATACTCAGTGAGTGATAGAGTAATAACTCAAATCAAGCATTTCTCACTCAAAGCTAGAGTTCTGTCTGCCATCACAAACTGCCTCTAGAGAGCAATAATAGTTTTTCTACAGTACCAGAAAGTTTGACCCTGAACAATGAGAATGGTCTAGGAGTCTGGAATGAGAAATATCATCACAGCCAAAACCATCCTTGACCTTGGAGACCATCAGTTGCTCTCTCTGCCTGTTTTGGTTGTGAATGAACTCACAAAAAAGTGAGAAGGCAAAAAAGGAGGAGAATGCTGTCTTTCTTATCCCCTCCAGTAGTTTCTTCCACCTGCTAGAAAGAGAACCAGGTAAGTATGAAGTTGGGAGACTCCATCTAAGCAAGTTCCTCACGGCAGCTATACAATTCTTGCTTTTACCTGCAGCTAAGAGAATGAGCAGACGATATATTTGTTTGAAGTAACAAAATATATAGCCTCTCTAGGAAGGACTTGATTTCTTCAGGATGTGGATTTAGGATGAATATTCAAATTTCTGTTTCAGCCAGAGGATAAGAACTGAGTTAGAATAAGCTAATTTAAAGTAGTTAAGCATTAATTTAAAATATATCAAATTATACCTAAAATTTTGTCATTTAAAATTATGTTGATCTCTGTATTGGTGTTCAATTATTGCATTCCTTGATGGTGCAATGTCATTTTAACAAAATATGGCTACTTGTTCTGACCATGTGATAAGATATTTATTGCCCCCTGGTGGTAGCTTTCCTCAATTCTAGCTTTAATTTTAAGGGAAGAGGTGACAGTGAATTTCAGTGTTTGGCTCATTTGTGTGAGGAGCATGGTCCTGCTGGGTGGGCAAACTGCCCACTTCCAATATCCATGCCAATGCTTCCTTATATTGGCACAAGTGGCCAAGGTGAAAATCAGTACTGATATGGGAGCTGGTGATTCAAACACTGAAAGTGAGTATTCCTTAAAACAGATAATTTGAATGATAATCAGTACAATATGGAGTTACTTTTTAAGCACATATTATCAAATATTCAGGGTGTGTGCTGGGCACAGCTAAAGCAAGGAGTGCCAAAAACATTGGGTAATTGTCTTCGGCCCTCATGGTTGTACGATTGAGCATCTGGACCATGACTCACTCAGGCAGTTAGCCAATTCCCCAACTGGTGCTAAAAATGACCTGAAAGATAGTTTTCTCATCTGTAAAATATGGGGATAATAATACTACCTGCCTTATAGGGCTATAAAAACTCAGTATTCTCAACACACTTTAGGGTGGGTAATTCTTACACATGAATATAATGTCCAACCTACTTCCATACCCTTGGTCAGTAAGGAAGGCAGGTAAGACTGGCTTATCTTCTATTCACACACTCTCCCCAGACTGGGTGTGGCTTTTCTGGGTCTTCCTCATTCTTTCTTTTAAGATTAGTTTCTTTTAACTTGATATTCCCATATAAAAATGTTTAGAGCAGAAAGTGGGAGAGTACAATGTGATTTGGGCTGGTTTCCATTCCTACCCCAAAGTCAACCATGTATTAGAGCACGTTAAAGTTGTGTCTGCTTGAAAGGAACTTGAGTACTAATTTGTGATGGAAAATTACAGGAGTCCATGAGGAAAGTATTATTATAAAGTACTGCCTTTCACAGGGGAGTTGAGAGTGCCTTCATATGGACTTTGCTTACTTCTTCTTCTTTTTTTTTTAATTGGGAGACTGAAACAGTAGAAAAGTCCCTAAGGTTCCAAACAAATAATTTAAAACTGTGAATTACTGGGCCCAAGAGTTTTGGCAAACAAATATAATACAAGAAATTTCCTTAATTAAAAAAAAATCTTTTAGACATTCACTTTCGTGTCTTTCATATTTAAATATGAGAATGCATTAAAGAAAAAAAGCACTGCTAAAAATTAAAATCTACCCACTTCTGTTATGAGAGCTATTAACATGAATATTAAAGTGAGAAAACATTTTGCTCCAAAGAGAATACACAATATAGCATATTAATACCAAATACAAAGTGAAAGTATAAACAGTGTGAATGGCTTTATAAATAAATATTACAGCACTTATATATTCAAAGGACTCAGCAGAAAGAAGTTATGTGCTTATTCAATGCTAAGATTTGTGGAGTTCTCTTATTGAATGATTTTCAAATCCTGTTCACTTTGAAAATTATTCACATTGGTTTACGGTCATGCTTCAAATTGAAATCATTTAGGGGATGGTTGGGCTTTGTATGTGATCATTACATAAAGGTGATAATATTTGGAACGTGACCTTTATGGGCCAGCGAGCAGGATTAAATAGGAAGTTATACAGGGATTGAAGAAGGCTTGTTAGGGAGGCAGAGAAGGCAGGTGGAATCTGAGACAATCTAAAAATCAATCGATCAAGGCATTTAAAAAGATACGTAAGTATTTATGTAATCATAGAGATGTCATGAAATCTTTCTTTGTGACAAAATATTTTTTCTACCCTAAAATAATACCATAAGTGATAAAGTAGGGTAATGATTTTTCAAATAAATGTGTAATTTAATAAAATAGGACAGACAGCAAGAAAAATATTTGATCTTATGCAGAAATTCCAAAGTCCTGTTTAAGAAATATGGAGCAGAGCAGAGCAAGTTAAGCTATTAGAACAGATGGAATTTTCCCCCTGAGATTATCCTGTGCAGAATCTTTAGTACCTTCCTGGAGAATTTTGAATCCATCCATCTTCTCAATTTTTTTTTTTGGAAGAGAGAAGTATTTATGAAATGAGTTTGTATGAAACTGGCTGCTGTTCAACTCTTGCAGAAACAAGCTGCTTATCCAATTCCTGTCTGAAGGGCATTTATTTTTAATAGTGGAAATTGTAGCAGCTACCCAGTGCCTCACCTTCTCAGAGGAGGAAAAAAAAAAGATCTTGAGAGAGTCTCCTAAAGACTTTTAATTATACCTCAAGTAATTACATACTTGTATTACCAAGTGTACACACACACATGCACAATAAAAAATACATGGAGAAAGATACACAAACACATCTTTAGAGAGACAAAAAGAATTTATTAGCACATTCATAATAAAGATCTATGTAATTCTTTTTTTTATATTAATTTTATTTATGTGTCAGAGCACAAGCAGGGGAATGGCAGGCAGAGGGAGAAGCAGGCTTCCCACTGAGTGGGCAGCCCGAATTGGGGCTTGTTCCCAGGACCCTGAGATCATGACCTGAGCCTAAGGCAGATGCTTAACCAACTGAGCCACCCAGTCGCCCCAAGATCTATGTAGTTCTATGTGAAGAAGAATAAATTTAGATTTCAAAACATCATATTAATTACAAATATATATGGAAATACAGACTGAAGTAAATCCCTGCTATAAAATGCAGTCTGAAATTCAATTTCAAAATTCAAACACTTGTGTTTCACTGAAAAGAATGACTTTAATGAAGATTAAAACAAAAAACAAAAAATCTTAGTTCAAACATGCAAATTATTCCAGTAACTTAAGAACTGTAAATAGGGGGGCACCTGGGTGGCACAGCGGTTAAGTGTCTGCCTTCAGGCTCAGGGCGTGATCCCGGCGTTATGGGATCGAGCCCCACATCAGGCTCTTCTGCTATGAGCCTGCTTCTTCCTCTCCCACTCCCCCTGCTTGTGTTCCCTCTCTGGCTGGCTGTCTCTATCTCTGTCGAATAAATAAATAAAATCTTTAAAAAAAAAAAAAAAAGAACTGTAAATAGGAACCTCATTTTGTGTGTAGGTTTATACCTTTCTGAAGGCCATCCTTCCAGAGGGTCATGGCCGATACCCTGGAGACTACCTGAGAATGGTGTTTGGATTGTTTGTCCTGAAAGCATCTTCTGTCTGATCCTCGAACATTATCTGCCACTTGTCTGCCCACTCGCCCAGTCTGGTGCCATCTTCCTGTAGGTTATCCTGCACTTGGCATTTTACTAACTGGAAGTTTCATGGCATATGCCACTTTGGAGATTTCACACATATGCTCACCTCTGAATCATTTACCAAACCCTTTCATAAGAATGCCGTAGAGCCAATCCCCAGTGTTACGCCACTGTTTAAATCTCTTCATTCAGGGGGAATGGAATGTTAAGTGGAAGTTTCAGCTGATGTCCTAAGGTATCAGGTACCTAAGTTAATTGTAAACTTACTAATTTTAGCTTTATAATGCTTAGGGCCCATACGCACATCAGGGGCATAAGGGTGGTTTTATTGGGCATTTGAAAATTTGATTTTCTTATTTCTTCCTCTTTCTTTCTTTCTTTCTTTCTTTCTTTCTTTCTTTCTTTCCTTCTTTCTTTTCTTTTCTTTCTTCCTTTCCTTTTTTCTTTCTTTCTTTCTTTCTTTCTTTCTTTCTTTCTTTCTTTCTTTTTCTTTCTTTCCCCTTCCTTCCTTCCTTCCTTCCTTCCTTCCTTCCTTCCTTCGTGAGTTGTGAAGTATCAGCCCCACCTGCTCAAGTCAAGAGTGAATCTTAAAGTACACCAGCAAAGTAAACTCTTCTTATGTAAGGGTAAGAAGAAAAGCTAAGTTTCTACAAAGATGCAGGGGAAAGACCAGACCTATTGAATAAATATAAGTGGGCAATTAAAGAGAAAAAGTTGTTTTTCTGAGTACATCTATAAGGCAAGGGTTGTTCAATGCACTAAGTATACATGCAAGTGCCCATTTATCCTTATCTTTTATTTAGTGCTTTTAGAGCAGTTCTTTATGGTCATAAATTTTTTTCTATGATTATTTTTATTTGTTAAGTGTTTTTAGTATGGAATCTTATCAAAGACTAATACAAACATCACATTTATTGGTATGCTCTCATTAAGATATTTAATTTTACTCTCAAAGAAGCCTAACAGATTTCTTAGATATGATTTTCCCTTAATAAAATAAAATATATTTTCTATCAGTATGTCAAGTTTGTGCAAGTTTTCAGTGATCTTACACTCCATGGTAAATTCATCTTTAAAGCTTAGATAGAGGTGAGACTTGCTGCTGCCCCTGGCTTCTTTAAATCAGTAAAAGTCAGAATAATAAGCTAAGAAATAGAAGTCAAAGAGGTAGTGGTCTCAAAGAAGCCAGTGGAGGAGAATGCATCATTTGACTCTATTGATCTTCTTTCTATAAACTTTCTCGAAGATCAATAGAGTCAAATGATGCAAAGAATTCAATGAGGAAAAAAAGGGAAATTATGGTTATCTGGGGAGTCCAGAGTGACCTTTTCTTCTTTTAAAAATTTTATTTATTTATTTGAGAGAGAGAGAGAGGAAAAGCATGATCAGGGGGAGGGGCAGAGGGAGAAGCAGACTACCCACTGAGCAGGGAGCCACGTGCAGGGCTCAATTCCGGAACTCTGAGATCATGACCTGAGCAGAAGGCAGATACTTAACCAACTGAGCCACCCAGGCGCCCCCAGAGTGACCTTTTTGAATGTCTTTGGGTGGAGTGGTACTTTCTTATATTTTCTGTCTCTTTGTTGAAGTTCTCACTGTGTTCATCCATTCTTCTCCTAAGTTCCATGAACATCTTTATGACCTTTTCTTGAAACTCTTTTTCAGGTAATTAGTTATCTCCACTTCATTAAGGTTTTTTTCTGAAATTTTATCTTGTTCTTTTGTTTGGAATATATTCCTCTGTTTCTTCATTTTGCCTGACTCTCTGTGTTGGTTTCTATGCATTAGATGAAACAGCTACCTTTCTTAAAGGGTCGGCCTTGTGTGGGAAATGAGCCATGTCATTCAATCCTGCCCTAGTTCTTGGTTGTCTTTTAAGCTTTGTGATTATCCAAGCAGCTTATAATATTTTTAATAGCTCCCAGTAGTTGAGGACGTGCCAAGACCTGTCAGTGTCCCAAAGGAGAAGATCTCAGTTAGCACTTACACTCATTCAAGCTGCCTGGAAACCAGACCCTCAGGCAGCAGCTTTTAAAGTATGCAAATTTATACTGTCCTGTGGAACTGCAAGTGTAAGCTCTGGTGGCTACCAGAGCCGGGTGATCTGGAGATGTTCCCTGGGCAGCAGTCACAAAAATCAGGACTCCAAACAAGTGCATAAGCTATTTTCTGGGAGATACCACCCAGCTGTAGCAAGGCAGAGGGAGAGCCCAAAGATGGCATCATCAGCCTATATTCCCCAAGAGCAACTCAGTAGACCCCTAGGTGTGCACCAGACCAAAAGCCCGTCCCTCAGGCCAAAACTTCTGCATGTGCAAATAGGCCTCTTTCACAGAAAGAGGGGGTGTGCTTCAGTCCACTCTCTTTGCAGTGCCCTGGGGCGGTAGCCTGCCAAGAACTATTTTTCCCATTAGAGTAATGTGAGATCCAGAAAGAGCCCCACCTGGCCACGGGAGCCAGGTGGTCAAGGAGCATTCCCTGGGCAGCAGCTGCAAAAGCTAGGTCACCAGACAAAAAAACAAAAACAAAAAAAGACAAAGCAAAAAAATCAACCAGGGCACCAGATACATGTAAGAGCTTCCCCCTGGGAGATACTGGCATCCTGGAGCACTGCAGAAGGACAGCACAAAAAGGTCCACTGGCTGTAGCAAGGAAGAGAGAGGCATAAAGATGGCATCCACTGGAAAATTTGTTTTTTAAAAAAAGCGGGAGATGGCAGCTTTTGGTTAGAGCAAGGCAGAAGGAGAACATGAAGATGGTGCCTACCAATCTCTGCCCCCAGAGAGTGTTCCTGAAGGCTCTTAGATGTGTGTGTTAAATTATATACCTGCATCACAGGCCAATACTTTAATATATGCAAATGAGCCTCTTTCACTTAAAGTCTGAGCAGAATGCTGCCTTTGGGCTGGGCCCTGGGACAAATGAGTCCCAGCAAGGGAGCTCTTTAAGAACCATTTCTTAGATGGCTACAGTCGTGTAGGTCTCATGGATATAAGCCTTGTTGATTTTCAAAGCTAGATATTTTGGAGGCTCATCTCTCAGGGGCAGGTCTTAAAAGTGGGGGTGCCTGATGTGGGTTCAAACTCCTCACTCCTCAGGCAAAAGCTCTGGGTTTTGAGTTCCCTTCCAGTGTGGGTCACTGTGCTGGGACTGGGATTTATGGTGAGATTATATTCTCCTCTCCTACCCCTTTGGATGTGGTTTCTTCTCATTTGCCTGAGGTGTATTAGTTGCTCAGCCAGCCTTTAGGGGTTTTTTTTTTTCCAGAGGAAGTTGTTCCATATATAGCTGTAATTTATTGCGTCTGTGGGAGGAGGTGAGTTGAGGCTCTTCCTATGTCACCATCTTAAACTGTAATCTGAATGGAGAGGTGGGATGAGATACAATAGTGAGAAGGTTGAGGAGCAAATATGAGGTGAAGAAGTGAAGATAAAGCTGTTTAGTGCTTTTTCAAGAGGCTTAACTTTGGAGGACGGAGTGTGAAGAAAGTTTTTGTGTTTTTTAGGTTAGGGGACTTGAGCCTACATGGAGACTGAGGAAAGCACAGGAGTAAAGGTGTGAGGGGGTCAATGGGGCCCTGGAAGGGAGAGGGGGAAGCACCCAGGAGGGTGGGGCAAGTCTGGAAAGAATGTGTCCCCTTAGACAAAGGGGAATGTGCAAATGTGTAGTGAAATCTGAGGTGGGGAAGCTGGAAGTTGAAGGTCTCTTGGCCTTGGTCTCAGTTTTCTTTGTGATGTAAGTGATAAGTTCATCTGCTCAGTAGCTACATAAGTGGAATAAAGTTAGGCCCTATACAAGGGAAAGTGGAAGCTGAAATTCCAAGGGGGCACCTTTTTCTAACTCTTATGAAGTACCAAAGCGATTAGCTACAGCCTTTGGTCAGAGCTTTAACAAGAGTGGTGAAACTTGGAAAAATATCAGATTCTAAGGAGGCATCCTACAAATGGTTGGCTAATTAGTTGAAGAAGAGCTGAGCATTATCATAATTTGATCTAATCATTTTAACTTGGCTGTCCGGGGGAAAAATTGGGGCTTAAAAGTCCTCTGGTCCGTCCTAAAGGAAATACTAATTAAATCTGTGCTTATTATACTTTTACTGAACTGTCATTTAGCAATTTTAAAGAGTGTCTTAACTTTGTCTTTGAGTCCCTCAAGGCATTTGATTGTTCTTCTTGAGTTCTTTTTTGACATGTCTAAATTTTAGTTGATACATTTAATACCCATTTTTCTGTGATATCTTCGTGAAGGCAAATTTCCCACTATTGGGGGGCTAGCCTTGCAAATTCCCAAATTAGACCAGGCTCTTCTGGTGTTGTTCTGAAATAACTGAACTGTGGAAATGCCCATTATTGAGTCTTGATTAATTTTAATGAAAGCCATTTACGTAATCCTCTAAATATTATTGAAGGCCAAACAGCCAAAGCACTGTGTCAGACATTGAGATATATATATATATATCAGTAATGAAACAGACTAAAAAGTCCCTGCCCTTTGTAGCTTATGTCTTGTCTCCTAGATGTCCTATCCCTGGGAAAGGAATCTTGGAGTAGAAAAAAGGACAAGGAGAAAGTGTTTGCTTTCTCTTGGCCTTGGGCATTAGGGCCTCAGCTCTGGAAAAGAACAACATTCTCAAGAAAAATCTCAGTGCAAGAGTAAGCCAACCCTACAACATGTAGGCCAGCCAGGGACCAAAGTCCCTGAATCCTAGGCCATTTTCTGAGGTTCACCCCCTCAAAGCTCATTATCCTGTCTATTGTTGTTGTTTGTTTTTTGTTTTTTATGTCAAAAGAATGTAGGCAAAGGCAAAAGAAAATCAGAGATACCCTTCTTTAGAGAGGAAAAACAAATGCCTGAAGTATTTATTTCAGATGTCCAGCACAGAGCCACCCAAAAGGTTAAAATGAGGCATGGAAATATGTACAGAATTATCATAATTATTGAAAAAATATATGGGAAATAAAGTAAGCAAGTACTGCCAATCAAGACCCTTGTTAGCTAAATCTTGGGAAGAAAAATAAATGTTCCAAGAAGCTTTCATTTCAAAATGTTGACAGCTTGGGGCACCTGGGTGGCTCAGTCAGTTAAGCATCTGCCTTCAGCTCAGGTCATGATCCCAGGCTCCTGGAATTGAGTCCCAGAGTTGGGCTTCCTGCTCAGCAGAGAAGTCTGCTTCTCTCTCCCTCTGCCCCTGCTTCTGTGTGCTCTGTCTCACTCATTCTCTCTCTCAAATAAATAAATAAAATCTAAAAAAAAATGTTGACATCTTTGATCAAGGTCATAGAACTGTTCACCAGTAAAGAGCTGGGACATTCCTTCCCTCATTTTCTCCCTCCTTTTCTTTCTCTTTTCCTCTTTCTTTCCCTCTTTTTTTTTTTGTGTGTGTGTGGTTTTTTTTGCTCTTAACACAGAGGAAAGAATTTTTAGGCACAAATAAAAGCAGCTAGTATTCTTGAAGAACAGGTTGATAAGAGCAGCTGTTAATAATTTATGGTTGCCTCATTTGATTCTTCTTCAGTGTAGTTTGGAGACAACACATTTCTGTGTCATTGAAGTATTAGACAACGCTGTCTTCAGATTCATCCTGAGAATGGGCAGGGCGTGCCCCTGCGCGGGAGTGTCAGAAAGAGGCACAAAAAAGAGATGTCAACCATTGCCATCCATTTCTCAAAAAGCATACTGGGCAGATTTCCAAATTCCTGTTACATTCTGTTTTTTTTTTTTTTAAGTACAAGATGATTAGCTGCTTTGACAAATATACTCCTCCCTTATTAACAACAGCTGCTATCAAAAATCACTAGCATGAAATGAAAGTCTGAGGTACTGTGTGTCCTGTTTATTTCAGTGAAATGTGAAATCTATTTCTTAAGGATCTCAAGCTCCTTAAGGATGAGACCTTCATTTTAAGGCATGGTGTGCTTTAACGTTTTAAATGGTTTCCTTTATTTAGCATTTAATATTTACCCTACCTTTTGATTAAGCCACTAAAAATCTCTAGCACAATGCGTGTGTGGGAAGAGTGACATATTGGGAATCAAAGTCAATCAATTGTCAGTCATTAACAATTTAGCTCAGACCAGTCATGCGGTTTTGCCAGAGAGAATGGACATGGTGCCATGGCCACCAGGGAGGGTTAGGGAGAATACACTCTGAGAATGCAATAACTAGGATGCCCTGATGGGGTGTCTCAGATGGGGGAGAGGGCTGGGTAAGCATGTGAAATTAAGAGGCAATGGGGGAAATTGGAGAAAACTGGAGATAATAGCAGGGGGTATAAAAAGGAAGGTGTCACTGTAAAAACAGAATAGATAAATGTTAAATTTTGTTTACTTCCCAAATTTCCCTCAGGCTGGTCCTAGCCAAGAGAGCCAACAATCACCTCTTATGGTACAGGGAGAAAGGGATTCTGCGTATGCCACAGGGAGGAAAGACCTCACATCAGGAGTTTGAACATCCTTTTTTTTTTTTAAGATTTTATTTATTTATTTATTTGACAGAGAGAGGGAGAGCTCAAGCAGGGGGAGCAGCAGAGGAAGAGGGAGAAGCAGGCTCCCAGCAGGGAGTCCAGTGTGGGGCTCGATCCCAGGACCCTGGTGCCTTTGAACATTTTTCTTTAGCCCACATCTCTAGACTCATCTTCATTTGGCTCATCGCCTTCATAAACCTTCCCAGAAGTGGTGGTGTACCGCTTTCTGCTCTATTTTTGACTGCAGATTGAGAACTTCCAGGATCTTCCAAGCATCACTTTCCAATCCGAGTGTTACAAATGGCACTGATATATATAATCCAAAATTGTAGTTCACTCACTCTGTCCTCTGATGTTTACATTTTCCTGCCCATGTATGTTCTTCACTGCTTTCCCTTTTTTTTCTTCCTTTCCTTTCCTTTTCCTTTCTTCCTTTATACCTCCTGATTTCCCCTTTTCCTCATCAATGTTGATTAGCCCTTCAGGTGGGGTGTTTTCAGAGCCAAAAGCTCATGGCAAGAACTTTTAACTTTTCTCTTCATTGTTGCAGTTGATAGTTCCCTTTAGTCATTTGTAGCAAAGCTCACTCCTTCGGAGGAAAAGATGAGGTACATAAAAATGTTAAAGCTGAGAGGTACTATTTTAGATATAAAAATACTGGCCTTAGTTACCAAACATCCCATTTTCATTCTTAAAGGTGTCATATGAATATAAGAACTCTTAACAGAAATATGGAATCCCAATGATTAATTCATTGATTTATTTACTCACTAAATATTTGTTGAGCAACTTCTATGGGAAATACTCTTCTAAGTGCTGGTAATACAAAGATAAGGCATGATCTTTGCCCTGGGGGAGGTTATCATTTAGTAGGGGAGCCAGATGTATAAACATAAAATTGTAATATAAAGTGATAAGTGCAAAATGGAAGTATGTGTAAACTACTATTTTGTTAAATGGAGGTAGTCAAGGACTCTGCTAGGCTGGGGCAGAAAAGTCTTCCCTGGGGAAGAGATTTTGAGCTGAATGATGAGAAATAATGGAATTCACAACAAAGAGGGAGGCATGAGCACTGACTCTAGTAAAGTTTGCCTTGAGCACGGAGTTCATGTAAAGGTTTAATAGGAGATTTCAGCCCCAGTGGTAGCAGAGCTAAAAATGGAAATATGAGAGATGTTGAAGAAGTGAAATGGCAGGTAGAGCTTAGTAATGTGGAAGAAGACGAAGATGATTCCCAGGTCTTTTTGTGTGGAAAGAGGCTTAGATAGTGTTTAGTCCCACTTTTGACTAAAGGCAGGAATCTTGTTGACAGCATTTCCAAATGATAGCTCACTAGCCTCTGTTGGGATCCTTCCAGGTGTGGAAGCTGTCTGACTCACAGGCAGCAGCCTCCTTCAATCTGGACAGCTTGGATTTTAGAGAGAGCTGCTTTACATTGACCTGATATCTGCCTACCCTTAAATTCCATCTGTTGCTCTTAATTCTGCAAAGACTAGGTCTGTTTTCTTTGTTCTAGGTCTGGGCCTCTAGATTCTTAGAATGGCTATTTTATCTCCCCATAGTCTTCTCCATTCCTCTTCCTTCAAAACATTCCTAAGACTCCAGGAAAATCCTGACAAAATCTCTATTGGTCATAATGCTGACATTTGAAAGAGGCAACTTTTCACATTTCTCCAGAGATTGGACTTGGTGCCGCAAGTGTTTAGTGCCATGACCTTAAAATATGAAACTCTCTGACGGAGTGGTCATTTGAAGTGGTCTGAATAGAAGAAACAGTCTTGTTTCATTACTGTGGAAGGAAAGAAGATATGGCTTTACCATTACAATGGCCATCATCAAAAAACAAGTGATAACAAATGCTGGCATAAATGTGGAAAAAAGAGAACCCTTGTGCACTTTTTTGTAAATTGGTGTCGCCAGTATAGAAAACAGTATGGAAGTGCCTCAAAAAATTAAAAATAGAACTGCTAAGTAATCCAGAAATCCCACTTCTGGGAATACATTCAAAGGAAATAAAAACAGTAACTAGAAAAGATATCTGTACCCTGATGTTTACAGCAGCATTATTTATAATAACCAAGACATGGAAACAACCTAAGTGTCCACTGATACATGAATAGATAAAGAAGCCGTGGTATGTATAAACAATGGAATACTATTCAGTAATAAAAAAATGAGAAAATCCTTCCATTGGCAGCAACATAGGTGGACCTTGAAGGCAGTATGCTGAATAAAATGTCAGAAGAAGACAGATAATGTATAATCTCATTTATATGTAGAATCAAAACAAACCAAAAACAAAAAAACTCATAGACAAAGAGACAAATTTGTGGTTTGGGGGATCGGAGGAAGGGGGTCAAAAGGCACAGACATCCAGTTATAAGATAAATCAGTACTAGGGATGTAATGTACAATATGATGACTATAGTTCACACTGCTGTGTGATACAGAGGGAAGTTAGGAGAGTTGCTCCTAAGAGGTCTCATCATAAGGAGTGTTTTTTAACTTTTCTTTTTATGGTATCTATATGAGATGATGGATATTAATCATTTCACAATATATATAAATCAAACTATCATGCCGTATACCTTAAACATACACAGCAGTCTATATATGTCAATTATTTCTCAATAAAACTGGGAAAAGGTATGGCTTGATACAAAGTCAACATTTTAGACTAAGAGAATAAAATAACATTCAACCTTAAAATGATCTTTAAGATGATGTTATCTAAGCCCATTTTATAGACCAGGTTTGGTGATGATGAGTAAAATTATTTGTTAATACCATTAGAAGAATAGTTGATGGGTGACTAGACATTCCTATATTGCCTGATTAACACCTAACAGATTATTTTTTTAAACTTCTTTTTAATTCCAATATAGTTAATATACAGTGTTATAGTAGTTTCAGATGTACAATATACTGATTCAACAATCCTATACATCACCCAGTGCTCATCACATCAAGGGCAACTCCTTAATCCCATTTCCTATTTCACCCACTCCTCCACCCACCTACCCCCTGGTAACCATCCATTTGGTCTCTATAGTTAAGAGTCTGTTTCTTGGTTTCTCTCCCCCTCTCTTTTTTAACCCTTTGCTTGATTGTTTAGTTTCTTAAATTCCACATATGAGTGAAATCAAATGGTATTTGTCTTTCTCTGACTTATTTCGCTTAACATACTCTCTAGCTCCATCCATGTCATTGCAAATGGAAAGATTTCATTCTTTTTATGGCTGAATAATATTCCATTATATATATTCCACTTCTTCTTTATCCATTCATCTATCGGTGGACACTTAACTGCTTTCATAATTTGACTATTGTAAATAATGCTGCTATAAACATTGGAGTGTATATATCCCTTTGAATTAGTGTTTTTGTATTTTTTGGGTAAATACCCGGTAGTGTGATTACTGGACTGTAGGGTAGTTCTATTTTTAACTTTTTGAGGAAACTTCATACTGTTTTCCACAGTGGCTACACCAGTTTGCACTCCCACTAATAGCGCACGAGAGTTCCTTTTTCTCTACATCCTCGCCAACACTTGTTGTTCCTTGAGTTTTTTATTTTGCCTGTTGTAACAGGTGTGATATCTCATTGTTGTTTTAATTTGCCTTTCCCTAATGATGAGTAATGTTGCATGAGCATCTTTTCATATGTCAGTTGACCATCTGGATGTCTTCTTCGGAGAAATGTCTGTTCGTGTCTTCTGTCCATATTTTTATTGGATTATTTGTGTTTTGGGTATTGAATTGTATCAATTCTTTATATATTTTGGTTACTAACCCTTTATTGGATATGTCATTTGCAAATATCTTCTCCCATTCAGTGGGTTGCCTTTTAGTTTTGTTGTTTCCTTCACTGTGCAGAAACTTTTTATTTTTATATAGTCCTAATAGTTTATTTTTGCTTTTTTTTTTAAGATTTTTTATTTATTTATTCGATAGAGATAGAGACAACCAGTGAGAGAGGGAACACAAGCAGGGGGAGTGGGAGAGGAAGAAGCAGGCTCATAGTGGAGGAGCCTGATGTGGGGCTCTATCCCACAATGCTGGGATCACGCCCTGAGCCGAAGGCAGACGCTCAACCGCTGTGCCACCCAGGCGCCCCTTATTTTTGCTTTTATTTCCCTTGCCTCAGGAGACATATCTAGAAAAATGTTGCTATGGCCAATGTCAGAGACTTTACTGCCTGTGCTCTTTTCTAGGGATTTTATGGTTTTAGGTCTTACATTAGGTCCTCAATTCATTTTGAGTTGATTTCTGTGTGTGATGTAAGAAAGTGGTCCAGTTTCATTCTTTCACATGTAACTGTCCAGTTTTCCCAACACTGCTTGTTCAAGAGACTGTCTTTTTCCCATTGCATATTCTTTCCTGTTTTGTTGAAGATTAATTGACCATATAATTATGGGTTTATTTTTGGATTTTCTGTTCTATATATCTTTGTGTCTATTTTTGTGCCAGTTCCATACTACAGGTTGTAATATAACTTGAAGTCTGGAAATTGTGATGCCTCCGACTTTGTTTCTCCTTTTCAAGATTGCTTTGGCTATTCGAGGTCTTTTGTGGTTCCATACAAATTTTAGTATTGTTTGTTCTAGTTCTGTGAAAGATGTGGTTGATATTTTGATAAGGATCGCATTAAATCCATAGATTTCTTTGGGTAGTATAGACATTTTAGCAATATTTGTTATTCCAGTCCATGGGCATGGAATGTCTTTCCATTTCTTTATGTTGTCTTCAGTTTCTTTCATCAGTGTTTTATGGTTTTCGGAGTACAGGTTTTTCACCTCTTTAGTGAGGTTTATTCCTAGATACTTTATTATTTTTGGTGCAATTGTAAATGGGATTGTTTTCTTAATCCCTCTTTCTGCTGTTCCATTATTAGTGCATAGAAATGAAACATTCCTGCACATTGATTTTGTATCCTGAGACTTTACTGAATTCATTCATCAGTTCCAGTAGTTTTTTGGTGGAGTCTTTAGGGTTTTCTATATAGACTATCATGTCATCTGCAAATAGTGAAAGTTTTACTTCTTCCTTACCAATTTAGATGTATTTTATTTCTTTATGTTGTCTAATTGCTACAGCTAGGACTTCCAGTAATCTGTTGAATAAAGGTGGTAAGAGTGGGCATCCTTGTCTCGTTCCTGCCCTTAGGGAAAAAGCTCTCAGTTTTTCACCATTCAGTATGATGTTGGCTGTGGGTTTTTCATCTATGACCTTTATTATGTTGAGGTATGTTCCCTCTAAACCTACTTTGTTGAGGGCTTTTATCAAATGGAAGTTGTGCTTTGTCAAATGCTTTTTCTGCATCTATTGAAATGATTATATGTTTATCCTTTCACTTTCTGATGTGATATATCATGTTGATTGATTTGTGAATAATAAACCACACTTTCATCCCAGGAATAAATCCCACTTGATCATGGTGAATGATTTTTTTAATGTGTTGTTGGATTCAGTTTACTAGTATTTTGTTGTGGATTTTTGCATCTATGTTCATCACAGGTATTTGCCTGTAGTTCTCTTTTTTGTGGTGTCTTTATCTGGCTTTTGTATCAGGGCGATACCTCATAGAATGAGTTTGGAAGTTTTCCTTCCTCTTGTATTTTTTGGAATAGTTTGAGAATAGGTATTAACTCTTCTTTAACTATTTCGTAGAATTTGCCTGTGAAGCCATCTACCCATTTGGGAGTTTTTTGATTACTGATTCAATCTCCTTGCTGGTCATCAGCCTATTCAAATTTCCTATTTCTTCCTGCTTCAGTTTTGGTAGGCTATATGTTTCTAGGAATTTAACTATTTTTTTAGGTTGTCTGATTTGTTGGCATATAGTTTTTCATGATGTTCTCTTACAATTGTTTGTATTTCTGTGATGTTGGTTGTTATTTCTCCTCTTTCATTTGTGACTTTGTTTGAGACCTTTCTCTCTCTCTCTTTTTTTAATGTGTCAGCTAGATCAATTTTGTTGATCTTTTTAAAGAACCAGCTCCTGGTTTCATTGATCTGCTTTATTGTTTTTTTTAGTTTCTATATCATTTATTTCTGCCCTAATCTTCATTATTTCTTTCCTTCTGCCATTTTGGGTTTTGTCTGTTGCTCTTTTTCTAGCTCTTTTAAGTATAAGGTTAGGTTGTTTATTTGAGATTTTTCTTTCTTTTTGAGGTAGGCCTGTATTGCTATAAAATTCCCTCTTAGAACTGCTTTTGCTATGTCCCAAACGTTTTGAACCATTGTATTTTCATTTTCGTATTTTTTTATTTCTTTGATTTCATGGTTGACTTATTCATTGTTTAGTAGCATGCTATTTAACCTCCATGTATTTGTGATCTTTTCAGATTTTTTCTTGTGGTTCATTGCTAGTTTCATAGCATTGTGATGAGAAAAGATGCATGGTATGACATTGATCTTTTGAAATTTGTTGACATATGTTCTGTGACCTAATATGTGATGTATTCTGGAGAGTGTTCCATGTGCACTTGAAAAGAATGTATATTCTGCTGTTTTTGGATGGAATGTTCTGAATATATATCTGTTAAATCCACTTGGTCCAGGGTGTCTTTCAAAGCCACTGTTTCCTTGTTAATTTTCTTTTTTTTTTTAATATTTTATTTATTTATTTGACAGAGAGAGAGACAGCCAGCGAGAGAAGGAACACAAGCAGGGGGAGTGGGAGAAGAAGAAGCAGGCTCCCAGCAGAGCAGGGAGCCTGATGCAGGGCTCGATTCCAGGACCCTGGGATCATGCCCTGAGCCGAAGGCAGACGTTTAACTACTAAGCCACCCAGGTGTCCCTCCTTGTTAATTTTCTGTTTGGATTATCTGTCCAATGATGTAAGTGAGTGTTAAAGTCTCTACTATTACTGTATTATTATCAATTATTTCCTTTCTTTGTTATTAACTGTTTTATGTATTCAGCTGCATAAATATTTATAATTGGTATATCCTCCTGTTGGATTGTTGCCTTTATATATTTATATAGTGTCCTTCTTTGTCTCTTGTTACAGTCTTTTTTTTTATTTTTTATTTTTTATTTATTTTTTTTAAAGATTTTATTTATTTATTTGACAGAGATAGAGACAGCTAGCGATAGAGGGAACACAAGCAGGGGGAGTGGGAGAGGAAGAAGCAGGCTCATAGCAGAGCAGCCAGATGTGGGGCTCGAACCCATAACGCCGGGATCACGCCCTGAGCCGAAGGCAGACACTTAACCGCTGTGCCACCCAGGTGACCCTACAGTCTTTTTTTTTAAGTCTATCTTGTCCAATGTAAGTATTGCTACCCTGGCTTTCTTTTGACATGCATTTGCATAATAAATGTTTCTCTAGCCCTTCACTTTCAATCTGCAAGTGTCTATGGGTCTGAAATGAGTCTCTTGTAGGCAGTATTTAGATGGGTCTTGTGGTTTTTTTTTATCAACTCTGGCACCCTGTGTCTTTTGATTGGATCATTTAGTCCATTCACATTCAAAGTAATTATTGATAGAAATGTATTTATTGCCATTTTGTCATTTGTTTTGTGATAGTTTTTGTCATTTTTTTCTGATCTTCTCTTCTGCTCTTTCATGATTTGCTGGTTTTCTTTTTTCTTTTTTTTTTTAAATAGTTAAGAGATTTTATTCTAGTAGCTATAATTACAGGGCTTGTTTGTCAAAATGAAAACTGAAAACAAGTATACAAAACAGTTGATTACTAATCATGTATTGAAAGCAGTAAGAGGTTCCACGACACCAAATAAACCAGTTCTGACGATTTCCCCAAGATAAAGTTTAACAGCTCCAGCTTCTTCAGTGTTTATCAAAATACAAAAGAAAACAGTAGAGGTCGTCGTTTCGATGGCAAATCTGACCCTTGCAGGCTGAGGGGGTGAAAGCACATGTAGATGGGGGCTCCAGGGGCTGAGGCTCTAGGATGACTGGCCCGCCAGCCCGCATGCCTGCTGGTGAGACCCCAGGCAGCCCGGAGCAAGCTAGAGTGCCCGCATGGACCCAAGGGAAGGCCGGGGTCCCTCCGAGGGGTCCGTGAACAGTGGCCGCAGCCCCCAGCCTGTCTTCTGGGCAGCTGTGTAAGCACAAGTACAAGCACAAATGCTAGGGGATGTGGGATGACCTGAGACAGAGCGAATCACAGGGACCCTATCGTGACCATGCAGAATGGACCGAGGCTGGTTCTGCCCCGTCTCACATTCCCAATGGGCAACAGACCACCGGTGGACTGGACTCTGGCCGCCGCTGCAGAACCGACACTAGGCACGTTTCTCCCTTCTGTGTGTTCAAGTGTTCTCCTTATCTTGTATTTGTAACTGTAATTTGCCTGTTCATGCAGAACCAGGAAAGCCAATGGTATACTTATAGTCTGGGTCTGAAGCCCCTAGAACCAGGAACTCAGGTGTCCAAGGGCAATAGAGGATGGATACCCAGCTCAAATAGAGAGAGCATGAATTTGCCCTTCCTCTGCTTTCTATTCTATTGGAGCTCTCAATGGATCGGATCATGCCCCACTTTGGCGTTGGTGGATGCTCTTTATTCAGCCTACCAATTCAAATGCAAATCTCTTCCATATACACCCTCAGAGACACATCCAGAAATAATGTTTTACCTGTTCTTTGGGTATCCTTTAGCTCAATCAAGTTGACACATAAATTAACCATCACAGACAGTTAGGTACTGACCAGGAAGTAGTGGGGCGATGGAGAAGCAGTGGTGCAAATTGGCAGTGCGTGGCAGAGAATGAGGCAACACTGATGGAAGCTCTTATTCCCCTTAAGCAGACTTCATATAGACCATCCTCACCAAATTTTTTTTATTGAAGTATGGTTGACACACCATATTACATTAGTTTCAGGTGTACAACATATGAATTTGACAAGTTTATAAATTATGCTGTGCTCACCACAAGTTTAGCTACATCTGTCACCATACAACACTCTTACTACATCATTGACTATATTCCCTTTGCTGTGCCTTTTATTCCCATGATTTATTCATTCCAGAGCTGGAAGTCTGTATCTCCCATTTCCCTTCACCCATTTTTCCAATCCGTTCTCTCCCTTCCCTTCTGGCAACCATCAGTTCATTCTCTATATTTATGGATCTATTTCTGCTTTTTGTTTGTTTTGTTTTTTAGATTCCACATATATGTGAAATCATACAGCGTTTTGCTTTCTCTGTCTGACTTATTTCACTTAGCATAATGCCCTCTAGGTCCATCCCTGTTGTCACAAATGGTAAGATCTCTTTCTTTTTTATGGTCAAATAATATTCCATCATATATATAGCACATATTCTTTATCCATTCTTTTATCAGTGGACACCTGTGTTGCTTCCATGCCTCAGTTATTGAAAATAATATTGCAGTGAGCATAAGGTTGCATATATCTTTTCTAATTAGTGTTTTCATTTTCTTTGGATAAACACCCAGTAGTGGAATACTGGATCATGTAGTATTTCTATTTTTCATTTTTTGAGGAAACTCCATACTGAGGAACCTCCACAGTGGCTGCACCAATTTACATTCCCACCACTATTTCCTGAAGGGTTCCTTTTTCTCCACATCCTCACCAACACTTATTTCTTGTCTTTTTATTCTAGCCATTCTGATAGGTGTAAGGTGATATCTCATTGTGGTTTTGATTTGCATTTCCCTGACGATTAGTGATATTGAGTATCTTTTCATGTATCTCTTTGCCATTTTATGTCTTCTTTGGAAAATGTCTATTTAGGTCATCTGCCTATTTTTAATTGTGGTTGGTTTGTGTGTGTGTGTGTGTGTGTGTGTGTGTGTGTGTGTGTGTTTGGTGTTGAGTTGTGTAAGCCCTGTATGTATTTTGGTTATTAACCCCTTATTGGAGATATATATATATATATATATATATTTAAAATTTTATTTATTTATTTGACAGAGAGACAGCCAGCGAGAGAGGGAACACAAGCAGGGGCAGTGGGAAAGGAAGAAGCAGGCTCCCAGCGGAGCAGGGAGCCCGATGTGGGGGTGATCCTAGGACCCTGGGATCACGCCCTGGGCTGAAGGCAGACGCTTAATGACTGAGCCACCCAGGCGCCACCCTTATTGGATATATTATTTGCAAATATCAACTCCCACTCAGGAGGTTGACTTTTTGTTTTGTTGATGGTTTCCTTCACGTGCACAAGCTTTTTATCTTGTGTAGTCTTGATAGTTTATTTTTGCTTTTGTTTCCATTGCCTAAAGAGACATATCTAGAAAAATGTTCCTAAGGCCAATATCAAATAAATTACTGCCTAAGTTTTCTTCTAGGAGTTTTATGGTTTCAAGTCTCATGTGTAGATGTTTAATCCATTTTGAATTTATTTTTGTTTGTGGTGTAAGACAGTGCTTTGATTTCATTCTTTTGCAAAAAGCTGTTTAGTTTACTCAGCAACATTTACTGAAGAGGCTGTTCTTTGGCGTTGTATATTCTAGACTCGTTTATTGTCTATTATATGACCGTGTTATCATGGGTTTATTTCTGGGGTTTCTTCTTTTTTTTAAGATTTTATTTATTTATTTGACACAGAGAGAGACAGCCAGTGAGAGAGGGAACACAAGCAGGGGGAGTGGGAGAGGAAGAAGCAGGTTCCCAGCAGAGGAGCCAGATGTGGGGCTCGATCCCAGAATGCCGGGATCATGCCCTGAGCCAAAGGCAGACGCTTAACGACTGAGCGACCCAGGCGCCCCTATTTCTGGGGTTTCTATTCTGCGTAATCATCTATGTGTCTATTTTTGTGCCAATACCACACTGTTTTGATTACTACAACTTTATAGTGTATTTTAAATCTGAAATTATGCTGCCTCTAGCATTGTTCTTCTTTCTCAAGATTGCTTTGGTATTCATGCTCTTCTGTGGTTCCATACAAATTTTAGTATTATTTGTTCTAGTTTTGTGAAATATGCTATTGGTACTTTGATAGGGATTGCATTAAATCTGTAGATTGCTTTGGATGTGGACATTTTAACAATATTAATTCTTCCAATCCATGAGCATAGTACATCTTTCCAGCCTATTTATGTTGTCTTCAATTTCTTTCATCAGTGTTTTATAGTTTTCAGAGTACAAACCCTTTATTTTTATTTTTTTGGCTAAGTTTATTCCTAGGTATCATTATTTTTGGTGCAACTGTAAATGGAATTGTTTTCTTAATTTCTCTTTCTGCTACTTTGTTATTAGTGTACAGAAATGCAACCAACTTCTGCATATTAATTTTGTATCCTGCAACATTACTGAAGTCATTTATTAATTCTGATAGGTTTTATGTAGAGTTTTTAGGATTTTCTATGTATAGTATCATGTCATCTGCAAACTGACAGTTTAACTTCTTTCTTACTAATATGGATCCCTTTTATTTTTTTTTCCCTCGTCTGATTTCTGTAGCTAGGACTTCCAGTACTATAATGAATAAAAGTGGTGAGAGTGGGCATCCTTGTCTTTTTCCTTATATTAGAGGAAAGGCTCAGTTTTTCACCATTGAATATGATGCTGTGGGTTTCAAATATGGACTTTATTTTGTTGAAATCTGTTCCCTCTAGCTCAGGTTTGTTGAGAGTTTTTATCATGAATGGATGTTGAATTTTCTGAAATGTTTTTCTTCATCTATTTAGATGATCATGTGATTTTTTTCTTGATGTTTTGTTAATGTAGTGTATCATGATGATTTGCAAATATTGAACCACCCTTGCATCCCTGGAATAAATCCCGTTTGATCACAGTGAATGATCCTTTTAATGTATTGTTGAATGTGGTTTGCTAATATTTTGTTGAGGATTTTTAATCTGTGTTTATCGGGGATATTGGCTTGAAGACTTTGTGTGTCTGGTGTCTTTGTCTGGTTTTTGTATCAGGGTAATGCTGGCCTTATGTAATGTATTTAGAAGATTTCCTTCCTCTTCTGTTTTTTGAAATAGTTTGAGGAGAATAAGTATTAACTCTTCTTTAAATGTTTGGTGAAACTCACCTGTCAGTCCATCTAGTCCTGGACTTTTTTTTGTTGGTAGTTTTTTGACTACCAATTCATTTTTGTTATTAGTAATTAGTCTGTTCAGATTTTCTGTTTCTTCCTGATTCAGTTTTGGGGGATTGTATATTTCTAGAAATTTATCCATTTCTTCTAGTCTATCCAATTTGTTGGCATATGCCATCCTCACCAATTTAATAGCCGTTTCAATATATGCCTAAATTTCTTCTGGAATCCTTGCTGGATAGCTATATGGTAGAGTATGTCAATAAAATATGTACATAATAAAGTCACATTTATTTGAAATGAGAATTACAATATAGTTTGTGGTCTAATGGAAAAAGTAAACATTCAAAACAAGCAGAGTGTGAGATGTAAGGTAACAGCACAATCAATTTAAAAGCCTGGCACATGTATATAGAAATTTATTAATCCAGGGCAGGAAGTTCAGACAATACTTGGTGAGATTTTCAAAAAGAAAAAAACATACAATCTGCTTGTCTCCCTCCCATTCTAACACTCCTTTGATTGCAGCTGAACTCTCTACTTGCCCACATATCATAGTAGTTCTTAAAATGGTTGTACATTGAAATGATCTGGAGAACTTTAAAAACTACTCATTTCTGAGCCCTACTCCAGAAGTTCTGAAGTAATTGGTTTGTGATTAAGACGTTTTTAAAGCTCCCCAGGTGATTCTAATGTGCAGCCAGGGACTAAGCACTGTACCTTGCTTTGGGAGTAATTTAAGCTTAGACTGGAGAACCAAAATGACTTCTGGTGCAGACCACACTGACCTTGCTGGTTCTTACCTCATTCTTCAATTCCAAAAACTGGACTTCTGCCTTTTCCCAATACAAAGTGCCCCATCTTATCCTTCCTTCCTTGCTTCTTTCCTTTCTCTCTTTCATTCCTTCTTTCTTTCGTATAGAATCCTGCCTCCCTGTGTCTATGGGTACTGCTGCTACATAATATTTTCTTTTCTGGATTTTAACAAATTACTTATTCTTAGATCATTTCACACATGTACTTCTTGGGACTACTGTGATACTAAACCCTAATTTGGGTTACCTCCTGGTGCTTTTCACCTATACTCTGTACATCATGTTCTACCCAGGTAGTTATTCATTTGTCTGCAGCTGGATTCTTCCTCATGGTGTTTGACCTGTCCTTAGGGGAAATGGCCTACCCCAGACCTTAGCCAGTTCTCCCTCTCTTCGTAATGTTCAGATAATTTTTCTCTGCTTGATGGTGTCATTTTATAAGATTTGTAGTTAATGTTGTCAGAGGAGTATAGGAAAAACTTCCCAGACCAACAGAGGTTATGAAAGGTACCTCTTTAAAAGCAAATTGGGAGGGGGTGCCTGGATGGGTCAGTAGGCTGAGGAGCAGACTCTTGATTTCGGCTCAGGTCATGTATGATTTCAGAGTCCTGGGATCAAGCCCTGAGTTGGGTTCTGCACTCAATGGGGAATTTGTTTGATGAGTCTCTCTCTCCCTCTCTCTCTTCCCCTCCCCCCACTCATGTGTGTGTTCTCTCTCTCTCAAATGAATAAGTAAATCTTTAAAAAGAAAAAAAAAGCGAATTGGGAATTGGGACTTCCAGAATGAGGAGCTCAGCAAATCTTTCCAGCAAAACAACTATAGTTAGTGAAAATTATTTTTAAAAATCATCTAATATCTCTTGAAATTTTCCTAAAGGCAGAACCTCTAACTTAGGCTTGACAAGCCCAAAATACTGGCCTTGCTTACTCCTGCCCCATTTACTTCAACCATTCCTAGAGAGGTTCCACACTGGCAAGGGCAAGCTGAGAAGATCAGGGGCTACCATCCCTCACTTCCAGCATGTGCACATATTGCAGGGTGTCATCCTGGGAGAATCAGGCTACTGTCCCTGCTCCCAGCTCCTGTACAGTGGTTCAGAGATTCTGTTCATGGGGAGAGGCAGGCCAGAAGGACAAAGGGCCTCCCCCCACCTCTGCCTGAGGGGACTGAGTTTATTTGGAACAGAATGTGGAAATTCCATGTTTAAGGGTATTGTCCAAAACAAAGAAGATTTTTGTGGAGAACAATTGAGAAGATGCTGTTAGCCCCATGACACTGGCATTAACAAGCAAACACAATAGCTATAAATAATAGAACAAAAAAAGGGGAGGGGCATGAAGATATACAGTAGTAATGACAGCACATTTCCATATTAACTAGAATTGGTTTAGTAAAAATCTGAAGTAGATTTTAAGAAGTATATTGTAATCTGAGGAATAACCATTAAGAAAATAACTCAAAAATATAATTTAAAAAATTATAAAAGGAATTAAAATGTTACATTATAAAAATATCCACTTAATATAAAAGAAAACAATAAAGAGGAAGAGAGGAATAAAAAAACATACGAAATTTAGAAAAAGAAAGCACAATGGTAGATATGAATCTAAACATATCTAACACAAAATATAAGCATACAGATCATTAATGTGAATGAGTCTATAGAACATTCTACCGAACAACAGAATTTTTTTTCCTTAAGTGCACTTGGAACATTTTTTAGGATAGACTATACGGTACCCATAAAATAAGGCTCAATAAACTTAAAAGGTTTAAAAGCATACAAAGTATATTCTCCAACCAAAATGGAATGAAACTAGAAATTAGTAATCAGTGAGGAAATTCGGGTAATTCACAAATACGTGGAAACTAAATAACACACTCCTAAATAACCAATGGGTCAAGAAAGAAATCACAAGGGTAGTTAGAAAATACTTTAAGAACAATGAAAATGAAACTATGAACAAGCATATGCCAACAAATTAGGTAGCTTAGATGAAATGAAAAGACACAAACTACTGAAACTGTCTCAAATAGAAATTGAAAATCTGAATAGATCTATAAGAAGACATTGCATTAGTTATCAAATAACTTGCCACAAAGAAAAGTTCAGAACCAGATAGCTTTGCTGGTAAATATTACCAAACATTTATAGAAGAATTAATGCCAATCCCTCATATACACTTCCAAAAAAGAAAGATGAGGGCATGTGTCCCAAATAATTCTGTGAAGCCAGTTTTAGCCTATTACCAACACAGATGAAGATACTACACAAAAAGAAAACTGCTTATCAATATTCCTTATGAATGTAATCATTAAAGTCCTTAACAAAATACCAGAAAAACAAATACAGTGACATATAAAAATAATTACACCCCATAACCAAGTGGGATTTATTTTAGGTATGGTTGGTTTAACATCTGAATATCAATTAGTGTAATACATGATAGCAATAGAATGAAGGACAAAAATCAATCATCTCAATAGATGCAGAAAAGGCATTTTACAAAACCAGCATCTTTTAATGAAAAAGTTGGAATAGAAGGGAATGTCTTCCACAAAAACCCTACAGCTAGCATCATACTAAGATTTGGAAAAAGACAAGTATGTCCAGTCTTGCCACTTACATTGAGCATTGTACCGGAGGTTCTACATAAAGCAATTAGGCAGGAAAAAGAAGTAAAAGATGTCCACATTGGAAAAGAAGAAGTAAAACTATCTCTATTTGCAAATCGCATGATCGTAAGTGTAGAAAATTCAGTGGAACCCATTAAAAGACTATGAGAATTAACAAGTTTAATAGGTACATTTTTCCAGTAATAATTCCCTGACATGAATGAGCGTCCAACAATTTACCCAAGAGAACTGAAAAGGTGTGTTTATTTATTTTTTTTTGAGGGGAGGAGGGGCAGAGGGAGAGAGAGAGAATCTCAAGCAGGATTCACACCCAGCACGAGCCTGATGTGGAGCTCCATCTCACAACCCTGAGATCATGACCTGAGTGAAAATCAAGAGTTGTACACTTAACTAACCAAGCCACACAGATGCTCCTGAAAATGTGTGTTCAAGCAAATACGTGTACTTGAGTGTTCATAGCAGCATTATTCACAATAGCCGAAAGATGGAAACAAGCCAATTGTTCATCAAATGATGGGTGAATAAACAAAATGTGGTATATCCACATTTCTATTCAGCCATAGAAATGAAGCCATAGAAATGAAGTATTGATGCATGCTACAACATGGATAAACCTTGAATATATTATGCTAAGTGAAAAAAGCCAGTTACAAAAGGCCACATATTATATGACTCTGTATGACATGCCCAGAATAGGCAAATCCATGGAAACAGAAAGTAAATTAGTGGTTTCCTAGGACATGGTAGTGGGTGGTAGGCTTGGGGGCATGGGATAGGTTGGGGAGGAATGGGGTGTGACTTAATGGATATAGGATTTCCTTTTAAGATGTTGAAAATGTTGGAAACTTAGATTGTGGTGATTCTTGCACAATTTTGTGGATACACTAAAAACCATTGAATTGTACTTTAAATGGCTGAATTTTATATGTGAATTATATTTCAATAAAGATATTTTTAAAAGACAAACCCTGATCCTGAATTATCCACTTGGGCCCTTCCTGCAATCCTGACGTACAGAAACCAAAAGAGAGTATAAAATTATGTTGACTTAAAAAAAAAAAGAAATTAGAAAGTTCCCAAGACATACTAGTTATGGGAGGTCTGAATTATGTAGATATATGCATGGCAGTGGCGGTCTGTTAAAACAGCATTATTGTTCTTGATATTTTGGGAAATGCTATGTGTGTTAGCAAAACAAATAATTTGCACTTCAATCAGATTTTGTGAGTGCACAATTCTATAGTTCTTGGAACCATTCAGAAGTGCTAACAGTATTCAATCTGAATGACCCTGGACCAGTCCTTTGACTTCTATGGACCTCCTCGTTCTGTATAAAGGGGGAGTACCCTAGATAACTTCTAAGACCTCCTCTTATCCCAAATTTCTTGTGTTCTATTCATCACTCTGAGAAATGAGGCAGCAGCAGGAGAGCTGTGGACACTAGAATCCCCTGGGGGAAACATGTTATAAATAGAGATGCTAGGTCCTACACCAGGAATCCTATTTGCACGGGTGAGCCCTAGGAATTGACCTTTTATAGAAGCATGCCAAGCAATTGAGAAACACTGGCAGGCTCTGGAAAGTAGTCACCCACAAGAAATCAGGGGCCCTTTTCCCTCCTGTGCCTATGAGCTAAGATAGACACCTCAGTTGCCATCTGTTACTTCTATCTCTAAACCTCTTCATTTAATCTTTTTAAAGTTAGTTAATATCACCATTAATTTGCTTCTTTTTATTTGCCAAACATATGGAGTGGATGGTTGGGATATTAAAAGATCCTGCTAATTCCACTTAAGCCCTGTGAGTATTACAAATCAAAAAATAGCTACAATTTTATTTTTCTCCTGTGAATGGGAGTCACGGAAGACCAGGGAGGTGGTATGTTAGTTACATAGATTTGCTGTAGTCTGTTATGTGACACTGTAGTTCTCCTTCCTCTGGATAGAAATTTATGTTCCCAGGTGGGGGGTGGGGGTGGGGGAGGCCCAACACTTTGAACAGAGATGTCATAGAAAGTGTTAAAAGGAAGTGGGGAAAGATACCAGTGATAAGTCTTCCATTGGCTGAAACAGCTTTCAGGTCTTGGGATAGCTTTGCTCAGGTGCCAGAAAAAGGATGAAGCCTTACTAAGAGCCCCTGACCTACCTTAAAATGAGATTCAATTCCATCTGAATTCAAAGAGAAGGGATTCAAGTTCTTACCGCCTACCTTTAGACCATTAAACAATAACTCACATGGTGTTTACTGGGCTCAAGCAGTGTTCCAAGAGCTTTAGCTACATAAACTCACTTCAGCACAGGTTGACAGACAATTATTTCTATTTAAAACATGAAGAGATTGAGACAGGCTAACTAGATTACAAAGATTACAAAACTGGAAGACTGGAGAGAGGGATATGAATCCAAGCAACAAGGCTCCAGAGTCTATGAGGCTTAAACACTAAACTTCAGCCTTGTTCACCAGAGTTAACTATGCAACAGAATACAATGTGCTTCCCGTTCCTGGATTAGCAAAATCTTTAGCAGCAGGATAATATTGTGCAAATTTGTCTTTAATGAAAAGAACTTAAGGTTTAACTGGTAAAGCATAATGCTAAGTTTGAGCTATTAACTGAAACATTGTTCTCTGAAGAATAAAGGGATAACTAGAATTCTATTAGGAGTGAGTGACTTTGAAGAATTTCTTACAATCAAATATTTTTCTCATCATTATGTGTCAGGAAATGACCCTTAGTTAAGTATTTATTTTTAGAAGAATATATTTACACTAACCTGAACACTCCAAGTTTGAATTCTACATCTCTCCATTCCTGCTCAGGAGTTCAAGAGCTTCATAACTGACCCAATTCCAGAAGTGAATCCAAAGTGCTAGACTTTTGTTGGCATTGAAATTACTACACACCAATAGTAAGAGGCCTTTTTCACCTGGTGCTTTTTATCCAAGGAATTCCAGGAATGAGCAACTTGTTGGACAAAAGATGTAGTCTATCAAAAAAACTATATGCTGCTTTTCAATACTTAATTTTTGGATGGACCCCATCATTCAGTAGGTATTCTTTAAGCACCTACTATGCAGAAA
The DNA here is from genome assembly GCF_002007445.2 of Ailuropoda melanoleuca. Classification (NCBI taxonomy): domain Eukaryota; kingdom Metazoa; phylum Chordata; class Mammalia; order Carnivora; family Ursidae; genus Ailuropoda; species Ailuropoda melanoleuca. The sequence continues at coordinate 156,778,237 of NC_048219.1, read as the reverse complement.
GCAATGTAATAGCCATTAGGAGGATATGAAGATGAGTCTTGTCCCATAGGAGCTCACTGTCAAGTATGGGGGACAAGATTAAAAACTGCAAAACAAGACCCAAGAGTAGATGATAGTACAAAGTAATACAACTAGTGACCATCCAAGGGGGACCTAGGTGGGGAAGAAAAACTTTTAGCTTTTTGCTCACCTTGAAAGGACACTGAAGGTAGTATAGGATTGGGAAATATGGAGTTGGGGAAGCAGACTGAATTCTTTTAACTGAATCCTGGGAGTGGGTTGGAAGCTCTAACAATAAGTGATTATAAAGCAGGGACTTTGTATCTTAATGATCACATATGCCCATGCCAGGCACAAATTGAAATGAGAGAAGGAGGAAGGATGCAAGGAAGAGAGAAACCAGTCATTCTGATCTCTAGGGGAAGAGGACATTAGTGCCAACTGACCTCTGATTGATCACTCTGGTGACCTCATTGGATTACAGGCTCTCAAGTTCTGCACTTCATTTAGGATGGAATATGGTCACATCTAAGGAGTGACAAAAGAATGCATGCAAATGATTAACAAATTATCTTTCCATCGTGAATTGACACGACATCTTCAACTAGGAGAATAGTGTCAAATATATGTTGGTGTAAAATTAAACAATAAGATTGTTGAAATGACAAAACTATTTCCTTGAAACATTAAAGTGTTCAATAATATTAAAGTGATGAGGTGTTGAAAAAGTAATGGAATCAATGATGGAAACAGAACATACTTAGATTAATTAAATATAGCCATGTTCTTTCAAAATGTCTTCCTTTTGCTCTTCTTAGAAGACCATAGCATGTTGCATTCACAGATCTGTCCTGAGAACCCATAAAACCCAATATCCAAATCTAATATGACCACCCAGACAACCAGGAACTGCCTTTTATTCCATAAGAGGAATTATGGAGGTGTGCTGTTTTAACAGACTGCCACTGCCATTCATATATCTACATAATTCAGACCTCCCTTCAAAGCTGCCCCCCCCACATAGCCAAAAGGGCAAACCCCTTGATTGAAAGCACTATAGTGAATTAAAAATTCATCATTTTCTTTAAGGTGTTGCTTTTTAAAAATTTTTTTTATTGGAAATGGTACTTTCTCTGAAATTGGATATCAGTCCTCACTAATTTGTTTTAACCTACAGAAAACAGTCATTTTTGTATTTTCTCAATTTTGTTGCTTGTTTCTGCCAAATGCTTTCTCTTGGCCATGTGTGACAAATGTGTCCCCAATCCTCTGTACAGACATTTTTCAGCTCTCTGCAAACTGAGACAAGATTAGTCCTTGGCTTTCCCCCTCCCTTAGCAAATAGAACCAGAAAAACATCTTTACACATGCCATTCTGGTCTTGGCATTTCCAGTGTTAGCATAGAAGCAAAGGGGGTAAGAGGTTGACCAGTGACAATATGGATTTTTTTGGGCGGTTTACCACAGATTAGAATACCTCTACACACTGAGTGCCACCCTGGAGGCAATCAGGCATATATTTGTTGACCTGTGCATTAACCTGCACATTTTTCTGAATGAGAAGTTGTCTCTTAGACCGCATGGACACTTCCGAGTAAAAATGCATGGCAATTTAACTGGTGTGATTTGAGAAACTATGAGGTGTTTCCTACACCTAAGATTATTTTCCTTGCCCTCCTCTTAACTGCGTGAGATTGCATCTTTATAGACATTCCTATGAATTAACGATCATCTGGACCAATCTGCATAAGAGTTATGGCACATTGTAATGGTGTCCATTCTCTTTGGCTTCACTTTAACTTATCAGATCTAAGTTCTTCCCTGGTGACTTTCCAAGGTACAGGCACTTTGGAAATTATAGTTTTTATGAATGGGTACTTGAGACACTGCCCATTACTGTAAGTCTAGGTGGGGTACCTTAGAGGATACAAGGGCACTGGGTGACCAGGAAAAGAGGAAGAGAGACTATAGCAGTTGTGTTAGTGTTGTAGGACTGCAATAACAAAATATTCGCAAACTGGGTGGCTTAGAACAAAAAGATATTAGTCTCACGTTTCTGGAAGACAGAGTTTAAAATCAAGCTGTTGACAAGACTGGGCAATCTTCAGAAGGTGCTGGGGGTGCATCTGTTCCAGGCCTCTCTTCTAGCTTCTGATATCCTCAGGTGTTCCTTGGATTATAAGTGCCTATCTTCTTCCTATGTCTCTCTGTATTATCTTCCCTTTGTATCTCTTTGTGTCCAAATTTCCAATTTTTCTAAGTACACCAGTCATTTTGGATTTGGGCCTAACTTAATGAACTCATTCTACTTGATTACTTCTATAAAACTCCTGTCTTCACAAATTAGGTCACTTCTGAAGTACTGGGGGTTAAAACTCCATCATATGAATCTGGGGGAGGACACAATTCAGTCTATAACAGAGGTATGTGTATGTATTGGGCAGAGGTCTGAGGAAGAAAGTATATAAGGCACTTGAAAATGGAACTCATCTAATTCACGTTATGCCCTGGGCTGGCCCTGCCTATTTAGTGACTGTGCAGTAAGAGGTCTTAGCTAGTTCAGGTGTGACTCCTAGAATCAAAAAAGTTGGCTGGTAAGGAAAATCAGCTAAATTTCATAACTAAGGCGACAGTAATGTTCAGAGCAAGCGAGAAATCAAGAATCTAGGCAGGCAAGTAAGACAAGGGTAGAGAAACAGGCTCTTAGAAGTCATGACTAGGTAAGAGCTGACATACCTAAAGAAGCATTTTTTCCTCTCAATTTTCATTATGAAAATATTCAGGTATACTGAGAACTTGAAAGAATTATACAAGGAACACCCATATACCCAACACCTAGATTCTATGATTAACATTTTGGTATATTTATTTTGTCACATATCTTTCTAATCATGCCTTTTCATTTTCTGTATTCCTGGTGTTTTGGCATCTGGGGTCTTGCCTTGCTGACCCTGGAGAGACTGCTGCTCCCAGGGTTACCCAATTCCTAGAGATAGTAAGTGACTTGCCTGCAAAAGTGCCTTTCTTTTGCTAACTAATCAATCTGGAGCCCACATCCCTACCCCCTCTAACGGGCTTTCACACTTAGGGCCACTATTTGTTGTAATCACCCCAGGGCCATGGATCAGGCAATTTGAGACAGCACTATACCTCAGAGCCTGCTGAAGTTACTCAAACTAGCCAGTCCAAAACCTGTTTAGCCTGCCTTGCCCTTCCTTCCCATGGAAGCCACAATAAAAGCTCTTACCCACCTTTCCCCCTGGCTCTCTCTGCCTTCTAACCAGCCCAGGTATTTCTCTATGTTCCCTCTGTGGCGTGGATGTCCCTCCATCTTGGGAACTGTGAGGAACAAGCTAACTTTTTAGTGGTAGCCATTTCTTGACCTATTGACCTCACCATTCCTGAATAATAATTTTAAAAACCCTAAATTTTAAAACACCATCCATTAATCTTATTTGTTGCATTTTGTTTTTTTAAAAATCATCTTTATTGAAATATAATTTACCTTCAATAAAATTCACCAATTTTAAGCAAACAATTGAGTTTTGTAAAAAACAGACAAAAAAACCTGTTAAAAACTACCACCACAATCACAACATAGAACATATAAATTACCTAAAAAAAATTTCCTCATATCCCTTTACAGCCAATCCCATTTTCCCCATCTGCCTCTGGAAACCGCTGATCAACTTTCCATCACTATACTTTTGCCTTTTCTATAATTTTATATACATTGTAGGTGATCTTTTCTGTTTGGCTCTTTGCAATGAGCATAATAACACTTTTGAGATTAGCTGATTTTGTTGCTTGTATCAACAGTTCATTCCTCTTTATTGCTGTGTAGTATACCATTGGATGGCTATGCCACAATTTATTTACCCATTCATCAGTTAATGAGGCTTTATATTGTTTCTAGAAAGTTTGGTTCTATTCTGAATAAAGCTACTATGAGCATTAAAGTACAAATCTTAGTATGGAACATATTTTTTCTTTTATCTTGAGTAGACACCTAAGAGTAAGATTTCCAGCTCATGTATTAAGTGCATGTTTAATCTTACATGAAATTGCCAAACTGTTTTCCAAAGTAGTTTTACCATTTTGCATTTCCACAGCAATGTATGAGAGTTCCAAAGACTTTGCATCATCGACAAGCCTTGGTATTATTTGTCTTTTAACTTAGGCATTCTGATGCATGTGTAGTGGTACCTCATTGTGGTTTTAATTTGAATTTCCCTAATTAATGAAGTTGAGCATCTTTTTTATGTACTTATTTTATATTTGAATATCTTCTTTTGTGAAATCTGGGATTTTTTTCCATTTCTTTTTTTAAATGTTTTATTTAAATTCAATTTAGCTAACATACACTGTATTATTAGTTTCAGGGGTAGAATTCAGTGGTTCATCAGTTGCATATAACACCCAGTGCTCATTACATCAAGTGCCCTCCTTAATGCCCATCACCCAGTTATCCCCCCCCCACAGCAATTCTCAGTTTGTCTCCTAGAATTAAGCATCTCTTATGGTTTGCCTTCCTCTCTGTTTTCATCTTATTTTATTTTTCCTTCCCTTCCCCTATGTCCATCTGTTTTGTTTCTTAAGTTCCACATATGAGTGAAATCATATGGTATTTGTCTTTCGCTGACTGACTTATTTCACTTACCATAATACCCTCTAGTTCCATCCATGTCATTGCAAATGGCAAGATTTCATTCCTTTTGTTGGCTGAGTAATATTCCATTGTGTATGTATACCACATCTTCTTTATCCATTCATCTGTCAATGGACATCTGGGCTCTTGTTCATTTCTTAATTGGGTTATTTGCCTTTATTAAGCTATGAGTTCTTTAAATATCCTAGATAGAAGTCCTTTATCAGATATATATTTTGCAAATCTTTTTTTCCCAGTAAAGAAGCTGTTCTTAAGTGGGAAATACCTGAGTTCAAGGGAGACAAAGGGTCCCAAATCCAGGCAACTGAGTAATTTAGGGCAACATGTCAGCAATAAGAATGCTGAGTTATAAGCCTCTTTCTGGGCAAAAAGCTCTTGTCAAACCATGGTTCTTTTATATACTTCTGGTTAGGGAAGAACGACTTGCAGTGCATGAATAGCCCACTATGCATAATGTGGGGATGACTTTGGCCCATCAGCAGGGAGTACAATAACCTTTTATGGCATTTGTGGCAGGGCATTTGGGGAGCAAGGAGGAAGAGGAAGTAGGTCAAGAGAATGAGGGGTTAGTAAGAAATTAATAGGAACTTGAGCCAAATGGTAATGGTGACTTCAGTATTCATGGAGAAGGTTAGCTTTCTAAGAGCAAGTCCTAATAAAAGCGTAGCAAATTCAGATTCATTCTGGGCAAACATCGGTAGTCCAAGGAAAGGCTAAGTCCGAAGATAATAAGATGGTAAGATGGGGGTACATATTCAAAAGTCTAGAGAAGAGAAGGTAGGAAATCCATGAGAGCTTGATATCATGGAGGAATGGGGCCTGAGGGGTCATGACTATGTGACTAGCATCATATAGTACTTGAAAGGTTGATTCTTCTTCCAGAAATGTTTTAATAGAAAACGTAGTGAGTTTTGTAGACAGAGCTTTAGTCAGTATCTTATTCTGCAGTGTCTTAGTTCTGACTTTGTACATGTGGAAGTCAGCCAGATCTTGTGGGTGGATCATTAAACTAGAATTCTTTTCTTAGAACACTAGTACCTTAATGTGTGACCTTAACCTGAGGCTAGCCATCAGTGTGTCAAGAGGAATGACCCCAGGAGAAAGGCCCTCCTGCTCCCACTTAAAGGACTGTTCTTAAAAAAAAAAAAAAAAACCAAACCAACCAACCAACCAAACAAACACTCACCAAAAATGAGTACAAAAAAGAAAAAAAAAAAGAATGCAATCCTCTCTAGTTTCTACTTGTTTAAAGACTATATTATGAGGATTCTAAAGATAGTATCTGTGGAGGACTTTGAGCGCCTGCTATAAAAATGTATAAATATAACCAAAGGAATTCTGGTAGACAAACATTGCGAGATTGTATATCAGTCTCTGTATCTATATTCACATTTTTTTAAGCTTGGCTTATGTCCTGAAGTATGCATGGTATAGATAGAAAATGGTAAGTACTAGGTAATTAGCTCAATCCCTTCGTTTAAAACAAGGTCAGGGAGTAGATTTTCATCAGAGCTCAGGAAAATGAACTGTAAGCCTCCCTCACGATGAGAAGTAAAGCTAAGTATTGGTGAGTCCCGTGTGACAAACATTTTAATGAGAACTTTATACATAATTTGAATTATTTGTATCATGCATCTTTCAATGAAATGATTGTCAATCTATAGGTTTTATGTAATTATAAAAGGCTTAACATTTTTATGAAACATTGTAAGATATGATTTTGATTCTACAGTTTATCCTTGACACTAGTATTTAATTCAGAGAATGAGATCAAGACACTAAAATGAGGATTCTCGTGGGGCACCTGGGTGGCTCAGTTGGTTAAGCACCCAACTCTTGATTTCAACTCAGGTCGTGATCTCAGGGTTGTGGGATTGAGCTACATCAGGCTCTGTGGTATACATGGAGCCTGCTTAAGGTTCTCTCCCTCCTCCTCTCCTTCTGCCCCCCCCCAAAATAAAATAAAAATAAAATAAAATGAGGATGCTCATGAACTTTGAAGGATTAAAGATCATTTGGATTTAGTGTCTATGGGTTTACTTTTCTCTATGTTTTATGAGGTGGTTATATAAAAGGGACTTCTAAAATTGAAAAGGATGACAAAAATGGGCTGAACATTTCAAACAAAGTTCAGTGTGAAGTCAGTAGTATATTCAGTAGAGGTGACAGGGAACAAAGATGTGGAGGAGAAAGTAGGAAAAGAAAATCGGCAAGCAGTAAAAATAATGATTGGGGTCAGGCAGTAACAGTATAATCAAGAAACTTGAATATGATGGAAAAAGCCATGGGTGGCTATAAAAGAGGCATCTGAAATAGGAAATGATGTGAGAGGAGAAGATAATTTTAGTACAGTTAAAGGAAGTAGCAGCTATGGGTGTTAAGAAGTGGATTAATTTTAAATGTGTCCTAGAAGTAAGAGAAATATTTGTTAAGGGGTGGAGAAAGAATGATGTGAAAGGCCTAGTTGAGTGTTATATGGCTATTTCAAGCAAGAGTTTACATAGAGTATTACGTCCATTTTTGGACACCATACTTTCAGTGGAGCACTGATGAACCAGAGGTTATTCAAGACACCAGGGTGGTGAAAAAAGGCAGCTCTCCTCAGATAATTGTAGGTCTGCCATAAGGAAGAAAGATCACATTTGGCTCTATATTGTTCAAAAGAAAGAAACAGACCCAAGGAAAGTTAAAGGGAAGCAGATTTTGCTTAATATAATGTTTTAACAATTAGACATGCCCCTGTAACAGAATGGGCTATTGTACAGTAATGCTTTCCACCTTTGCAAGTATTCAAGCAGAAAATATTCAATAACCTGACTAGCTAATCAAATGGTTTCTTTTACCTTATAAGGTCCTATCTTCCTGGAGGAACATGTGATTTGCAGACAGTGAACAATTCCGATGCTGCACTTTGATCTTTTACTAGGGGTGCTGCTTTCCCAATACCCCCACTTGCCAGGAGGAAGGGCAGCCAGACGTACTAGCTATGACCATCCTTTTGGCACAATCTATTGGCTGGTACATTTAGTGTCAGCTACTGCTTTTTATTTCACCTTATTATTAATTCTGGGCTCCAAAGGAAAAGTTTTGGAAGGCCTTTTCCCTCTTTGTTAATTATAACATGAAATCAGTCAGGGTCCAAGCAGAAAACAGATAAGCATTCAAACTGAGTAATTTGAGGAGAGTTTGATAAAGGAACTGTTCACAAAGGTGTGGACGGTGTTTACAGAAACCAACAAGGGATGGCACTGTCCCCCAGGACTTGTGATAGGGGGAGACATTACTTATCCCTGGCCTGAAGATGGAAGATATGGAACTGTTTCCAGACTCTGGAGAGCATGGCTATGTGAGAGGACTGCTTGAAAGGAGAGTTTGTAGCCAGCATGCAGCAAGAGAGCCAGGGAAAGAAATAACCTAATCTCACTTTTCTCCTACTAGTGCCTCTCGCTGCCAAACCTGACCATGAGCTGGGCATGAAGGGAGCCAGCTGACATCTATATGGGTCAGCCTCTTGGGGCACAGAGCAGGACAGAACAGAAGAAAGAGGGAGTCTGGAGAGGCTAATGGAAGAAACCACAAAAAGCAAATTCCTTTCTGAGGTACAGCTGGTGCTTAAGCAGTATTTGTACTGTTGGGAATGTGGCAATGTATCTTGGAAGAGTTTAGAGCCTCAAACCTCTGCAGGGTTTTTCCTGATGACCATGTTAAGCCCTCCACCTTCAAGGAAAGCACACATAGTAGCTTTATTAAAAAGAGGACATATAGAAGTCCTTTGTTTCAGTCAGTTATTAGAGTTACCATACCTTGGAGCAGAGGAGAAACATCTTGACAAAAAGGCGGTTTCACTGTGAAGTAATTGAAGCTTAAGCTTTGGAGCCCCTCACTTGCTGGGATCTCTGTGAATGTTGGGAGTTTCTGGGGTTGTAGAGTGTTCTAAGTGGGGAGGAAGTGAGATTGTACTTCTACGTAAGCATTTCTAGTACATGGCGTAGGTAAGTGTCACAAGAAAAAGATCTGGCCTTCCAAAGCTCCAAGGTAATTTGTCATGAATCCTCTTCTTATCCCTAATAAATATTCATTTTGGTACCTAACATTGTATTTTATATACTTTTTCTTAAGAAGGATCAACCAAGTAATACAAGCTTTAGCCCTCACAAAACCTGGATCCACCCTACCTACATGGAATTTTCATTATACTCAAACTAGGTCAGCAGTCAGTTTATAATGTAGGCGTGTGAATGGCTTTGGTATGGAGAGTCAAAGGGATTTTGTTTGTTAGCAGTGGAAAGTTTACGCATGAGAGAGAATGAGCACATGTGCAGGTTGTATCTGTGGATAAAAGAATGGCTCCTGTCTACTAGCAAACAGGCATCAGGGGATCAAAGTTCACTCTGCCACCTTTTGGCTGCTGCTCCATCTCTCTCCTTTATACAAGATGTATCTACCTTTTAACTATATCTAGGGCTTTGACTCTCTTTGACTTTGTTCCCCTCCCCCCTGCACCCCTCTCATCCCTAGAAGCTGCCCCTCAGCTAGGATATTGCAACTTTATGGAAAAGTCAAAAGGCAATTTCCTGTTGTCATTGCAATTTCTGACTTGATGCCTCACCAAAGCACCAGTTTTCTCTTCAGCTGTGACTAGCATGACTTCTTCAAAAGCTCGGCCACTGAACTCTGGCTTCTATGGACTCGTTTGCTTTGAGGATTGTATTGTACCACTTTCCGTGTCTATTGAAGTTCCTTAGTCTTTTTTCTCCTGGGTATAATCTAGGCTAGGAATCACTGCCCTCCTATTAGATTAGGCTCTGCCCATACTGAGATCACACGTATTTCTCTTCCATCTTTTCTCCTTGGTTTTCATGCTGCTAACCTCTTTTGCTGCTTCTTTCTGTTTTCTCCTCTCCCTGATCCATTTCTCTGTTCAGTCCATACAATAGGATCTTCTTTTATCCAGAGTACTGGCATGTCTCTTAGTCAGGCTCTCCCCACCAGATCTAACCTTCTTTAATCACTGCTCAGAGTGGTTGTAAACAGAGGCATCTCAAACCACTCATCAGACATCACTCCACTGCTTAAGACTCTGTAGTGGCCTTCCATAATCTCACGAGGCACATCCAAACTTTTCCAGGAGTCACAACACTTGCCTATTTAAGATTCACTTGCTCAAATCTCCTTTTGTCTAATTCTATCTCTACTTTTTCTAAAACTGCATGATGCATCTATAGGCACTCCTTTGTGCCACTTACTATGTGCCAGACTCCATGCTATGTACTTAATTTGACCTGAGTAAATGGCCCATGGTTATAGACTTGGTGGCAGGGTCTGAGTAATGTTGGAACTACGTATCTCTGTTCTCAGAGTCCATATTGTCAACTACTGTCCCAGTGTTTCTCAGAATTTGGGCCATTGACCATCTGCATCAGAGTCACCTAAGGAGCCATTTAAAGTCCAGATTCTTGGGTCCCACCGCATATCTATGTAAATGATGAAAAGGAATCAGTTATATGAAGATCTAATGAAAGAATCTTCTAGACAAAGAGAACAACAAATGCTGAGTTGGCAATAAGCAAGGATCAGAATAAAGGCCTGGGAGCTGGAGCGCAGAGAGGTAGAAGGGGTCAGATCATGAAGATCTAGAAGCTTTGGATATAGTTAGACAGGAACCTCTAGGACAATTATAAGCAGATGAATAAGCTCTGCCTTACATTTTAACAGATGGCAGCTGTCCAATTAAGAGCTGTAGAGTAGTGGAGTTGTTTCGGGGGGGCAGCTGCCCAGTCAGGGCATCTCCTTGCATCAAGAGAAGCCATGGATGAATTCTTGCAGTTGGAATATGAACTGGAGTGATTTACGTGTCTCTCTTGGGCAAATATCAGAGGAACAGATGTGCCTGCCTCACTTTTTCTTTCCATTTCTATCAGCTATATGGATGTTAACTTCATATATTGAAGATAACTAGGCTTTGCCCTGTGTTAGCCTGGCCCTGACAAAGAATCCCCTATATGGGACTATTAGGCAAGTGAGAAGTAAAATCCACATTACTCAAATATGGGGGTTTCTTTATTATAGTAGCTACTGTTACCTTAGATGATACATGTTATATGACTTATGTTTTGCTGAGATCATATTGGCTGCTGTGTGGACAATAGTCTGGAAGTGGTGCGGGGTGGCAGCAAAGGTGGGAGCAGGGAGACCACTTAGGTGGTTCTAATGGTACTGATGGTGGCTTAGATTAGGTTCGTGGCACTGGAGTGGTATGAAGTGGACATACTAGATATACTTGGGAAAATTTTTTTAATGAAATTCACATGACAGATGAATGCACTGGATATTGGGTGTGCGAGGAGATAGAAACCAAGGTTTGGCTTGAACTCACTTAAAAAACAGTGATGCCATTTTTTGAGACAGAGACCAGAACTCTCAAAATCCTCCCTTAATTACAGTTCTCCCAGTTAGCTCCGTTTGTCCTCAATGGTCTCTTAGCTGTGGCCCTTAGACCACATTATTCACTGCCTGTGGCCTCCTCATCCATATGCTACAGATCCTACATGTACTTCCCATGTTAATGATCAGAAGAAAAAATAACTTGGCCTACACTCTCTCAGCCTGAATATCTGATAAAATGAAAACCATAAACATGAAAAATGGCAATATTAACCTCAAATGGGTTTAAGTTGCTTTTCTCATTCTTATCAAGTTGGAGGACAGATAAAGAAGGATTATATGTTTTGCCTGCAACTAGGATTTAAAGGTGATAATGTAAATCACAAGTTTCTCTAATTCTGGGCTGACCTTGATTTGGAGTATGGTTACAACACACTTTATAACCGTATAGTTCTGGTGAGATTATGTTTATTGCTTCCTTTCCTTTCTGTGTGCTCTGAACATGGGTCCACTCAGAGTCACAGTGTCTCCAGGGCAGGGCTCTATAAGTGCTGTGGGGGTTGGAGATGAACTTGCTCTGTCAGGCTAGAGTGGTCAGCCAATGAGGATTCCCCCCTTGAGTCTCAGGAGAGGTGGTTATTTCCTTTTGAACGTCATAGGAAGAGCCCTAGTGTCTATCTGGGGCAAGTAAAAGAGAACCCCCAGAAAGGCTAGGTAGCTGGAGCTGGACTCAAGAGCTAGGCTTTGCCTATGAATATGCATTATGGTTTAGGGCAAGTACTGTAGTTTTTTTCCTTCACTTCCAACCGAACTGTCACTATTAGCCCTTGAGTTTTCTGTGACTCTCACTGCCATCCATAAGCATGCATCAGTGGAACTAAGCCAAGTCCCCAACTGTGAGATGCCTCTTCAGTTTTTTGTCTCTTCGGTCCTAGGGGAGAAGGGGATTGAGGGTGAAGGGAGAAGGTACAGAAAGGGGAAGTTCAGTACATATCCCTTGAAAAGCTATTTCTGCTGATATGTCAGTTCCTACTCTCCCACCCCTGCCTTCACACATACTCCATAATTCTCCATTCGTTTTCAGCGCAGTCACTGGGGATTGAATATGAGTGGCTTCTGCAACCAACTGAGTAAGAGAAATGAGCAGTAGTCATGACTCTGTACTTTCATTCATTCATTTATTCATTGTGTCTAATCCAAAGGTGAAAAAGATACAGCTCTTGTCCTCGAGGAGCTCTGATTGTGAAAATAACAATGCCAGTTAATGTGGTAACAGAAGTGTGAGAACAAAGTACTCTAGATGCAACAGGAGGACAAATTAGTCCCACAGGTCTCTCTGTGTGTTTACATCTGTGTGCATGCAGGTAGACTGTGTAGATTGTGACAACGGCAAATTTTGCAGAGGACATGATATCAGAGCAATCTTGAAAGATGGGTAAGATTTCATCATGCAGGGAAGGGGGAGGGGCTGAAGGGAGGAAAGACAGGAAACAGCATGTGAAAAGGCATTATATTCTATTTTCAACTAGGAATTGTGTCCTGAGGATATTCTCGCCTGAATAAATCAGTATGTGTCATCATACCATAATATAATGATTTACCAGCAGCAGTAATGTTCTATATTTTAACCATGAAATCTCTCATTGGTGTTGTTAGTGATGTGAGCTGGAAACTTGAGCATATTCTATCATAAAGTTATTTGTAACATACATAAGGCAGGGCTTACACTCTGCTTCATCTGCTTTAGTTTCATTTTCAACCTATAATTTGACATGCACCATTTACTAGGTATAATGTGGTTGATTTGCTACAAATGAAAAGTTGAAAGAAATGATGGTAAATAATCTACACAAAACTCAGATAAAACCATTTGAGTCTCCCACTAGATGGCATGGAAGAACCTAGAATAACATAATACCTAATTCTCATGCTAGACTCAATAAAAAGGAGTTCCTATTTCTATGGTTGCTTGATTATTTTCTATTAAAAGCAAATACTCTATAAGTAATATCTTTGTAATTATTTCTTCTTTAACAATGATCTATTTTAAAACAGTAATAAATGCATGTGGTCTAAAATTCATAGTAAACAGAAGAATATGGTGAAAATTTTTTAAACTCTTTTTAAACAGATTAAAACCATTCTTTTTTCAGCAAGCTCTTTTTTTGTTCATTTTTTCATTCTTCCAGGCTTTTTCCATATGGGTTCTTGGACAGCCCAATTCAGGGTTTATCTTAGTGTTATCACTCTCAGAAATTCCTGACTTGGGGAAGAAAATAGAAGTTAATAATTTTATATTATTGCGACCCTGGTACACAAGGCACTGTCATCTACCAGTTACAACTTTTACAGAGCAATAAAAAGTGAAGTAATCCATGTTTACTGATTAGAAGTAAGAAGGAACTATCATGTGACCTCTGTTAGTAAATCCACATTACTTTAAGAACACTAACAAGTATTACCCAAGGTAAAAAGAAATCCTACTTACTTGTCTAGCACTTGACCTTTAATAATAGAACCTGCCTAATCCCCATATAATTATTCAAAACATTGAGTCCCAATTAATTTCCTCTTCATGTGAACTTCATACAAGCCCTAGTCTAATGCTATTTTAAGAATGTTGAAGGAATGTGATTTTTGATAAGCTGCTGTAAGTGAATGATGGGGAGCCAGAGATATCTTATGTAGCTAGTCTTCTCTGGGCATACCAGGACTCAAACTTCCCCAAATCCCTGAGTTATCTGGAGTAGAGCTACATTGGATAGGCACTCAAAGCTTGGAAAGACTGCTTGATCATGAATATCGAGTCTAGCAAATATATCTTCCAAATAAACCCCAATCTTGTAAGTAACTGGTACTATGGCAACACAAGGATTCATTCAACATGTATTTACTGGATGCCTTCTCTGTGCCACACTCTGGTGGGCCCTGAGCTAGCTTAAACAATCTGACTCTAATATGGGGCAGCAGGTAAGGAGGCAGGGATAGTATCACTTTTAATAATTGTCTTTTACTGCAACAAGGGCCTCATAAATCATGGTAGTTTGCAACACTAGAATCAAAAGGACACTAAAATTGAACCACAGTGCCCCCTGGTAATCATAACTGATATTCTGCATAGCTAATGAGAGTTCTTATTGAATGTAGAAGTACTGCTTGATTCTATTCCAATAATTACAGCAAGCAGGAGCAGAAAACCAACTCCTGCTGGTTCCTAGGACAATGCTTCCAATGTAGGATTTTTTCCTACATTGTATAAGCCTTGGATACCTTTCATCAGAATCTCCTGGATCACTTGTTTTAATAAACATTCTGGAACCCTACTGTAGATCACCAAATCATATCTCTGGATTTCTTGACCAGGAGGCTACAGCAGAAAATATACATGGACCGGTTCCCAAGCACACATGAGATCACCATGGACCCTCTATGAATCAAAAGGGAGATGTGAGGGCCTCAAAATGTGATGAGTTCCTAAGCACAACTAGGGTCTGGAGACATCACAGTTTGGGCCTTGACATCAATGTGATGTCATTTCCTAGTGCTTATCTTAGGTAAGGACCAGCTTACAAATGTCCTCCCCTAGGGAAAACATTAAAGAATTAATTGACTGAAGGCACTGTGTATGGATTCTACTTAAATAACTTATTTACAGGAAATTATTTATCTGGAATGTTTCACTTCATTATAAAATTTTAATACCAGTAAAAATAATGTGACTTTACCAAGGCCTAGTCTTCCCTGATTCATTAATGCGTAGAACTGTCAGAAATCAAAATGCAGAGGAGTACCAACGTGGAGTGCCCACATGTTCTGGTAAATGTTGTTGCTTTGAAGCAGAATTAAGTTTGGGGAACTTATATAGAAAAATCAGAAAGTGTTTTTTGTTTTTTTAATCTTTTCTGTTTGGTGATGCATATGTGCACATGTAGACATGAATCTGTATAAAGGTCATAAGTTCCAAAACAAGTCCAGCATTGTACTGGGAATTTAAATGTTTTATTCCACTGATTTTTCACAACTGTTCTGCTGGGTGGTGGTTATTATGTTACCCTGTTATACAGAGTAGGAACCTAAAGCTTGAATAACTTGCTTAAGGTGACATAACATAGCAAAGAGGTCACAAAGAAAAGGAAGATGTTGAGCCCTCCAAAGTTCATGACATTTCCATTATACCATTCTTATGAAGAAACATAGAAAGAAATTAATACATAAAAGAAAGAAATTAAATGCTAAAACTTTCACAATTTTTTCCTTTGCAATATCAGAAACATCCAGTAGGGTGCACTCCTGAATCAGTTTTCTTATTTTTTTTTTTTAAGATTTTATTTATTCGGCCCAGAAATCAGTTGCATTTCTATACACGAATAACGAGACTGAAGAAAGCGAAATTAGGGAATCCATCCCATTTACAATAGCACCAAAAACCATACGTTACCTTGGAATTAACTTAACCAGAGACGTAAAGGACCTATATCCTAGAAACTATAGATCACTTTTGAAAGATATTGAGGAAGACATAAAAAGATGGAAAAATATTCCATGCTCATGGATTGGAAGAATTAACATAGTTAAAATGTCCATACTACCCAGAGCAATCTACACTTTCAATGCTATCCCGATCAAAATACCGAGGACATTTTTCAAAGAACTGGAACAAATAGTCCTTAAATTTGTATGGAACCAGAAAAGGCCCCGAATCTCCAAGGAACTGTTGAAAAGGAAAAACAAAGCTGGGGGCATCACAATGCCGGATTTCGAGCTGTACTACAAAGCTGTGATCACAAAGACAGCATGGTACTGGCACAAAAACAGACACATCGACCAATGGAACAGAATAGAGAACCCAGAAATGGACCCTCGGCTCTTTGGGCAACTAATCTTTGATAAAGCAGGAAAAAACATCCGGTGGAAAAAAGACAGTCTCTTCAATAAATGGTGCTGGGAAAATTGGACAGCTACATGCAAAAGAATGAAACTTGACCACTCTCTCACACCATACACAAAAATAAACTCCAAATGGATGAAAGACCTCAATGTGAGACAGGAATCCATCAAAATTCTAGAGGAGAACATAGGCAACAACTTCTATGACATCGGCCAGAGCAACCTTTTTCACGACACATCTCCAAAGGCAAGAGAAATAAAAGATAAAATGAACTTATGGGACTTTATCAGGATAAAGAGCTTCTGCACAGCCAAGGAAACAGTCAAAAAAACTAAGAGACAGCCCACGGAATGGGAGAATATATTTGCAAAGGACACCACAGATAAAGGACTGGTATCCAAGATCTACAAAGAACTTCTCAAACTCAATACACGAGAAACAAATAAACAAATCATAAAATGGGCAGAAGATATGAACAGACACTTTTCCAATGAAGACATACAAATGGCTAACAGACACATGAAAAAATGTTCAAAATCATTAGCCATCAGGGAAATTCAAATCAAAACCACACTGAGATACCACCTTACGCCAGTTAGAATGGCAAAGATAGACAAGGCAAGAAACAACAATTGTTGGAGAGGATGTGGAGAAAGGGGATCCCTCCTACATTGTTGGTGGGAATGCAAGTTGGTACAGCCACTCTGGAAAACAGTGTGGAGGTCCCTTAAAAAGTTAAAAATTGAACTACCCTATGACCCAGCCATTGCACTACTGGGTGTTTACCCCAAAGATACAGACGTAGTAAAGAGAAGGGCCATATGCACCCCAATGTTCATAGCTGCATTGTCCACAATAGCCAAATCATGGAAGGAGCCGAGATGCCCTTCAACAGATGACTGGATTAAGAAGCTGTGGTCCATATATACAATGGAATATTACTCAGCTATCAGAAAGAACGAATTCTCAACATTTGCTGCAACATGGACGGCACTGGAGGAGATAATGCTAAGTGAAATAAGTCAAGCAGAGAAAGACAATTATCATATGATTTCTCTCATCTATGGAACATAAGAACTAGGATGATCGGTAGGGGAAGAAAGGGATAAAGAAAAGGGGGGTAATCAGAAGGGGGAATGAAACATGAGAGACTATGGACTATGAGAAACAAACTGAAGACTTCAGAGGGGAGGGGGTGGGGGAATGGGATAGACTGGTGATGGGTAGTAAGGAGGGCACGTATTGCATGGTGCACTGGGTGTTATACGCAACTAATGAAGCATCAAACTTTACATCGGAATCTGGGGATGTACTGTATGGTGATTAACATAATATAATAAAATAAAATAAAATAAAAAAGATTTTATTTATTCGACAGAGACAGAGACAGCCAGCGAGAGAGGGAACACAAGCAGGGGGAGAGGGAGAGGAAGAAGCAGGCTCACAGCAGAGGAGCCTGACGTGGTGGGGCTCGATCCCAGAACGCCGGGATCACGCCCTGAGCTGAAGGCAGACGCTTAACCGCTGTGCCACCCAGGCGCCCCCTGAATCAGTTTTCTAACTGAAGCCCAAAGCTGTTAAACAGTGACTTTCTTAGCGCTTTGGGTGGTTTTTTGATGTATTATTTTATTTATTTATTTATTTATTTATTTATTTATTTCATTTTTAGAAAATTCTAGTTTCTTTTTTTTTAATTTTTTTTATTTTCCCAGTTTTCTTATAATGTTCAGTTAGCCAACATATAGCACATCATTAGTTTTTGATGTAGTGTTCAAAGATTCATTAGTTGAGTAGAACACCCATTGCTCATGACAACATGTGCCCTCCTTAATGTATTATTTTAAATGAAATCTACAACAAGACTTTAAAAACTTCTATATGCACACCTGAACGTCAAAGGAAAATATTGTTTTGCATGCATTGGTTTTTGGTCCATGACTGATTTTTTATATTAAAATGGTACAATATTAAAATTGTGAAATGTACTGATGCTTCCCAGCTAGGAACAGAGCTGTATTTTATTCCATCATTGTGAAAGTCATGCTATGTTATCACAGACTGCCACACAACTTAGCCTGATATACAGAAGTGTGATTAGTTTATCAGTATGTCTCCAGGCGTGCCAAGGCACAGTTATTTTAGAATCACCAAAGACCACAGAATATGGTCCCCAACCTGCAGCACCAACATCACCTGGGGGCTTGTTAGGTAAATTCTCAGGTGCTGCTCCAGACCTACTCAACCAAAACCTCTGGGAATGGGGTCCAGAAACCTGTGTTTTAACAAGCCCTCAGGGCAATTCTGAGACACACTAAAGTTTGAAAACCACCAATTTAGGATAGTTATCACAAGTATAGATTTCTGGGGTGCCTGCGTGGCTCAGTCGTTTGAGTGACTGACACTTGGTTTCAACTCAGGTCATGATTTCAGGGTCATGAGATCAAGCACTGCTTTGGGCTCTGTGCTCTGCAGGAAGTCTGCTTGAGATGCTCCCTCTCCCTGCCCCTGCTTGTGCGGACGCGCTCTCTCAAATAAATAAATAAATCTTTAAAAAAAAAAAAAACCTGTAGATTTCTGATCCTCACCCATATTGAATCAGAATCTCTGGGGCCTAGAAATTTATATTGTTTATAAATATCCCAGTGATTCTTAGACACACAGAAGTTTGAGGACCACATTGGTCCATGTGGTATGATTTGAGGGGATTAGGAAAGATCTTGTTCTTAATATTTTTCTCTACTTCTTGCTCCAAAGGCAATTAATTTTGTAGAATTAAGCAAGTATGTCTCCATTAGTTTCTAAGTTCAGTAAGTCATAAATATTTTAGAGTAAATATTTTTTATTAACTAGGTACTTCACCTTTGTCGGAGAACTAGAAAAGGGAACAATTAAACCGGAGGGATGTTACAAAGAGAGACTACAAAAGCCTAATTTGAATGCTTTGCCTCTGAGATCTGATTTATGAATACCTCACATTATTCATTAGGGAGATGTCATAGTTCCGGTATAACATCTTCAGTGTAACATCCTTTAACCAACCCCTGCCTCCTGCAAAGAGAACCTTATAAAAGTCTACTTGACAGTAACCAAGCAAGACTTATACTTTGAGTGTAGGTAATACTGTATTGTCATGTTTATTTAGTTGTGTGTATTTTTTAAGTGTAGATAGAACCTATATACTCAAAGGCATAAAAAGCAAAACATAAGACACATAGGAAAATTAATATCATTACATTATAATACCCTTTAAATGTTTTTCAAATAATATTAGCTTAGTAACCAGACTAGGCTCCATATGACTTCCTGTTGCTTCAAAATAGATATAGATACAACAAGGATGATCCTGGAAAACATTATAAGTGAAAGAAGTCATACACAAAAGGACACATATTGTACGGTTCCATTTATATGAAATATCCAGAATAGGCAAATCCGTAGAGATAGAAGCATATTACTGGTTGTCAAGGGCCAGAGGTGGGGGTAATGTAGAGTGACTGTTTAATGAGTAGGGGCTTTCCTTTTAGAATGATGAAAATGTTGGGCAGAGGATGGGATAAATGGGTGATGGGTATTAAGGAGGGCACTTGTGATGAGCATTGGCTGTTATATGTAAATGATGAATCACTAAATTCTATTCCGGAAACCAATATTACACTACATCTTAACTAGAGTTTAAACAAAAATTTGAAAACAATAACAACAAACAAAACCAAAAAGTTCAATATGAAAATGCAAAAAACTAAATAGAATGATGAAAATTTTCTTGGACTAGATTGTGGTGATCATTATACAACATTGTGAATGTAGTAAATGTCACTGAATTGTGTGCTTTAAAATGGTAAAATTTTATGTGTATAACAAATAACACATACATAACACATACATAAAATTAAATAGAATAAAATAAAATCTTCTCTTAAAGGATGAAGATGGATAGTACTCAGGATATAGAAAAGAATGTGCCCCTGGGGTTGGAGGGAATTTTTTTTTTTTTTAAGATTTTATTTATTTATTCGACGGAGATAGAGACAGCCAGCTAGAGAGGGAACACAAGCAGGGGGAGTGGGAGAGGAAGAAGCAGGCTCCTAGCGGAGGAGCCTGATGTGGGACTCGATCCCACAACGGCCGGGATCACGCCCTGAGCGGAAGGCAGCCGCCCAACCGCTGTGCCACCCAGGCGCCCCCTGGAGGGAATTCTTAAAGATACACCCCAAAATGGTGTAAGAGCTAACACTAAATTTGGGAAAATGTCAAGTTACAGTGTTGAAAGCCGACTTTGACTTAGATATATGTTTTGACTTGCCAACAAAACAAAACAACAACACCCCCCCCCGCCCGCAAAACCACAAAATCACACAAAGCTGCTGATCACCTATTATCTCCTGAAACAGCTACAGTGCTGCACTCACAGTTAGCCCACAGTCCCAGTAGGTCGGCTCCCGGGGTGAGGCCTCCTACGCAGGAGTCCACAGCTGGTTTCTCACATATCTCCACAGAAAGACATGGAGTGGGATTCATCATCTACTCCTACCCTAAATCCCTTCCTCCACCCCCATCACCAAGTTCCCAGGCAAATACGGTTCTCTCCGATGAAGTAATCTAAGAATGGATGTTTATTTTTCATATTGGCTTTAATTTAATGATTATCAGTGTCCATGTGACTGTACATAAAGGCTATTCTCACTTTGCTCCTTCAGAGAATTCAGATATATTTACAAGCTGTGACCTCAGTTCTTGTACCTATCTATTTCCTCTCCCACTGTCTAGAAATCAAATTGCCCTCCTAAAAATTCATCATATTATATCAGGTTTAGGTTAAAAAAAACTGTATCTGAAACCTTCAACTGAAAAACTGGAGAAGATTGTGAACTGCTTTGGAATGAGACAAAATGGTGTCTGTTGTGCCTTCTGAAGAAGGGCTGCTCTTTGTGTAGGCGTTTCTGTGAAATTCTGTGTCACCCACGCTACCCATTACAATGCTCATAACATTCACATATCTGATCTGGAGGAAATGTAGCTGGCACTGTATTTATTCCTCTTACCTCCTGTCTTGAAGCAAAATGCCAGCGCTTCATGCAGCTTGGAGTGGTAAACATCAGCTGGGGAGAAGCTTTTATTTAGGGAATTTATTACAAAATGAATTTCTGAAGACCAATATAAGAAAGTGGAAGCACTGTTTACAAAGGATAGCAGTGGTGCAAATAGGTATGTCCAATAATTAATTTCTGATGCACCCAGGAACATCATCCCTTTTGTGGTTTCCTGTTTTGTGGTTTTTATATGATACACAGATGATTTCACTTTGTATGCCCACCAGTTGTGTGCATTCATAAAACAGATCTTTGTGCTGTTAATATAGGAGACCTAATATAGGCTGAGGATTTGATACAGTGCTAATAGAATTAAATTATTTTTTAAAAACCTGCCAAATGGGTAAGATGTTTGCCCTATATTAGTGACTATAATTTTGAAGTGAAACCTACTTTAATGAATACCTGACAAAGAAACCTTTTAAAGGAATGATTATCTTTGACATGAATATATTCAGCTACTGTTTATACAATGAAATCTTAACTAGTTGGTAAAAATGGCACAATATTACGACGGGCATAGAAAATACTCCATAAAGAAAATGTAAAGGCTGCCTGAAAAGTTAATGACTAATTCTGTTATCTGAGTTGGTGCTTCAGTGACAGTTTGCTCTAAGAAAAGCTTATGTTTATGGCATTGTGAGTGTAATCTGTACATTTGAATTATACCCAGAGCCTTATTAATGCTATGTGTAAATTATAGACATTACCAAAGGAAGAAAACATTATGTTTGCATTCTGCTTTCAGATACAAGGCAAGTTAATTATGATTTATGACCTGGTGACTATAATACTTAAAAATGATGACCTCATTGCTAGGGGCACCTGGGTGGCTCAGTGGGTTAAGCATCGGACTCTTGGTTTCGGCTCAGGTCATGATCTCATGAGTCGTGAGATTGAGCCCCCCTCCTGTCAGGCTCCAAGCTCAGGTGGGAGTCTTCTTGAGACGCTCTCCCTCTACCCCTCCCCCCGATGACATGCACACACTCTCTCTCTTTCATTCTCTCTTTCTCTTAAATTAATCTTTTTGAAAATGATGACCTCATTGCATTTTTCATCTTCAAATGATATGTTAAAACACAGATAAATACTTTATCATACAGAGGTCTGATGCTGTTCAGAGAAGAGGAATGAAAAATTTAAATGGTTGAAAAATTTAGGCCTTAATGACAGGATAACTCATTTATTATTAGCCTGAAGGGAAAAAGGCTAAGTTGTGAATTCATGAGTCCAGGAGTAAAGATAAGTAAACAGGCAATCTCTTAATTGTTCTTCATTGCCACTGAAGACAGCAGCTTAAATTGGTTAAATAAAAAACATTCTTAGCAGTGTGGCTAAGAATGATGAAGGGAAATATGAGATACTTCTCCTTGAAGAGTTTTAACAAAGAGGATGTATATCTACAGGTAAAAATTTCCCTGGTGGCTGAAATATGAATTATATGTTTCTTGCTGGTCATGATTCTCTAAAATAATGCCTATGGAAGCCTATTCTCTAAAATAATGCAATACTGTGTTGTCCCACACAAGTGGTGATGTCTTTTGTGTTTAATGTAAAATTAAATATTTTTTGCATTGAACTTCACTAATTTAGGAAGTTCCCACCAGTCGGTAGTGAAACCCAAAATGAGGACTCTGCATTCTGTGTTTCCTACTTAATCATAGAGTAGGGCATGAGGGAGAAATTGGGAGAGGTGGACAAAAGGATTGGAAAAGGGATAAGGACATTGAATAAAACAATTTTAGGGCAATGATTTTTAATATGAGCTGCAATTAGAATCATTTGGGCAGTTTTTAATTAAAATACCAATGCTTAAGTCCTACTAACTTAGGGTGGGGCCCCAGCATAGGTCTTTTTGAAGACTTTTAAGGATCTGCAAAGCTCATAAAGTTAAGCAAAGTATGATGGTAAAAAAAAAATCTCTATACCAATAATTGTTAAAGAGTAACATGAACCTATGAATGGTGGGATTTAGTAGAAGCATATAATGTAGTACCAACAAGAGCAATGAATCAGAACAGGTACATTCTAGCCTTACTCCATAATTTGTGAGGTGTGTGACATTGGGCAAGTGACTTTATTACTTGAGGCTTTGATTTCCTCGTGCGTAAAGTGAAGGAAATACGTGGCTTTCGGGTCACCTCTGGTTTCCTGATTACCTGGCAATATGATTGCACAGATTTTTTACAGGAATTTGTGCTTAAAACATATTTTCCAACTTGAAAGTTTTAGCAATAGCCTTACAATAAAGAAGATTGAGGCATCTTACTAATTCTATTTCAGTGTATTTCTCATAACCAGTTTTAAATAAGACTATTGACTTAAGTCAGATCATCAAGTCGAAGACAATGTTGTGAAAGACTTTATCCATGCATAACTCAGCAAATATTTTTGGGCAACTGTTGTGTTCTAGACACTGTTCTAGAAACTGTGATGATGCAAAGATAAAGAAGACATAGTTCTATCAATAAGCTGATGGTTTTGTAGAAAAGAGAAAGTGAATTTAAAAATGGAATCCAAATTCTTTTAACCTTTAAAAGGCACGTGCTTTTGCATCAATACTCCCCAAAACAATAGCAATAGACCTCAGAGAGAATTGTGAGAAATCTGTTCTTTTACTGGATTCACTTCCTGAATAATTTCTATAAATCCCCAAGGAACACTTCCATGTCCCACAGTCTATCCAGGTAGTCACCAATCAATTGACCAGCCATCCTGATCTAGATGTTATAGCTCCAGATCCTACAGCTTAGTTTTTGAAGTCCTGGAAATTTCTTTCCATGCTGCTTTTGCTCTTTTCCGTTTTACAGTTGGTGTATACAGAGCTCTCCCTTCCTAGAGCACAGCCAAACCTACCATAACACTTAAGATTTAACTGAAGGCTTAGGGATAACTCAAGCACCGTACAGAAAGTACCTTGTAACTCAACTGCACCTAAAAGTTACTTGCTACTCTTAGACTCTTCCATTAATATTAAATATAAATAAATTAGTATTGTATGTTGGAGACATGGCAGGTCCCCCAGGCATCTTTGTGTTGTGGAGTTCTTACACTTAAACCTCTCCTTTGTCTATAACTAGGAAGAAGTGTGCCCTCTTCCAGTCCGTTCCCAGGCCTGCCTCATCTTCCACCCTAGAATGATTGACCATGGAAACATCCAATTTCTTCAACCTCATCCACCAGGTACTCTTTAGCCTTAGGAGAATAGGCAAGGTAATAGTAACAACTTAAAAGACGTACTTCAAAGTCTGGTTATTCAATTAACAAAAACCCATGGGTGGGTTGCCAACAATTTAGCCATGGTAAAACTGTTACAAGGCCATTCTGGTTCTTTACTGGAGCATGATGTTAAGAGAAGGTAAGACCTGGCTCCTGATATAGACTGTTCTAAACAAATCTGTGAGAAAATTTTTGTATAAAACACATTCATATCTCCCAAGGGGAGGGGGAAAATTTTCAGGCATAAGACTAAATCCATATTTAGGAAAAAAAAAATATATCTGTCTCTGTATCTGCAAGGGTGTATTTACACTAAAGATAGCAAAATGTATTTGATCAATGGTGCATTTAACATGTTTGTCTGAAGTACCAGCTTTCAGATGAATGGTGACTTAACATTTTTCTCTAAGAATAATAGGTGGTTGAAACATGAGAGACTATGGACTATGAGAAACAAACTGAAGACTTCAGAGGGGAGGGGGTGGGGGAAGGGGATAGACTGGTGATGGGTAGTAAGGAGGGCACGTATTGCATGGTGCACTGGGTGTTATACGCAACTAATGAAGCATCAAACTTTACATCGGAATCTGGGGATGTACTGTATGGTGATTAACATAATATAATAAAATTAAATTAAAAAAAAAGAAATAAAACATAAATGATTGGCAAAAAAAAAAGAATAATAGGTGGTTATTATGTTTATAAAAGTATTCTAGTGATTTTCCTAAAGCAAAGGAATCGGCTCCAAAGCTGAATTAATGTTTCCACTAACATGTTTGAGATGATGTCTTTTCAGAAAAGAAAAAAACCAAACTTGATTTCATTGAATACCCTACTCTAAGGGTGAGAAAGGCCCCTATCCAGATTGGGGGAGGGAGGGAGAGAGGATGGAGAAGCTGTTCAGGATGGGGAATGACTGAAGAGAGTGCCGAAGGTCAGCTTAGGAGCCAGGTGAGCTAGGGCAGGGAGGCCAGGAGACAGTGATCCAGACAGATCCTGGAGACCAGAGAGAAAGAGGGTGGTTTGAGGAGGTGACATTTTGGTTGTGAGGCCATGGAGGTGATGACATTTTGGTTGTGAGGCCATGGAGGGGATGATATTTTGATGGTGAGGTCATGGAGGGTATGATATTTTGGTTGGGCAGTTTTGACATTAGCACCTATTTCATGACTCTATAAAAAAACAAACCATAAACTTTGAGTTTTGAAAATCACTAGGCAATTTGTAAAACAGACACTCTCACCTCCTCTCTTATTCTCAAAGATGGAAGGACACCACAGAGAGATGATTAGGTTGAAAGTACAAGGAATTATAGGCTGTATCAAAGACTACATAGTTTGTAGACTATGTCAAAATGGACATAAAACATCTTATTTCCTGAGTCTTTATCACAAAAGTTTCTCTGTACCTAATACCATGCCTATAGTATTCTATATCTATTTGATGAATGAATGATTAGGGGAAGGTTATAAAGGATTTTAATACAATTCTTCAAATAGGTGTCTCATTTATAATTCTCCCATACCCAAATAAGATATTTAACTACCTTTATGAGATGGTCTTACTATATTATCTCATTTGATCATCCTAACAACTCCATAAAGTATATATAGCATATAATTTTCATTTTATGGCTGTGGAAACCTAAGCTCAAGGTAAGTGATCCAAGGTCACAGATTAGAAATGGAAAAAAAAAAAAAGTGGGGGCGCCTGGGTGGCACAGCGGTTAACCGTCTGCCTTCCGCTCAGGGCGTGATCCCGGCGTTATGGGATCGAACCCCACATCAGGCTCCTCCACTATGAGCTTGCTTCTTCCTATCCCACTCCCCCTGCTTGTGTTCCCTCCCTCGCTGACTGTCTCTATCTCTGTCAAATAAATAAATAAAATCTTTTAAAAAAAATGAATTTTGAATCCGGGTTTATTGCTTCTAGTTCATTCATTAATTTATGCATTCAATAAACATCCAGGGATGTATATCTGCATTCTCTATTGAAACCTCAGCTTAAACAACCCATTGTTGAAACACTGAGTCACATAAGGACAATAACTTAGAAATAGGCTCTGTTGTTGACTAGAACCATTTTATGAACTGAATTAAAAGTTTCCAATATTTGTCACAAATAAACACATTTTTGGGGATTCTGGCTAATCAATTGTATATTACGTCAAACTGTTCTATTTTGAGATATAAATAAGGTTGATTGCCTTTAGCAACTCCAACCACTAAAAAGGTTATTATGCCTTCCCCACCCCTCAACCTCTCATATATGTATTTCAAAAAATTTTTTAAATTTAATTTAATTATTTGAGAGAGAGAGAGAGCATGAGAAGGGTGAGCACAGAGAGATGAAGAAGCAGACTCCCCACTGAGCAGGGAGCCTGATGCCGGCCTCAGTCCCAGGACTCCGGGATCATGACCTGAGCCGAAGGCAGAGGTTTAACCAACTGAGCCATTCCGGTGCCCCCTGCCATAAAACTTTTTTAAAAATATGTTCATAAAGTCAATGTAATGTAGTTCATTAAAGTCTACTTTCACCCCTTAATAACTACTTATGAACTCTTTTGGCATTTTGTGGTACCCTAAGCACATACTTAAGTTTGCTCTTTGCTCTTTGCTTATTCCGGTATGAGATACCAGATGTCCATTTGTACTTTTTCTTTTTCTTTTTTTTTTCTTTAAGATTTATTTATTTATTTGAGAGAGAGAGAAAGAGTGTGAGCAGGGGGAGGGGCAGAGGGAGAGAGAATATCCTTGAGGAGACTCGCCGCTGAGCATGGGGCCAGACATAGGGCTCAATCCTAAAACCCTGAGATCATGACCTGAGCCAAAATCGAGAGTTGGCCACTTAACTGACTGAGCCACCCAGGTGCCCCTGTACATTTTCTTTAGCATTGTGTCCTACTTATATACTTGTTGGTTAATTTGGAAACCAGGGATCAGTTGACTAACTTTCTGGTTGAAAGCTATATATAATTCTGTTCTCAAGTGGAGAGGAATTATGGCCTCCTGGGCTTCAAATGGAATAATACAAGCTACAGAGAGTTCCTTGTTCCTATTCCAGATGGATAGAATGGTTGATATGATATGGTATATAACTCATTGTGTCACCAGATACCATAGAAATCTTTTTTAAAAATTGTCGTCTATATATTTTGGTATAGGAAATTTTGACACTTTTGAAGATAAATATTTGAAGAGGTTCTCGCTGCTCTCAATGAGCTGGAAATTAACATTTTTGAAATAATGTTCCTGCCATTTTGAAACTTGAGTCTTCATTAATCACTTTTAAATTAGTTGTAGGAACTGTATAATCTTAAAATTGTAACCTACCAATAAAGCTCTCTACTCTTTTTAAAAAGAAACATATTACAAGCAATTTGAAATATATAATTAATTAGGAATGAACTAGAAAATCTTCAAGACAACTAATACTCTTGCGTTGATAAAGGCAGATAAATCTTGAGTTACAAATTAAGTCTTGTATTAAATTTCTTCTCTTTCTTAAGGGCAAGGGAAAAATCGAACATAGAAATATTTTTAAATATCAGTCATATATTGTGGAGGCAAGGAACACAGATATTTTCTTGACACTGAACAGTGCAAAATTTCGTTTGAAATATCCTGATCTCTGTGGATATACCATTTGAGGATAGTGTTCTCTGTTGTTTGTTTAATGTCTTTTGGCTTTCTTTGTCAAAACTTTCAATGATACGGAAATAAGAAAGTCATTTGACTTTTGCAAATCTCAGTGTCTTCATTTATAAAATAAAATTCACACCTCACACACGTATGAGTTGGGGGAAACAGAGATATGCATTTCAAAGTAGTAAATCCAATCTTGAGCTCTGGAGTCAGATAGATGTGGACTGGTATCCTGGCTCTGCCATTTTCTTATTGTATGACCTTGGGTAAGTTGATTCTCTAAACTTCAGTTTCTTTATTAAAACAAGGATAATAACAGTACCTACTTCTAGGGCTCTTTTAAGGGTAAAATGAGAAATAGTTGAGTGCATAGCATAGTGCTGGTATCCTGGACTTTGTATATATTCAATAAATTAAATAATTTTATTATTGTTTTATTAAAAGCATTTTACAAATTCATAGCGCTAATTGTTTTAATCAGAACCATTTACCAAAAGTGAGATTCAAGTGAGATCTGTATCTTCTTCCACAATATCAGAGGTAATGGCCTCCCTCCTCAGATTCCCCATCTAACACTTTACTCATTTCATAGATTAGCATCTGACTTCTACAGTCAGAAACGACTATAGCTAGCTAGAAATATCTGAGCCTATCTTTCTCCCTGGTTTATAAATTCTCAAGGATAGGGACCATATATTTTGAGTTGAATTTTAATTGCATCCCTAGCTGCAATTATACTGTCTGCACACAGTTAAGTTATCAGCAAAGATAAAATTTCAGTCAACAGTTTATTCCTGCAATCTTGAGTTGTGCAATAGATCAACTGAGAGGGAACCTCTACCTGACTTGTCTCTACTCAGGGGCCCAGCTCTACTAGAATGAATGCTAGTGGGAGCATCAGGGTGAGAGCCTTCACGGTGTGGGAAGAGTACTTTGGCTTTGCTGGTCTCCAGGAGGAAAGCTAGCACTCTTGATGTTAATATGGTTGCTTGTGCCCTCTGTCTCCTTAGAGCCATCCATCAGGCCCTGCTTTGCCCCAGTCACTGTCTGCTCATTGCAAAGAATATTTGTGATGGGATTATGAGACCTGAAGTTCTATTTCTGCTAATAAATCTGCTTTCCTTCTAAACATACACACATGTGCACACACACATACACATATAGACAAGTGTATGTAACCATATGCAGAATCCTCATTCAATGTTAGTCTTGACCTGAACTGCAGTTGGTCTCTTTATAATACCACTTTAATGGTGTGAAACTCCATGGAAATAAAATTAGAGAAGTCTGTCATGCGGTGTGCTTATTGTAATGCGTTTGTATATCCATTTTAGAAGTGGGTGGTATTTTACATGGCTATTTTGTATTACTTGAGGATAATTATTTCAGATCTTTTTGCTGATTTCTCTATAGTGTTCTGGAGAAAAATTTTAGACATAAGTGATTTAAAGATCTAATCATAATTATGTCAATTTAATTCAATTCATTAAATTGCTTTTGAGCTTCTATTACATACAAAGCCCTGAACTAAGGCAATATCAGAGATACACAAATGAATAATAGTGCACGGTCCCTGGTCTCTAGAGAGGTCATAATTTAACATCATTACCATTGTCAAAGTGTATTTCTTAATGATGATTCTATCCATATGTGGTATACCTAATGGGGTATGAAACTGGTTAAGCAAACATCAAAGCCTCCTCAAATTTTTTGTTGAAAAACAGAATGTGTATGCTAGTTCTCAAGACTTACTCTTGACAAGCAATACAAACACCAATAAATATGAAATACATTCAATTAAAAATTATAGTAAAGCCTAATTGATCCATATTATGAAAGAACGAAAATGTTTATGTATTTTAATTTTCCTGATAATGGAGACTTACATTCTTTTTAAAGCACCAAAACATTTTAAATATTAACCAATTTGAGGTATATCTTTCTAAACTGTGTGATCTATTTCTCTTCCCTTCTAAAGGTATATATCCTGAACCAAATTTAACATTTTCTTAATGAGACTGGATATTATTGTGAGCATCAAATCATATGCTATATTATAAATAGGGAAGTTTTCAGGAACAATATTTAGGTGTATAATATAGTGATTCAACAATTCCATACATCTATTGTAAGTATTTTTTCAAAAATTTCTTCCCTTAATGGTTTAATTGTCTGAGTCATTTACTATTGTTATTTAATAAGTCATCCCAAACTTAGCAGCATGAAAAAAATCATTTTATTGTATTCTTAGATTCTATGGATCAGGAATTCAGTATAAGCAAGTAGGGACAGCTCTTCTTTGCTCTATGATGTCTGGCTCCTCAGCTAGGAAGACTCAGATGAGTAGGAGTGACTTTAATAGATGATGTCTGCAATAGCTGGAACTAGAGGATCTAGTTTCAGGATGGCATCTCACTCACCTGTCTGGCACCTGGGCTAGAATAGCTAAAGGCTGGGTTTAGCTGGGACCATTGACCAGAACACCTACACGGAGCCTCTTCACACAGCTTGCACTGTTCCCAGCCTGGTGATTGAGTTCTGAGAGGGAAAGCCCCAAAGTGGGGCTTCCGGAAGGTGAGTGTTCCAAGAGAAGCAAGTGCAAGTTTCATGGCCTTTTCTTGTGGCCTCAGAAATCAAGCAGTGCCATTGTGTTAATAACAAGTGAGTCATAAGGTGAGCCCCAGATTCAAGGGAATGAGATTGAGACTCTACTTCTTGATGGGGCAGTGGCAAGATTACACTGGAAGAGAGCATGAGGGTTGGGAGAGGTTGTTGCAGCCATCTTTGGAAAATATAGTCTGTCAGCCACCATTTTTTATTGCTATTGATAAAAGTCTTCTTCTTCTAGGATTCCCAGTTTCAGTCCTAAAGTGGCAAAACAAACTCTCTTAAAATTAAATGTAAAATCAGAATATGCAGTCATTTGGGTGAGGCCTAAGGGT
The DNA here is from genome assembly GCF_002007445.2 of Ailuropoda melanoleuca. Lineage (NCBI taxonomy): Eukaryota > Metazoa > Chordata > Mammalia > Carnivora > Ursidae > Ailuropoda > Ailuropoda melanoleuca. The sequence continues at coordinate 156,747,401 of NC_048219.1, read as the reverse complement.
TTTCTTATGAATGGGATGACTGAGGTTTAATACACTGACCTGATGGTAGCTAGTCTGGCTGCTATGAGGCTACGAGGGGATGCAGCAAAAAGGTGGCTGTCTGCAAGCCAGGGAGAAAGGCCTGGGGAGAAACCAGACCTGCCAACACCTTGATCTTGGACTTCCAACCTCCAGAACTGTGCAAAAATAAATTTTTGTTATTTAAGCCACTCAGTTTGTAATATTTTGTATGGCAGCCCTAGATTACTAAATATACTGGATAACTGACTTCTCAGAGGATATGGTCTTAGTCCTACTGCCCCACCAGTATGCTCATCTATGCTCTCTTTGCTCTACCCAGATATTCCCATGTTTCTATGGCATCACTCAAGCTGCTCCCTCTATCTAGAAAGTTCTTTCCTTCTTGTCTGGGCCTATTAACTCATTTCTCAAGGCTCAGCTCAGATGACATCTTCTCTGTGTTTTACTTAATCAACCACCTAGACAGAATTAGCCACTCAATCCCTGTGCACATACCTTGATTTTATCATTTTTAATATTGAGTGATAGTTAGTCATCTCTGATCCCCTCTTCCCTGCCAAAGAATAAGGTGGTTGAGGAGAGGGACTGCATCCTGATTCCCCCAATTTCTGGTACAGTGCCTGACATTTAGTAGGTGCTCAATACATGTTTGTTGATTTAATACATTACACTAGAAACACATAAAATTTAAGACCTGGAAGACACCTCAACAATGATCTAATCTAGACTTTCATTTTATAAGTGAATAAAAGGTTGTTTCAGACAGAATATTCCAAAGGAAATCACCACCACACTTCCGGTTAGTACAAAAAACATCCTGAAAGGTAACAATTTTAGGGATGATTGAACAATTGAAAAGGCTTGAGCTCATAGAGCTGAGAAAGGGAATGTGTTCTGGACATTGGGTGAGGCATTGAGAAGGTTTGGAGACGGGGGGGATGACTGAATAAAGTGAGTACCAAGTTAATGTGTCACATTTAAAATGCATTATTGTGATTTGGAAGGTCTGTTCACAAATCTTCAAAGAAACTACACATTAAATTTTGTTATTTTTATCATCTATATCTCCTAATTTTCCCTACCTCATTTTTGATGCATAGGTTGTTAGTGACACAAGTCAGAACTTTATTTAAATGTAGATTCCTTTATTTTCTGAGTTAAGCAGTTAGAATTGTGCTGTGTGTAACTGCAGATAAATTAAAATAATAAAAACACATTTCCCCTCATCTCTGTTTTCCCACCCAATCAAACCTAAAGTAAGAGCGAAGATCTTAAGCACCTCCTTTCAGTTAATTTTCCCCCTGGCAAACCATCTTTCATCCCTCATTCATCTTCCCTCAGAAATACTTTCCATTCATTGGGGCACCTGGGTGGCTTAGCTGGTTATGCTGCTGACCCTTGATTTTGGCTCAGGTCATGATCTCAGGGTCATGAGATTGAGCCTCGTGTTGAGTTCTATGCTGAGTGTGGAGTCTGCTTGAGGATTCTCTGTTCGCTTCTGCCCCTCTCACCACTCTTTCTCTCTCTCTCTCAAATAAATAAATAAATAAATCTTAAAAAAAAAAAAAGGAATAGAAAAGAAATACTTTCCATTCAGTCCTTAGGGGAAAATGCTAAGTGTTGTGAGAGTATGATTACTTTCTTGTCTCCTAAAATACACTGGCGGTTTGGACTCCAGGCAATAACATGTGAAAGGGCCATTTGCCATCTGTTTCTTGGAATGGTCTTTGTGTCTAAAGAGACATACAAAACAAAAAATAACAACAACAACAACAACAACAACAACAAAATAGCAGAAAAGGCACAAAAGAAGCCTAAAATCCCATGCTTTCATTATGGAGGTAAAGATGATACATATAAACAACAGCGCAGAGGTTGTTGTGAGACTTCAGTCAGATGATACTCTGAAGAGCTCAGTTCACTGCCTGGCACTTCCTGCATGAGTGCTCGCAAAGCTGTGAACCGTTAGCTATGAGCATCCGCAAGAAGGTCCATGTGGCAGCATCACTTGCCCAGTATGTATGTCAACTTGGAATAATTACTTATACCTTCATGACCCTTGGTTTTTTTATCTGTCAAATGGGGATAATGATGCCTTTCTGTGGGGTTATTGTGTGGATTTGGTGAAATGATAATAGGGAACGGCACATTGCCAGGCACTCACAAAGACAGATTTCCTTTTGTCAGTGGCAATACTTGAGTCCTTTTTTTTTTTTAAGATTTATTTATTTTAGAGAGATGAAAGAGAGTAAAAGCATGAGCGGGGAGGAGGGACAGAGGGAGAGGGAGAAGCAGACTCCTCAATGAGCAGGGAGCCAGATGCGGGGTTCGATCCCAGGACCCCAGGATCACTACCTGAGCCGAAGGCAGACACTTAATTGACTGAGCCAGCCAGATGCCCCGATACTTGGGCTCTAATTTTTTTTAAAACTAATTCCCTAATGACTTCGGACAGGTCAGGACTTTGAACTTCATTTTTCTCATATAATATGAGGAGTTGGGCCAAGGGTATCTCTTTTAACTGTAAACTTCTTAATGAAAAGGGACCTCCTCAAAGGGGCCATCACTGACCATTTGACCTTGGCTTCCTCTTTCCTCCCTTTGCTTGTTGGGGTCACTGCAAGACCTGTGTAAGGAGTCTTGGTAAGATAATGACAAATGATTTGTCCTATGCATGCCCAGGATTTATCTTCATGCATGGATACCTCCTGAAAATGTTAAGATTACTAAGTAAATAATGGATACAGATGAAACATTTAATTGTGCTTTCATGGTCTGGGCTAATATTAACACAAAGTTTCCGTTAGCTGGTCAGAGCTTGGATACCTTCAGGTATCAAATCCTTGTGCCTCCAGGCTCCCACACTTTGTAGGAGCCTTTCAGTCAGCATTTATGCCTAAGAAAAAAATGGAGACTTGAAAGTTAATGATTTGAAAGGACTTAACATGGACGGGATTGGAGGAGATTATGCTAAGTGAAATAAATCAAGCAGAGAAAGACAATTATCATATGGTTTCACTCATTTATGGAACCTAAGAAATAGCAGGAAGATCGATAGAAGGAAGGGAAAAATGAAGGGGGGGTAAACAGAAGGGGGAATGAACCATGATAGACTATGGACTCTGGGAAACAAACTGAGGGCTTCAGAGGGGAGGAGGGTGGGGGATTGGGATAGGCCGGTGATGGGTATTAAGGAGGGCACATATTGCATGGTGTACTGGGTGTTATATGCAAATAATGAATCATGGAACATTACATCAAAAACTAAGGATATACTGTATGGTGACTAAGATAACATAATAAAAATTATTTAAAAAATAATAAATAAATAAATAAATAAATAAANAAAGAAAAAAAAAAAAAAAAAAAAAAAAGGACTTAATTGTAGAATTTAAAAAAAAAAAATCAGTGAGAGAATCCTGGAAACAGGAATGTCAAATTGTAGGTTGACTATTTAAATTGCCCCTTTGTCTCTGCCAAGGTAGAAACTTAAAAAAATGACTCTGTTTTATCTTTTGCATGTTAGAGTGAAGGTAACGAATGTCCAGTTTCTCAAATCCTACTTTTCCCTGAAGTACACTAGAGTTAATGGGTAGCTAAGAAGCACAGATTCTATGATGTATTAGGCATGATTTGCCTTCAGTGATGGGAAGAAAATTCCCTCAGAATTGTGGTTTTCTAGAATATAAAGGGGACATAACACAGAATGAAGAAAAAAAGCTTTGGAAAAGCAAGAATGTCCCTCTGAAAAGAGCACTGAAGTGAGAAAGGAAATGGCAGTGGGAAAGGACGTGGGTGGAAGAAGATGATTCAGACAGAGGGGGCTGGGGTGAGTACTGTGGGCTGGCCTGACTGAGTGTGAAGTAGGCGGGCAGTTATGACTAGCATTGAATGGGAGATAATTAAGAGCAAGTTGGTACCAGTAACTGCCAGGGAAGGGAAGAGAATATGTCCAGAAAAAGCAGTTCTTTATTTTAATGCTGAATTAAAACACCTACCCATTTGGGGCTTGAGAATTTCATTTTGAAATGAAAAAGTATTTGCTGGAAACAGAATGCACATGACTGTGAAATTTTACATGCTTTCTTCTAGTTGTCGTGGTGAAAAAGTTTCAAAATGATATAACTGTGCTCGGTACTCTTTCGTGGAAAGAAACATGTATTTTAAAATATCAGCCATTCTATAAAGGAAAAAGCATTGCTGTTCAAAGTCATGCAGAACACAAGTATCAAGTTTCAATTTGGGATCAGCTACACATACATTTCTGAATCGTTTTTAAGAGAAAGGACTGAAAATGCACAGCTTCTATCGTCCTTTAAATAGCTTTCTGGATTGAAGAGCATTATAATTAAACTGCACCAAGTGTCACTGTAGAGAAGCTTCTAAATTATGGGTCTGAATGGGGGCGAGAAATGCTATTTGATTGCTTAACAATCAAAACCAGAAAATGTTCAGATATGCACAACCCAGACTTACTGTAATTATATCTGATGGAGAAGTGGGAGGAATAGGTGTAGCCTTGAATTCAGTAATTACTTGTTTATCTCTCTCTCAAAAATTAAAAAAAAACTATTCATAAATACTCAGAATGCATATTCACAGAGTAGTCTTGTATAAGAGAAAACATATTAGCAAGTAATCAGTCCTTTCAGTGTATCCCAGAAATTGGTTGTGAAAACATATCCATGTATGTCCTCAAAGTACTCTCAAAATTTGGAGACTAGTCCATTGAACTCTTCAATAAGTATTTTATTTCGAACAGAGTGTCAGAAGGGATGTTCATCAGGGTTCTGAAATCTACTTGTCGTACTGGTTTGCACTCCATTTTACCCAGCTCTTTGTTCTCCAGAAACTCTCCTTTCTCTCTTAAGGTGAGAAGGAATAGGGAGATGCTATCAGGACATTGTTCAGACAGTTCAGAACCTTCCTTGCCTTTTAAAGAGGCCCAAAATATGCCTCTTGGGAGGAAGGTGAGAATTTAATGCCATACCAGCACCTTTACAAAGTGTTTGATGCCCTGTTAGGTACTATATATCGGAACAAACATTAAACATTTGACTGGTAAACAAACTTTGGTGCCTGAAAACTGTCAGGCTGAAAATCAAGACATAGCACATTTTTCATGATGCTTTACTGAGTGAAAAACTAAGACCATGAATGATACACATAATATGTGTATTATCTATGTAGACAAAGTGATGTCATGTCCTCCAGTCTTCTGGATTGACCCTTCCTTTAACATTTAAATAACTATGGATCTAGTTTCCATCCCATGTGTTGAGGAAAGTCCATTATCCTCTTCCAGCCTTCCCTCTCCTGGGCATTTGTCACTTCAGATTCTCACTACTGGTTTTGTATACCAATTAGCAATTTTTCTTTTGTAGATAAATGAGTGAGATGTCGAATATATTCAAGAATAATTAAACAATTTAAGAATTGGGTTGAATGTTGCTTTCTGAAGAGGGATATTTCTAGGCAATAGTATCTAGTCCCATAGAATGAACCATTAGCCAGTCATAGAAAGACAGTTTCACTTTAGTAAGGGGACGATATTTCTGTGGGTCGGAGATTTCCCAAGACAGCCTCAAGGGTCTGGGGATGCAGTGAGTCCCTCATCTCTAGAGGTGTTTGAGTGTTCACTGGCTACATTAACCTGAGATTTTCTCACAGAAGCAGACCCTGAGAAGAGGATCCACACACAAATAGCTTATCTGGCAGGGGATCCCAGGAAAGAGTGGTAGGAAAAGCAGAAGTAAGACAAGAAAAGGATGCTGGAAGTGAAGGATATACTGTTCACACAAAAGTCCAATGTAGAAATAGGAACTCTTCCCACTTGGAAATTCTGGAGGCCAGTGTAAAATACTCACCTCGGTTATCCTCCTAACAACCTGAGAGAGCTGACATGTTCATGTACAATTTCCATCAGTTGAGGTTGAAAACCACTCCAAGAAACCATTAGTCCTCTGCCATTTTCTGCCTGCCTGGTGCTGTGCTGGCAGTTGAAAGCCAGGCTGGCACACAATGAACTGGGAAGAATGAAAAGTGTATAAGTCAGGGTCTCAGTAGTATCTGTTACACCAGCTGAAAGCTTGAGAAGGCTATTGTAGAAAAGAGATTGTAATATGATAACCCAAGGACTGACTCAAGCCCAGAGACGTATATTTATTGGTTTTCCACAGTGTTGATTTTTTTCATTGAATTTGAATGACCATAGGTACTACCATACCCTCTTCAGTGAGCCTCAAGCCCTATTACTCTCTACTGCTACTTTCACACATTTGCATCACTTGTCTGCTCTTAGAATTTGCTGCCCAGGAGGAAATTCAAATCTGAGCTGATGGGTGTGTCTGGGAAATCTTGAAGGTCACTGCCAACTGTGAAATTCTGTGATGCTATGACTAGATGATCCCTAAAACTCCTTTCAGCCATAAAATTCTATAGATTTAATTATATGCTGTCTTTTTAATTATCTTTGCAAGTTCCTTGAGGCCAATAGTATAGGCCCATAAATGCTCTTGACTGATTAAAATGCAATTATGCATTTCTAAATGCTAATAAATAGAACAACATTCATGTATAAATTCATTGCTACTATAGTGTTTGCATCGTACAAGTGTAGCTTGACGCACATCCAAACAGATAACAAAGAGAAACAGCTTAGTATTCAGCAGGTTTGATTTACGGTCTACAGTCATACTCCAGTGAGTTTGTTAAGGCAAGCATGCACATTGATGCTTACCCACTGAGTCTTAGATCACAAGGAAAGACGACCTTGGAAGACAACATTAAAGCTTTTAAAAATTGGCCTTGCATTATGCTAAGTGCAAGAAGCCAGACAAACAAGGCTATATACTGTATGATTCCATTTATATGGCATTCTAGAAAAGACAAAACTATATGGATGGAAATTAAGTTCCTAGTTGCAGGGTTGGAGGTTATGGTAGGGGGAACTGACTAGAAAGGGGCAAGAGGGAGCCTGGTGGGGTGATGGAAATGTCCTCTTTCGTCTTCCTGGTGGATTACACTATGGTACACATTTGTCAAATATCACCAAACTGTACACAGAAAAAAGGATGAATTTTACTGTATTCTATATTATATAGTCATATATAATATGTATATTATATATATATTAAACATCAGTAAATCTGACGGTTTAAAAAATCGAAGAAAAAAAAAAAAAACAAACTTCTAGGTCCCAGGCAAGCTCCTTACCTGCCGCCACATGGGAAACTTCCCCAGCATCCCGGGAAAACCAGGGGAGGCTGGACTGGATGTCCTCTGAGATAAAAACACATAGTCCCCCCTGCCCTGATATACCTCTTATTTTTAGCGTTCCAAATAATCTTTGCTCTTCCAACACGATGAAAACAGGTCAGTGGATGAAATAAGGTTTATTTTGTTGTTGCTCTCAACTTCCTGCAACAGTATCTGCCTTACGTCTTTTTATCTCCAGTGTTTTTCTCTAGGCCCTATTTCAGAATTCACATTTTAGTATTTTGACATATTTGTTCCTTTACTTATTTAAAGGAGATTTGCTGGCGCTGTCTAACTTCCAAGCAAAATCCTAGGCTATAAGAAGGAGAAGTTGAGAGGAGAGATGACGTGGTTTGACTAAGCCTGAACACCTCTGAGATTTTACTTCAAAAGCTGAAGGGCTTGTCTTCCCTGTCAAATCCGTTTCTATTTTCTTGAATTCCCTGTGCACAACACATTCCTGAAGAACCTTGTCCTAGATCCTCCCATGGGTAGGCTGCTCTCTGGGTTCTCTGGGTGTGATTACATCTGGGGCAGCTGTCAAAGGCACTAATCTGGGGAGCAGGCAACAGGATGGAGTGTCAGGTGTCATTTCCATTTCCTTAGACAAGGGAGAATACTCATGCTGCTCCATCAGGGAATGAGGGATGATTACAAAAAACTGGGGCCAGGACCAAGCATCTGGCACATTCCCCAGCCTCACACTAGGTGCTTGGTAGCTGTCAATTATTTGGCTGACTGACCTCTACTCCTCTCTATGCCAGAATTTCACTCCTGAGGGACTTGTACTCACCCCTCATAGTTCTGCTCCATATCTTAAACCTCCAGATCCGGCCCTTCCCTCCCAGCCAACCCTAAAGTCTGTTCTAGGTATCCCTTCTTTGAGCTTTCCCAAGACCTTCTTATCTCCATCATAGCCTAAATCACTCTATATAGATTTTAGTTGTATCCTGATTTCTCTGCCCACCCCACCCCCCCCGCTGTTCCTCACAACCCCTTTCTCCAACACTAGGCTATGAGCCTACTGAGGGCAAAGATTATTTTTATTCTTGGTGTGTGTCTGTGTGCGTGTGTGTGTGTGTGTGTGTGTGTGTGTGTGTGTTCTATCTGAAACCTTAAAGATTCTTTAGAAATGTTTGCCAATGAACCAATACAAATTTGCTCATGCTACTTTCAGAAGTTTGCTGTACTAGTTGGAAATGATTTCTAAATGCACGTAAAAGACAAGCTTGCTAACTTGTATTGGCTTATCCAAATAGACGTTTCTTTTTCTGGTGTAAAAAAAGGTTTGGAGAAAAGCAGCTGCTGACCACGGTTTAGACATGCAAGAGGTCAAGGCCAGAGATTCTGTGATTTATTTGACTTTTCCTTTGTGATAACAAGATGGTTTTTTAAGTGCTCAGCTTTTGAGACTAAGTGAAAAGGAGCTGTAATAGTTTTCCACTATTGTGTTACAAATTGCCACAAACATAGGAACTTAACACAACACAAATTTGTTATTTCACAGTTTATGGGTCAGGAGTCTGGTCAGTGATTGAGTTCTCCGCTCAAATAATCACGAGGTGTCAGCTGGGGCTGCATGTCCTCTGAGGCTCAGGGTACTCTTTGAAGCTCACTGATAGTTGGTAGAATTCAGCTCCTAGGGCTGAGGCTCTCACCTCCTAGAGGCTGCTCCAAAGTAGTTCGCACCATGGCTGTTGCTTTCTTTTAAGAGGCCAGCAAGAAATGATCTCTTTTGAAAAGCTTGCCTGATTATGTGAGGCCCACTCAGGATAATCTTCCCTTTGATTGACTTGAAGTCAACCGATTGGTAACATAATCATGTGGGTGATATCCCATGATTCTACATACTCAAAGGGAGGGGATTCTACAGGGCACGTACACCAAGAGGGCATCTGAGAATTCTGCCTACCGCAGGAGTGATGTCATCCCTTTCATCTGAAAAGCAAATGGCTTCTTAGAGTTCCTCTTTATAGAGTTCTGCTTATGTCTCATTGGCCAAAACTACATTACATAGCCATTGCTAACTGTAAGAAAGGCTGGTAAAGAGGATTTCTAGCTTTTCCAACTTCTACAGAGAAGACAAGAAAAGGGGAGGGGCTGGGAATAGATGTTGGATTAGTCCATCAACAGATTAGCCCAGTCAAATCCCCTCAAAACATTAACTATAGAATATTAGATCTGGAAGAGCACTGAAAATCATTTAGTGCAGCTTTTCAATTTTCTAGATAATGAAACTGAGGTCCAGAGAACTCATGTGACTTTCTTGAAGTCACACATGATTTCCTTTGAAGCACTGGACAAAAGTCACCCTACCGTATTCAGCTTCTCTAGTAGTTTAGTTGATCAAATCTCCAAAAAGAGAATATTATACAAATAAACTAACTTCTCTTGAAGTTAATCACTGATATACCTTTCTGTCACGTAAAACAGATTTCTACATTCTTTTTTTTTTTTTTAAAGATTTTATTTATTTACTTGACAGAGATAGAGACAGCCAGTGAGAGAGGGAACACAAGCAGGGAGAGTGGGAGAGGAAGAAGCAGGCTCACAGCACAGGAGCCTGATGTGGGGCTCGATCCCATAACGCCGGGATCACGCTCTGGGCCGAAGGCAGACGCTTAACCGCGGTGCCACCCAGGCGCCCCAGATTTCTACATTCTAATCCTAATTTGTGAAGCAAGCAGCCCGGGCAAGAGAGATGGCTGGCAAGGCATAAGTGCAGAGGGCAAGTCTGCATGAGTTCAGAGAAAGAAGACACTCGTGGCTCAGGAGTCAGGGAAAGCATCAAAGAGGGCCTGGAATTTGAGATGAGCCTTAAAGGACAGATAAGGTGTAGGATGGAGAGTTCAAGGAGGGCATTCCATCTAGAGGGAAACATAAAAACAGGAATAGATATGCTAAACTAGAAAAATGTGCAAGGATTACAGAGATCAACTCAGCTCAGCCAGGCTAGTTTCAGAGGCTGGTTTATTAGTCTAGGAAAGAGGTAATGCTGACTTGAACTTGGAGGGTGATAATAGGGGTGAAAAGGATGACAGTGAGGATGGAAGGAAAGTTGTATATGCTGATTGGACAGGTTTTCACTGAGTCTGTAAGCATAAATGTAGAAAGTGGGTTTATTCACTTCCTATCCCCAGTCCCATAACCAGTCCCTGCACATACTAAATATTCAGTGTTTTTAGTTGAATTTCTGAATGATCTGGTACAGAAGATAAAGGAAAGGATAGTATCAAGAACCACTTGGGCTGGATTAGAGATTGGGAGGAGGTGTAGAATTGAAGAGGGTATGAAATTCGGTTTCAGATATGTTGAGCTCCAGATACCTTCTGGAACTCAAGGATGATGTCTAGTAGGTCACTTGGAAGGGGCACCCAAGAAGCTGATGGGCCTGGAGACGTGTATTTGCAATTTGTAGCTGTGAGGGCAGAAAAAGAAGGTAATGGAGAACTTTAGGCAATGCTTACATTTAAGAGGGAGGAAGACCAGCCAGAAAAGAAGAACAACTAGTTGTAGAATTGCCTAGGGAAAGAAGATTATAGATCTTAGAAGACAGGGAATAAGAGTGTCTAAAAGATAGTAACCAACAGTTATTGAACCAGATAGCTTTCAGAGAGAATGGGAGAAGAAAAAGAGAGCAAGAGTTTTAGGAGTGAGTAGGCAGGAAGAGTTCACAGCTAATATAGTTTACTTTCAGAAGTTTTAAAGATTTTATTTTTAGTTATTTTAGAGAGAGAGAGTGTGTGTGCATGTGTGCATGTGTGTGTGTGTGTGTGTGTGTGTGTGTACACGTGCGCACGCGTGGGGAGGGGCAGGGGCGAGGGAGAGAGAGAATCTCAAGCTGACTCCATGCTGAGCACAGAGGACAATGCAGAGCTCAATCCCACAACCCTGAGATCATGACCTGAGCCAAAATCAAGAGTCTGACGCTTAACCAACTGAGCCGCTTGGTGCCCTCCAGAAGTTTTAATGATAAGAGGAAAATTGGGATGACAGAACAAGGGAAGATGGTTTGGTTTATTTCCTTTTGAGGATGAGAGTGACTTGAACACTTAGCTTCTGTTTGGGGGGATGGATCAGAAGAAAGGGGGAAAGTGAATATAAAAGAGAGATCGTGCTAAGGGAGGAGGCCATAGCATCTAGAGGGTGTTGGAAGGTGGATTCAGAGAGGAGGAAGTACTCCTTGTCTTCTGAAGCAAGAGGAAGAAAAGAGGAGAGAAAAAGAAAGGAAGACTTTTTCCATTGCCCTGTCACTAACTCGCTTTGGGCCACCACGAAAACCTCCCTGAATCTCAGTCTCCTCATCCATAAAGTCAAGCCTGGGCCCAGGTGGGCAGTAGAGGATGAGAAACTCTATAACTTTGCTCTAGATATATTTCTTAGGATTCCCTCCCCTCCCCTGCTGTCCTCAAACAATCAATTGCCAATAATAGTGATAATAGCAATAGTAGCAGACATAATTTATTGCATGTCTCAAAGGTCATACCCAGCTAGGATGCATTCTGAAAAGCTACATAGTGGAGAAATCATTTGAATGGACCTTGAAGGATGGCATGTGTATGTATGTATGTATATAAAATGTCTTACTACATATGTCTCCAATCTTTTAGGTAGTGCAGTATAATGTTTATTCTATTTCTTTCCTGAGTTCAGTCAACTCTCATCTCCTTTCTTCCTGGCTTTTTGTCTGTTACTGTACTTAGTTTTTGAATTTATGATTCAAGATGTTTCTCATATTTCCAATTGCTTGTTTGAAGTTATCTAATTCAGTTTGGAGAGTTGTGTTGCAGTTGGTGAGTTTTCTCCTACTTTAACATTATTTGGGGGAGGAGTTTTACGAATTGAATTTTTTGTATTCCTTTTATCTTTTTAAATTGTTTTTTATTTTTTAGATTCTTTTTCTTTTTATTTTAATGATTTTGCTTGCATGAAGACTGGTCTGCATTTCTGTGGACAGGGCTGAATGGTGGGGTGGTTGCAAGATTTCTGGATCAAGAGTGCCCTCTTCTGTCAGTGTAGCAAAGTATGATTTTTTTTTTCTTTTTAATTTATTATTTTATGGAAGAGCAATAATAGGAAAGGAGATTATATGTCCTTCATTTTATTTTTTAAAGATTTTATTTATTTATTTTGAGAGAGGGAGAGTGAGAGAGAGCAAGAGAGCGCGAGCAGGGAAGAGGGGGAGAGGGAGAGGAAGAAGCGCTCTCCACTGAGGAGGGAGCCTGATGCAGGACTTAATCCCAGGACCCTGGAATCATGACCTGTCCCTCTTGCCCTGTATAATTTCTGAAAGTCACCTCTACCTCCTTTTGACCCCTCTGCCCAATACTCTATCTTTCTAAGACTGCCTCCTTGCACCTTATATATATGGCTAAATACCTTCCCTATAGTAAGTGCTCTGATCTCTGATCTTCCAGCATATTTTTTCAGTATTTTCAAAATTAGGGTGGACTTTCTCTTTTGGGTGGTGGCTTTAGATCAATCTTAAATCTACCACTAGCTCCCCTTTTCTATATTCTGTACAGTTTTTCTCAAACTGACTTTGTTTTCCTGAGAGGGGCTTGCATCAGGAGTGTGGGGGCCACTTGCTGGGGTTCAGTGTTTATTTTTCTATTTACAGTTAATTTGAAATTTGGACATTCTCAGTTTTCTAGTTATTGTGAAGGCATGGGCATTATGTAGTGTTATTTGATCTTCTTGCTCTTTGTGTTTTTGGGGGGGGTGGTGGAAGGGAGGAGATTCAGATTTATTCCACCACTGTTAGGTTGGCTACCTAGAATTTCTCCATAATGTTTACTCGAAATATAATTTACCAATAAGATATATAGGAGTCCATTGACTCAAATTATCTCATCTTTCTCTTTAAGCTTCTGTATCAGTTAAGAATTCAATGGGGCTGCTGGTTGAAGAGACTCCAAAGCCAACAGTTTAAACAATTAAGGTTTTTTCTTGTGTAAAAAGAGGTAGGTGTCAGTGGGCATTGGTTCAGCAGCACAGTGATGTCAGTGTTTATATCTCTGTGACATCTCAACCTTTCTGTTATGGTTGCCACAGTTATAAGAGGGCTGTTCCACTTCTAGCATTAGCTCTAGAATCCAGCCAGGAGGAAGGACACAGGGCAAAAGGTATTTCTGCTGTCATCTCCATTTTAAAGATCTTTACTGAAAGCCCCATCCAAAAAATTTTGCTTATGCCTAATTGTCCAGAGTTAGCTTAATGACAAACTCTAGCTGCAAGGAAAAATGGGAAATGTAGTTTTTGTTCATTTGGGGTTTTGTGTGTTTATTTGTTTTTCCTAAGCACCTTATTGCCCACAGCAAAATTGGGGAGCTATTAATAAGGAAAATTATATTGAGTAGGCAACTAACAATTCTCCTCTACAGCTCCCAAATTCCAAAGTCAGAGAGTTGCTGGTCTTGCACCATTGACTCAGAGACAATTCCCAGATCCATAACTATTGACCATCTTTGGGAGGTCCTAGGAGAAATCTATATCAGGAGAGGTAAGAGAATGACAGAGGGACTTACCAACTGTGGAAAAGGGCCAGAATAAAGCAAGACTAAACATTGTCCCAGGCTGATTGACCCTTATCTCAGGAGTGGGCCAAAGAGTTAATAAGCTGTTCTTTTTTAAGGAAAAAAACACATTAACAATTTATAAACAAGGAAAATTGTTAGTTAGTTAACTAGTTAATAGTTAGTTATAAATAGTTTATAAACAAGGACATAGTTCTTGTCATATCTTTTCTCTTTTCTCCATTCTTTCTCTAAATGAAATTATAATTCTATAATGAGAAAACTTCTTTAGGAGAAAAAATCTAGTAGATCATCTGTTCTCAGCATGGAAAGATCTGCTGGGCTAAAATTCATTTCCAAAATAAAACTCAGCCATCCCATCTAACATACACACACACATACATACACTCATAGAGACTTTCATGTAAAATGCCCTCATAGACACATATCTCCAAGTAATCATTAACTGAGCTACATATCCATTTCAATAACCTCATTTGCTGAAATACATACATTATTCATTATTCTTTGGTCTTAAATGCAAGCTACTTTTGTAGGTACCCCAATTATTTAAGATTCATTTCAGAGAATAGGGAGCTAGATAGTGAAAAATCTCCAAATCCAAAGACAAGCATCCAAGTTTATAAACACACCCATTTATTTATTATAGCAGACAGAATCTTGGCATATGATAATTACATTTTGATCCACAGAAAACTCTCAGGAGATATGAACTTCTAGTTCTACCACTAGCTAACTGTGCTATTTAGAGCAATTCACTTAACCACTCTGAACATCATTCCTCATTTTTAGAAGAGTAAAACTGGTATTAGTGTTTGTTTCCTCTAAGTTCCAAAATCCTATGATTCTGGAGATTCTAATATTCAGTTAGCATTTGTTCAATGTCTGCTATGTGTTAGGCACTGTTCTGTGCACTATGGACACATTATAGTCTAGTAATTACAATGGAGGACGGTTTTAAGTCAATTAAAAGGAGAGGGTAAATAAAATACCTAGAAATAAATTTAAACAAAGGGTGAAAGACCTATACACTGAAAACTACAAAAACATTGCTGAAAGAAATTAAAGACTTAAATGAATGGAAAGACATCCCGTGTTCATGGGTAGCAAGACTTAATATTGTTAAGGTGGCAGTAATACTCAAAGCAATCTACAGATTCAGTACAGTCTCTATCAAAACTCCAACCACCCTTTTTGCAGAAATGGAAAAGCCAATATTCAAATTTGTATAGAATTTCAAGGGGCCTTGAATAGCCAAAACAATATTAAAAAGAAGAACAGTAAGAGCACTCACATTTCCTGATTTCAAAATTTACTGCAAAGCTACAATAATCAAAAGGTTATGGTACTGGCATAAAGATAGACATATGGACCAATAGACTAGAATTGAGAGTTCAAAAATAAACCCATGCATCTATGCTCAATTGATTTTTGACAAGGGTGCCAAGTCCATTTAATGGTGAAAGACCAATTTCTTCAACAAAAAGTGCTAGGACAGCTGGATTTCCACATGGAAAAAGAATGAAGTTGGACCCCTACCTCACATACTATATAAAAATTAACTGAAAATGGGTCAGGGAATTAAATATAAGCACTGAAACCGTAAAACTCTTAGAAGGAAATAGAGGTAAATCTTCATGATCTTGGATTTGGCAGTGGTTTCTTAAGTAAGATCAAAAGTAAGCAATAAAAGAAAAAGTAGATAAACTGATTTCATCAAAATTAAAACCTTTTTGTGCAACAAAGGACATTATCAAGAAAATGAAAAACCAACCTACAGAATGGGAGTATATATTTGCAAATCATATATCTGATAAGGAATTAATATCCAAAATATATAAAGAATTCCTACAACTCAACAGTAAAAAAAAAAACAAACAAACACACAAAAACCCAATTTAAAAATGGACAAAGAACTTGAATAGAAAATTCTCCAAAGAAGAAATACAGATGACCAATAAACACATGAAAAAATGCTCAACATCAATAATCATTAGGGAAATACAAATGAAAACCACAATGAGATACCACTCTTCACACCCGTTAACATGGCCATGGTCAAAAAGGAAAATAATAAATGTTGGCAAAGATGTGGAGAAATTGGAAACTTCATCCATTGCTGGTAGAAATGTAAAATGGTGCAGCCACTATGGAAACAGTTCAGTGGTTCCTCAAAAAGCAAAACGTAAAATTACTATATGACTCAGCAATTCTATTTGTAGTTATATACCATAAAGAATTAAAAACAGGGACTTGAATAAATATTTGTATAGCAATGCTCATTGCAGCAGTATGACAATAGCTAAAAAGTAGAAACAATTTAAGTGTCCATCAACAAATGAGTAAAGAAATAAAATGTGGCATATATACATAATGGAATACTATTCAGCCATAAAAAAGAATGAGGGTCTGATACATGCTCCAACATGGATGAACCTTGAAAACATTATGCTAAATAACATAAGGCAGGCACAAAAAGGACAATTATGTAATTGACCACTTATATGAAACATAAGAATATGAAATATCTTCTATGAAATATCTAGAATGGGCAAATTCATGGAGACAGAAGGTAGATTAGAGGTTATCAGGGGCTGGGAGAAAGGAGTTATTGATTAATAGTCACGGTTTCTCAACAATTGTTGGAGAGGATGTGGAGAAAGGGGATCCCTCCTACATTGTTGGTGGGAATGCAAGTTGGTACAGCCACTCTGGAAAACAGTGTGGAGGTCCCTTAAAAAGTTAAAAATTGAACTACCCTATGACCCAGCCATTGCACTACTGGGTGTTTACCCCAAAGATACAGACGTAGTAAAGAGAAGGGCCATATGCACCCCAATGTTCATAGCTGCATTGTCCACAATAGCCAAATCATGGAAGGAGCCGAGATGCCCTTCAACAGATGACTGGATTAAGAAGCTGTGGTCCATATATACAATGGAATATTACTCAGCTATCAGAAAGAACGAATTCTCAACATTTGCTGCAACATGGACGGCACTGGAGGAGATAATGCTAAGTGAAATAAGTCAAGCAGAGAAAGACAATTATCATATGATTTCTCTCATCTATGGAACATAAGAACTAGGAGGATCAGTAGGGGAAGAAAGGGATAAAGAAAGGGGGGGGTAATCAGAAGGGGGAATGAAGCATGAGAGACTATGGACTCTGAGAAACAAACTGAAGACTTCGGGGGGGGAATGGGATAGACTGGTGATGGGTAGTAAGGAGGGCACGTATTGCGTGGTGCACTGGGTGTTATACGCAACTAATGAAGCATCGAACTTTGCATTGGAATCCGGGGATGTACTATATGGTGACTAACATAATATAATTTAAAAAATAAAAAAAAAATAGTCACGGTTTCTGTTTGGGTGTTGGGAATAGGAAGTGGTGATTATTTGTCTAATGTTGTGAATGTAATTAATGCCACTGAGTTGTACACTTAAAATTGATTAAAATGGTAAATTTTATGTTACATATATTTTAACCACAATAAAATTTTCTCCCCAAAAATGAGAAGGTAACATAGCTAGGTAGGAAGACTTGGAGACAGCTTTCTTTACAGAAGCCATTGGCTATGCCTTGAGGTATGCATGCAGATGTATACAGATGCAGACTTATATGTGTATAAACACCACCCAGGTACCTAAACACAGATACCCAGATAAACACAAGAGTTACATACCTCTTGTACATACCTACATACCTACAGTCTGCACTTTGTATATAAAGATAGTTGATTTTAAACCACCATCAGAATTCAACCATTCATACAAGTAGAGGTGCATATACCTACACATTACATTATGTAATAATATAGCTACACAGATTAGCCAAAGAACCTGCTCACCTACTGCAAAGTGTGTTTTACATGCCTGCACACACACCCACACACACACACACACACACACACACCCCACAGAAATCAGAATGCGTGAGGTAACAGCGAACAGGTTCAAGGGCATGTAAATGGGTTCACTGATGATAGGTGGGAGAAAAAAATAAGTATTGGAAGCTAAGAGTTGTATGGAAGGGAGGGGATTGGAGGATGGGTGAAATGAGTGTGTGGGAAGATGAGTGGCTGTCATAAGAAAACATCATACAGCTTCTTTGTCAAAGAGATTCAAATCAGAAGAAGCTTGAGTTGCCAAGTTTTATTCTTTTCTCTCACCTGTTACTATATGATCTTTGGTTATCAGAGAACAAGCTATATACTCAATTAGCTTTGTAATTGCACTAGCCCTTCCGACTGGTCCCAGTTCTAGGAGAATTCTCAGGTGAGTTCAGTGAGCTGCTTTCTGTGTCTTCTTTCTGCCCAGATACAGTAAACCCTCCTCACACACTGCCTGAGTTCAGCAGTGGGAAGGTGCCATGCCCACTGGCACCTAGCAGGAGGGAAGCCCCAGACTGACCAACATCTTTTCACGATGGTCAAACTGAGGAAGTGAGATGCTGGGAATGGTGAATCAGGAACCAACGATCAGCATTTAGAGCTAGTTCTCAAAGGGAGTAGTCAATGATAAGAAGACAGACAAGATCTTCAAGAGAAGCAGTAACATTGAGGCCTGAGTGCAAGGCTTCCCCCAGGACATACCTTTTGTTTTGGTCCTGGTGTCCTTTGCGGTGGCAAAGGCCGCACCTTAGCAGAGAGTTGCTAATGGCAGCACTTAGCTAGAGTCTGCTGGGGAGCTCCCGATGGAGGCAGAAGGGCCCTGTCTCTGGTCTCTTTCCTGGGCCTTTGCACCCCAGCACTGGCACTTTATTTTCTTCCCCTCAGGGCTAATTCCCTTCTACCTCCAGTGAAAATCCTGAATGACTGTGAGAGTTGACATCTTATCCTTCTCTGTTAGGAAAGAGAATTCTTACTGCTAACCAGTAAAATCAGAATGAGTTACATACAATCATCAGTACTTCCTCTTTTTCAACCTGTTTTGAAAAAACAAAAATTAGCCTAGGCTAGAATAAGATGTTACAATTTAGCAAAGTGACATCTTGGTGTGTTCTGGGTTTTTTTCTGAGTTCCGTAATACAGTAATTTTCTGAAGAGAATATACTGATTGAATAAAAGTTGGACTTTAATAGAAAACCAAGATTGGCTGTGACTTTTGATAATAGGTATTATCTTTTTTAAAGTACACTACTTTCAGTTAGTTTTAAAATAAGTATAACTGTGGGGCGCCTGGGTGGCACAGCGGTTAAGCATCTGCCTTCGGCTCAGGGCGTGATCCCGGCGTTATGGGATCGAGCCCCACATCAGGCTCCTCCACTATGAGCCTGCTTCTTCCTCTCCCACTCCCCCTGCTTGTGTTCCCTCTCTCACTGGCTGTCTCTATCTCTGTCAAATAAATAAATAAAATCTTTAAAAAAAAANAAAAAAAAAAAAAAAAAAAAAAAGTATAACTGTTATAATTTTAACAAATATTAATAACCTTTGGGATGTGTGTTTGTGTATATGTAAGTGACAGAGGTATACGATTTTGCTGACTGAACTCTACAGTTCATAAAATCACTATTCTTAATACCTAATGCAATTAAAAATGTGTTTGTCATTCAACAGTTATAAGTCCATATTACAAATTATTTGAACATAAAGGAAGTTGATTCTTAGATGAAATTATCATGTTCTGGCTCTTCACTTACTTTGAATTCCATTGTAGTAGAAAAATTATTCTATCTTTGAAAATAATTTAACTTTTGTAAGCGTGCATGCATGGATAACTCCAAAATGAATAGTGAACTTAAAAAGCTGAAACCTCTTCTGACAGCAGCTTGACTTACTTCTGAAAGAAATTAAGTAAGCAAAATATCAGAATTATGTGCCCTCTTTTAGGTGTAATACAGACTCAAGACAAATAAATATTCTTGACTTGGACCATCTGAGAAAAGATTCTGACTGTCTTTCCATGTGATTTGCATATAACTCACATGCCTACACAAAATATCACAAGCCAGCTGCCTCTGCAGGTTTCCTACTCAGAGGAAAGAAAGCAGACCATTGTCAGAATGAGGGAGGTGAGGAATGAAGAGCAGCAGCTATGCGTGGCCTCCACAGTGTGTCTAAGCTGGGCACTGAGACAAGGGCCTACCAAGATCTTGGTTCTCCAACCCCCATCCCACCCACCTGCCCCCACCCTGATGGCCGGGACTCCTCCATGTGCTCAGGCAGGGAGGCCTGGAAGATAGAGCCAGTGTGGGTAACCAGGTGGTATTTTGTTTTGTTTTTTTCTTTGAGATGTGTATGGATTAAAACTCTGTGTTTCTGTTTTAAATGTTAGGGGTTTTCATTTTTTGATTTCAAATAAAAACCAGGGGCGCCTGGGTGGCTCAGTCGGTTAAGCGTCTGCCTTTGGCTCAGGTCATGATCACAGGGTCCTGGGATCAGCCCTGCGGAGGGCTCCCTGCTCAACAGGGAGTCTGCTTCTCCTTCTCCCTCCTCCCCTCCCCCTGCTCCTGCATGCGTCTCTCTCAAATAAATAAGTAAAATCTTTTAAAATATAAATAAAATAAATAAAAATGAAATTTCTCTTTTAGGAAAAATATCACTTGTTTATGTCAGAAAATTAAAAACACAGATAAGCAAAAAAATTTTATATATATATCAGTTTATGAACCTATGTCTAGAATTTTTCCATTTTGATTTCGATTTGATATATATTGTGTGTTATATATAATCATTTTTTAAAAAATCAAAATGGGAATATTCCAGACATAGAGATTTGTAAACTGATATTTTTATAGAATATATAAGGAACATGATTTGCTATCACTATATTTATGGCACCATTCATGGCCACATGATATTTTATTAGAAGTAGCATTAATTTACCTTCATTTGCTGGACACTTACATCATAAAAGTGTTTTGCCATTATTAGCAATACTGTGCTAAATATACTTGTACATGCATCTGTTTATATTACCTGTTTATTTCCCCTGGACAAAATTCTAGAAATAGAATTGTTAACTATACCCTTTTTTGAGGTTTTTGATTCATACAGATACATTTCCCTTCGGTAAGATTATCAGCTTATATTCCAGCCAGCCGAGTGTCATCATGTTCATTTCTGTACACTCTCAACAAAGCAGAATATTAAGATCCTTAAAAACTGGTTTAAAAAATAAAATGAAGACCTTGTAGAGAGGCAACATGGAACTATAAATGAGGGAAATAAGGAAAAAGAAGAGAAATAAGGTTCTTTTTCCTAGACAGCTCTAACTCTAAGTGATTCCTTAGTTTTTCTTCTTATTTATTTATTTAGGTCATATGAGGGACATTGTAGTAGACACTCACCAAACTGATTTCTTTCCTTCTTGTGCACACAGCCAGACTGTAGGCTAAGTGTGATTGTGATTTCTGGCTAACACCACGTGGAGGGAATGATGATACGCTGTAAAGCCTGGCCCTGATCCTCTTTGCGGTTCTCTTCCTTTGTCTGCTTGATGCAGAGGCTTCAGAAGCCTTGTAGGATGGCAGAGTCTCAGGAAGGAAGAGCCCAGATCCCTAAATCACCTCGTGGAAGGCCATTTGTCAGATCCCCACACTAAATCGTTAACATATGCAATTAAGAAATTCTGTTGTCTTCAGCCACGGAGATTATAGAAAAACTATAAAATTCAGATAAACAAAAGAAAAAATTACCCAGAATTCTAAAGACCAGAGGTTAACTAATTGTTACAGAAAGTAGTCTAGCCTGACAAATCCAGGCATGTTGCTGCCTTTAGTCAACCCACATTGGAATTAGTGGTAAAAAATGAGGGCTTGGTATTATTTTCTCTTTCACAATATCGTCCTCCTTTTTTGGATATCTATTGTATCCAGATTAGTTGGAAAATAATAAGCTATTATGTATACAGTAATTATATATGGAAAATTGTGCTTATGTGTAAGGTGTATTCTCTACCTGTACCTCACACTCAAATATTCATGCCAAAGGAGTAGAAAATTGACATAAGTAAATAACTTAATATCACTTATTTGATTTGGGATGATGTCAGCCTGTGGTCAGAAATTCACACCTAAGTTTAAGGGAGAGACCACTTTAACCAATCATTCCATCTATTCCCCAAATTTCTAGCTCCTTTGAAGTTGGGAAAACCATGTGACCAATGAAATGTAAGCAGAAGGGCACCTGGGTGGCTCAGTCGGTTAAGCATCTGCCTTTGGTTCAGTCGTGATCTCAGGGTCCTGGTATGGAGTCCCACATCTGGCTCCCTGCTCAGCAGGGAGTTGGCTTCTCTCTCTTCCCCTCCTCCTGCTCTCCCTGTCTCTCTCTCTCGCTCGCTCGCTCGCTCGCTCTCTCAAAAATAAATAAATAAAATCTTAGGGGGAAAAAAATGTGAGCAGAAGCCCCAGGTATTTCTTCTGGGTGGAAGTAGTGAAAAGCCCACCTGAGATCTTCTTGTGTCTATTTCCCTGCGGCAGTGACAGGGAGCCGGTGCAGCCACAAGATGGCAGAGCCTCCATCCTCCTCCTTGAGTAAGACTGCCTCCCCATCCGTAATGCATATGTGGCACAGGCAAGAATTAAACTTTCTTGTGTTAAGCACTGGGGTTTCAGATTAGTTGGATAATTGCAACATAAACCTATCTTGTGCCAAAGCAAGGCTCACACAATTCTCTGTATCTTGCACCCTCCACATCAGCAGCTCAAAGCCACCCTTAATCATCCTCAGACTCCTTACATGGGATCTGACTTCCCGGCTACGCAGGAAAAGATGAGCTAATGATTAGGACTTTAGAATGGAGAGGGGTCCCTTCTTGGGAGTGCAGGAGTGATCTTACGAAGACGAATAAGAGGCAAATGTAGTTTTTTGGATTTTCCTAGCCCCAAGTAGCTTATGAAATAAATTTAAATTACACTTACACTATGTGAGAACCAATAATGGCATACAATCATAAAGGTAGTAATGACAAAGGGTGAGTCCGGTTTCTTGCCCTGCTAGGCAAGTACATTGTATCACTTATTTTCTACCAGTTAATAATGAAAAGTGATACATGGCAAGGAGTGGAGAAGTTAGTTTACAAAGAGAAAATATAAAATGAAGCACAGACCTCTGCTCCTTTAATGTCTAATAGCTTTAAATGAATTTTCTTAAATCAATGAATGATACTTTTCTATCATATCTGAATTCTCTTATAATGAACTTGTATTATTTTTATATTTAGACATTTGGAAACAAAATCACTGTTAGTGAATGAAGAATTAATAATTGTTTCCTCCATTGACCTGTATGTAATAGCCCCTGACACGAACAATGCTTAGCAGCTTCTTTAACTTTTTAATTCAAGGGCTGAGCTGCTAGAGGGCAGATGCAGGGTTGTAATTTCAGCGAGGAGGCACATCATAGAGGCTCCAATATGTGAGCTGCATATTGAATGATTCTACCTACCCTGTGCATATTTGTCCATCAACTCTTTCATCCCGGAATTACTTGCTGTAGTTTCAAGTGATATTCCAAATAGCTTTGTGGGCTTTGGACTTGCCCCAAATATAGCACTTAGCAGGATCCGGGCATGCAATAATGGAATTGTCAAAGACAGAATCTGAAATTCTTGTTAAACGGAGTTTCTGTGCATAGACTCCACTTCACTGGCATCATTACTCTCCCAGATAAAACCAGGCAAGCAATTATAGCACCAATTCCTTATCTTTTCATACTTTTGTATTACCCAATTACTGCATGTAGGTAAGTATATCAGAAATCATCTTGTTATAGCTGTAGATAAAATTTTTTTATCCTATTACCCATTTTAGCTTTTTCTTTTGCAAGTTATTTGCTGTCATGCCTTATGCTATAAACAACTGAAGGTCATTTTCTAGATAAGAAATTCAGCCAATTTATTTCAATTTTCTCATTTTAAAAAGTTTTGGCTACCAGGAATATAAGAT
Organism: Ailuropoda melanoleuca; assembly: GCF_002007445.2. NCBI lineage: Eukaryota > Metazoa > Chordata > Mammalia > Carnivora > Ursidae > Ailuropoda > Ailuropoda melanoleuca. Next base: position 156,723,696 of record NC_048219.1, on the reverse strand, counting down.
AAGATTTCACTTGTGATAATTACCAAATTTCAAGTAAGTGGTAGATGAAAATTGTGTGTTATTGTGTAAGGTAATTAAACTCTTTGTGGGAAGCAATTGGTATTTTAAATAAACCTTCTGTTGACATTGTTTAGCTAAAACTATTTCAAAGTCTCCATGAAGGTCTAAATCTTTAAATTTACTTTTCTATTACAGTCATTTTACTAGCTACAAAACTACAGCCATCTATCTCTGGCTGTCTCTTTCTGACACCCACAGATGAATCCACCCACACACTCACCCACGCAAACCTACACTCTGACTCACATTCAGAACGATTGTCAAAAAATCCCCACTCCCTTTCTAACTAAACTGTTCCTTTCAAACACATGCTACTTGTTTGATCTATTTCCATGTATCTGTGAGTCAGCTGAGTCTTGTCTGATCTACCCAGTAGACAAGAGCCTACATGTATTTTTTTTTTCATATGGATTTGGCAAACCTGGTACATATTCAAGCATTTGAGATCATAAAAGCCTGGTGAGCAGTTTTTCACTCGCAACATTTTTGACATCAAATGTGTGGGTTTTTTCCTTACACCAACCAATTTTCCAGCTCTCTAGGCACCAACTGTGTGTCCTACAATTCAATTCTGGCAGTAACTACCAGAGTTAGCAGACGGGTTAAGGGCTCGTTCCCACAAAACTGCCCCCACTTCAGACGCCAATCACAAATCTCAAGCCAACCATATTTCTGATGCACAGGTTATAAATTAGGGGTTCCCATGACCCCTTTCTCAGGTTCCATAATTTGTTAGAATGGCTCACAGAACTCAGAAACAGTTTACTTGCTATTTACTGGTTTATTACAAAGGATACAACTCAGGAACAGCCAAAAGACTGCTTGGGCAAAATGTAAGGTGGGGTGGGAGCAAAGAGCTTCCATGCCCTCTTCGGGCATATCACCCTCCCAACACCTCAATATGTTCACCCACTGGGAAGCTCTCTGAACCTGATCATGTAGTGGTTTATATGGAGGTTGCTCTACATAGGCATGGTTGAGTAAATCATTGACCGTTGGCGATTAAGTCAATCTCCACCTTCTGTCTCCTCCCCGGAGGTCAGCAGGATGGGGCTGGAAGTTCTAACTCACTAACAAGGTTGGCTCCTCTGGCAACCAGCCCTCATCCTAAAGCTACTGAGTGGCCCACCAAGAGTTGTCCTATTAGCATATACAACTCTGGTGTGGTGGAAATGATCTTATAAATGACAAAACCTGCCCCTACACTTTTTCAGGAAATTCTAAGGGTAGAAGCTCTGTGTCAGGAACCAAGGACAAAGGCCAAATATGCATTTATCACATTTGAGAACATTTACTATAAATGAATTCTTATCCAAATGCTGGCAATTATTTCTAATTTAAATATTATTCTAGAACTGGCAACATGTTTAGGGCTATCGTTTCAATTAGCCTGAAGAAAGAGAATAACTACAGTTTAATATCACATGCATCTACCTGGACTGCTATTGAGCAATTTCAAAAGGGAAGGAAAAAAGGATGCAACTCATTTTATTACATGACAGCAGAGCATCATTTCACTTATATATAACTCTTTTATCCAGTGTCATCTAGTATCTGAATACAGCTGGGATCCAAATGGAAAGGATAAGACTGAAATCTCTAAATAAATGTACTAAAGCTTTTTTTGTTTGTTTTGTTTTGTTTTTGTTCATGTAGGAGTGACCCTTGGGCATACACTCTATGCTCATTTAATATAATTTTACATAGACTATAAACAAGTTTGCTTATGTGACTTACCAACCAGTCAGCCAATTAGAGAGCATCAAATTTAAGCAACAAATTCAAAAGAGAGGCTGCTAAAGGTAGGTGAAATTCTGTCAGGATGAAGTGACAACTGACAATCTCACAGCAAAACAGACAGCAAAAAAATTGTGAGAAATAAATTAGACGTCTGCAGACATTTGGTGTGGGAATAAACCATTCAGTACACCCCAGGACTACTTCAGGGTATCATTGCTTTGTAGTACAGAGAAGAACTGAGTTTTAGAACGACAATAATCATCAAAAGAAAACTCAGTTTGGCTCTATTTGAGAGGTCAGAAATGTATAACCCATTTATTTGTGTAAAAATAGTTCCAAGTAAATTTTTTAAAATAATAAAATAATATATATTAATTTTATTTAAAAATTTATTCTTTATAGAAGAGCATAAAGGGAGAAGTAAAAACTTTCACTTAACTGCCCCTACCCCTTCAATCATACTCCATAGAGGTTCTTCCATTTTCTGTAGTTAATTTTTTTTTTTAATGTTTTGGTATTTAATGGGGGAAACTCCAGAAATCTAGGAAATTCATTATCTAGAGAACCATTTTCTCATGATCTTGGCTAAAGGAAGCAAAGCTATATCTATAACTCAGTCCCCATACACTAATCTCGTCAGGATGTTTTTGCTACAGAAGAAGATAACACCAGTCCCAAATGCGTAGATCAAAGATGTTACTATCTCTCCTTGATACTAGCCTCTGTATTCATATCTCTTTATAGCCACTAGTCTAACCACTTCTCATTAGTTTTTTGGATACAAGACAAAATTCTAAAGGAGTACTACTATTTAGTTCAATGAGTTCAATCATCAATGCCTGGTAGCTCAATGTCCTTTTTAAAATATGCCAACAAGTGCACCCTTCCGCAGCACATATACTAAAACTGGAATGATACAGAAAAGATTAGCATGGTCCCTGAACAAGGATGACACACAAATTTGTGAGGTGTTCCGTATTTAAAAATAAAATAAAATAAAATAAGCCAACAAACCTAAGAACCCTTGTAGGGGGTCACAGAAAAAGGGTAGGCAGCCTGATTTAGCAGGAGAGCTGGCCTCTTGGCCTGACCACTTCCTGTCCCCCTGGTTCCTTTTCAAATCTGGACCAGATGAAAAAACACCAAACTTCCACCACCACCATCATCTCATCTTCAGAGGTGTTTCTAACAGGAACTGACTTCCCATAGGCCCCAAAGAGTCTCAGTTATGGGCTCTAGGGTCTCAAGCGAATGCTTTCTAAGTCTAAGCAGGAACTGATGTGCACCAAAAATATCTGTTGGAATGAAAACAGCCATCTCTTATTTGCTTGAGGGGTAGAGAAGGGTGTTTAAAACAATAGACAACATTAAGGTACAGAATTTAAATATATGCTTATACCATTTGAGGTCAAAGTTTGCTCATCAAGAAACAAATTTCCATTTGTAACCACTCTTTTCTTATGAATTCTGTATAGATTGCAATTGAGACTTATCTATAGGAAACTTAAAACTTCCACAAGTGGCACATGAATTTTTGATGCATTCAAAATACAGATTGAGCTGAAGTTATCAAAATAGAATCATATTTCAAAATAAAATACTGTGAGTCAGGACAGTCCTACCAAGTATAGCAACCTTGTTTCTGAAAAGCTTAGAGCCTGGGTCAGCACAAAGGTAGCAATGCTATGTTTTATCAAAATGGTGTGATTAGTAATGGGTGGCGATATTTTAACCCCTCCCCTCAAGAGTTCCAAATGCTTTTTAAACATGTTTATGAATATTTGCTTTTGTGCCACTTTAGGGGGAGCTTTCCATACAAACATTTGGTTTTCAGTGAGTCATCCCCAGGCTGGTTCACACCCAAAAGCTTCCTGCTTAGCTATCAGTGAATATTGGGCTCAATAACTGCCTTATTTTTATAACTGGCTTGAATGAAGATGGGAAAGGTGGTAGAGGGAGAAAGACATATTAAGATAAATATGAGAACACTCTTGTTTCCTTATGAGATTTTGACAAATACGCACCGAGACCCTACCATTTAAGCTTAGCTTAATGCTGGGTTGTGATGGATTTGTTTTTGACCCTTTAAGAAACATCCAGATGATGATCCCTGATGTTGTTACTTGGTTTAGTCATCATGTGTACTTGCTAGCTAAGGACACCCCAGAATTCAAATTACAATATGCAATTTTACTTTTACTGTTGTAATTACTGTTATTGGATCCTAAAACCATCAACTAAAAGCAACTGGAAGAATAAATTACCCTTCCTCATATCGAAATTGAAGAGAATGAGGGTGCTTAGTTAAGATTTTAATTAAATTGTTCTTCAGCTAGAATTACAAAACTTTTATGTAAATAAGGAAGCAACAGTGATGAAGCATATGAATTAGTGATGAGTCTCTCTTAATTTCCATTCCTAAAGGGAAAAACTTGGGAGTTGAAGTACCACATTCTATATCTTGGGGGTAAGATGTCAGTATGAAAGAAAAAAAAAAACACCTAAAATTGCCATGCATGATATTGTGAATTACAGATTTAAAAAGAGAAAAGAAAAGAAACAAGTACCTTGCAAATCATACTGTAGGTAGAATATGCTATGTATTCCTCTTTATTGAATTAGAGGAAGGGTTGCAAACTCAAGTCCTTATATCTTGAATTGAACTCTATGTACCTAGTCATACTTTGTTTGCATATTACATATTAAATGCTTAGGAATGATCTTTGTTCTGTCTTACCTCCCCAAAACACTATTCTCATTTTTCTTGAAATGTGTATTTCTCTCTCTTTACATTTTATTCTTCCAAATTTTTGTATGGACTCGATTATAAAAACAATATCACTTTTTCTTCACTTTAAGAAAAAATGGTCTGATTCATACATTGGTGACTGACAACTGTCATTTAGCCTTCATGTGAAAGAGGCAATGAAGAGTGATGAGGACTGTGATAAAATAGAAAAGCACATGCCTCCTTTGAAATGAGGATCTACTTCTAAGCACCAGTAAATAGGGCAATAGCCGTATCTTTCAATTTTTCATGAGAAAGTCTGAAAGTATTTAAGTATTTTATGGCTCAATGCTTTAAAAACAAGAAATTCCATTTTAGGTGGCTAAAAAACCAATAATTACCACTGGAAAATGTGAGCGATTAAATATATGTACTTCAGTTCACATTAGGGGAGGAGAGAAATGGAAAGTGCCAAGGACCCTGGATTGGTTCCCCTCATGGTCTGCTTTCCATCTCTCAGCCAAACACCAGCACATATACTGTTTCATGGGACACCTGAGGTGCCATCAGTCATCACTGATCTTCTTATAGAAACTGTTCCCTAATTTGCTCCATAGTGAATGTTTCACACTTGAATTCATACTTGCTGGGAGAGATGGGAGAATCTTAGGGCCATTATAACAATAACAACAATGAGTTCATGTTGAGAGTCAGGCACTATTTATTCTTTCACTTAACAAGTATTTACTGAATGCCTGCTATGTGCTAGAACTATGTTTCTGGGATGTGTTAGGCAATTTGTAGGAATTAGAAATATATCAGTTTAAAAAAAAAGAAAAAAATGCCTGTCCTTATGGAAATTAGATTCCTTGGGGAGACAGATAATAAAATGAATAAGTATATTAAGTATATTAAAATGAGTTAAGTACATTAAGTTATACTTAATAAGTACTATTAAGAGATGGTGATAAATGCCATGGAGAAAAGTAAGAAAGAATAATTTCTCTGGTATCCCAATGTGTAATTGGAATGGAAATACTTGGTAACTGGCAGAACCTCTACACTGATTTCTTGTACTGTGGGATAAAAACTGTATTAGTGGGGAAGACAAAGTAAAATATCTGAAATTGATTTACCCTTTCACATGGTAGTAAATAAAAAACAGTATCATGTCCTGGGGGAAATAGCAGAGTTTACTGCTACCATTTAAGACCTAAAGAATACAGGGTGATGGCCGTCATTTATCCCCATTTAATTCACTAGTCTTGCCCTTACAAAAATGTCAGATCCTGGGAAATAATAAACCAAACAGTTGCCCTGATTGCAGTTGCTATGCCAGATGTAATAGCTCTACTGGAACAGATTAATATGGCCTCAGGTACCTTACATTGATTAGCAAATGCATTCATTTCTATTCCTATCAAGGGAAGGGAACAGAAGTAATGTGAATGACACAAACATTTACAGTCTTGACCAGGGTTAATTCTTAGCTCTATGTCATAATATAACCCAAAGGAACCTAGACTGCCTGGACGTTCAGCATATCACCACAATATTGAAGATACCATATGCGGTGGTTTTGAAGTATGCCCACAAATTCTTTGATATTTCTTCCTTCAAGAGACGGAGCTTAATTCCTGTCCCTTTGGGTGTGGGTTGGCCTTAGTGACTTACTTCTAACAAATAGAATATTGCAGAAGTGATGATATGTGACTTTTAAGACATTAAAACCTCATTCCTTGCTCTCTCTTGGATCACTTACTGTGAGGGAGGTCAGGTACCATATGATAAGGACATTGAAGCAGATCTTTCAGAGAGATTTATGTGAAAAGGAGCTGAGGCCTTCTGCCAAAAGCCATGTGAATAAGCCATCTCAGAAGCAGATCCTCCAGCCCCAATCAAACCTTCACATGACTGCAGCCCTGGACATCGTCTTGCCTATAACCTCATGAGAGACCTTAGCCATACTGCCTGGCAGACCTATGCTGTTAGAGGCATCTGTGATGGGAAAAGGCATTTTATGGAGTTTCCAGCAAGCCCTAGTAAAAGAATTATTATGTAGATGTTAAGAGTTCTGGAACAATGTTACACCATCTGTAGCAGACACCATTCAAAATATAGTTCCTGATGTGCTACTAGGCCCTGGTAGATACAGAACACCTGATCTTGGGACACCCAGTGGCTATGCAGCCAGAACTGTTTGTTACAAGGTGTCTTCTGTCAGATCCACTAAGTCATAAGGTCATGTGAGCCCAACAGAAGTCCATAGTGAGATGGAAGTGGTACATCAAAGGACAAGTAAGCTGCATTATAGATGGCTTAGACTCCTGTTTCATCCACCACTATGGCACCATTGCCTGTCTCTCAGCTACACTCATATTTTTTGGGAGGAGGCAAAGTTCCCTTATGGGAACAGGGAAGTTCCCTTATGATCAGCTCATGGAATAGAAAAAAAAAATGTTCTGATACACAAATGGATTAGTTTGGTATGTGGTGAAGCCAGAAATGAACCGCTATGTTATAATCCCCATCCAAACATGGCCCTAGAAGACAGCAGTGATGGGAAGAGCTTTGATGGTACATCTGATCACCTACATTGTGTGGAAAGAAAAGTAGCCTGAAATAAAAATATAAGACTCATGTGATGAATAGTATAGCTGCTTAGTCAGGGGTTTGGAAGGAGAAAGATTCATTATTTGGGAACAAGCAGGTCTGCTGGATAGACCTATAGGAGTCCATTCCTCCAGCTACTGGAAGTATTGCAGAACTCCTATCCAGAATATATTAAAAACCCTTCACATCTCAGTTATAAAGAATGAAACAACCCAATTTAAAAATGGGCATAAGACTTGAACAGACACTTTATCAAAGAAGATATATGGATGGCAAATACACCCATGGAAAGATATTCAACATCATTAGTCATAGAGAAATGCGAATTAAAACCAAACTGAAACACTATTTCACAGTTAGGGGAATAGCTGAAATTAAAAAGACCAAACACACTGTATGCCTAAAATTAATACAGTGTTATATGTCAATTATATCTCAATTTAAAAAGTTTTTAAAAGACTGAGCACACCAAGTGTCGGTGAAAATATAGAGGAGCTGGAACTCTTACACTTCTGGTGAGAATGTAAAATACTTTAAAAAAAAAGATTTATTTATTCACTTTAGAGAGAGAGAGAGTGGGGAGGGGCAGAGAGAGAGGGAGAGAGAAATTTTAGCGACTCCTTGCTGAGCTCAGAGCCCAATGAGGGGCCTGATCTCACGGCCCTGAGATCATGACTTGAGCCAAAACCAAAAGTTGGAAGCTCAACCAACTGTGCCACTAGGGGCCCCAAAAATGTAAAATACTTTGGAAAACAATCTAGCAGTTTCTTTAAAAGTTAACTGTACACTTACTATATATGATCCAGCCATTTCATCTTTAGTTATTTACCCAAGAGAAAAGGAAGCATAGGTTTACATAAAGACATATATACACATATGCATCTACATAAAGACCCACATATATAAAGTATTCACAGAAGTTCTGTTTGTATAATCCCAGACTGCAAACAACCCAAATATCCATCAATAGGTAAACAAATTTTGGTATATCAATACAATAGAATACTACTCAGCAGTGAAAATAAATGAACTCTAGAGTCACACAACAACATGTATGAATCCAAATTAATTATGCTGAGTGAAAATAACTAGACCAAAAAAGAAAACTTACTGTAATGACTCTATCTAATATTCTAGAAAATACAAATTAATCTATAGTGACAGAAAGAAATTAGTGGTTGCTTAGAGATAGGGTGGTAGGTTGGAGGGAAAGAGAAGGAGTTACAAAGGGGCATAAGGAATCTTTTGGGAATATGCTCATTAATTTATCAAATTGTACATTTTAAATATGTGCAATTTATTGTATATCATTACACTTCAGTTAAGCTTTTAAAAGAAAAAAAAGATTAAATTTCGTGCCAATGATGTCTAGTACCTGATCCTTGGAATCAAAGACCATAATCTGGAAATGCTATTCCCATTAACTCACAAGGAAGTGACCTAAGGCAAGCTTACATTCTCTGGAGGTCAGGTCAATGTGGCAGGTTGTTAGGGGTTTTAAGTCAGGAAATAGGTAGTATTCATTCATTCATCCAAAAAAAGTATATGTGTATGCGTGAGTGTGTGTGCATAAAATCTGCTCTGCAGGGACGCCAGGGTAGCTCAGTTGGCTAAGGATCTGCCTTTGGTTCAGGTCATGATCCCAGCATCCTGGGATCAAGTCCTGCATTGGGCTCTTTGCTCACTGGGGACCCTGCTTCTCCCTCTGCCTGCCACTCCCCTACTTATGCTCTCTCTCTCTCTCTCTGACAAATAAATAAATAAGATCTTTTTAAAAAAATCTATGCAGTGCCAGGTATTATTTTAGGATCTGGAGACACAGATTTGAATCAGATAAAAATCCTGCTCTTAAGTCAAGGTCATGAACCAGGTAAATGGAGCGTTTTGAGTCTGAGATCATCCAGAAGCATGTGAGGGTCTGATAGGATGAGCTATGAGCGTGGAAGTGTCAGACCCAGATCAGACAGAACTGGGTTTGGGCATTGAAGTAGAGCTACATTGATCCAGGAAAGTGTCTCTGAGGATCCAGATTCTAGCCCTTTGCATTCCAAGTTTGAGTCACTTAGCAAGGGTTATGGTCAGGAGCAGACTCCCTGATAAGGGCAAGGTAAGGTAGATGCCCCCAATTATGAAAAGAATCATGTAGGAAAATGGTCGATGTGAAGAATACCAAAGAAACTAGCTGGCCCAGAGCGAAAACTCTATAGTAGAGAAGAGAGAAAAATAATGCACCCAGGAATAGTTTGGTGGGAGGCACAGTGAACACAAATTGGAATCTGAGGGGCTCTTAAAACCCAGTCTGAACAAGTGGAGCTCAGTGGGTGCCCTAGCACAGATAGGGAGCAGAGAAAGTTCTTACTCTTCAGTATAGTGAGAGGTATAGTCAAATCAGAGGTTGGATGGAATCCTTTCTTGTATGAACCCAGGAAGTATAGCCAAGGACTCACAGCCAATCAGAAGAATAAATTCAAAACAGGCCACTGTTTGACCAAATGTCAGGGGTTGGAGCCATCCTTGCTCACCAGTAGGGACACAGATGACCATAGAAGAATGAAAGTCAAGGGATTTTTGACAAGGGGAAGGTATACAGGTCAGAGCAGAAATTGGTGCCTACGGGGTGCTGATGGGAGATGTCCAGGTGGGACCAAGTTAAGAGGGCTAAAAGCCAAAGATTATAGCCAATTTTAAAAGACGTTAGGACCCACAGGGACTAGAGTTGGTCAGAGAGAGATAAGAAGTTCACCAACAGATCTTTCAAGGACACAGGCTGCTTTTGAGTTTGCCCGGGAACTCTGACTCTGCCCATTATGTCATATTCCTACAGAGTCATGTGTTAGTACCAGATTACTGAGGGCACTGGCAGCCAAGCAGAGGAGTTTAGACATGAAGTAATGGGCACTAGAAACAACTGCAAGCTTTTAAGCAAGAGCATAACAAATGGGGAAAAAAAAAAAACCAATCTGGCAAATTGTATCGAGAAAGAGCTTGTCAAAGAAGGCCAGTTTGAAAGCTATCACAGCAACTCAGGGGCTATATGGTGAAGGGTGGCAGCTGGGAGAAAAGGAGTTGCTGTCAGAGAGGTGGGAGAGGAAGCCAGATTCCTCTGGCTGGTTGCCTCAATGTGGTAGATTGTAACAAAAGCCACAACTATAGAAGGATAACTATATAATAACACAAATATAGTAAAGTGTTAGTTAACAAAAATAGGTGGTGGGCATGGCAGTATTCACGGTACAGGGCTTTTAAATTTTTTGTATGTTTGAAAATTTACGCAATAAAATGGCAAGAAAAAGTGGCCAAAAACTATGCCCCTTTTTCTATCTGTGCCCTTGTAATATGATTTTACACATCTTCCATCAGGTAGTGGATTCTTTTCTACATGTGAATCTGAATTGGCCATGCAACCTGATTGGGCCTATGGGACATTAGCAAATATGGCATATGTAAAGGCTTGAAGATTTGGGCATTGGTATTTACCATTTTTCTGATCTTGGTAACTTTACAACTACCATCATATAAATGATCTTGGACTAGCCTGTTAGATGATGATAGACACATGGCCTAGTTATCCTCATCACTCTAGTGGACAACAAGCCAACCACTGGACATATGTGTGGGACCATTGACTGTCAGCTGATCACAGATGCATCAATGATCCCTGCTGAGACCATCCCAAATTGGCAACCTACAGAATTGTGACCAAATAATTGACTACCATCTTAAGCCACTAAGTTTTGAGGAAATTTGCCAGCAAAAGCCAACCAATACATTCTATTTATTATCCCTTTGACTCCATTCTGAGGGAACTCCATGCTGAGCCCTGTCTGTCTCCACGTGGCTCTGCAAAGTTTCATGGAGGGGTCAGTGGTATCTGAGGGTTAGAGGGAGGATGACATGGTATGGGGACTGTGACATGAGAGGATGCCATGGGGTGGAGCCAGTATGACATTGAGGCAAGAATCAGTGTGACATGGGGGAAGGCTTAGTTTGTTAGATGAGGGGGATCTGTTGCTCAGAGAAGAGGGAGTTTATTTTGAAGTTGAGGGCTAGTAAATGTCACACAGAGAGGTGAACATCAGCTACACTAAATGAAGACAGGTGAGTAAATGTAAGGGAACCGGGGGCTGAAGTATTACTGGAGACAGTGGAATAAGGCAGACACAACTGGCCAGTTGAGATTTCTCTTTGCTAATAGCTCTTGGCTTATAGGACATCCCTCTGTGGTCAGGCATTTCACCTTAGAAAAATTTCCCAGACTACAATGGGAGGTCAGACACTCTAGAGAAATAGGGTCTGGTTGTCCTTCTTCCCTTCAATGCCATCCTCCCTTGGTTCAGAGCACTTTGCTCCCTTGAATATCCCCACCCAACCTTGATATTTCTCCCTTTGCAAAGCTTCTAGGAGATCAAGCTCGTTGGTAGTTTACTTCCTTCCCAGGTCTTCTTACTGCAGGAGGGCATGGAGATCACAGACATGAACCACCTCTTTCTAATCTTCACCATTCTGACGGTGACTGGTGAGTGCAGGTTCCTATTTTGGCTTAAAACTTTGAAAAGGTCATATTGGAGGAAAGTGTAGGAAATGGGTCTAGATAAGATGGGTGGAGAGTATATTAGTTAGAAAGATAAGAATTTAGGATCCTGGTGATTGGAAGTTTCCTACCACACTCAGAGATATCTAGAGCCCACTGATTTTCCTCTGGCTCCATGGGTGCACTATGACTGTGATAATAAGACTTGGCACAATGGATGGTGGGTGTTGGCAAAAGAATGCGATTTTGCTATATAGCTAGGAAGGAAGTTTGAGGAAAAGAGAAGAATCAAGCAGAAGGAAGGAATAAGAAACGGATTAAAAAGAAGGAGGATACAAATACAGAGGGAGGTCTAAGGGAAAATTAACAGAAGGACCCTGAAATGGTTCAGTAACACCTCAAATGTCAATAACACATTGACCATTTCAAAGCACTTCCACATAGTGTTTCAGACTTCCAACTTCTGGAATGTCTGCCCATCTCTAAAACTCTGTCTTCCTTTCCCCTGACAGTAGTAACAACAATAAATGTAAAACCGACACCAATACAAGTAAAATTAGCCCAGCAGTTCAATCAGATGGACATCAAAACTGTACCCACCTTTTTGGTTTTCCTGAACTCAGAATATGAGCCTTGTTTGGGGACCCTGATCCACAAACAGTGGGTTCTCACTGCAGCCCACTGCTTCTTGCCGTGAGTAATGGGGGTCCTAGAGGGAGAGGTAGTCCCCCTTAGTCACTGAGATTGCTAAGGGGCTACTGAGGCTCACCCCTTAAGAAACTTGCCCAGGGTCTCTCAAGCCTGAGAAGTGATTGGAAGGAGGCAGGAAATAGATGTAGGTGGTTATGAGTTAGATTTCTGTGTGGGATGATGTAGACAGAAGGAACTGGGGAAGCTGAGGACTAACGGATGAATCAATAGGGAAGAAAAGCCTATGTACAATGTGGTACAGATCAAAGAGTTATAGAACTGCAGTAGAAATTGCTCATTTGTCAGACAAGGAAATGGAGGTCTTGGCAAGTTATGGAAGGAATTCATGCAAAGTCACAAAGCAAGTTGGGGAAGAAAGGATACAAGGTGAACAATAGAATAATATCTAATCCTTCATGGCCTGTTCCAGATTTCTTGAGATAAACATTGCTACTTCAAAAGAGAGTTTCCAAAGCAAGATTGGACACTTAAGACCCATGCTTACTGTCCAACACCCAGATTTTACCCGGGATTCTGCTGACCATGACCTCATGCTTATCAAGCTGAGTCATCCCCAAAAACTCAACAATCAGGTGAAGCTGGTGGTTCTGCCCAATACCACAGATGACAGAAGAGGGGAAAAGTGCACAGTCTCTGGCTGGGGCTGGGAATGGACGAATTCCGGTGAGTGAACCTCAAGGCAGACCCTAAGGCTCCTTTCGTATCCACTCAAAGAGGATTATCATATAATTATTATTATAGATCATGAGAATTCGAAGAAGCCTGAGAACTTATAATATCTTAACCTTTAGTTTTATTCATTTGGAAATGAGGCCCAAACTGGTGACATGACTGTTTATGGCTGGACGTCTCTGGAATCCAGTGTACTTGCCTCATTCATCCCCCAGGTGAAGGTGAAAAGGTGTCTGGGTGAAGAAGGGGTTGGCAGGTAATCCCACTGGTGATGCTGAGTGTGGCTTATTCATTAGAAACTTAGAGACAAGCATTCACAAACAAAAGCACATACACACAAGCCCAAGGTATGCAGTTTACAACACTGGGACCAGACTGCGGTGTTCTCATTTCATTAGGTTTCTTCTTCTATGGTTCCTTTTCATTTTGGCTTTTTCTTTCATTGAATAATGGAGGGTTAATAACCGAAAAGAGGGAGGGAAGGGGAGAAAAAAGGAAGATGAACATGTTAAGGATCAAAGAGAAACAAAGCCTTTTCTCTCTCTTTCTGTGTGTGTGTGTGTGCATAGACCCAGAGCCTGATATCCAGATAAACCAGACTGTCTTTTGGTTCTCTAATGATGACTGCCAAGAGTCCCCTGTAAGACAAATTCCTGTTAAAATCACAGAGAACATGTTCTGTGCAGGATCATCTCTGGAGAACATACACACGTGCAAGGTAACTCTTTTCCCTCTGCCCCATTCGAGTTTGGCCTAGGACACTATTTTGGGATCCATGTATCTCCCTCAACCAATCTAATTTCCTGTCTCTACATTCAAGAAGATATAAAAGTAAATGGGATCCAGGAAAGAATGTGTCCTTCCAATAATGAATGAACTTAGATGCCAGCACGGTAACATCTCAGAGTGTTCTTATTTCTTCATGGCTAACTCTGATGTGGCCTAGAATGAATGCTGGGATGGGCTCAAGATGTCCACTAGACATTTCTCCCAGTCCTTATCACCTAAGTCTTTCTATTCTGGACCCCTCAGATAGGGACTTGGCACTAGGTACTAGGTCATCTTTGTTTTGGCTATCCTGCCTGACCCATCTGTCCTTTTTCTAACAGGAATTAGCTGCTGCCCCAATCCTATGCCAGAATCAGCTCCATGGGATCCTATCTTGGTCAGCAGGATGTATTCTGAGAGGTGATATTGGCTACTACACCAGGGTATCCCACTATACAGACTGGATCCGCAAAGTCATCCACAGCAACTGAGTTCTTTCTATTCTCTCATCCCAGTGGCCTCAGAACTGGGTCTACCATCCTTGACTCTTCCTTTCCCTCAAGCCTCAGAACAAGATGGGAATAGAGTCTTTGGCTATCAGAAATTTTCTGTTCCTTCTGTTCTCTTGAATTCCCTTCTCCTTTCTCAGTTCAAGCCTGAATGGTCATCAAAGGATGTGAGCTGGATGACGTTCTCCTAAATGAGCTAACTTCTCACCACTCCCTTCTTCTCCTCCAACTTCCTACTCACCTGCCATGGTTTCCTCAGACTTTTATGGAGCAGTTCTCCTCCAACCTCTACCCTCCAGAGGACATATGGGCGTCAGGGATATGATGGTGAGACTGTGGCACCTCTAGGGTGACTCCTTTGTCTGACATCACTTAGTGATGAGTCAGGCCTCTGAGTCAGGCCTGTGCCCTCTCACTCCATCCTATCTAATAAAGCTCAGTAAATGCTGCAATGTTATTAGGCTGCTGGCAACATAATTGATAGAGATAGAGGCTAGAGTTTTATGACAAGAAGAGCTATAAGGGTTTCAAGAAAGGTTAGGATATGAAGCAGAAGTGGGTGCAGAGAGGAGTTAAATGGGTCAGACCACCAACAGGAGGAGGGGTGGTCTCCTGAGAGAACTTTCCTAATGCTAAGCACAGAAAAATCTAAGGTAGATGGCTGGAAAGAGAATGGTAGAAGGATAATAGGGAAATTAAAACCTAGGTGAGTATAATTGTGTTTGTGTCTGTCTGTGAGTGTGCATATGCACATGTTTGTGTATAGATAAGTGGAGGTGTGTGCAAAGGATGATCTCACTGAACCAACCAAAATCTATCCTACACCAATTGCCAATTCAGCTGATTTTCTCCAAATTCTGAATTCACCTGCTCTTATCCTAACTTTCTCAATTATTAAATTTAAAAAACTATAATAGGTCCTATTTTTATTACAATATTTTATTTGAAATTGGTTAAGACAAATTGTAAAAAAAAAAATTACAGAAAGTTTTTGTGTACCCAATCTTGCCCCATTGATAATACTTCCTGTAACCATAGTAAAATGTCAAAACCAGGAAATTCACAGTGGTACAATGCTGTTCATTCAGATACAGATCTTATTTGGATTTCACCAATCTTTCTTTATTACACTCTTTTTAAGGGTAAAATTTGAAATCTTACCACATGTATGGATTCCTGTAACCACCACAAGCAGAGTCCAAAACGGTTCTATCACCATATCATCAGAAAGAAACTTCTTCTGTTACACTTTAATAATCACACTTTTCCTGGCCCTAACCCTTGCAAGCATTGATCTATTCTCCATTACTAAATTTTGTCACTTCAGGAATGTTCTATAGTATGCAATCTATATAATTCCTTTGCTCTTATTTTTTCATTCATGATGTTCCAAGAGTCCTTTCATTGTCATTTCCTTTCTAACTGAATAGTTTTTTTTAGCCATTCTTTTAGAGCAAGTCTGCTGGTGACAAATCCTTTTAGTGTTTCTTCACCTTATTTCTTGAAGGATTTTTTTTTTGCTGGATAAAGCATACTGGGGGGCGCCTGGTTGGCTCAGTCTGTTAAGAATCTGCCTTCAGCTCAGGTCATGATTCCAGGGTCCTGGGATGGAGCCCTGCATTGGGCTCCCTGCTCAGCAGAAAGTCTGCTTCTCCCTCTGCCCCTCCCACTGCTCATGCTCTATCATAAATAAATAAAATCTTAAAAAAAAAAAAAAAAGAATTCTGAGTTGATAGTGCTTTTCTTTCAGGACTCAAAAAGTGTTTGCCTCTTTCTTCTGTCCTTCAAGTTTCTGAGGAGAAATCTGCTATAATTTGACTCATTGTTCCCCAATCAGTAATGCATGGTTTCTCTCTGGCTCTGGCAGCTTTCAAAAATTTTTCTTCATCTTCCTTCGTCTTTGCTTTTCAGAGGTTAAATGTGAAATGTCTGAGTGTGAACATTTAAAAGTTCATTCTGTTTGGAGGTACATTCAGTTTCTTGAATCTGTAGGTTTATGTCTCTCACCAAATTTAAGAAGTTTGAGCTATTATTTCTTCAAGTATATTTCAGCTTAGTGTTCTTTTTCTTCTGAAACGTTGATAACATGAATGTTAAATCATCTGTTATTATCCCACAGGTGCCAGGGTTCCATTCATTTTTTAAAATATCCCTTTTTCATCTGTTGTTCATATTGATAATTTCTACTGCTCTATCTTCAAGTTCACTGACTGCTGGTCTGCCAATTTTGCTATTGAACTCATTATTTTAAATATGTTTTTATTTTCTATATTTATGGTGCTTTCACATCTTGGAAGACTTGCTGGCTAGGGAAAGAGTGCCCCTCCCAGAACTAACTAATTCCTGGAAGTAGTAAATGACTCTGTCTAACATGCTTTTTATATGCAAACTTAGCAATTCAGAGCTGTACCCCAGCCACCTTCTTTATCTAACTTTCACACACCAAACCAATATTTCCTCTCCTCTAAATCACACAGGGCCAGGTATCACTACCATAGCTCAAAGCCTACTGAAATTATTCAAACTATTCAATCCTAAACTTGTTCAAACGTGACTACCCTGCCTCACCCATTCCTTCTATTGGTTTCCAAAAGGCTTGTGGCTGTGCTTTCCTCTCGCTCCTCCTGCCTCCTGACTGACCCTCGTACTTCCTCATGTAGCCTTGCGTGGTGGCATGCCTCTTAATAGACCCTTCTTTCAGTGGCACTGACCTGTCAGCGTTATCATTTAGTCACTTTTAGAAATTAAATCCTAGGTTCAATTAAAATATCCATCTAATGAATTTTTATTTCAGTTATTATATTTTTAAAATCTAAAATTTCCATTTGGCTTATCTTTATGTATTCTATAAATCTTTGCTAAGATTTTCTGTCTTTCAGTTTTTTTAATGGCTGCTTTAAAATCTTTGTCAGATAATTCCAACATTTTCATCATCTTGGTGTTGACATCTGTTGATTATATTTTCTTATTGGAGTTGAAATTTGCCTAATAGGGTGAGCAATTTTGTACTATATCCTGGTGAGTTGGATATCATAAGAGTCTGATTCCTATTTAGGTATTCTAATTGAGGGGAGCCTGAGTGGTTCAGGTGGTTAGGCATCCTACTCTTGATTTTAGCTCAGGTCGTGATCTCAGGGTCATGGGATCAAGCCCCATGTTGGCCTCTGCACTGGGCATGGAGCCTCTTGGGATTCTCTCTTTCCATCACCCTCTGCCCCTCCCCCAACCCTACTCACTCTTTCTCTCTCTCTAAAAAAGAGATATCCTAATTGAGCATGTATTTAACCTATTTATGTTCAGAATGTATGGTCTAGCCCACTTTTGTGGGCTATGATTCAAATGTCAATTTGGTTTATAAAGCCTCTAGAATGTTATTCTGTAGGGCGTTGTGGTGACAGAACAATGACCCTCCACACACACACACACACACACACACACACACACACACACACAAATTGTCTACACCTTAATCCTTAAAACCTATGAATATGTTACCTTACATGGTAAAAGAGACTTTGCAAATGTGATTAAGTTAAGGATCTTGATATGGGAAGATTAGCCTGGATTTCAAGGTGGGCCCAATGTAATCACAAGTGTCTTTATAAGAACATGGCAAAAGGATCAAAAAAAGAGGGGATATGTGGTCAAGGAAATAGAAGTTAGAGTGATGTGCTTTAAATATAGAGGAAGGGGCCATGAGCCAAGGCACGCAGGCAGCCTCTAAAAGCTGGAAAGGCAAGGAAATGGATTCTCTCCAAAGCCTCCAGAAAGTCTTCCATTAAGAGGGCAGCTCTATGGGCATCTTGATTTTAGCCTAGTAAGACCCATTTTGGCCTTCTGATCTCTAGAACTGTAAGATAATAAATTTGTGTTGTTTTAAGCCACTAATTTTTGGTAATTTTTTATAACAGCAATAGGAAACTAATACACAGCAGAAGTTAGAGTTCTGCCAACCAGCCCCACTACTGGAGCACCATAGGGATGAGGGAGTACATGGCTTTATAGGTTTGGGCTCAAGATCAAGGAAATTGCCAATAACTTATTGGTTTAAAACAACAAAAATTTATTATCTCATGATTTCCTTAGTTAAGAATCGCATAGTTCATTGTCTCATAAGGCTAAAATCAAGATGTGGGCCAGCTACATCCCCACCTGGAGGTTCAACTAGGAAAAGATCCACTTCCACCTCTTTCACATTGCTGGCAGAATTCATTTCCTTGCAGTTTTAAGGCTAAGATCCCCGAGTCTTGCTACTTGGCAGCGGGGGACCACACTCAGCTCCTAGAGGCCATTCTTAGATCTTTGCCATGTGGACTTCTCCATCTTAGCAACAGAAAACCACCCTCATGTCAAATGCTTCTCATGCTTTGAATTTCTCAGACTTCCTCTTCTACTATCAGGCAAAGAAAACTCTTTAACTTTTAAAGGGCTTATGTGATTAGGCCAGGACCACCTGGATAATCTCCTTATCTTAATGTCCACCATGCCATAAAACATAGGCTAACCACAGAGGTCATGTCCATCAAATTCACAGTTCTAGGTAGGGCAAGGACTCAATGGTAGGAAACTTGGGGGATACATCTTAGAATTCTGCCTACCGCATACAGTTAAGAAGTTTCTGTTCTATTGGGCTTCTCCTTTCCCAGTCCTTTGGCTAGAGAAATAAGATTTTCTTATATTTGATGTTGTTGCTGTTTTTGTTTGTTTATTTTTTGTTTCTTTGCTTTTTTGTCGCTGCCCACTTTTGTTTCCAGATTACAAATATTTTTAGCATACAGACCTGGATATACTGAGGGCAAGAAAGAAGCCCAGGAAATGCACCACCAGGTCATTCCTCAAGTCTCAAGATGTCTAGCTAATTCACTTTTTTCCCACTTTTCAGATCTTCTGGTAAATGGCTTGTATATTTTGTTCAGGGTTTTTTGGTATTGTTATTGTTATTAGCAGGAGGCTTAAAATGGGATGCACCTACTCCATCTTGTCTAGAGCAAGACTTTATTTACATGGGGCATTAGAAAAATGAAAGGCAATGTAATTAAGAGGAAAGACCACTGAACTATAAGTCAGGAGACCTGATTTCTAGTCTAGACTCTATTACTGACTAAGCAATGATTTTCATGTTGTGTGTGCATGAGCCCTAGGAGGGTGTAAGTAGTGAGTATTAAAACTTGTATTTGTAATTAGTTCAGCTCATCCTTTAAAAATTTCTTTTTGGGGGGGAGCCTGGATGGTTCAGTCAGTTAAGTGTCTGACTCTTGGTTTCAGCTCTAGTTGTGATCTCAGGGTCATGAGATTGAGCCCCACAGCAGGTTCCACATTCAATGCAGAGTCTGCTTGAGATTCTCTTCCTTTCCCTCTGCCCCTCCCCCTGCTCAAGTGCTCTCCCCCCCCCGTCTAAAATAAATAAATAAATATATGCATATATACATACATAAAATCTTTTAAAATTTTTTCTTTTTAAGTGTATGTTTTATAATGTGCACAACATGTTGGTTTATATACATATTAGTACATAGATATATAAATAAATATACATATATTGGTAATACATGCTCAAAAATGTTTTATAGGATTGGTAACAACACCAGATATCTAAAATTAGACTGCCCCAGATTTTCTGGGACATCTAATTGCCTAAATATGTCATATTTGATTTAGGGCAGCTCTCTTCAACATGGAACAGACTGTAATTCATCAATTAAGATTCTTTTATATATCTTTAGTTGAAAATATAATTCTTAGCTCAAATAATGTTTCCTACATTCCTTAGAACTTTCATATGGAGAAATGATCAAATGAGGATGAATCATTCTTAGAAAAGTAACCCTTTAACAATAAAATACAATAAATAAATTCCAAGTTTATACTTCCAACCTAATAAACTTAGGTGAAATGAGTTAAAAGAAATAGGTGCTTTCTGGAATTCATTTAAGATTATACTTAGTTGAAATGCCTCAGTGGCTCAGTCGGTTAAGTGTCTGTCAACTAACTGTGAAAGAAGAGAGCAAGAGAAGAAAAGAAAAGAGAAGAACTACAAACACAGCTCAAAAATGAGTAACAAAATGGCAATAAGTACATACTTATTAGTAATTGCTTTGAATATAAAAGGATTAAATGTTCCAATCAAAAGACATAGGGTGACAGGGGAGCCTCAGTGGCTCAGTCAATTAAGCATCACGCTCTTGATTTCAGTCAGGTCATGATCTCAGGGTCATAAGCTCGAGCCCCTCCTTGGGCCATGAACTGAGCATGGAGCCTGCTTAAGATTCTCTCTCTCCCTCTCCCTCTGCCTCTCACCCCTGCTCGTACTCTTTCTAAAAAAAAGAAAAAGAAAAGAAAAAGGGAAAAGAAAAATACATAAGGTGAGTGACAGAGTAGATAAAAAAACAAAACCCATCTATATGCTGCCTACAGGAGGCTCATTTTAGACCTAAAGACACCTGCAGATTGAAAGTGAGGGGATAGGGAAACATTTATCATGCAAATGGATGTCAGAAGAAAACTAGGGTAACAATACTTTTATTGGACAAAATAACTTTAAAACAAAGACTGTAACAAGAGACAAAGAAGGACACTATATAATAGTAAAGGGGACAATCCAACAGGAGGATATAACAATTTGTAAATATTTGTGTACCCAACATGGCAGCACCCAAATACATAAAACATTAATAACAAACATAAACAAAATAATCAATAGCAATACAATAACAGTAGTTGACTTTAATACCTCATTCACATTGACGGCCAGATCATCCAAACAGAAAATTAACAAAGAAACAGTGGCTGTGAATGACACACTGGACTAGATAGTTTTAACGGAAATATTCTGAACATTCCATCCTAAAACAGCAGAATACACATTCTTTTCAAGTACATATGGAACACTGTCCGGAATACATTACATATTAGGTCACAGAACAAGTTTCAACAAGTTTTTAAAAATCAAAGTCATACGATGCATCTTTTCTGACCATAGTGTTATAAAACCAGAAATCAACCACAAGAAAAAATCTGGAAAGACCACAAATAAATAGAGGTTAAATAACATGTTGGGTCAACCAAGAAGTCAAAGAAGAAATAAAAAATTACATGGAAACAAATGAAAATGAAAACACAATGGCCCAATATCTTTGGAATACAACAAAAGTTGTTCTAAGAGGGAAGTTTATAGCAATACAGGCCTATCTCAAGAAGCAAGAAAAATCTCAAATAAACAACCTAACTTTACACCTATAGGAGCTAGAAAAAGAACAACAAACAAAAGCCAAAACCAACAGAAGGAGGGAAATAATAAAGATTAGAGCAGAAATAAATGATATAGAAACAAAAAACCACAATAGAATAGATCAATGAAACCAGGAACTGGTGGTCTTTTGAAAAGATTAACAAAATTGATAAGCCTCTAGCCAGACCTATCACAAATAGAAGAGAGAGAGAGAGAGAACCTAAATAAACAAAATCACAAATAAAAGAGGAGAAGTAACAACCAACGCCACAGAATTACAAACAATTATAATAGAATCATGAAAACCAATATGCCAACATATTGGACAACTTAGAAGAAGTGGATAAATTCCTAGAAACATATAAACTACCAAAACTAAAGCAGAAGAAAAAGAAAATTTGGACAAACCAATTACCAGCAATGCAATTGAATCAGTAATCAAAAAACTCCCAAAAAACAAAAGTTCAGGACCAGACAGCTTCATAGATGAATTCAACCAAACATTTAAAGAAGAGTTAATACCTATTCTTCTCAAACTACCCCCCCAAAAATACAAGAGTCAGGAAAACATCCAAGTTCGTTGTATGAGGCCAGTATCACCTTAGTACCAAAACCAGAAAAAGACACCATCAAAAAAAAAAAAAAAAGAGAGAGAGAGAGAGAGAGAAATATATGCCAATAACTTACATTATTATATATGCAGAAATTGTCAATATTAGCAAACTGAATCCAACAATACATTAAAAAAATCATATACCATAATCAAGTGATATTTATTCCTGGGATGCAATAGTGGTTCAATATTCACAAAACAATCAAAGTGATATGTCATATCAATAAGAGAAAGGATAAAAACCATATGATCATTTCAATAGATGCAGAAAAGGCATTTTACAAAGTATAACATCCATTCATGATAAAAACACTCAGCAAAGTAGGTTTACCTTAACATAATAAAGGCCTTATAGGAGAACGCACAGCCACATCAATAGTGAAAAAGTGAGAGCTTTTTCCCTAAGGACAGTAACAAGACAAGCATGTCCACTCTCACTACTTTTATTGAACATATTACTGGAAGTCCTAGCCGCAACAATTAGACAAAATAAAGAAGTAAAAGGCATCCAATTGGTAAGGAAGAAGTAAAACTCTCTCATTATTTGCAGGTGACATGATACTGTATGGAAAACCCTAGACTACGCCAAAAAAAACCCACTAAAGCTGATAAATTCTGTAAAGTCACAGGATACAAAATCAATGTGCAGAAATCCGTTGCATTCCTATACACTAATAATGAAGCAGCAGAAAGTGAAATTAAGAAAACAATTCCATTTCCAATTGCACCAAATACAATAAAATATCCAGGAATAAACTTAATCCAAAAGGTGAAAGACTTGTACTCTGAAAACTACAAAGCACTGATGGAAAAAAAAAGACAATGCGAAGAAATGGAAAGACATTCCGTGGGTTGGAAGAAAGAATATTGTTGAAGTGTCTCTACTACCTAAAGCAATCTACAGATTTAATGCAATCCCTATCAAAATACCAACAGCATCTTTCACAGAACTAGAACTAAATAATCCTAAAATTTGTATGGAACCACCAAAGACGTCGAGTAGCCAAAGCAATCTTGAAAAAGAAAAAACTGGAAGTATCACAATTCCAGATTTCAAGTTATATTACAAAGTGGTAGTAATTAAAACAATATGGTACTGGCATAAAAATAGACACATAAATCAACAGAATAGAACAGAAAATCCAAAAATAAATCCACAGCTACATGGTCAATTAATCTTCAACAAAGGAAGAGTGAATATACAATAGGAAAAACTCTCTTGAACAAGTGGTGTTGGGAAGACTGGACAGCAACATACAAAAGAATGAAACTGGACCACTTTCTTTCACCATACCCAAAAATAAACTCAAAATGGATTAAATACCAAAATGTGAGACCTGAAACCATAAAAATCCTTGAAAATAGCATAAGCAGTAATCTCTGACATGGCTGTAGCAACATTTTTCTAGATATTCCCTCCTGAGGCAAGGGAAATAGAAGCAAAAATAAACTATTGGGACTATATCAAAATAGAAAACTTCTGCACAGCAAAGGAAACAACCAACAAAACTAAAAGACTTACTGAATGGGAGAAGATATTTGCAAATGACATATCCAAAAAGGGTTTGTCTCCAAGATATATAAATAACTGATACGACTCAATACTCAGAAAACAAATAATCCAGTTCAAAAATGAGCAGAAGACATGAACAGACATTTCTCCAAAGAAGATCTAAAGATAGATGGCCAAAATACACATGAAAAGATGCTCAACATCACTCAGCACTAGGGAAATACAAATCAAAACTATAATAAGATGTCTCCTCATACCTGTGAGAATGGGTAAAATAAAAAACTCAAGAAACAGCAAGTGTCAGCAAGGATGCGGAGAGAAAGGAACCCTGGTACACTATTGGTGGGACTGTAAACTGGTGCAGCCACTCTGGAAAATAGTATCGAGGTTCCTCAAAAAGTTAAAAATAGAACTACTCTATGGTCCAGTAATCACACTATTGGGTAGTTACCCAAAAAATACAAAAACAATTCCAAGGGATACATGCACCCCTATGTTTAAGCAGCATTCTTAATAATAGCCAAATTATGGAAGCGCACAAGTGTCCATCAATTGATGAATGGGATAAAGAAGATATGGGAGATAGATACAGATATAGATAAATATAGATATTATTTGGCCATAAAAAAGAATGAAATCTTGCCATTTGCAACAACATGGATGGAGCTAGAGTGTATTATGCTAAGGGAAATAAGTCAGTCAGAGAAAGACAAATATAATATGATTTCACGCATATGTGGAATTTAAGAAACAAAACAAATGATCAAAGGAAAGAAGAGAGAGAGAAAGAGGCAAACCAAGGAACAGACTCTTAGACTATAAAGAACAAACTGATGGTTACCAAAGGGAAGGTGGGTGGGGGTATAGAGGAAACGGGATGGGGATTAAAGAGTACACTTATGATAAAAAATAAAAGAAGATGTAAGCAAAACCCAAAAAAACCCCAAAAAAGAAATAAAACTACTATTTTCTTATTTTTAGGACTATTAGAACTAATTTAATAGTACTGTTTTAAGCCCTTTTCCTCAAGAAATTATCAACGTATTGTGTTTGTGTAAATATATTGTTATCAAATTGGATTGGATTAAACTCTGAATCACAGTCTCCCTTTCTAGTCTCATGAGTTTAAGCTGAAGGAGCTGGCTATATATTCACTGATTTTACTGAAGTTAATTATTCTGAAATCAATTATTGCTATTTCATTCAAAGCTTTTTTCCACAGGCTTTGTGTAATATGCACATTTGTACATGATACATCTGTGCTCCTGACTTTCCTTTCTCCTTGGTGTTACCTCCCATAGATGAAAGAAATGGAACTAATGTGTCATAACTCTGTGTGAGGGACAGGTGAGTGGCTGAATGCGTAGGTGTGAATGTGGGGGCGTGTGTTTAGACTGCATCTGTTGGTGTGTGAGAACAAAGGTTCGAAGAGCAAGGATGTGTGTTAGAGTTCAGTGGTTGCTGAAAACTGTGCATAATGGCATTATTTTTACATCAGTTTTCAATTAAAACATTTATTTCCAGGTTTTTGAGTGTGTGTGTGCACTATCGCAGATCTCAAATTAACATAAAGATCTCCAACGGAATCCATAAAATTTTAGGAAAGGGCTGTGTACACCTTATTGTGATATGTCATCTGTCACACAATGTAACTTGACATTTTACAACTCTGTATTACCATTCTCCAATATGTTTACATTCAAATTATTTATACCCTTCCCCCCCCACATACTGGAACTAAAAAATGTCCTTAACACTATCACACACACACTAACATATCCCTATTCTTGGAATACTTTTTTTTTTTAAAGATTTTATTTATTTGTTTGACAGAGAGAGACAGCCAGCGAGAGGGAACACAAGCAGGGGGAGTGGGAGAGGAAGAAGCAGGCTCCCAGCAGAGGAGCCTGATGTGGGGCTCGATCCCATAACGCCGGGATCACGCCCTGAGCCAAAGGCAGATGCTCAACGACTGTGCCACCCAGGCGCCCCTTGGAATACTTTTTTTACCTGAATCTTAATGCTATAATTTTTGGAAAGGATGATTTTATAAACATAATTCAATTATATTTTTCAGTGTGATACTTTTTCACAAAATGCAACACATCAAAGGAACCTGTATAAGAATCAATATTCTTGGATTCTACTTCTAGCCCTGATGTTAACATAATCCTGAGCAAGTAAAATCTTGTGATTCCATACTCAGACTTCTCATCTGAACTGAAGTGGTTTAATTAAATAATCCCCAAGGTCCTTTCAAGGTCCATGACTCCCTAAAAGAGATGATTTATAAATCACAAATATTACATTTGTGATTAATAGGAAAGAATATGAAGTACTTTTGAAGCCTTATCCAATTATTTTATATTAATCCTGGATAATAGATTTATACGTTTAGTTGGGAATAAAAATGCTTGAAGTTTGAATATTGCCCTTCTTATCTCAATTTGAAACAGTCTTAGAGTATAAAGGATACTAAATAATTCTGATGCGATAAGCTTTGTAAAGGAAAGGACTTTGTTTTGGTCACTGCTAAATCCCCAGTTCCCAGAATAATGTCTAACATATGGAGGGACTTAAAACTGGCTAAATGAGTAACAAGAAAGTGTCAAGATAGAAGGATTTGTAAAACCCAGTGAGAAAACAGAGAGAAGGCTTTGCAGGAAGGATGATAATTGAGCTAAACCTATAGGGATGAACTAGAGTTTGCGAAGCAGAGAAGGAAATAAAAGCTTTCCACACAGAGCCAAGTGTGTTGTGGCAAATACAGCGGGTTATCGTCAAGATCCATTCTGCTTCCTTCCCTAGAAACAGGACTTCTGAGCCCATGACCACTGGAATGAAGACTATCAAAACCTAACAAACCCAAACACACTTTATCAAATTTTTTTAGACTTCTTAAATTATTTATTTATTTATTTATTTATTTATTTATTTATTTGCGAGAAAGAGTGAGAAAGAGAGACAGCATGAGTGAGGGGAGAGGCAGGCGGAGAGGGAGAACCACTTTATCAATTTTAACTTAATTATTAAAAAATGAATTAACAGTAGTTGGTGTCACAAGTAAAAATAATTGTCCAATACAAAACGTTTTATGGACAACTAATAGTCACTCAAGTTCCAAACCACTCTACACTGACCCCCTCCTAAATTTCCTAAAATAGTGCCGGATTTCGGAAGTCAAAGGACTTGGTGGAAGGCCTAGAGATAGCATCAGCACCGTGACTTTGGGCAAATCTCTGGATCTTTCTCATCCTCACTTTTCCCACTTGTAAAATGACAGTCATCAGTGATAATCAGCCCCAATCCAGGAATCATTACCTACCTTTGCAATACAGCTTGAAGTATCACTTCAAGATGAAAAATTATAAAGCTGCCTTTAGAGAGTGGCTTCATAAATATGCCTACATATTAACATTTTTGTGTCTAGAAAGCAGTATCACTCCTCATTGATGTTTTTCAATTCAATTAATTGAGTGATGTAAGTTCTAAGATTTTACATTTCTCCATGAGACCTAAAAAAAGCTTTTCATTTTGGAAGAGGGAAACTGAAACCTATAAACTTTTTTGTATTCCTTGAATTCACAAATAAATATTGCTCGCCTCTGAGATGCTCTCTCAATGATGCCTTTGAGTTCTAACATTGTGTGGCTAATCCCAATTTTGGTTTGAGATTGGGACAACTTTCTTCACAGTCTCATGCTTCAGGAGCCATTCCTGCTCCACCTGAGAGAGACCTGATGCTTACATAACTTCCTGCACCTCTTAAATGTACCCCTAGTGTCAGAATGTACCTGGACAATAGGATTCACCTAGTGCCTGGGTCAGGTTATCACAGTTGAACTAACCTGGCAAACTCAATGGATCTAAGCCAAATAGTTAAGGAGTTCAGGGATGGATAGGGCCACTGCTAGTAAGGAAACCCTTCCCCATTTCTATCGTTCACTGCCTAGCACACATAAGTACACATACTACATAAAATGCAAAAATAATACCCTTAACTCCTAGGATTACCATGCAAATTACTATTGGCTTTTGGGAATTTTTAACCCTTTTAAAGAAATCTCTGGTCATGTAGGTATACAATAGAAATTGATGGATTTCTGAAGTGGTAGATGAAGACAGGTTAAATGCAGAGGGATATATCATAAGGTACCTTTAACTTATGTAAATTTAGCTGTAAGAGAGAGGGCAAGGGCAAAGAAAGAAAAGTTTACTTAGAATGATCCTGCTTTCGGCTCTACTCTCTATATTTAAGCACAGGAGTGATTATGATATGAGAAATTATTTTCATGTCTTTCTTACAATGAGACACTCATCTGTATGCTCTGAGATGGTTTCCAGAAGTTGCCATCAGGTTTGCATACTTTTTACCCAAGAGCAAGAGAAAAGGCAAAGAGAGAGTATACTCACAAACTGATTATGCCCTTCCCTGCAAAAAGGTGCTCTCCTAGATGTCTTTCCCAACTATTCTGCCGAGGAACAAACTACCCCCAAACTTAGCAGTTTAAAGCAACAAATATTATCTCACAATTTCTATGGTCAGGAATCTGGGTACAGCTTAGCTCAGACCTCCTGTCGTAGGTTTTCTTACAAAGCTGTAATCAAGTCATTGACTAGGACTGCAGTCATTTCAAGGTTCATATGGGGAAGATCTGCATCCAAATTCACTGACATGGTTGTTGGCAGGATTCAGTGCCTCCAGGCTCTTGGACTAAGGGTCTCAGTTCTTCTCTGGCTGTTGACTGAAGATCTCTCTTGGTTTCTTGCCATGAGGGGCTCCTCTAGGGCAGTTCGTAACATAGCAACTGGCTTCAATCAGAGTGAGCAAGTGAGAGACCAAAAGAAAGTAACAAGATGCAAGTGTCCCGTTGGTGCCTAATCCTGGTGGTGACATCCCGTCACTGTTTGCTGTATTTTTTTCATGAGAAGCAAAAACTAGGTCCAACCCACACTCACAGGCATGAATACCAGGAAGAAGGATCACTGGGAGCCAAGTTAGAGCTGCCAACCACACTAACCAATGGATAGTTTCCCAGCATTCTTATTTCAAAGCTGCAATGCAAAATTCTGCATTCTTCTACAAAGATATAGAAATCTGTTCAGAATTTTTGTCAATGTATATCTCTGATTATTGAGAATAAGTGTAGGTTTTTAGAAATCAGCAAAAGGAGTTCCAAGCAGAGCTAGACTCAAACTTTTGAAACCCACAGTAGGTAAACCCATGTGTTTCTTAAGGTAGAGCTGCCCAGCTTATGCCCTGTGAATGGATCTAATTGTATTCTAGACACTGATTCCTTAGTGGAGTGGGGTGTGACAGTGTGCCCCAAGACTCCTACAGGTGGCAAGCAGAACAATATCTTTTATCCCCACTCTGCCACGATGGAGGGATTGTAGTCAAAGCGGTGCTTTTCTACCTGGCACCTCCTTCCGTAGGGCCACTGAGAGCATACCAACATGGACTTAACATGAATGAGGAGGCTCTGGTCCTGTTGGGGGAGTTTGTGCTGTGGGTGCCCAAGAGGCAGAGAAAGTGGAATTGGGCAGCGGCTTCTGACCAGTGTAGCTCCCGAGCCAGCATTTGCCCTAAATCTCTATTTTCACATTTAGTCAATGCTTCTATTTGCAACCAATGTGTCATTTTAGGGACATCCAAGCTAGCTGCAGAATGACCATACTGACAATGCATGTGTGATAGAAACACATGAAGTGAATTTGAAAATTTTTTATAGAATTCAAAAACCGTGTCGTCACAAGAAATGTCAACATTATGTTTGTCAGTGAAGAAAAGGAAGAGCTATTGGTTCTTATGTTTATAACAGTAGTGCATTTCTGAGTTGTTATTTTAAGTTTTTTTTATTTTTTCTATCACCCATTTGTGAACAATTTCTTATTAATAGCAACTATCAACAATTTGAAGAGCTCTTTATTAAAGTGCATTGTTAAGAATTACATGTAGCCATTTCAAGAATAAATCACACACAAAATGTCATGTTTAAGGAGGCAAACTCAAGTTTATCAAATTAAACTTAAACATATTTTATTTGGAAATTTCAGACAAATTCAGTATCTGATATCTTCCCTTATATTTTGTATTATACTTATTCATCAGTATTATAACTTAAATAAAATGTTATAGATGGTTTTACTAAGCCCCACGTAGAAGTCCTCAAATCTCCTCCAGTTTATCCCAATTTCTATATATGCTATGAACTAAAAGAAAGCTTAGGAGGCTTTGGTTTAGAGCAAGTTGCCTGACTGCATTGATTATCTGTTGTTTTTCAGCTTTGTACTTAAACTTTTGTAATCTGTCCTGTATTCCTTGGGGCCTGAAGCCTACAAATTACGTTTCTCAGACTCCCTGCCAGTGACCAACTGTTGGCATCTGCCAATGGCAGGCACGGGGAAAGGTCAGAGGTCGGAGGGAGGGAGAAGTGTTCTACTTGTAAATGCAAGAGCGGTGGAGGGGGCAGTGGGGCTGCAGGTTCCAGCTCCCCAGGCAGCAACAGAATCTTTTTATTGTTTATAGCCCTAGCCACGGAGGGAAATTTCCGACAATTCCAGTCCCTGAATTGACCACATCTATAGCTGCCCAGGGGCAGGAACAGGCAGCTTTCCGAACTCTGCATATCTTCCCTTCTTCCTTTTGCTGCTTCAGCCCTTCCAACACTTTGTAAACGACTCCCTGTATTAAATCCCTCATGTTTGAAATACTGACCATGGTTTCTGTTTTCCTGACTGAACCCAGAATAGTAAGTTGAGTTTCGTGTGAGGAGTTACTTTTCTTTTCTCAGAGGCCCTAACAGCCGCTGGAAAAAGAGATGTGGAGGTTGAGTTCGGTCAGTCTGGGTCCATGAAGAGTATTTGAAGAGGTGTCACTCTAAGTTGTCTTCTCTTTCCTGAAGCATAGAGAGAGGATGTTGAGGATGGACAGTGAATGAAGAAAGAAGCACAGTAACAACAAATGGCTAACAGTTCTACCGAGGGGATCTTAAAAGCCACCGGCAAGTTTTGACTGGCTGGGTAAGGACTCCTGCTTCAAGATTTATCTTGGTGTCAGAAAAAAAAATATTCCCATATTGCTGATCTCTCTTAGTTGCAGTCTCACCACTTAGTTACAATCTATACTCCTGTTTGGTGTTTCCTTTATTATTAGCAACTTTGCATCCTATTAGTAAATTGAATGTTGAACCATTTATCCAGGTATCCTGAATTACAAATATCAAATATTCCTATTTTCCTAGAATTAGGGGGAAACTTATAAATCTTGGTGTACCCCTTCTCTTGGTTCACCAGCTACTGAATAAATGAGGTGCTTTCTTTGCTTCTGATTTGATCTAAGATCAATAGGACAGAAGATCTTAAAATACTCACTATAACTCCACTCCAGAGAGACATAAAAAGTCATTTCTTTTTTAAACTTTTTCTGTGTTAACTGACTAGTTGCGTTCCAAGATACCTGTAGCATTTCCAGAAATATCAACTATTGTATGAGTTATAGTTCACTCTTAAATTCCTCAAATACTTGCAGAAAAGGCAGATACATCTCTGTTAATTGCCTGTACAACTTGATGTACATTTGTTTATGTGCACCCAAGCTTTGCTGTGCAAGAACACAATGACCTAGCCGCCTCTAACTGCACCCTTATGGTCTGGATCTACTTCATCATGCACTGGGGTGATTGTTGGAAAGTCCGACGGGTTTTTCTCCACTTCCTCTCTGCTTCCCCCTTCCCTGGAGCAATGTGAGAATGGAGTGGCATACAAGGCAAAGTCTAATGCCTGAGGAACCCGGGTAGATGGAGACTATAGCAGCACAGCTGAGGAGAAGAAAGCAATTAATTATATTCCCTTTCTGCCTCATTTCTTTTGGCCTTCAATGAAATGAAATTTCCCCCAGGGAAAGGTGCATTTTGCTATAAACCCCAAACTGTCCATCCCTAGTGGTGGGCTGGTGATTGGATTTGAAACATCAGACTCAGAGCTAGAATGTGAACTGCAGCCCATCATTACCTCTGTTGTGTGGGGTGTGTGGGATGTGTGTGAAACAGCAATTAATGATGCTCAGCTTGCCTTTTGGAGTCATTGTGGTATGTTTTAATGACTTTCAGTGTAGTGGTTTCCAGTAAGCCTTGTTTGTAGAAGGAGAAAGAGCATCCATTTGTAACTACAAAAGTTCCAGATGATGTCAATATTAATGCAATCACTTTAGAGTTGTGTGGAGAAAGTGTTCTGGGATACCAGCCCAAAGATTTATCGTACAACAGCAATTTTCTGTCTTTTTGGCTCTTTCCTTAATAATTCAAATTCAAAGATATTTAATCCAAAGTTGTGTAAATGTTCTTTTGTAACATACTTGTGTTTTGAACCTCACTCTGTGTCCTATTCTCAAGTTTATGCTTGATGCTAATATGCATTTGACCATATTTTCCAAAAACTTTCTATACTTATTTTTATGCACACACACCCTTTACATATTTCTTGCACTTGCATTTTTTTTCTGCTTGGATTGCTCAAAAGTCTGTTGTGACAGCAAAGTGAGCTGAGAGCTTCACATTTTTAAGGTCACTCGGCAACTTAAAGTTGTACATTATCAAGCTAGATCTGCCATTACTAAGGGAAAAACATTTTGCCTCAACCTGCCTGCAGCCCAACCCAGACTTTGAAAAGTCTTTCTAATCATACAGCATATCAGAGGTGTGGTTTGAACACACAACCACCCAACAAAAACAATACCAGAAGTCTTTAGGGACTGTCTGAATAGCTGCCTTCTTTAATCAAAATAAGACTCAGATGTCCTTTGGATAATCTTTGGCCACAAAGGGCAGCTAAACCACCAGGACCTTCACTGCTGGTGAAATTCACCTTTCCCTTGAGAAAGATAAACCTTTTGCACCCCAGCCACAGAGAAATTATATTTCCTAGCTTTACGTGTAACACAACTGGAAAAAAAAAAAAGTCTTTTGATTCACAAAGGGGAAATTAAGCACACAGTCCTGGGAGTGGGAAGCAGGGTTCTCCAAAAAGGAGTGCACACAACTCAATGTATGGGGAGTCACTGGGCCATGGCACAGAAATATTAGAACTTCCTGCACCTACTTTTTATCTCATCTTTTGAACATCACTATTTATGTCTGTTCTATGATGTATGGAAAATGTTGGTACAATGTTCATGCATATAACATACACACAAGTACATATGAAATTGAAGTATGTGTTCACATTTGTTTGGGGGCACATAAACCAGAACATTTAAAGACCACTGGCCCAGAGCCTACAGTTTATAAATTATAAATGATTCTCTATCCCATAAGGATTAAGAACTCCTGCTTAATAATTCCCTCTTGCTCTTGTTTAGCCAAATCTATTGATTGAGCTCAAAGGAGAAAGGAGAGGAAGCCTTATTATTTTCAGAGACACGCGTCAAAGAGGGTAGAGACACAGTAATCATTTTAGAGCTGAGTGTAGGACTTGAATTCTGCCTTAAGGAGGCAGACTGGGAAGGTTTTATGGAGGAGGCTTCTCGAAAGAAGTTTGGCATTTAAAATGGTGATAGAACCTTGATAAGAGAAGATGGGTAAGGGACATTTTGTAAGGGAATTAGTAACATAAACAAAGGAAAAAGGAGGCAAAAAACCCAAAACTTGTTCAGTTAACAGTGTGAGGTTTAACCCAATGAGAGGGAAAGAATAAGACTGGCTTAGTGGCTGAGGCCAGTTTCTCAGGGCCTTGAATGCCTTGCTAAGAAGTTTAACATTATTCCAAAATCAATGAGAAAAGACTGATTTATTTTGTTTTAGTTTGGCTTCAAAGTTAAAAATTCACATGCGGCGCCTGTGTGGCTCAGTCGATTGTGCCGGACTCTTGGTTTCAGCTCAGGTAGTGATCTCAGGGTCTTGATCTCAGGATCCTGAGATCAATTGAGCAGGATTCCACTCTGTGCTCAGTGGGGAGTCTGCTTCCCCTGTCTCCCCCTCCTCTCCTCCCCCTGTTCATCCACACGCACTCTCACTCTCTCTCTAAAATAAAAAAACCTTTTTAAAAAAACAAAAAACAGGGGCACCTGGTGGCTCAGTCAGTAAAGCATCTGCCTTCAGTTCAAGTCATGATCCTGGGGTTCTGGGATCAAGCCCTGTGTCAGGCTCTCTGATCAGCGGGGAGTCTCTTTCTCCCTCTCCCTCTGCCTGTCCCCCTTCTTGTACTCTCTCTTTATCTCTCACACCCACACTCTCTCTGTCAAACAAATAAATAAAATCTTTAAAAAAAAAAAAAAGAACTTATTCCAAGATTTACATTAGAAAAAATGAACTTGGCAGCCGTGTGTATCAGTGTGTTTGGGAAGAGAACAATTAGGGAACTGATATGACTACCTAGATGGAAAGTATCATGGCCTAAATTATGGCCATAGTGAGGGTGAAAATGTAGAGGACATATTTAGGAGATGCTGAAAATAGAGACATCTTTGGATAATAGAGATATATTTGGAAGGGTTATCAGGTAGTTGGGTGGGAGAGTTTTGATTGTGAGATTCTAAGACTAGCAGACTGGAAGAGCGGTGGTGCAATTAACTGAAATAGAGCTGCAGGGAAAAATAGGTCTTGGGGAGCCATGAGGAAGTGGGTTGCTTGGGCCAAGTTTTCTGAGACAATGAAGATTTCCATGCAGAAAGTTTTTCAGGGAGTTTGGTGATTCTCTAGGAGGACTAACAGGACTTGGCACATAGCTATACTCACAGATATAAGTTATTACAGCAAAAGGATATAAAGAAAAACCAGCAAGGGGGAAAAGGCGCATGACATGAAGTCCCGAGGAAACCAAACACAAGTTTCCAAGAGTCCTCTCCCCATGGAGTCACATAGAACTTATGTGGCAACACATGCAAAATGGTGTCCACTAGGGAAACTCATTAGAGATTCATGCCCAGGTTTTTTATTGGACATTGGTCACATAGGTATCCTTGGCCTTGAACATACCAAAATCCAGACTCCCAGAAGGAAAGGAGGTGTTTAGCATACACCACGTTGTTTTTACAACAATTTAGGCACAGTAAGCTGCTCTTATCAGTTCTGGGAATGATATAAACCCTACTGAAACTCAAGTTTCCAGCCCAGCCAAGGGCCGAAGTTAATAAGCAGATGTTTCAAAGGATAACATGGGCTGCTAAGTTAACTCTTTTCTGAATAGGCAGAACATGACCTGTATGGAAGGAAGAGAAGCAAGACTGGGCAGAGGGGAAAGTTGAAGCATGAAGCAGTTGTGGCAAAGACCTCAGTCAATCCCACAGAGAGCTCTGGAACTGGATGGTGCTTCAAAGATGTCCTAAATGGAGCCCAGGGGGACAGACCTCCCTGCTCTCATATTGTCTAGGCATTGTGAACCCCTTTTGGCTGAGAGCAATTCCTAGGCAGGGAAGGAAGGAATTGAGCCCTCTGTAGCAACCTCCCAGAAAGCTGGTTCAATGAGCATTTCTCCTGTGGTCAGCACACCCCAGCATCTACCTCAGAGAGTATGAATGAATTGAGTTAGTTATATAAATGGCACCATTGCTCCTTTGCTAATTTGATCCAACCACTTTGAAGATGTTGGAATTCTAATAGCAGAATTTCAGTTCCAGGATGTCTAAATTCAAGCAATAAGAATATATAGGTATATATGACAAGCTATAAGAGTATATAGAAGAAGAGGACAGAATATTTCTAAAGCATCTTGGC
Organism: Ailuropoda melanoleuca; assembly: GCF_002007445.2. NCBI lineage: Eukaryota > Metazoa > Chordata > Mammalia > Carnivora > Ursidae > Ailuropoda > Ailuropoda melanoleuca. The sequence goes on along the minus strand of NC_048219.1, from coordinate 156,688,299 downwards.
ACCTAAGGGCCTCAGTACAGCCCAGCTTCTCTTCAGAAAACCACATGCAGAGCTTTACTGATCAGACACTAACATCTGCCTAAATCCTATTACCAACACCACCAACTACTTAGAGGAATTCTGCACTGGAATGCTTTGCCCAGGACCCTGGACTCTGCTCCATAGGCAGACAGAGGTAGTATCCTAGCCCTTAAGTGAGAAGATGTCCAGTTTCCAAGTAATTATCCTCACCATAATATTCAGATATCATTTGGCTCGATATCTTGGTTTTCACAACCCTTTTACAAATATTGTCTCTTGATCTCAGGTAAACTTCAGCACGCAGCATGACAATTCTTATAATGGAGGAAATTGAGGCTTAAGGGTTACAGGAGGAACCTAGAGTTCCACTGCCGGTAAGTAACAGATGCAGGCCTGAGATCTGATGAGTTGATCTCCGGTGTTCTTTCCACTACCCCACACATATCTCCTCTGCATCATAAAATCCCTCTCCTAGAAAACAGAACCAGAGTCTGGATGTACTGCATGGAGAACGGAGATTTTTTTTTTTATTAAAAAAGTGAACCTTTTAAAGATATATATTCTTCATTTTATTGGGGGCTGAAGTGCCAGAATCACTAGCATATAAGAGACTAACAGGCATACATGTAATGAATAAGGAGGCTGTGGAGGTCTGCAAAGAGCAATTCCTGCTTTGGGAATTCAAATATTCTGCTGTATGAGAGAGATTCTGTTGGTTTTGGAAATACCGTGAATCATTTCCTGAAAGAGCAAAATAATGGAAGCTTTTCAATCCAAGTTTCCAAGAAGTGTTGTCTAAAAGCAGAAGACACTTGGGAACACCAGGTCATGTATAGAGGCCTTTGCTGTTTCCTGGACTTACACACTGGGTACCCGCTGAGAAGTACCTACACACTAGCAGGGGCTTCCTCCTCCTTGGTGGTCATGTGGTTCAAGGAGATTTGTTTCTCTCTGTTCTCACAAGTTACACTGGCCAGGGATGCATCATACTTTGATGGTCAGTGAGATATCAGAGCCTGAAGACCCACTTTTCAGAATATTAACAAGGGTCTTTTTACCAGGGAATTTCCAGTGAAGTCAGTATGTGTGCTGTCTCTCTCACCAATAACCCCACAAGAAACTCAAAAGTGCAAGACTCGTGTTTGCATCTGTATAATTTAAGTGGAGTAGATGCTTGTCAGCACCAGTAAGGTCAGAACGCAGTCAGTATTTCCATTCCAACCCTCCCATGCTCCGCCTCAGTCTTTAGCCCTTTATAAGTCAACCATAAAAAAATTCACAAGTTGAAATTTGAGGCCATTTTTTTTTTAAAGTTTGGGAATGTTTTTCTCAAATGATAGACTTGAGATCAATGTGATCTTTCGCAGTGAGCAGCAGGGAAAGAGTGGTGCCGTGAGATGCACACACAATATAGAGTCCTATCTCCAAGACTGAGACTGAGTAGGGATTGTGTTCCATAGGGACCATCTTTTTGAGTTTCACCCAGAAGATACAGAAACTCATCAGGACTCTGTAGAGCCCAGAACAATCTTTTCCCCAGAAGCCTTGCAGCTTGAAGAAACAGGTAGCTGTTGACAGTCAGTCTTCAATTTAGTTGTCAGAGACGATCTCCCATTTCTGCCACATTGCCTCTTCTGATGATCAAAATTAGTCTTCTCAGTTTGACTCAAACGATGTGTTTGTGTTTCTATGCTATCTTCTTACTGGGGAGAAGTGAAAAGTCAAGCTTTAATGATTACAGTTGGTAGTGAACCCTTTTAATCCAGCTTCTTAGACGTGGTTGGGATCTGTGTTGCTTTTCTAAACAAAGAATAGCAGGGTGTGATAGGGGTTCATGTGACAAGAAATCATGACCTCCGCAAGGTCAGTTGTTCAGAGGTAAAAACACGCTAAAGTGCTCGGAGGTGCTCTGTTTACGTAACCGTGTTCAGATGCGACTTTTTATATTGATAGTCCTCACCTGTGCCTCACACACCAGGAGGATGTATGGGACTGGGAGAAGCTCCTCAGGATTTCTACAAACACCAAAGATGCCTTTAGTGGTTAAGACTTTTGCAGCCCTCTAGCTAAGCTGCATGTTGTATCCTTAAGCCTATGTTGACTATTTGTTTCTTAAGGTAATACATCTGCGAACTTGATGAGTTGCATGCAAACCAATGAACTGGACCTATATGTTTTCATCGCAACAAGTTATGGGCTGTTAGAGTCACAAAATCGACACTCTGTCCACACATCACAAATTGAAATGCTTAATTGGGTATTATTCCAAAAATCACAGGCTTTGATCGTAACACCCTGGCAGTGTATTTGAGAAAGCCAAGTAAAACAGCAACTTTTAATTAGGCAACCAGCTTTTGTATAATGATACTAAAGCACTTTACAAACTCATTCATTTCAAGAAAAGCCAGATAACTAATAAAATTATAGATTCCTAATGTCATAAGGAATCCCCCTAGCTGCAAAATGTTGGGATATTCTTTAAACTCCAATGGCCTCTACCCCCTGTTTATTTCAGACAACCCTGCCATGGTGACCCCATGCATCTTCTCATCATCTGAAAGTGCTCCACCTCAAAAATCTTAGATTCCAAATTCTACTCTTGGAAAGCAACTTCCAAACATAGCTGCTGCCCCCATAGCTGCTTTTTTTTTTTCTTTCTACACCCATCTAGCTCATGGCCTTCCCAGATATCTGCAGCCTTACTGACACTCTCTGCCTTGCCCTTTGCATTTCTTGCTGATGTGCTTGGAATGTCCCCACCCCTGTCCCCTAAAAGCTATGTTGTGTCCTGACTTGTCCATACTGTCTTTCAGCTATTCAGCCAGTATTTATTGAACTAGCCTTATGTGAGAATCATTTCACTTGGCCCCTCTGTCTGGAATGTCAGCCTCCTCTCACCCACCCCCATGGTTCTCCCTCCCTCTTCTATCTCCTACACATCATTTAAGACACAGTCTTCGAGACACATCCTCTAAGAAGCCATTCCTGACCATCCTCTCCATTCTTTCTTCTCCTTGCCCCATAACAATTCGTGCATGTCTGCATCAGTGAATCAGTCTGTCACTGTTTCAGCCTCCCCCACTAGGCCAGTGTAATCTAGCATACTAACCTTTGGAGTGAATGCAAGGTAATGGTTAGAGCTCAACGACCTGTTGTCACACCCTATCTCTACTGCTCATTAGCTGTTACCATCTTAGACAACTTATGTAACTTTTAAGCTTCAGTTTCCTCAGTTTCCAGTTACTAATAGAGACTCTGGGTAAGCTTAGCACAATGCTTGATATACAGTAAAAGCAAAACAAATACATGTTGAATAAATAAATGTCACAGGAATGCCCTTAGAGGATTCCCTAAAAGGAAGATATTTATCTTTCAAACACTTGTAGTAGCAAGGAGCTCATTTATTGTTGGATAACTCCAATTATAGTGTAACTCAAATGATATGGTTTGACTCACACTAGTTGCATTGACATAAATTCATTCTCCACCCTCAGTGTTTCCTGCTGTGCTTAAGAATCTTGAGAATCTCTCAAGGTCCCCTGTCACGTGTATCAGCAACCCATCCCTCAAGTACCCCTATTTTGGACACTACCTCCGATGTAATTAGCTGCTGTGCAACGGTTACTTTTGGGCAAAGCTCTTCGCAGCTAGTGCCCAAGACTGGCTGCTGCCACCAACACTGTGGCCTCAGGACAGGAGTCACAATCCTCCTCTGTGCTGCTTTGCCCCAAGTGTGGTTGAGGACTTTTCCCTTAATTCTCCTCAGGACATCAGAAGTCAAAACATGCAAGAAGTTGATCAAATCTTAATGAAGTTCAGGGCAATGAATGGGAAAGGGAGCACAGAGAATGAGTCAATGCTCCATCCCCTCCAGGAGGAAGCACGTCATTCCTAGCAGCCCTCGTGCCTGGGGAGCTCCCCAGGGCCTCAGAAGGTGCCCTTCCTGGGAGATCCAGTCAGTCTGACTCGAGGTCCCAGAGTTCTGATTTCCTGCCCCACCGCTGACCTCTTTTGAGGACAGCTGGCGGGTGAGCAGTTCCAGTCCCTTCAGGGGAAACCCACCCGCATAATCACACAGTGATTCATCACCAGTGCATTTCCCCAAAGCTCTATCATTCAGTCTTGCCTCTTGCCACTTTGTTGTTAATGAAAATATTAGCTACCACATCTGGTTTATCAAACAATCCTAGTTCATAGGAGGGTGAAACATGGAATGATTTTGTTTTTCTACAATCACTGCCTTCAACTCTGCACTGTTCACAATCTCCCTGTTGTGTCCCCTGACAATATCTCTGGTAGACTTATAGAGTTCTCGTCCCTTTCAGGGATAAAAAGCCCACCCCAGTTTAGCCTGATTTAAAACTTCAATCTTGCTTTTATACGATGACCATGTTCCTTCTCCCAGCCCTGACCAGCTCCCCTACCACAGAGGGGCTTACCTGCCCCTGGGCCACCCCTCTCTTCTGCTGACAGTCCTTCTCTCTGTGGGGAGACAGGAAAGAGGGACTGGAGTGACAGACAAGTGTTTCTTACCTGCCTGGAGTGTTGAAGGCCTCTCTGGCAGTGCTGGCTGTTGGCTCCCTCTCCATGGCAGGCATCCAAATCTGGTTCCCTCATTGGTGCTTATGTGAATTTTCCAGAGGCCCAATAAGAGGCCTCCCACTTCACCATTTCTACCATCTGCTCCTATTCTTGGTGATTCACCCCGCTGTTCCTTGTGGCCAGGCTCGACTTTTCCTGGCAGCCACCTCTCTTGGGTGGGTTATTAGTGAGACAACCTCAACCTGGCTGCCTTCCACAGCATCCCTTTGATCCAGGGTAAAATCACATATCCATTGCCAAATGCTAAATGTTGGTCATGGAAGATTCTGCACTCTATCCCTTCTCTCTGATCTGCCTCTCCCTCCAATTCTCTTTTCCACTTACCAAATTGCATAGAGTTGGACCAACCCATCTATGGTGTGAGCAGACACCCAAGTGGTAAATGAGGAGAGGGCAGGAAAAACATCTGATCAGAATTTAGCCCCCCAAGGATGAAATGACTTTTCAGAGTTCTCTCCTCCAGACTCTTACCTGCTTATAGGGACTGGGAGCAGGTGGCAGATATGAAGGTTAGAGAAGCAGGCCCAGTTCAGCTGCTTCTTGATAAATCCTGTAAGGAATGTCTGATTCCTATTCACTTATTATTTATTGTTTGGTCCTTGACGTGTTTGCCCTCATCTTTGGATTCCAGTTGTTAATTTCAGAGCAACAAAAAAACTTCCCATGAACGTTATGTTTTACTTGCTCAATGCTAGATATTATATTTGGGCCTTTATATATATGATCACATATGAGCCTCAAAACTGTATTATTGCCTATATTTTAGTGGTGAGTAAATAATAACTCAGAGAGTTTAAGTGCATTTCTCAAGATCACACAGCTAATAGTGGTAGGTCCAGGACTTAGACTCAGTGTATCAGATTAAAGCCCTTTTACCTCTATAAAATGTCCCTCATACAGAAAGTTCTTGTGGTTGAGCTGAGTTCTGCATCCTTGGAACTTTAAAACCCTCAATCCTAATATAACAAAATAAAAATTATTAAAAATAGATATATATAAACTCCCAGTTAGACGATGAGTAAGTTCTGGGGATGTAATGTACAGCATAGTGACTATAGTTAACAATACTGTATTGTATACTTGAAAGTTACTAAGAGAGTAGATCTTAAATGTTCTCACCATATATTAAAAAATGGTAACTACAAAATAAATAAATAAATAAATAAAATAAAACACTCAATCCTAATTCTGCTTTTAGAGCCACACTAAGGAAGTCTAACCCTCTCTACATGCCAAGCATTTCTGACTTCACTTACTCTAGAATTTGGCACATGGCTCGCCTTATCAGAAGATCAGGCAGTTACGACTTTTCATTCAAACATTTAAAGGCAGTTATGGTCTCTGTGGCTTCTTTCCTCCAAGCTAAGCATCTCCATCTCCTTCACTTAAATCTCTCCTGCATCCAGACCCTGAGTAGTATTTTACAAACATATTTAAAGACTGGGAGAACTTTTGGCTTCCTTGTTATTTCTCCATGTTTCTCTATTACTTTTTCCTATCCTACTTCCAGATCCTACTTCCTGCTTACCCTCTCCATTCAGTTCCAGACTTGGTAAAGAAGGTACTGAATGAAGTCCTCCCTTAAGGCCTCAAAGCTTTCAGATATAGCTCAAGATGGAGTTCAGTGGGCTACTAGTTGGTAGTGAGGATAGAGGGCTTCTCAAATTCTTTCACCATGATCCATTCCTGATCCTTCTCTTCCACAATAGGTTTCAGATCCTTCTCATTAATTGGGAATACCACTATACTGGTTCTTCTGCCTTTAGGCCAGTGGCCCACAATATTCTAGGAAGCTTTTAAGCTAAAATACCTGGGCTTACCCCAAGAAGGTGGATCTCAGGCAGAGGTATAGTTGTAAAGCTCCCCCAGGTAAATCTGAGATGCAATCAGCATTGAGAACTGCTTTGGGTGAAGCTCAACTTCTCATACTCATCCCACCCCCAGCTATGTGGCACTAATAGTGGGTATCCATTCTGCAAGCTTTCTGCTCTTACAAATCACCACAATAGGCCTAAGGCATTTCCTGTTTCATCCCCCTCTTGAACTGCCCCCTAATTTGCAGTTGGAGAGAGAGCCTAGTTCTTCATATTTACAGGGCCTTAGGGATCAGCTTACTCTGAGTCCATGGAATAATCAAGTTCTTCCTGACTCAGGTCACCAGCTTTGGTTATTCTCTCAGATTCTCTTTGGCAATCCTTTCAGGCAACTTACCCTCTCTGCCTCAGCCTCTCTGGAATGATCTCCCTGAATGTCCTCCTCAGTAGTAAACCTAACATGCCTAAAACCCAGGAAGGCCAAATTACATTATGCAAACCTATATCTTTCTTTCCCAGAGTCATTCTGGACAGTACTAATCAATCAGGCTGTAGATTCCTCTCAGCCAAGTCATGGCCTCTGTGTTCCCTCCAGTGCAGTGTTCAGGTGGCCATCACTAACTAATTAGAACTGGCATTGAAAATGGAACCTATCAGGCTTAAACACACAGTTTAAAATGGCTGAAATAATATCCAACAAGGGAAGACGAGGGACATCATCTTTACTAGCACAGATCCTATTTTTATACCATCCTTATAAGAGGTCCTTCAAAACAGAAAGATAACATGCCCTGTGATAGCTCAAGTTCAGATGTGATGCAACTAGTGACAGTTTCCATCCCCCAGGTTGTTCACTCCCCTCACAATAACACTGGCCCCATTTTCCTTGGTTGAACTTTTTGGACTCTGCTTACAGCACAATGATGGGCCTTACTGTGTGTTAAACTATAGTTTTCTTTTTATTTTGAGCTGAATATTCGTGTCCTCCCACAGTTCATATGTTGAAGCCCTACCTCCCAAGTGACGATATTTGGAGATGAGGCCTTTAAAAGGTCATTAGATTTAGATGAGGTCTGAAGGTAGGGCCGCATGATGAGATTAGTACCCTTATAAGAAGAGGAAGACAGCTCCTCTCTCTACATGCATGCATCAAGGAAAGGCCATGTAAGCACACAGTGAGAGGTCATGGTCTGCAAACCAAGAAGCAGGTCCTTACAAGACACAGAATAATCTGCCAGCAGCGTGATCTTGGACTTCCCATCTCCAGAACTCTGAGAAATAAGTGTCTACTGTTTAAGCCATTCAGCCTATGGTATTTTGTTATAGCTGCCTGAGCTTATAACCAAGATATTTATGCCCACTTACATACTTGACGATGGGATGAGGCCTTCAGAAAAAATTAGATTTTACATATTAAGGGCTGAAGGAACTTTTATCCATTCTTTTTGTTTTTTTTCTTCCTACCCACTCTTTCTAGTCTTATTTGCATTAATGGAAGAGTCAAGATTAAATTACCAATTCTTAAATATTAAGGTTAGCATGTGAAAAGGGGACAGTCTGAATTCATAATATATTAAAAATATGCATAAGAAAAAACTGAAATGCGGGGCGCCTGGGTGGCACAGCGGTTGATCGTCTGCCTTCGGCTCAGGGCGTGATCCCGGCGTTGTGGGATCGAGCCCCACATCGGGCTCCTCCGCTAGGAGCCTGCTTCTTCCTCTCCCACTCCCCCTGCTTGTGTTCCCTCTCTCGCTGGCTGTCTCTATCTCTGTCGAATAAATAAATAAAATCTTTAAACTTTAAAAAAAAAAAAAAAAAAAAAGAAAAAACTGAAATGTACAAATCACAACATTGAAGCAGTTGCCCTTTTAGTCTAATGGAGTTATAATTGATGTCTTTCATCTCTAGTTTCCATATTTTTAAAATATAATGTGAGTATATTATTTTATAATAAAAATGATTCGTGTTTTGAAATGTCAGAAGATTAAATTAATAAGATTAGTGTTATCTTTTAAAAGAAGACAGATTAAATTTCTTTTTTTGTGGATGACCTGTTTTGTAGGGTTTTATAAAAGATACTCGCCGGGTGATATTGAGACAACAGGAATATTGAGTTTCAACTTACAAGATATGATTGGGTTAGTTTGCCAGGGTTTCATTGTGAGGCTCCTGAAGACTGCTGAAGAGCTTAAAAAACAAGTAAATAAAAAGATTTTCTCTTAAAATGAGTGTGAAATTTGAAGAAACAACTATTTCTCCCATAATTTTTTCCTGACTTTGCAGTAGGTCAGAGCCAGTTTAAATTCTTACTTGGCTGCTATCCGGAGCGCTTTACCACAGGCAGGTTACACCCACTCTGGACTTGCCCGTCTTCATCTCTACAGTAATCTCTACCGTGCAAGCCTGCGCACTTGTTGAAAAGAAATATACATAAAAGCACAGACTGCCTCACACAAGCCATGCCTGATACAGTTCATTACAGTTGGAATTCTGAGATCAAAATCTAATGTTCCTTTAATTTTCTAGCACAGTTTACTGATCTAAAACCCTTTTAGTATGTACCAGAGTTGTACACTGTGCTCTCTCATCAAATATTTAAGCCATCAGAATTTTAGTGACACATTTCTCAAAGGAATATACAATAATTTGCTTTGCAAAAACACATCATTGAAAGAAATGGCATTTACTCATGAAGTTGGCAAAGATATTTTTTCTGAGAATTCTAACTTCAGTACCATTAGATCTTCAGTGTAGTAAAGATTGGCTTCTCTAGAGCACCAGATCAAGCAAGGAGGCTCTTCCCCATCCTGACTCCACCTCTGAAATCCCCTGAGGGATCTTCCTGGCCCAAATCTTGCCCAGTAATGGCAATACTTGCCCATCCTCTCAGTGGCCTCAGCACTTCCTTTACTCATGATTTTTCATCTTTCATACCTGAGAGGATATCTGGAACCAGATGATTTCTGACTTTGTGTTCATCTCTAAAACTTGATAGTTCTAAAAACATAATTTAAAAGAGTTAACTTTTTTTTTTTTTTGAGGAAAGCATGGCTGATTGAATAGCTGGAGAATCATGAGCAGATCTTATCTAAACTGGGTTGTAAAGTCCTTGAGGGTGTGTCTTTCCAGATACACTTCTTGCCATTTTCTGTATTTTTGAAATGAATGATATTAAATTTAAGGCAAAGAAATGTAAATGAAAATACCAGTTCTGCCATGTGTAGTGCATAAATTGTACTCCTGTGGAAAGCTCACGTTATCAAAAAATTTGTTATAAACATCATTATTTGCATGGGAGATGGGGTTAGGATCTAAAGCCTCTTATACACAATTATTATCACTTTCATTCTTATTACAAACAAAACACAAAATTAGTATGAGATAACAAAAAAAAAGCAGAGTTAAATGAGCGGCCAGCCACACAAAGCAGCAATGTATTCCTAGCCTGTGTGAGCCATAGCATTTTCATTTTTCTTATTTTGGTACTAGTTCTTGATTATAATTGTAGGAAATTTGTGTTATGCAAAACATGTTCTTTAATTAGTCAATTGTCTTTCAGACAGTTCATGTTAAGAAAACTTGCTCTGAGGAAATAGTATCTGTACTTAGTACCCAGGAATGGAAGTGTAGTCCACCTCCTTCCAGATCTTTTAAAGGGACCCAGCCTGTCTACCCCAATCCTTTTAGAATCCCTGATTTTGAACCTTTGTTCTATTTTGGTTCCATATCTTGGCCCTTGGTCTCCCCACAGACCTCCCAACTGGTATCCTGATTTCAGACTTAATATCTCAGAAGCATCTTCAGGACAGAGTTCTCAAACAACCCACCCATGGATGAGAGGAGACACTCTGTCCCTGAACACTGGCACCGCATGTGACATCTGCTGGCCTCTGCCCAGTCCTCACCTCTTCAGAGAGGAATCCTGGGTAGGTGTGACAAACACCCGTTAGCACTCTCAATTCTTTCTCTGCCTCATCTGTGGATGCTCACTGGTATGGCTGATCACGCACGACAGGTTCTTGTGTCTTTGGGAGGTTTGAGCCAGTCTAGTTTGGAAGAGAAGACTAGGGTTTCTTCTCATCTGGAGATGCCATAACCTATTCTTATCAGTACTTGCAACTACAGAACAAAGTTATTTTGAGCAAGGATTTGTAGTTTACAGCTCAATTCTTTCAGTGTGAATAAGCAGTGTTATTTATAGTTATCTTATTTTATTGCTTTAATTTATGTATCTGCAAGGATCTGTTCTAATTGTGGGTGATTATCAGGAGGGAAATGTGCTCTCATGCACCTCAGGGGATTTGTTTGTGAGCCTCTGGCTTTAAATAGCCCCTTTATTCCCCAGTGGGTAGAAAATCAATTTTATGGGTCTTCAAACATACATAATAACCATCATGAATAATAAGGTAAATATTAAAGTGATATTAGCACATTATTTGCTTTAATGGTTTTTCTTTTCTAACTATAATGTTACCTATATTTCTACTATGTACTTTCAACGTATTCCTAGTGTAATACAATACAAAGAGGGACTTTGACCCTCTCTATGTATTACTAGGAGAATTCAAAATTGGTTAATAGCACCGATGGGGAGATATAAGGCCCCGAGCAACTGAGAAGATCCTCTAAGGCATTGAAATGACAGAACTGGATTTCTGCTAGCTGCAGAAGACCTTAAGAAAGCATGGTATGTCCAAGCAGAGCTCACCAGCCCTAACAAGTATTTGATATGGGTCTTTCCAATCCAACTTCTCATTAACATAGTTACATTTCTCAACCAAAAATTAGATGAGAATATTCTTTTTCGCAAAACTGGAAATGCATTTTTGTTGTTTTACCGATACTGTTCCCCAACAGTACCATGTTCTCTAATACTCTAGGCCTTTGTATGTTATTTCATCTGACCTTAATGCCATTGTTCACCTATCAAAACCCTACTCATATTGAAGCATATTAAATGATACCACTTCCAAGAAATCTTTTCTGATCAAAATCAACGCTCCCCAGTTAAAATCAACCCCCCTTCCATCCTCATTTGCAATCTATTGGTTATTTCATTTTTTTTATATCACGACTAGTTGCTGTATCACTTGTTAGTTTCTATACTCCTAGAATTCAGATTGTCTCATTTATCTATGCATATCCCACAAAGTCCATATGTGTTTCCTACACATAAGTTGTAAAGGAAATTATATAATTGCTATATGAGCACAATAGAGAGAGATGGGATGAACTAGAATATCCCCCTCATTGTCACAGTCCTATCAAGGGGGAATTTGGAATCCAAAGAGTCTGAGCAAAGCCTGAGCCACCTTCTTGGACAGCTGGTGTGGTGACTCAAATCTTCGAGTTGGGCCCAGTAAAGAAACAAGTGTTTCTTGCCCTCAAAAACAGTGGGTTCCATTTTTCTGAAAAGAGTAAGACAAAAGCCATGCTAACAGGAGAAATATCCTTTCTTCAATGTGAGTTTAGATTGTGTTGTCTTAGACAAAAAGTAATGCTTGCATTGGTGAAGTGTGATTACTTCTAGGTTACCAGCAAGGGAAACCGATTGCAGTTCTCATAGTGGGGCGATCAAACTGGGATTAGAACATCCAATTTCACCCTCATTCAGGGGCCTAGAGTCTGTCCCTCCCCTCCAGAGCTGACTGAACCAGCATCAGTGCCCCAAAGAACACCTTGTCAAAGCCTGAATACCTCAAGTTTTCAAGAACCAAACTGGTTTCTCTGGGCAGTGCCTCCTCTTCCTCCCATGGAAGGATTTCCCCAGAGAGAGGATGACCCCGTAATGTGTCATAGGGGAAGATAGGGGAAGGAAAGGACAGAAGGATGGATCTACAGAAGACACCTTCCTTTAAAGCCCAAACTGGGGAGGGCCTTTCCTAAGATGGGACAAGGGAATACCTTGGATAGAAACACAACTAGTGTTTCTCTCACACTGCCCTGCTATCCTGGGATTTGACACTCCCATGGAGAAAAACAATAATAACACCAACACACCATTTTACGGAGGCTCTATTTATTTCATCAAGTAGGGAATGGCAAGCCAAGGGATCAGGCGGAGACAGAGCTGGAGTAATCTGCCCTCAAGCAGAGTACTAGAACTGGTCATACCTGGTTAATGGCAATGATGAGGAGACCTACTGTCTACAGAAACAAAGAACACGATGAGGCATAGAGATGGTCACACTGGATTCCCAGAACTGTATCCATATGCTAGTAGAAAACATCCTAAAAAACAGATAGGAGGGACCTCATCATTCTTTGGTGATGAATAATAGGGATTTTGATATGAAATTTCCCTTTGGACTTTCATAGCTGTGGGCTCGGGGTAGATGAATAGAGATTTAGGGCACCGTAAGTGAAATCTTTGCTGAAATAAATCATTTACATAGGGAAAGAAGGCAAAAAATATACGTGGAGTCCACATTGAAGACAGTCATTAAAGGCTGTCTGATCTCCCTTTCCCAGCTGGTGAATGCTAGGGTATCGCTCCTCAGCTGAGTCAGATTTGTCAGAGGATATCATTGGCTGCACTGTAACTTAGAAGCCCCTTTTGGGAAGAAGCTTAATCCAAAGCCAAGCAGGAATCCAAACTCACCATAAATCTGAAGGGGCCAGGCAATGAGAACTCTGGTGATGAGACACAGGACAAAAGGTTTGAAGTGCCAGGTCATCTAAGCCAAAGCATGTACTTTGTGTTTTTTTAGTGAGTTGGGGGCATTGGCCTCTAGATAGGGAGAGAACTCTTAATGGTACTGACTTAGCCTAAAAAATGCTTGTGTAGGGAATTTGGATTTTGTTATATTAGTATTAGAGTGTCACTGAAATTGTTGGTTGTGTTGTGTTTTCTTTAACAAGGCAATGAATGAGAAGTAGTGTTGAGGGGAATTATTCTGGAAACAATATACAGAATGGATTGGATGATAGAAAAAACAGAGGTTGAAACTGCATGAGATGAAAAGGGACTGAACTAAAGCGTGACAGTAAGCCTAGAAAGTAATGGATATATGTGTGAGAAAATACAAATGAAGAATGAACAGGACTTGGTGTCTGACAAACATAAAGGATAGAGAAAGGTAAGTTTCAAAAATGACTCAGGTTTCAAATTTAAGTGAAGAGAAAAACGTAGGCACCAGTCAGAAGTCACCCTCGTGCCCCTTTCTTTGGTCTCCCCTTCAAATTTTTCCTGAGCGTATTGTTGTGAACGCGGCTCATCTTCTGGAAGTTGATAGGCTAAAAATATTTGAATCAGGTAGTCTGAGCAGAAAAAGAGAAAGAATCAACTTTTTTCCTAATTACAAAGTTCTTCTAACTGCATAGGGAAGGTAATATAAGTAGAACCTAACAAAGATACCATAAATTCAAGACAGTATTCTTTAAATATTGTTCCATATGGGTTTAATAGGGTTGGGATAAGCTGATATTTTATTAACGAAAGCTGTAGACTTCTTTATGTTCAAAAGGATTGATTTATTACATAACCTGAATGTAGCACATTTTTACTTTTCAGTTTTTCCATCACTGCTGTCACTAATATCAATCAAACTTCATTTTGCTGAACCCATTGGAATTTGCTTCATTTGGAAAAGAATACTGTTCCGATTTCAATTAGCTTTCAGTTATAGAACCTTAAAGTAATTACCTGACCCAGCAGACAGCCCAAACTGTTCTATTTAATTTTTTCTTTCTACAATCAGAAAATGAAATGTATTCTGTGCAAGAAACTTTTACAGAAACAAGAAAGACACCTTTTTCAGGGATTTATTCCTATAGCCCTAAGTCAAGACTAAAATAATTTGGCCAAAAGATCCAACTTATCTATAATTCTCTCTCTGTCCCTCTGTCTTTCTCTTCTTCCGGTTTTATTTTGCATATTTTTGAAGTAGGAAACTTCTTGGGTATCCTATCAAGTGTTCAAAATGTAGGTAATAAAACAAATCACTTGCTACCAGTAAACAACATCATGCCTTGCCATATTTGGTGTCATAATTTTATTTTATTTATTTTTTAAAGATTAATTTATCTATTTAAGAGAGAGAGAATGCACCCAGGGGGAGGGGCGAAGGAGAGAGAGTCTTAAGCAGACTCCGTGCAGAGCCCGGAGCCTGACATGGGGCTCGATTCCACCACCCTGAGATCACGACCTGAGCCGAAACCAAGAGTTGGATGCTTAACCGACTGCACCACCCAGGCGCCCCTCGTGACATAATTTTCAGGAAACCATGAGCTGATGTCATGTTTGGTATCCAACTTAAAATTGCAGTATACAATAGGCACTTGTATGTCGCAAGATACTCACTAGAGATTATTTGATATTTCTGCTCAAGAGCACCAAAGGAGCAGAAGAACTTTAACTTGTTACGCAATTAATCATCACCATAGTTTCAATTCGTTTCAGCATGTCTACCTGAATTCCTATAGACTAGATAGAGTCCCAGGACAGTCAACAGGCTAGTTACCTTTTAAACCAGGTCTGAGTTTAAAAGAATTCCTTTGTGGGAATCCTGTAGGACTCAATAATTAAACAGTTAGTTGGTTTCTTTCAGAGAACATTGTTATGAAATCATTTGAAACTGGCTAGTTCACTATTTGTGATGTCATCAGTCACTAGTCAGGCTGAAGGTTTAGCTTTTTTGTTCCATAATGACATGTTTAGTTTATGTGGATAATAGTAATGTCTTCTCCCTGTTCCTAAAAAAAGCCATAGTTATAATTCAATGAATCTTTTAGTCTGTTTTATTAGGAAGTTTATAAAATTCAGAAATCAAGAAATTTCCTTTGGAAAACTATGTCCTGGTATTAGTTTTCTAGGGCTGTTGAAATGAAGTACCACAAACCCAGTGGCTTAAACAACAGAAATCATTTTTTTTTTTACAATTCTAGAGGCTCAAAGTCTAAGATCAGGGTGTCAGCAGAACTGGTTCCTTCTGAGGGCTGTGAGGGAAGGATCTGTTTCAGTCTCTCTCCTCATCATCTTGTAGATGGCCATCTTCTCCCCATGTCTCCTGCCCTCTCTATGTGTCTGTGCCTGAATTTCCTCTTTCTATAAGGGCACCAATCATGCTAGATTAGGGCTTGTAAGACCTCATTTTAATTTAGTTAGCTCTTTAAAGACCCTATCTCCAAATATGGTTACATTCTGAAGTACTGGGGAGTTAAAACTTCAACATATGAATTTTTAGGGGATTATAAGTCCCCCTGTAACATCTGCAAACAAAGTTTTGAGTCAGTGCAGTACATTCGCATTCCAGCAAAGTGAGTCCCAAGTAAGTGGTATTCCCAAACCATACCAGCACCTGGCTTGACATCCACCCCAGGCTTGCTTTCTTCCTCCTCTCTTACTTCAGCTCCAGCTTCATGACATCTGCCCCTCAGAAGGCTGCAGGGAGAAGGCTCATGGTAGCCACCAACCTAGGAGATCTCCAGTGTCTTTGTCCAGGGTGTAGGGTCTGCTCCCACAGCTGCCGGTCTCTGGGGTGTCTCAGCCATTCTCCAACCATAGTTGTCACCTGAGATCCTGAAGCAGCTGTGCCCATACTCTAAATCTCACAGTCTTCTTGATTAACTCACTCAGCTCTGGCCTCCAACTCCCCACTGCATGAAGGACCTCAAATCAGGCCAAGGGATTTAGAGGAGAGACTTCACTCTGCCCTTTCCAGCCGTCTCCTCCCTCTGCCTCAGCCCATCTGTCCTGCAAAATGTCCTCTCTCCTATCATGGTTTCAGGACAAGGACTTTAATCCTGAAGAATAGAAACAAGCAACCTTTGGTATTTGAATGTACGTGTGCGTGATGAGAGAGGGCAGGATGGGGGGTGGCGTGGGGAGTGACATGCAGGGCCGGTGGTGAGGAGGTATGTCGTGTGTTTGCGTGTATAGAAGGTATTGGTTACTTTAGCACAGGATTTAATTTTTTAATACTGGCTCTCTGAATGATCAGCCTGTAGCCATCTACAGATAGGGTGAGATAAAGAGAATCACAGAATCTTAAAGAGTTATAAGAAACTTTCAAGATACTTTTACCAGTGTCTTTATAGTTGAAGTGAAAAAGTGGGGCACAGAAATATTGCATCCAAGATTATATAATAGTTCATTAAATTTTATAAGTCTGAGAGCTAACATATATGTAATGATCCGATGCTATGAATTATTACTGTGTAAAGAGTTTCATATGAAAGCACTTTGTCCAGTCTATGACAACCCCCTCAAATATCCCCACCACCTAAAGTTGAGGAATCTCCACTCCTCTCTCCACAGTTGGTTGAACTGGTATATACACTTGACTCAGGCAAAGCCAATTAGAATCCCCTCCCTGGCAATTTGGATTTGGACTTGGAGATAGAGAGCAGCAGTCTAGGTGACCCTGTGACAAGATCAAGTTCTCCACTATCCAGTAATAGCCAAGCACAGGGGCAGTGGCATCCTTTGCCCATTACCACTACCTGCCTCTGAGGTCAGGGCCCACCTTCTGTGGTGGAAAGCTTAGGAATGTTCTGCTCTGTTGGAGAGGCAATTATGAATGTGGGGAGATCAGATGGAGGTCCTCAAATTCCTGAGTCCTCAAATCCCTCCTCCCCCAGGAGGGCCTCTTCTGCTGGATGGGCCGAGGTGATGTGATGGCTCACTGCCATCAGTGGAAGGGCCTCTAAAGATAGCAAAGCAACTAAGCCCAGCTAATTGTGGCTCTTTGGTACAAAAGGCCAGGGGAAGCATAGGCTTACTCCAGTAGTGACCCATGACCTGCAGGCCAGCTGGGTTCCCCCATGTGGCTCCCAACCCTGGTATAAGGTACTCACAGTCTCTCTAGACCAACTCTGCCTCTATCCACATGGCTCCCCCAAGGTCCTGCTCCCTTCTCCATGGAGAGGGGGTAATTACAGTCAGGGTTTTCTTCCAGCCTCTTTCCAATGCATTATTATTAGAACATAAATTCTATGCCCTACTTCCTTAAAGTTCTTTCCTTCCAATTCTCACAATCCTTTTCTCCCCTCAACAAAAATCTGCCTCATTCAGATCAAAAGCTTTGGCTTATATGCACGTTTGGGGGCAGGGAATATATGGGAAATCTCTATAAGTTCCCCTTAATTTGGCTGTGAACCTTAAACTGCTCCTTAAAAAAAGAAAAGAGTTTGGCTTCCAGAACTATTGTTTCTGATAGACTCTTACAAAAGAATCTCTTTTTTAAATTAAAAAAAAAAAAAAAGGAAGGAATGACTTTCTTTATCTTTGCACACTGGCTGGAACCTCCCTAATTTTCTTTTAATCAGTGTGGATGGCTCTAGGGGAGCAGAAGGAAATAGAAAACAGATACATACACACGAATTCATATTTCAAGAAATGACCTCGCTAAGTGGGTAAACTCACTATCATTGGCAGTCTTATTCCACCTTGTGAAATAGAAGCAGGTAGAAGCCAGTTGTCAGGGACGATACTAAAATGGATTCACAAAGACAAGCGGAGAAGACAGTGGGGAGAGGATGATGGGGGTTCCCAACCCTTCTTAGCTTCCCAGTTTCTGCCCAACTGGAACCCTTTTATCCTCATACCCTTAAACATCACTGTATTTCTAAAATAAATTTCTAATTTTTCTTCAGCTAGCTCGAGTGAGCTTATATATTTAGCAACCAAAATGGTGCTAATGAATACAGTTTTATAGTTTTAAAGCTAATCTATATTTTCCTGTCTTGAAAAAAGCACTATAGAGATTAATAGGTGGTTAAATGGCCCACAACTTTTATTATGAAAATCTGTATTATTTATTGCAACTCTGTAGTTAACACTTTCTTGATAAGGATATCAGAATGTGGTTGCAACATACAATCTGACGTGTTGGTATCCATCTGGAAAGAGATATGGACAAGATGATATCCTAGCTCCCGCACGCTACCTGGTAGTTGCCGGCCTAGGATGTCTTCTCCAGATAAAGGCTTCCTCTGAGCACTGAGGAGTAGCAAGAAGAGACTGGACCTTGGGAGCAAGCAGCCGTGTTCCCTCCTGTCAGTCCAGGATGCTCCTGATGTTGGTTATCTTGCCTTGCTTTGAGGTCTCCCATATCCTAGGGGTGAAAGTCCTTTCCTTTCCCTATTATCTTCTCACTGTCTGACCCTTTGTTTTTAGGGAATCTGTGCAAGCCCCCCTTTGGGGAATTTTGGTCCCATGGCTCCTTCTAAGCAAGCAGTGATATGACCCAACTTCTCACAGCTCACTGGAAGGTGTTCCTGCCTTAAGCTGGAGCAGTCACGTTCTCTCAGGAGGAAATTCTGAATTGGGCTTTCGAGACTCTTTGTCAGTCCTGGTTGAAGTCTGGACAGAAAGTCGTTGTCAGGCTGAGCCAGGCAGCCCTGAGCAGCCTGAAGACGCTGTGGGTCTGACAGACATGCAGAGCGAAGGGCAAAGTGGGAAGCATTCAGCTTCTGGGAAACAGCAAGAGAGAATAACTTTCGCTTCTAAATCCCCCAACTTCTTAGGACTCCAGTTCTTCCCGAAGCTGCACTGACTCCCTGTCCTGGGTTCCTTGAGATAGCCTTGTATCCTTCCAAAAAAACTTTCCTGTGTGCTTACACACTGATTTGAATGAGCTCAATAAAGAGCTCACTGTTGGGGTCAGTCACTATGTAAGGTAGAGAATGTAGCCTGCCACCCATTCACCTGATTCTCAAAACAGGTAACAGCAAATAAAAAGAACACAATCAAAGTTTATTTTTTTTTCCTTCCCATGTATTTTTTCAAGCAGAGAGAGGTATTTCAATTTCTTGAATTTGCTTTTCAATATGAAGAGATTTAAGAACTTGTTTTACCAAGTGCCATTTTATTTTCATTGTAGGCCTAGATGTGAGAGCCAAAAGATTCCTAAGCCTAAAATACGAGATGATAGATTCAGGAGTTCTCATTTTAAATAATCTTGAGGCCATCAGGTCCTTTTCCTCACAAATTTCAACTATTTGTGGGGTGACCTAGTGCCAGAAATCTTCTACCATCTGTAGGATTCAGGTTGAACTCTAATCAATTAAAAAGTTACCTGGAAATGAAATGTCATCTTTGTCCAAAATAGATATGGACAGCTTGGTTGTAGCCTTACAGATGATTAAAGCTAGAAGAGATCAAGGAGGTTCTGGCTTCTTAACCTGGAACAGCAAATTTCAAACAATGAGGCTAATTTCCTTAACTCAGAGGTTTTTATAAAAGGTAACGACCTTGTAGACTACTAAAATTTGAATTATTATAGCTCTTTACTCTTGATTCTTATGTTCTTTGAGTTAGGGCAGGCCTATCTTTCCAAACTGCCAGGATGTGGTTGGGCACGTATTCCACCTTAGCTGTTATGCATGCATCCAATCCCTTGGTGACAGAAGCGAAGAGCAGATGTGACAAGTTCTCTGTCATGGAAAATCATCAGAGTTCATCATTTCTGTGAGAGCAGGGAGAGTATGAACTCCAGCTACTAGAGTGCTCTAATCCTACCTCAAAGCTGCCTTTAGCATGAGGAAAACAAGTACATTCTAGAAGTTGAAACAAATTTCAAATCTTTGAAGATACATTCATTGGTGAATTATGACTGTTTTCTTCTAAACATTCTCTTCATTCTTGATTTTTGCTATGTGTTTCTGAAGCTTTAAACACTGTACATAAGCAGTGATAAGATAAAAGTAGGGTTTTAAAATAAACATTTTAATTATTATAAGTAGCCAGCTGATTGTGGCCTGGCATCATGGGTTGAGAATCATCAGTATTTCACTGGAAAAGGTTATTTTACTGAAACACATAGAAAAAGAAAACAAAACAAATGTTTTCTTTTACACAAATCTATTCTGCTGTAAAGTTTGGTGTTCCCGATGAGATATTACAGGATCCTACTCCAGTCTTTTGAGATGCAGACTATGGACAGGAGCTGGGATGAGAAGCTTAAGGTTTTAGGTGCACTGAGTTCTGGAGCACCTGACCCGAGCTCCAGATTTTTCAATGTCTAGGCTTTTGTTTCCAAGTAAATCCCAACTGAGGCCTTCAAACTCAGCAGGTCAAGCAGAGCTCACCGTGGAAAGCAGCTCCCACAACAGCCTGCGGTGATATCCATTTTTTGGTATTCATGCCCTTGAGTGAAGGCAGAGAATGGATCTGGGTGGTGGGCACAGTCTGTAGTTCTTACTCTTTGCATTTGTTCAGAATAACGCTGTTTATGTCATAAATGTTTGGAGTTCAGGAATCGTACCTTAATTTGTTCCTATGTGTTATGTCCATAGATGTGCCTAAAAAATGTCAGTGATGATCATTTTTGTTGTATTTAGAAAACCCTTGAGTTTTAAAAAAAATGTTTTAACCAAACATGGTTTCTCTATCTTAAAAGAAGACCCTCAGTTTAAGAAATAAAGTACAATACTTATATATTTGATTTTGAATTTATCTTAAGCCATCAGTGCCCATGCTGCTTCTTCAACCCTTCCATAATTGTCTCATTAGAAGCCTGCACATTAGCTCACATAAAGGAGCTGGAGGCAACCTGTGTTTTTTTTAATGTACAGTCTAATTTTCCTTCCTCATTAGGGACAGAAACCAAAGCAGAAGCAATTATCACCTGTAAGCTAATTCCTTCTCTAGGTATCAGTGAATTCCTAAATCTTTTGGAGCCGTTTTTTCTTTCATAAAACAAGGGAAATAATGCCAAATTGGCAGGGCATGAAAAGGATTAATTAGGTCACAACTGTAATGATAAAAAAGGATTAATTAGGTCACAACTGCAAGCATTAAGTGAGAGTGCTATTTCTAGAATTTTTGCACTCAGGTCAGGAAAGGAGAATGGACTAGATTTCACAATTGTAAAATTAGCTTTTTCTCTTTGTAATTAATAATTTCTGGGTGAAATTTGGAGATGTAAATGGAATTAAATGAATCCAGTTACAAGTCTAGCAAATTTGTTTGTTTCTCTGAATCCTTCCTGTCTCTCCTCCCTCTGAACAACACACTGAAAACACACCTTAAACTTTCATCATGGTGTTAAGGTTTATTTGTGGATTATCAGTTTATCTATACAACAAACTTTGCTCTTGGTGGAGTCTCTCGAGGAAAATGACTTCAAATTTTCAAAAGTCTGTAACTCCAGCTTGGACTTTTTACATTACCTTTATTTTGCTATTTCTTGCTGCCTACATGGCAGCCCTACTCACATACATCTACAACTCCAAAAATGGAACATGTGTGAAACAAAGTATTATCGAACACCAAACTCTTTACTTTCCTAAGTTCTCTTTTGGAAAGTGACGTGGCTATTCCCTCCTTTTCCCAGGGTCAGAGGCATGGATAATCTCCATCCAATTGGTCAATGTGTTCCTTTCTCATGAGCCAGACATTTCTTTTAGTCTGTTATCAAGTCCTGCCACTTTATCATCAATGATCTTGATTGCTGTCTTCCTCTGTTAGATAGTGAGTGTTCCTCAAGGGCAGGGACAATGTCTTAAATCTTTGTGTTCCCAGTTCCTAACATTGTGCCTGGATATTTTTAAGCAGATGGCTTAACAAATGTTTGCTGAGTGAATGAATTATTGCACGATCGGGTAGCTATCATTCTTGTTCCCTTTGGTCCTTATTCTCACTGCTCCCTTTGGCCACCTGAGTGTTGGGCACTGCAGCAGTCACTACTCCATCCATCAGAGCCAGAATCCAGCTCTTGGGGGCTCCTTTGAACACCTGAAAGATCCACTTCGTATTACTTTGCTCTTGTGTTCCAAACATTTTTGGACTGTTTCACTACCC
Organism: Ailuropoda melanoleuca; assembly: GCF_002007445.2. Lineage (NCBI taxonomy): Eukaryota > Metazoa > Chordata > Mammalia > Carnivora > Ursidae > Ailuropoda > Ailuropoda melanoleuca. Next base: position 156,666,117 of record NC_048219.1, on the reverse strand, counting down.
TCTTGAAAAACTTCTAATTACTTCCCTAATTAAAGAACTTCATAGGAGTTTCAAAAGATTTCATTAAATGGACATTCTCTTTTCTAGATGTTTCATCTTTAATGAAATTTTTGCTTGAATTCTTTGCTCTAGTCCATTAACGTTTTCCAAGGGTCCTTGAATGTGACGTTCCTGCTCCCCGACCTGGGCCTGTCCTAGGCAGTGCAAGGTCCTTTTACTTCTCTGCTTAAATACCTGCCTTCAGCATGGCTTGATATTTACTTCCTTTAGGAAGCTTCTGCTGGAATCTGGATACCACTAACAACTAACCAGCTGATCAGTACTCACAGCCTCGTTGTTTCTATGTGTTTAGTTAAGCTTCACCTGCATTTTAAAGTGTTTACTGTTCTAGAATGCAAAATGCTTACAACAGTGCAGGCCAGACACACGGGCTCAGGATAGAGTGCATGTGGACTTTGCCATCAAACAAACAGACTGGCCCAAGTTACTAGTTCCTAGCAGTGCGATCTGCAAAATGGGGTAGTAATTACCTCCTGGAGTTGCAGAGGATTAAATGTATAGCAGTGGGCCCAGCGCTGGGAAATGGTAATTTTGATATAGGGCAGTAACACAGTCACCACTAGATTAAGAGTATGAGCCTCAGTTTGAGATCTTTTGTTTTCCAAAGCGGAACTAGTTGTCTTTTTAACAAGGGAACACAAGAGAAAGTGATTTATTTCTCCTGTTCTAAGTCTTGGGAAATGAGCTTTCTTCTCACCTGCAAATATTACAACATACTGATTTTTTATTCTCTGAATAAGTTAGATAACCTCAAATTTATCTCACCCTGAAATGCTAATTTTTAAAATACATGCAAATTGCCTTTTTGATACCCTAAGAGTTGGAGTGAAGTACCTGGCTATCTCTGTGGTTATCTTTCTCATTATACAAAGTCTTGTCATCTCAAAAAAAAAAAAAAAAAAAAAAAATCAAAGATGTGGTTCAACCTGAGAGTTAAGTCAGTGCATGCAAAAAAATTCAATCAATATGCAGACACGCTCTGGTGACAGAGTAACTTGCTGAATTCAGAAAGGAAAAGGACGACCTAGTCCATCTTAACTGTTGATGGAAAACATCCTTACATGATGTTGTTGGGGACCTGAAGGTGGAATGAGTGTTTTTTAAAAAATGTAACTAAAATGATAAGACTCTGAAGAGCCCTACAGTAGAAGATGCTACCAAAGAAATCCCTGTCTTCTGGGAAAGATAACAAATAACGGGATGGGGCTAGACCACAGGTGTCTGGTTTAACAGTTCACAGTTGAGGGTGGTAGGGAGGCTCAGAAAATTGTAAAATGCTTCTGCTGAGCCAGTTCCCGGTAAGATTCCACCTACGTATGCACTACTTAAATATCTTCCTACATACATGAGCCTAAGTGACCTGTCAGCAGAGGGTATCTGTGACAGTTATAAGACAATGGCCTTGCTTGCTTAGGATTGTATGTGGGTGTCAAACATGGCACTTGAAACAAATTTATGAGGTGCAAACTTCTAATGCAAAGATGACTCAAAGTTTCAGAATGTGTAAATATGAAGCACAATCTAACTTACACCATCATTGGTGTTCACCCACAGCAAAACTAGGCTGTTTACCAAATTGTTTGGATTACCAGGACATTCACAAAATTTGCCACTCTTCGTTCTTAAGTTGATGAGGAAATGTTCTTAAGTTGATGAGGGAAATTCTTGGGCTGATGTAACATTTGTGTGGCACTACCATCTTATCTTGAACAAGCATTATATTTATTTCATCTGCATTTTGCAACATGTTTGATGGCAGCATTCAATTAACTGAGTTTGTGAAGAAGTCAATTTTTTGGAGAAGTTACATTGGAAAACTTAAAAAGACAGCAGCTGTATAATAAAGTAAAAAAATTAAGTAGAGGGAATTTCTCACTGAAGTGTCTGGAATCAGGCAATAAGAATAAAGTGGGGAAAAAAGAATAAAATGGAAAAAGGATCATAACTAAATATTTCATGTGTATGTTGAAAAAAAACCCTAAGATTAGTATTTTATGTCATTCATTTCTGATGTTCCTTGAGAGTTTTATCCAATTGTTACACAAATTTCCTTTAATTGAAGATGAACTTATAAAGACTAAACCTTTAACATTACTGGAGTAATATGTTGGAAGTAGATTATTTAGTTGTCAGAAGAATAACCTTGGAAAATTGTGACCAAATACAACCAGGAGACCCAAAATTCAATAAGATGCTGTTTTAATACTTAAAAATTTTGTGGCCTTTGGTGCGCCTGGGTGGCACAACGGTTAAGCGTCTGCCTTCGGCTCAGGGCGTGAACCCGGCGTTATGGGATCAAGCCCCACATCAGGCTCCTCTGCTATGAGCCTGCTTCTTCCTCTCCCTCTCCCCCTGCTTGTGTTCCCTCTCTCGCTGGCTGTCTCTATCTCTGTCGAATAAATAAATAAAATCTTTAAAAAAAAAATTTGTGGCCTTTAAAAGACAGGGAGAATATGAAAGAATAAGGAAATAAAAGAGCTTAGTTAACCAATTCTGTAAATAGAACCAATCATTGTTCATAGTTCCCTTAAAAGTGATTAAAATTTGCTAAACTGATAAAGATTTGCAAGTTGAACTTAAAAAATAAATTTCCGATTAGCTTTTTCTGCATACAAAAAATAAAAAGACCTTCAAGGTATTTTTTTTTCTTTTTAATATTCATAGGTCAGTAGAAATGAAGTCAGAGGTTTTAAAGCTTTAAGCAGTGCTTACTCAAAAAGTATAAAAAAAAAAAAATCCTAGCCCTAGCATTTAGTTTTTGATCACTTCTATGTAAAGTAAGAATGATCTTACAGAGTTAATAAGGAAATATTTAACAGCAAGGTTTTTAAGATTAAACATATTTACAATAAAAATAAATTTCTGGACATTGGATCATTCTTTTATTAATTTTGGAGGCCCATTTGAGAATTTCATTTATGAGGACACCCACAGATACTAATGAATAAATAAGCTTGGATTCCCTGAAACAACACCCATGCACACAGCTGGACCATAAGGTGGTTTTTAGTTAAATAGCAGCTACCATATTTGGTTATATGCTTGAAGCTGTTACAAACACAAAACATTTACTCAATTCTAACTTAGCTGTTTACTAACCAAATTCATTTCCTATAAGAGACAGACGTCCTAGTTTCATTAGGTTAATACCTTGGTTGCTTTTCTTTTGAAGACTCAGGGCAGTATTAATGAAGTTACAAACATACAAGCAAAAGAGGTGTTGTGTCAACAGTACTTTAACATTTGAGTAACCAAGTGAGCAGATTATAGGTGAGAAAATTCCTTGCTTGCTTATTTAGGTTTTAAGTCTTAAATACCATCAACTATAATTGGAAATGTACACTAGGTGCTAGTGGCCCCATAATCACCAAATCCTAAAGCCTTTACCCAAGTGGTCTTACTAATTTAAGGACAAGAAAAAGCACATTTCCCCCCTGCCTTTTGACAGGTTCAGTGGGACTATCAAAAAGAATTGTTATCCTGGCAAGCAGATCTAACTGGCTAAAACTAGTAATTTTTTTTTTAATGGCCTCAAAATAAAAGAAATGCACTACCACTATGTCTTCCTAGCACATCTCACCTCTTTCTGTTAACTATTCCAGTTCTGGCTGATCTCTTCTACACCTCAATCACACCGATTTGCTTTCACCCGTAAAGTGCCTACTACCACAGGGCCTTGCAAACACAGAATACACTTAAATGTCAGCTCCTTACTCATCCCAAGTCTGTAACACACTGAAATTTGTATTTTATCTGAGTGATATTAGGTCCCATTCAACTAGGTACTGGATTCACGAAGGGCAAGGATCCCACCTTGTGTTTCCTCTGTGGCCTCCACCCTCATCCTACCATCCGGCACATGTGTTGGGACCCCATGAAGCTCTTCATTAATCCACCAAATGCATCAATTAAAACTTCACTGCAGGGGCGCCTGGGTGGCTCAGCTGGTTAAGCACCCGACTTTTCACTTCGGCTCAGGTCATGATCTCAGGGTTGTGACATCGAGCCCCTCATCAGGCTCGGCACTGGCTGTGAAGCCTGCTTAAAATTCTCTCCCTCCCTCCCTCCCTCCCTCTGTGCCTCCATCACCACCACCCACCTCTATCTCACTCTCTCAAAAAATAAAACAAAAAAACCTTCAATGCAAAGCTTTTGCTCATTCTCTACCATAGAGAGAGCTCAGTATCATATAATTAGCTATAATACTTAGGCCACATCACATTAACACTTTACAAGTACCAATATATTATAAATGTTAAATCCTAACATTCCTTTTATTAATTTAGTTGGTTAGATATGGTGGAGAGCTTTTACAATGTCTTTGTAAACCTCTCTTGAGAACAATATAAACCAAACCCCATCCCCCAACAGACCAGAGTCACCTGAGTACCTGTTTGCCAAATAACTTTCTAGAAATGAAGGTAGTTGATAATAGTATTTCGTCTTAACTTAGGCCATGAGTCCTGGCCCCAACCACCTTACACCCGAGCCCAGCCCAAATAATCAGAGAGGCGAGGCAGGGGAGGCTAATATCACCTACTATGAAAAGTGTTTTGCAGAAAGTTATATACACATAAATGTGTGAGGCACAGAAAATCTTTATTGCCACAGGAAGCAAGTGCACTCGTCCCACCTCACCAACAGATTTAAGAGTCACAGAAACAAAGACTTCACATAATAAAGTACAACACAGACTTGGGGAGAAATGGTCCCTTGGACTATATTGGCTGTAATACTGAGGTAACCAATTGACCTTGTTCAGTGAAAATACCTCTAACACAATGAAAAAAATCAACTATTATAACATCCAATTCATATATACAATTCAAATAAAAATATATATTATTTGCTTCAATGTATAGCAAATTTAATACATTAGTGTTTACAAAATAAAAACTGTATTCTACTGAAATTTTTCTTGTGCTTCCCCCTTATCATTAAGCTTGAAAGACCAGGAAAATGTGATACTTAAGGAAACTTATTTATGGATTTAAAGATGCAGTTGGAGGGGTCATGTAAGACGGATAAATATTAACTGGAAGATTACCGCATCTTTAAAAATTGTTGCTTATTAAAATCTACAAACTTGAACTGTAAGACACAATTAAAAAAAAAACCCACAAAATTTCTCAAAATAGATTAGAATACAGGAACGTTTCATGAAACTACTGAGATACTAACCAGTTCTATGGCTAATATTAAAAACTGAACAATCTATTTAAATCGTACTCATACTATTTCTACACACAGTGAACAATACAACCACAATAATCAACCTCAAGCTAGCAACAAAGTTGCAAGGTCCATAAAAAGCTTCTTCAGTGGGCAAAACACTATGGTACAGTTAAAACATTTAGGTAGGGAAAAGAGCCTTTCAATAGTATAAAAGTTGTTTACTGGTGTTTCTACTATAAAGCTATTCTACAAATCAAAATGAAAAAGCAATCATATATGTGACAGTGATCAGAGACTACAGTCCAGACATTTCATCTAACATTTGGCTGACGAATTTTAGTATAACAGATTATGACTTAATATTTTTTACACAGTTATGACCTAGAGCAGAACTAAAAACAAAAAAACACCACATATTCCAACTCAGGATGCTGTTCTCAGCAATATCTGGGTTTAGATGAATCTGGAGGAAGTAGGTAAAGCTGTCAAATGTCTTTTAAACCAACAGGAAAAATGTAAATTGGTAGAAACAGTATTTTTTTAAACTATGGATTCCAATGTGAAATTCTCGTAAGTATGCAACGTCATTAATAACATTTAAGCACACCCCCATAAATATGCACACAGCCCATTTATTAAATAGGGGGAAGGAATTAAAACATACTTTCAAGCTAAAATGAATTTTAAGAAAAAACTGCATACACAAATAGGAAAGGTATTCAAAATTGTAAAATAAATAATGAATCCAGGTGTCAACTAAACCTCCACAGAATTATGTCTGCAAATGTGGATGTAGTGATTGTCCACACTTGATACGGTCTGGGTGGGAAGACATTCCCCAAGGGAGAGTTGCCTACTTTCTCTGACTCCATCCAGGACATCAAGAATTTCTAGATATAAAATGGTTCTTACTCTATAATATATTATAGCCTTCTTAACAGTCACCATCCTTATCACATTTGGGGTTAACTTACTATGTCTTAATCTGCTTAACACATTGTTAAAAAGCAATGTTTAAGTCACGGCTTTTACACATCAGTTCACTTGTTTCAAGTTCTCTGTCCAAGGAATAGCTTCCTATTTTTGAGATAATGATATAATGCAATCTGAATTAACTAAGTAAGAGAGATTTTCTATTCTACTTCTCTTTTTAACTTTACTTTAGTATTTATTAATTGTATAAATGTGCCTGACTGAGCCAGCAAAAGTGACATTTTACTACTAAAAATGACACATTTCCTGTTAAACAAAATCGGTTTTATCAAATATTAAATCCACAATATTTTCCTTGGATTAAACTGAGCATTTGCTCTCCATTTTTCCAAAGTCACTGCAACCTTGCCAATTACTACATCACTTAAACTTTCTTTATGACTGCAAAGATTCTAAACTCTAACATATAATAATATTTATGCTAAACACACTTAAAAGTAGACAGTGAAATTTCAAGTAAAATAAACTGTATCCACATTTACTGGACCAAACATGTCTCCACATCTAGATTTTATTTCTATAAATTACACAAATACATCGTACATTCTTAAATAATGAGTGCTTACAATATTAATTTGTAAGCTTTTCCACATAAAATGACTTACACAGGAATGTGAATGGATCAGTATTTGTTACAGATTGCAACATTCTCTCAATTTTCTCCTTTGTGGCTGTTGTTTTGTCTTCCTGGTTTCTGCATACTACGATCAGTCCTTATGCTTTGGCTATGAAATCTGTTTGAGCTGAATGAGGCAACGTTGGTTATTAAGGCTTATTTCTATGATGGAGCATTATCCTTAAATTGAGTGCCATTTCCAGAGAACAGTGGAGAATCACAGCTATCTTGAATCTTCAGGCTCTGTTTTGATGACTTTCTTTTCTAAAGTAAAAGCTGAGTGAGGGTAGTCTTTTAAAATCCCAAGACTCTCTGCATAAAAATGGAAACACACAGTGTGTTGATACTTTAAATCAACGGATCACAAAAAACAAATTCCAATTTATGAAACAAACCCCTAAACTCCATAGCAAACAGTATCAACTATTCATAATTCTGCAATTCCATACAAAATACATTTACAGAATTGCAGTTAAGAGCCTGGATTCTGGATTTAAATTCAGCATCTGCCAATTACTAGCTCCAGGCAACTCCACTGCTTCACCTGTAAAACAGACATATTTTGTAGTGCGTAGTTATGAGGATTAAACAAGGTAGCACCTATGGATTGCCTGGCTGATAAGAATTTAGTGTCTATTGTCTTTCGACTTCCTTAGTGTCTTTCTAGGCCCTAGTGTCTTTCTTCTATAAAACGGAGGTAATATCTATATAGGGTGGCATGAGAGTTAAATCAGGGAAGGCACAAAAAAGCACTTAGCATATAAACCGTATTTTTCTTTAACGCTTGGTTCAACATGATAAAAACATACGTAAAATAAAACTGGTCATGCGTATACAACAAAGTTACTAGCTAAAACATTTAATTACTATCAGTGAAAAAATGAGACAGAAAACATCTTCCATGTTTAAACATGGAACTCTTTCTTATTAAAAGTTCTAGCCACGAAACATTAGGGTGGGAGAAACAGGGATAAAGAATGAAGACTACTTTCATCAGGGATCATTCCTTGGAGTTAGGTGTGTATAGTTATTTCAACCTCACAAAAACACTACAGAATGACAATAAAATTTGGTATTTATGTAAAATACAAATACTGGAAGATACAAAGCCACATATACAGGCACACTTTGAAAAGGATTCTAGAAGTGTAACCAAAACTAATAGCTTATCTGAAATTAGGCAGTTCAATTTATGAATTTACTCTCTCTATGCAAAAGTGGATTTTAAATTTAGCAAGAGTAGAAATATAGTATCTACCATTTACTGAATTCCTATCAGCTAGGCAATTGATAGGTGCTAGCCTGTTTAATCCTAACTACTCTACGCAGTAGAAATTATGTCTGTTTTACAGATGAAGCAACAGAGTTCAAGTGACTCCTAAAAGTTACTTTAACTCAAACATGGAATGATACTAGATACTTTCAAACGGTGCTGGTCTCTAATACTTTGTCTTTTTTTTCCCCTTAAGATTTTATTTGAGAGAGAGAGAGAAAACAGGAGAGGGAGAGAGAGAGAGCGCGAGTGCATGCATGAGCAGGGCAGAGGGGGATAGGGAAAGGGAGAGGGAGAAGTAAACTCCCTGCTGAGGAGGGAGCCTGACTCGATCGATCCCAGGGTCCTGGGATCATGACTTAAGCCAAAGGCAGCAGCTCAACCGACTGAGCCACCCAGGGGCCCCTCCAATACTTTGTCTAACTCACTTTTTCTTGGGGAAAAATAAACATCTAACTATAATAAGGAACAACTTATCCTTTTATGGAGATCAATTTACTTCTGAAATATAAATATCATCCCCAAAATGCATCTGGAAGGAAAGTTTAGATTTTGGTATACAAGGTTTTCTTAGTGTGAGAGCAAACATGTAATCCATCACTTTCACAGCATGAAAGGCTGGAAAAAGGCAATTACATGACTCAAATCAGCCATGTATTATTTGGTTTAAAATTTTGTATGAAAGGCACCATTTGTGTAATAGCTAATCAAAATAGTATCAATCTTCACGAATTTTTCCCTGTCAATTCTTTGGAATACCATGTTCTAAAAAAGACTGGCCATTATTATGGCAATCTATTATTTTCAAGCAGAGAAAAACTGACTGGTAACATTGTTAATAATGACCCTTTTTTTGGCTGGGAGTTGGGGGAAGGAGGAGTGGAGATAGTGGAAGGTAGGAAAATAGGATTTAAAGATGTTTTATTAAAGTGTCACTCTCTCTAATCACATCCCATATTCTTACCTGACTGGGACTTCGCCTCACTGGAGTAAAGTCTACTCAGCTCTCCATCCACCACAAAATGATGGGGTTGTCTGTTCTGTAAATTAGGCATTCGGAGATTCAAAGGTCTTTCTCCTAATGAGAAGGGAAAAAAAAGCAATATGAATAATATAAAAAACACACTATGGTTTTTCTTAAAAATAAGTTTTCACAAAATGCCTGAACACTTCTTAGGAAAGGACTAAGGAAAGCCAACAGGCACTGAAGAATTTAAATAATAGCTAGAGAAATATTTTAAATAATAATTTAGGAAGGAAATGGCAATTCATGCTAGTTCCAAGGTTTACAATTCTGCCAGGACGTTTTTAAGAGTGAAACATGAACTAAACAAAAGCCTGAGATTTCCAGTAAGCACTCCAACCCTGGCACAGAATACATCCCCTCTGTAAGGCATTTTCTTACCAGTGCACAGTTTACTAAGACATGTCATTAACACATAATAACAAGTACTAGAGAGAGAGAGATGGCTTCAAGCAATTGCCTATTACTAAAGGACAAAACCTATGGCAAATCCATGGAGACAGAATTAGCACAGATTGGGTAAAAACGCTTTAGATGCCAAATCACCTTCTCTGTCATAGACCTAAATCCACACACTTAGCAGACTGTCACCCCACATGACATTAGCCTGGTTTCACAAATTAGAGTCATCCAGTCTTTCATTAATTTTGCTTTTGCTTAATTTTTAAGTCTTAACTGTCAAGGATGACTAGAGAGGTTAAATAAGACCTCAACTAAACAGTTTCTATAATATTTTTAAAAAGGAAGAATGCTCTTCTCCAGCACTCTGATCTGCCGACATATTTTACTCTATAGGTAGAGAATGCTTGTTAAGAAGAGTATTCTCACTTAGAAATCTACTTATTTTTTGACAATGGAAGCCACGCTCTAGAAAAATATAATTAAACCAAGAAGGTCCTACAAAATTATTGTTGTTCTTCAAACACACACCACTATCTGAAACTAGAGGACATATTTCTGTATTATATACTGTCCATCTTCCTCCACTACAGTGTCAGCTCCAAGGCAGCAGGGCCTTAACGTCACTGATGCATCTGCAGTGCCTAGAAGTGTGCTTGGCACACAAGAAGATACTATGAGTCAATGACGACCTGAGATTTGCTTCATGTGTGAATACAAAAAAATGAAAATAATTTCTTAAATGATAAAAATATTCATGAATCATAGCTTTCTAAAATTAAGAGTTTAGGGGCGCCTGGGTGGCACAGCGGTTAAGCGTCTGCCTTTGGCTCAGGGCGTGATCCCGGCGTTACGGGATCGAGCCCCAACATCAGGCTCCTCTGCTATGAGCCTGCTTCTTCCTCTCCCACTCCCTGCTTGTGTTCCCTCTCTCGCTGGCTGTCTCTATCTCTGTCAAATAAATAAATAAAATCTTTTAAAAAAAAATAAAATAAAATAAAATAAAATAAAATTAAGAGTTTAGGAGAACAACTTCCAACGTACCACACCAAATAGTTTCATAGGGACTGTAAGCCAACCTAATGCTGAAAGAACACACAATTTCTTCAAGTCTCTCCATTCTTATACTAGCTCTACAGATCTCTGTATTCTTGTCACAGTACATTAGAAGCAGTCACCATATTCTCTTGTTTTTGAAGTCTAAGAAAATATGAAGCTGTGATCTTTTAAAAAATGATAAACGTCTCTCATGGCATCGGTTTCTTTGGGGAAAAGGATCTATACTGTTTACATATCCCATTCCCACTCACCCTGTACAAAAGAGGAGTGAACTGCATGTGTCAGCTAGTTTAGGGATAATAAGGTAAAAACAAATACATAAACAAACTGCCCCCCCAAAAAACTGCAAGTTAAATTTGCAGGATGAATCCTTTCCTTTTTTGAAAAAGAGACAATTTAAAAATGAATTTTTATAGGGAAAATATAACATAATCTCTACAAAATATCAGGATTTAAAAATAGGCCAACTTTTGTTTCTCTGTACAGTGCACATAGTCACTGGCTCGCAAAGCATAGGTCATCTAAGATCCACCTTGCCCATCGGAGTTGTCAGAAGCCACGCCGTTAGGGCTGTGCTCTTCTGAGGTCTGCCTGTAGAGTCCTGCCGAGAGCCTTCTCTCAGCATGCTGCAGTCTCTCATAGCCAGCTGGGGTGCAAAGGAACTCCATCTGCTTTGCCATCACCTTTTCAGGCTGCTAGTAAGTAAAGCAAAAATAAAATCAGGAACTAAAACATTCTACATTTTTTTAATGGTTTAAAGATGCCAATTTCAGACTCCAGCAAATATATTTAGTATTCATTAAATTAGTTCACACTTCATGTGGTATACACGTTCCATAAATATGCTTAGATGTCTATATCATCATGTTAAAACATAAAATGTTGGATTCTGTGCAAAAGAAAAAAAAAATCTTCCTGCTCATCCTTTATAGAGAATTCCATTTCAGCTCAAAGGCAAAATAACCTTAGCTTTGTTTCCCGAAGTACTGAGTCCTTTAAAATATTTTTTTAAAAAGGAACCTCAGAGCAACAGCAGCATCTGCTATAAACTGCTTCTAACACACAGGGTGAGATCTTGGCATTTTTATTTTAGGATCTGGCACTACACATATTCTGATATGATGACAGTAGTTGGGGGAGAAAAGGTGTAAAATGGCTGTCTAGAAGAACAAGACAAACACACCTCCCACCGAAATTAAACAATGCAAATTATGCAGGAAAAACACCAGTGCCAATGAGACTGTTCCCCTTCATCATGGAATGAAACTGCATTATTTCCCAACCAATCATAAGAAGACACGTTTAAAATACACAAATAAATAGAAGCTCATCTTTGCATGTGTTTTATAAGTTCCTTCTTTATGTACTGCTTTAAATTACTTATATGTGATATTCAAAGCAGTGGATTTGTGATATTTTGCCAAGGAGGTTAATAGTCAAAATGCAGATATGAATCACTGCCATGCCATATAAAAGAGGAGTACAAGGCAGCTGCTGTGTAAAATTAGTTATAAAAATCCTGATTCACAATAGTAAAAGTCAATAAAAGAAAAAATAGTTCACAGAATAGGATAAAAGCTTATACTATTTTTCTGAATGCACATAAACCAGATCAAAAGGAGCTGTAACTTCAATTTATTTGAACTTATTACTAATTAACTGATAAAATTTCAGTAAGATTTCTGAGAAGGAAGTGTATTTTTCATCCTCTTAAGAAGAAAAAACAAAACTTGGCACTACTAAATTTGACCAAGAGCAGTGGCCAGGCAGATCAACAGGAATAAAACTTATAGGGCTTTCTAAAAGGTAGTATTTGCAGAAATGACTTTTCAAAATGTTAATTTCAGCATACAACAATTAAATAATAGCAAAAGCACCTGAAGATACATATTAAGGTAAGAATTTTTCCTCATGCATGAATTGAAATGATTTAACAATAGCTATAATATCAATGATTAATGTTTTATTGAGAACTAGTACTATTTTATCTGAGTTGTATTACACACAGCCATAGTCAACATGGCTTTATTCCTGGTATCAAATTGCTTCTTTTAAAAAGTCTTCTTAAGTAGAGAATCTGTCTTTCTTCCTACAAAACTACAAAGAACAAGTATCACTGTATCAGATCCTGCTCAAGTCAAACTACATTGTTATTGCTATCTTGTTGATACAGCTGTGGATCAGATGACGTTTCAAAAACAACCAGAAATAAATCCAGTCCTCAGATGCTTAAAACTGAAGCTAGCTAAAGCAGCCATTTATTTTTCAACCTACATATATTATTATGAAAATGTTACCTGGTGGTTTACGTTACCTGTGAACTAAGAGCAGTGAGTTCTTCACTCTTAGCTTTAGCCTGCTGGAAGAGGGTTTGCACAGAGTCCTGGAAATCTGGAAATCCATCCTTTGGGTGAAAGAATAAGTCCTTTTTACTTAGTTTGTAAATAAAATATCAACAACTCAGAAAATGGCCAAAAAAAAAAAAAGCACTTTAATCCTACCGCCCAAGTAATCGTGATTAAGATTTTAATGTACAATAATTCCTTTCAGTCTTTTATGGTACAATTACTTTATTTCTACAGTTATAACCTAACTAAAAATACAAATAAAAAAGACAATAAGACTTATACATCTACAATGGAATGCAGATTTCATGAGCATTATTAATAATGGTAATATAACATTTCATACAGCATTTCATCTAGCAGTTCAACTATATATAATATAATAATAATATCAATAATTACTATTTTCACATTGGACATTTAGATTCTTTTTCTTATTTTTGGGTTGAAAAACACTGCAAAAATATTTTCATAGAAATACCATTTTCCATAGCTTAGATAACCCAATACAGTAGATTCCTAGTACAATTACTGCAAAGGGATGAACAGTTTTATGAACATTTTTCATTCACTACTTCCCCCAAGGGCCTTTACAGGTTAATCAGACCGTAAGTTTTCCTTGCCAGTGCTGGGTGTTGCTGTTTTCTTAACTTTTGCCAACTATATTTTTGTATTGATATTCAAAAATTTTTTAAATTTTATATACTGTAGTTGTATATACCTTTATTTTGTAAATTCTTCTATCACTATAAGCTTCAGGAAGGCATTCTGCTTTAGAGATTTGATACTCAAACCTACCCTTTAGTTTTTCTAAAGCTTTATCTTGTTTGCTTTGTTTTTAAAATTTGACTAACCAGGAATTTATTTTGTTATATGTAATGTGATTAAGAACCAATGTAAATTTTCTTCAAAGTGCTACCCAGTAATCCCAACCTGAATTTCAGAAGAATTCTTCCACGCTGACTTGTCATGGGTTTGAATTAGAAAGACCTGCACTTGAGGCACCTGGATGGCTCAGCTGATTAAGCAGCAACTCTTGATTTTGACTCAGGTCATGATCTCAGTGTTGTGGGATCGAGCCCCACGTCAGGCTCCCTGCACAGCAGGGAATCTGCTTCAGGACTCTCTCTCTCTCCCCCCTCCCGTCCCCCCACTGTTTGCTCACACACTCTTTCTCTCTAAAATAAATAAGTAAATCTAAAAGGAAGAACAAGAAGAAGAAGAAGAAGGAAGAAAGAGGAAGAAGGAAGAGGGAGAAGGAAGAAGAAGAAAGGAAAAAAGACCTGCACTCATGTTCCAATTCTACCGCTTACTAGCTACGTAACACCAGAGGACTAACCCAACCTTCAGAATGTTAGCTTCCTCATATGAAAAGTACAGGTAAGAGCACCTCTCTGTTAGGGCTGTTGTGAGGAGCAGATGAGATACTGCCTTTAGCATGTAATCACTGCTAAGTTAGTGCATCAGTACATACCAAGTTCTTACATCAAACAGAGCTAACTTGGGGCACCCTCCTCCTGGACAATATATCAACTTAAATGATTTTCACCGTATACTTTATATATATTAAGTGCCAATCCATCTACTACTTTTTTTCAAGTTGTTTTGTGTTTTTTTGCTCACTTATTGCTTCACATGAAATTTGTATCTACAAACATCACAATAGCGTGGTTTTAGTAACTTCACTAAAAACTACTAAAGGACTCCTCACAGAAATGGTCATTAACGTCCAAAATATTTCTCCCCAAGTTTCATGAGCTATGTATTTGTAGCAAAGGGTAAATCATTAAAAACCAAAGTTCTTATAGCAGAAAAAGATGTAACAGTTCTTATAGCAGAAACAGATATAATAATAACAAAATATTTTATCTTATTTGAAATAAGAGATACTGATTCAAAAGTTTTTCCCCATCAGGGTCTTATTTCTCCACTGTGGATCTCATGTTTTCAAAGATTTCATCTACCAAAATTCATTTTTTAAGTAATAATTTGCTATTTTTAAATTCAAAGATATGAAATGAAACAGAGTCAAGGGCAAAAAAATTTGACATCTTGAGGTAGTTTCATGTAGCTTTATGATGGGTTGATATACAATATTTGAGAGAGAAAGAGAGAGAGCACGAGCCAGGGGAAGGGGGGGGAAGAGGGAGAAGCAGACACCACCACCCCCCCACCCCGAGCAGGGAGCCCAATGCAGGGATCCCAGCACCCTGGGATCACAACCCCAGCCAAAGGCAGACGCCCAACTGACTGAGCCACCCAAGTGCCCCAATCAGCATTTTTAAAGTATTGAAAATAGTTACCTTTCTAGGCCCCCACAAGACCAAGGACCCTTGGCTCAGAAGAATATATGGAATATAATCATTAACTGAGCTAGAATGAACTTTATACACATGGATACAATCTAAATCTAAGTGAAAAGTACACTTGTTTAGTCTAAGAACTTATTTAGACCTCCAAGTCTAACTTTCTCTTTGGCAATGTCTCCTTTAAGTGAAGAGCACCTATCTGTGAGGGTTGTTCAATGAGGGAAGCTCAACGAGGGAAGCTAAGAGAAGACCTGGAAAACAAAAGAAGTGAATATTTTCTAGGTGATTACCATGTACCACCAGTTCCCGACTATGTTCTGTGTTTTACATGTACCATCTAATTTAATCCCCAACACAGACAACCCTAGGTTCCTCTCATTTTACAGCTAAAGACACTGGCTTCAAAGCCTCTGCTCAAACTGTAAATCCCAGAGGTACTGCATTTATAAAACTCATAGCAGTAAACAGAGGCACAGCTCTTACAGCTCGGTTTTTCATAAGCTGAACTGGTTTAACTCTAATGATTTACACTAAGTTCAAAACCCAATTCTACTACTTATTTTCTGTGATACTGGATAGACTGTTTCATCTTTCTGTGTCTACGCAGCTAATTTTATTTTATTTATTTATTTATTTATTTATTTTTAAAGATTTTATTTATTTATTTGACAGAGAGAGAGACAGCTAGCAAGAGAGGGAACACAAGCAGGGGGAGTGGGAGAGGAAGCAGCAGGCTCCCAGTGGAACAGGGAGCCCAATGTGGGGCTCGATCCCAGGAACCTGGGATCACACCCTACTCAACTAACTTTAGAACCATTTTAAGGAACCAAAAAATTCATGAAGAACATTTAGCACAACGCTTGCCCCATAGATATTACCAGATAAATGTTCGCTACTGATATTTAAGTTCCCCTTTAAAGCTACCAGATTTAATCAAGTAGAATAGATAGCATGCTACAAGTGACTCACTGCATCTCTATGATACAGGGGGAATAAGATCAATTTCAGGGATATTTACATAGTATAGATATCTTAGAAATTACTTACATAGTATAAGACCTCTTGGATATTTAACACTAAAACCAGCAAGAAAATATTGACCATATTGGTAGGAAACAGTTTTAGTGGAAAGAACAACGGAAATCTGGGAATACCTGTTTATTCATTCACGAAAAATTTCTCGCTTGCCTAATTGGTTCTGGACTCTGTACTCAATGCTGAGGATTCAATGACTCCTGCCCTCCTGACATATAGTCTAGAGAGAGCAAAGGACAAAGAGATCCAGAGCATAGTGGAGGACACTGTCAGGGAAGTCTTCTGAGAGGGCATGATGTCTAGGCTGAGAGTTGAAAGAAGAGAATTCTCTAGGGAAAGAGAGCAGCTTATATATAAACCTACAGGCAAAAAGAACAGGACAACACAGCTGAGAAGCTGGAGAATATTTAACATAGCTAACATAGGGAATACACTGAGAAAGAGAGACTGGTGAGAGAAGTTGGATACGCAGGGCCAAATTCTGTGAGCCCTTATAAGCCATGTTAAGAATTGTTGACTTTATCTTAAATTCAAAGAGAAGCCACTGAAGGTCTCGGGGAAGAAACGAACCAGATCTGTGTTTCTGAAAGCCCAATCTGAATGTGAGGGGGACAATATATAGTTCCAGCTTTTCAACAAGCCCTGGGTGGAGTGTGCCCAGGCCAGAACCTCCAATATTCCAGTGCTATTTTTAAAGGAACTTACAGAAGAAAGAGCAATCTAGTCTTCTTGTGTTAGGAACTGGATGTGTGATCCCGGGCAGGAAAGTTAACCTCATTATTTCCAGTGTTCCCAATTTTTTAAATGGAGATGGAATCATCAGCTTTTTCCACCCAGTGGAGATTTGTGGAGATTAAATGCAGTAATGCAAATGGTAACTCCTGGAAAAGTACACATTGCTACACAAGATTATTCAATCATGACAATGTGGAAAAGCTGGAAGGGGAAACTTCAAATTTTACATGTAACAGTTTTTGGGAAATGGACACTGCTCCTCCATTAATAAAGAGAAGTAAAAACATGCAATAAGCAATAAACAACCATATCCAAATAATCAGTGATCTCTCCGAAACTGAGTACATGAGTCATTCTGATTTGCTCCCAGTCTTTGGTGGTTCATTACGGGCACACTCTACAGGACTGAGTAGCTATCACTTCATGACCTATATTTTCAGGTACCCCAAATATAGGGCTTGGAAAGAAGAGTGAGAACATTCCCAAGAAACTGGTCTCTTTCCCATCATGTTTGGTACAGGACTTTTGTTACGTGTCTCTCCGGCTTTTTCCCCAAGAACCAGCTGTACCATGCTATGAGCAATTTATCTTCATGTCACATTCTTGGCTCCTGCCATTAATCACAGTG
Organism: Ailuropoda melanoleuca; assembly: GCF_002007445.2. Lineage (NCBI taxonomy): Eukaryota > Metazoa > Chordata > Mammalia > Carnivora > Ursidae > Ailuropoda > Ailuropoda melanoleuca. The sequence continues at coordinate 156,648,466 of NC_048219.1, read as the reverse complement.
TTCCCTTACTGGTGAGACTCTGATTTTGAGCACTGAGAAAATAAAAGACACAGGGTGGGATGCTGTTCATGACCTAATTACTCTCATCCCATTGGTTTCCACCCCCATTCCTCCTCAACCTTGCCCCCAAATACCAGCAAGCTGCTTTAAAGCCACTGCTTAGCTGTCTTTAAAATGGCTTGTTCCAGCAGATGTTCTCAGCCTCACACGTGCATTTTCCTCTTTTGTTTTTTTTTACTCACACTTTCTATATGAATAGCAGATTGTAATGCTTCTGTTTTTCTGATCCAGAGGGGAAGACTCTACATCAAATTAGACCAGCTTTCTTTCAACAAGCTTAGTAACAGCGTAGGTGGGTGTTCTGACCCTCTTCCCTCCCCCTCCCTCACCCCCCTGGAACTGCTAGCAGATGTTTCCTCTAAGTCTTTCTTCTTCAAGCCCCAATTCTCTGACTTTCTGGTCTCTATTAACAAACTGCATTTCTTTCATCCAGTTATCTCTGATTGCTTTGCACTCCCAACCCACACAGGATCAAGAATGCTGTCACCTCCCATCTCTTTGCCTAGTCTCCAGCAATTTCAGTGAACGAAGAAAACCCACCAATGAGATCTGAACAGCAACAGCCCATTTAGTCAGCGCCCGTGGCTAGTCCCGAGACCAGTTCTCTTACACAGTCTTCCTCTTTTCCAAGATCTCACTCACAAACACGGAAGGTAATGACAGGATTTGTTCATAGAACACGTTATGTTCTTAGTGAAAAAGAAAGGCTTTCAACTGAATCCACCTTTAATTATTATTTTGAAAAGTCACGAGCCCCAGAGACTTTGGGTGTTGGTGTTTCATCTCCTTTAACTAGTTATGAAGCTGTCTTGAATATATTGTCATAGGTATAATATAAATAAATCAAACTAACTTTTCTTGATTTACTGTTTATCTTCCCAACATTGTTCTTCTCATTCTAAACAATCAGTTTGTCAAATGGCAATGTCTTATATTTAAATATATTTTCTCATTTATATTGTTAAATTTCCCACTCAAAACTTAACAACTGCTTGGCTATGCTGGTAACTGCCACTCTTTCCCCCTTCTTTAAAGACTACCATTTCTGCACGCACTCGGCCCTCTATACCATACTAGCAGGAGACAAGCTATAACCCTGATACCGAAGGTGCTCTGCGAATACTCATCAGCACCAGGAAGGTAGTGCTGTTTTGCAGTTTAGGAGTCAGACCTAGATTTGAAGCCCCGGCTCTGCCACCAGAGAGCAATGTGGCAGCTTGAGCAAGTTCCTGAGACTTTCTGGCTGTCTCTTTGGCTATAAATGGAAATCCTAAAGCCTCCATATAAGGATAAACAAGAAGGTTTGTGACAATGAATTTCAAATGCCTAGCAGGGACAGGCATTAATAGATTCAATAAAAAAGTTATTTTTGCAAGTGTCCCAGAGCTAGATTTGAGGTCTCTGATGAAAATGGAAACAAACATTAATTCATTTTCATTTTCGCTGAAAGTGGATCCATGCAAAGGACTGTGTTCCAGGTGTACAAACTATTCATCTGGCCCGGATAGGAGAAATATTCCCAAGCCTCGCTTACTAACATACAGGGCTGAAGAGGTGCCTTCCTGAGAGGCTTCGTCCCAAGTGATGGGTCACCCTAAGGCCTTCCCAAGCTAGCAGGCTTTTTCCTCTGTTTACTTCATTATTCCAGGAATTAGAGAAAGGAGTACTAAGGACAACAGATTAACCTCAGTACTTCACTACAATAGTATCCTGTATTAAATAATCACAACAAAAACAAAAGCAATCAAATAAATAGCTAATTATCCTTAAAGGGGAACAACCTACTACATGATAAGAGGAAAAAAAACCAGACAAGGATTTTAAAACTTGTACCCAGCCCTCCACAAACAGACCAGGAAATTACAGCATTTGGAAACAAGAAAACACCTTACCGAGCTTGAACAAAGCGCTCGTTTTGTCAGTGTGTCCTAATGCACTAGTAATGGCATGCAAGAAAATGTATCTTTCCCTTACATGTCTATTTTTCATGTCACTTCTATTTTATCTACTGGACATCACATTTCTTTTTGTTCACTGTAAAAATTATCTTTTTAAGATGAAAAAAGTCAGCAACTTGGCACATATGCTAATTGTTATTGTCAAGGATTTTAGATGAAAGAAAAAATTCTCATTAACTTGGGCCTAGTAATTAGTAATCTACTATAATTTATAATGTGCTAAGCTTATCTTTTTTTTTTTTTAAAGATTTTATTCATTTATTTGACAGAGGTAGAGACAGCGAGAGAGGGAACACAAGTGGGGGGAGTGGGAGAGGAAGAAGCAGGTTCATAGCAGAGGAGCCTGATGTGGGGCTCGATCCCATCATGCGGGGATCACGCCCTGAGCCGAAGGCAGATGCTCAACCGCTGTGCCACCCAGGCGCCCCTAAGCTTATCTTTATAGTATTTTCTTTTAATAGAGAATTAGTAATTCGACTGAAATAAGAAACAGCATGTTCAAAGAATTCTAAAATCTTCTAGTTTTACTTATGAAGTCCTTGGTGTCAGTCATGATTTCTGAACAAATTGGTCTCATTGTTCTCTAAACATGCACAGTATTTTCTTACCTCTGTCTTTGCCCATGCTAGTCTATCTTTGTAATGCCCCTCCACCTCACATCTTTTCCTTCTGAAACTCTACCTTTCTTTTAAAACCCAGCTCAAACAATATCTCCTCAATGGAGCCTCCCTTAATCTCTTCTCCTGCCAGGAATTCTCCCCTCGTTGGAAGCTACATAGGAAGTAGGCATAAACAACGCACTAATACTTGATGAAAAGCTGTAAGGGAGTAACAATCCTACACAACACTACTTCAGTATCAGCTTCTGGAACTGAAGCAGTAGCTCTAGTGTCTCAAATCTGAATTAGAGCACACAAGAGAATTTAGACAAGGATTGATGCCAATACTGTATATTTTGCAAAGGATTACACTGTATCCACATGTAAGTACACACATGCACAACACACACACATTCTGGAGAGATACTGTTGCCCTGCAGTACGTCTTTTAAAACACAAAGCAAAAACAAAACAAAATTTAAAACAAACCAGCAAAAAAAGTACACTACTGTCCTGAATTTAAAGCTCAAGTCCCTATTTATTCCTGGGAAACAAAATCAAGAGTTTAGTATCTATAAGAGCATTTAAAGTAGCCTGGGTTGATGAGTCACTTGTTATTTAGGGAGGGTTAGAACTGTTATTCACAGAAAAAGGAAACACCGATTATCTTAATTCTAAGTCCAGAACGGCTCAAGTGGCTTTGTGAACGCCAGTAGAACAATAAACTAACCAAACAGAACTATCATTCAATATCTCTAGGGGAACATACTTAAAGGAATAGAAGGGTCACATCTAATGCTAAAACCCAACACTCTGAGCCACTAAAGGAAACTCAAAACGTGCTGGATACAAAAAACACTTCGCTTAAATTTCAGATAAGGCCACCGGGGAGGTCAGAAAGGTTTATCAATACAGCCTAACGAGAAAAAATGACAGCTCGAACAGTCCATGAGATTCATGATCTCAAACTTTAATGTGCAACAGTGATCTTTGAACACAGACAAAAAAGGAAAACGGGGCTTAAATGGAAGAAGAGCCCAAGTCAGGATTACATAGAGGGCCAATGGTGAGAAAGATCCTGGTCCCTGGGCAGGTTTGGTACCTTCTTTCCTCTAAATCCTCTGATGGCACATGCCTTCTCAGCAGTCTCTACATTCACTGGCCTTCCCTTTCAGTGGCAGAGTCACTGAATCTACAGGAATCCTCTCTCGTTCATTATCTTGGGATGCAATAGGATAAAACTATGTCATCAATAGTTAGATTATTTGGATAATTTCAGCATTTTTTTTGCATGGTATCTCAAGCTAACCCATCTTAAACACTACTCAAGAGCTAACAATGACACTGATTACAAATATAAGCACAGTTTTCTAAAGTGTGGACTTTTTTGGACAAAACTCTTCTCCTCTTTGAGAACCACCGTTTTAGGCTAAAGTTTTTAAGAAGTCGAAGGTGCTTAACCATAGCCATTCATTATTTCACCTAACTGATTTTATTAAGTGCCTATTAAGTGCAAGGCACTATTATCAAATCTGAGTATAAAGTAGTAGGCAGACAGATAAGAGATCTATTCTCATGCAATAGGGAAGACTGATAATATAAACAAATACATAATAGTTTCAGATACCAGTAAGTGCTATGAAAACAAACAAACCAAACCAGGAGAATGAGCCTGAATGTGATTTTGAGGTAAGGGTGCCCTTTTAGAAAGGGAGGCTGGGAAGTCAGAGGAAACTCCCAGCTGTGAGCTGAAGCCACGTGAAGAGCTACAGAAAGATATAGGTAGGGGAACAAACAGAGAGTACTGAGGCACAAATGAGTTTGGCATGTTCCAACAACAGAAAGTGGGTCAGTGTAGCTGGGACACAGTAAGAATGGGGAAATGTGGTAGCAGATGAGGTTAGAGATACAAATTTAGAGTCAGATCATGTAGGGTCTTAGACGTCTCTACCACTGTAGATTTTATTCTAGGTACAGTAGAAAGCCACTGGAAAGAGTTAAGTGAGAAAGGGATTTACATTTTTAAAATATAATTGTGCAGGCTCCTGGGAGGCTCAGTCTGTTAAGGGTCTACCTTTGGCTTGGGTCATGATCCTAGGGTCCTGGGACTGAGTCTCCCATGGGGCTCCCTGCTCAGCGGGGAGTCGGCTTCTCCCTCTGCCCCTTCCCCCACCCCCACCTCTGGTGTGTGTGTGTGTATGTGTGTATGTGGGGGGGGGGGCGCGTGCGCGTGTATNCGCGTGTATGCACGCGCACGCCTGCGCTCTCTCTCAAAAATAAAATCTTAATTAAAAAAAAAAGATAACTGTACCTTTGGTGTGACTGAAAGACTATATATAAACAGACGCTTAGTTAAAATAATGAGAATTTAGGGTAAACACAGCTTATTTGCTTTAACTTGAAATTAAATAACGGATGTCTAAAAGAGTACAGACCCCCATTCTCTGCCCAAGAAAAAAAAGGAGCTCTCAGACTTCAAATTTCTACTCTGCTACGGACTAGCCTTTAAAAAAAATTCAATCCAAATTAAAGTACAGTTTTGAAACCATTCTATCCAAATTAAAGTACAGTTTTGAAAAATTCAATCCAAATTAAAGTACAGTTTTGAAACCATTCTATAGTTCTGACAGCCCTAAGAAAAGCATATTTTTTTTTCTTGTTCAACTACCCCTTACCTCTTGCAGGCCTCAAATCAGAAAGACAACCTTGAAGCACCTGGGTGCTCAGTCTATTAAGAATCAGACTCTTGATTTTGGCTCAGGTCATGATCTCAAGATCCTAGGACTGAGCCCAGTGTCAGGCTTCCAGCTCAGTGGAGAGTCTGCTTGTCTCCCTCTCCGTCTGCCCCCTCCCCATGCTCACTCTCTCTATCAAATTAATAAATAAATCTTAAAAAAAAAAAAAAAAAGATCAGCCTCAACCATGATCCTCTGTAAGAGGCTTGATTATAGGAAAGTCTCCATTACTTGGAGCTGCTAAACTGTCATTTCTCTCAGCTCATTAATATAAATAACCTTTAGCTCCTCTAAATGTATTTGATAAGATGACTAATGATATAAATGAGATTATAAAAAAAATCATTTAACTAGTATACTTAAGTGTATAAGAAACACCCATTGACAAATCAACCTCTGATAAACTGACTGGACATCAATCTCATTATTGTTTCCTTTTAAAAATTTCTTTAGTATCCTAGTTCAAATTAGATACTTCAAAGCAACAAAATTCTATAGTGTCTTAAAGATTCCACAATTCATTCACATTTTTCATTTGCTTATGGAACATCCTTTTCTTCAGTCTGAACTAGTAAATAAACATTATTAGCTTAAGAAAATATAATGTATTGGGGCGCCTGGGTGGCACAGCGGTTAAGCGTCTGCCTTCAGCTCAGGGCGTGATCCCGGCGTTATGGGATGGAGCCCCACATCAGGCTCCTCCGCTATGAGCCTGCTTCTTCCTTTCCCACTCCCCCTGCTTGTGTTCCCTCTCTCGCTGGCTGTCTCTCTGTAGAATAAATAAATAAAATCTTTAAAAAAAAAAAAAAAAAAAGAAAATATAATGTATGATCTTACCTCCACTTTAATTCTCTTCGGGGATAATTCATCTCTTTCTCCACATTTTGACCTGAATGGAATGGGAGAGAGAAAAACTTGAGAAGGTAACAAATTTTATTCTAAAGACATCTCAATCTATAAACTTCCACCAAAACACATATACCCCTGAAACCCTTACACCAGAATATAAGATATTCATAATGAACACTGACATAACAAAAAAGACTTTTCATCATTTCTAAACTAACATTAGGGAACTATGCAGACACAATTATATTATACATTTTAAAAGGCCACTACCTAAGAACTCCCCCACAAAGAAAGTACTCAATAAACATGTAACAATTAGCACATAATGAAAAAGGAAAAAAAATCAAGGAGGATTATATAGCATGGTATCTTTTTATGGATCCTAAGTAGGAACACTTCAGGATAAAATGACCAAAGTGCCCATTTAAGATGAATGCTTAAGGCTACGTAAGATTAAAATGCATTTTGTCTATCTATTGAAACTACAGATGCATTTTTCCTTGACCTAGGGATCCCTCAGCCAGGACTCTATCCCAAAGGTACCTACAGATATATGAAATACTACTGCCAATTAAACTGTAATAAGCCATCAATTTGAAGTTACCCCTCAAAGTAAAAGACATTAAAATGTGAAAAAAGTGTATTTCAAAATCAACAAAATATGTATGACGTTATTGATTATGATGCTATTTATAATGATCAACTCAAGTACCCATCAATAGGGGACTGGTTAAATAAATCATGGTGGGGCGACTGGGTGGTTCAGTCGGTTAGTGTCTGCCTTTAGCTCAGTGCATGATCCTGGGATCATGAAATTGAGCCCAGCGGCAGGCTCCCTGCTCAGCGGGGAGTCTGCTTCTCCCTCTGCCCCTCCCCCTGCTCGCATGCACACACAGTCTCCCTTTTGCAAATAAACAAATAAATAATATTTAAAAAAAAATCACAGTACATCCACACAATGCAATACCATGAAGCTGAAAAAAATAATGAGGAAGATGTGTAGATACTACTATGACAAGATCTCCAAGACATGTTAAAAGCAAAATACAGACTAATTACTACCTATTGTTTTTTGGAAAAAAAAGGTAAAAATGAGGAGAAAATATGTATCTGTTTGCAAGTACATTAACACACACTGGAAAGATGAAAAAGAAACTAATAAAACTACTTACACTGAGGAGAGGAAGAGTTAAAAAAAAAAAAAAAACCAGAACAGGAGTGCAACTTTTTATATTACATATTCACATAGTTTTGGCTCCTAAATTATGTAAACATGGTATATATTTAAAAATATACTTAACTTAAAAAGTATATAAATGTAAATACTACAAGAAACAGCACAAAATTGTTGAAAGCAGTGGCCTCTGGGGTATGGTATTCAGAAGAGGGCAGGGGTGGAGTAGGGAAACTGCTAAGTTTCAGTGTAAGCCCTGTGTACTATGACTCCTGAAATCATGTACATGTATTACTTTGATTAAATTATTTAAATAAAGCAGTCAGAAAATTTTGTGTAATGCAGTGAAAAAAATTTTAAAAATCGGTAAATCAGCTCTTGATTATCCAACCTAAAAAAAAATCTTATAAATAGTTTTATAATATTCTGTATATTCTTAGCCTGTTCATTTAGTCTGTGTAATTTTACTTTGTGTTAGTTTGTAAATATGTGGGCTCTTGAGGCAAGGTAGCAAAGGAAGCTGCTAGGAGTTAGGGGATATAATGGTGACAGCAAATGCCTCAATGATTTTTCAAATTTGAATTAGGCACAAGAATAATCTGGGACACTTGTGAACATTTGGATCCCAAGACTCCATCCCCGGAAACTGATTTATTAGGGCCAGGGAGGGTGCTCAGGATGAGGTCTTTCAACACACACATTCAGTACTCTAACGCCAGCGGTCATCTGCAACTACTCAGAGAAGCAGCGGCACACACAACTGATGCTGAACTAGAAATCACGGTCCGTGCGCAACAAGTGAATAAAACTAAAATGGTACGATGCCATCTTGCTTAGGGTTTAAGTGAAGATGAGATGAAGAATAATAAGATGTGTTTATATTAAATTTTAAAACCACCACTGCTTTTCAACATAAGTTTTTTACTCAAATATTCCTATTCCACTTCATATTTCAAACATAGGTCCATACTCCATGTAATCTGGCATCTTCCAATTTTCCCTTAAATACTGCCCAATGGAGTCTTTTCATCTATTCAACTAATCTCATTGGATTGCAAACACCTTGCAAAAGGAACCACTTTGCGTCCTCCATGAGTTCAACAAGTTCGTAGTGGTTTTACAAATAGGTCTATACATGTCGACTAACTAAATCCCATCATCACACTCAAAACCAAAGCATCTGTGTGAGAAGAATATCTAAAACCACTACCAGAACAATGCTATAGTGCTAGGGAACTGTCTTTCAAAGAAAGACAAAAGAGAATTAAACAAAACAACAAAAACCACATGAACAATGTTTTGAAAAGTCACTTCACTCTTTAATTTTATAGAACCACAATCACATCACACTTCTACTTTTTGATAAAATGCTTCTATGCTATCAGTGGGTAGTGTTTTAAGTTCTACTTCTATCAAGCAATATAAAAATAACTGTCAATTAGTTAGACACTTACTTGGTGGTTCTGTAGGTGTATTTGTAGGTGACTTCTCGAGAAATCTGCCTAGCCAGGGCAAACAGCTCATCTCTTCTTGTCAGCAGGGCATTATCCTTCACACAGAGCTGAGCAGCCGCTTCGTTAACAGTGAGCTGTATATCCAAAACAAAGTTTAAAAATAATAAATAGCTTTATTTCATCAATAAGAAAAATGTTTCACTTAAGGATATAAAAATGTCACATCATTATATGAGATCATAGTTTATAAAAATCAGGATGCGTCTTTCTTTATTCCTTATTAGTCCAAAGGCCTAATTTCAGAAGAAAATCACATCACCTACCATCTCTCGGGACTTAAATTAATCAAAATAGTCACCTTGGTTTTATGTATTTATATGCTTTATTTATTTTTGTTTAGGCATGAGTTCACAGAAAATAAGCAAAATAAAGTAAAAGATGTTCCATATCTCATTTTTATCAAAAGCCAAGGATTTGATATTTGTTGATAATATTTCCCTAACTAAAAGTGAGTATACATGATCTGACGATATTTTTTTTTCAATGTGAACAGATACAAAAATTCTTAGGAAGGAATGAAACTAGATGATTTAAGTTAAATATTTATCAAATTACTTAGTAAAAAAAAACAACAAACAACCAGTTAGCACACATTAGGGCCATAAAGGAAAATCAAGGTCTTGGAGTCACTAATAATACTCTAATATTCATCTAATTCCACTCTTTTATCTAGTGTTAAATGATGCCAATACAGAGTTGCTACTTGACAAAACACCTTGTACTGAAATTTAAAATAGCAAATGTTACCTAAATTCAAAATCTATAATTGTTTAATAAATCAGAAAAGGTTTTTTTCACATAATTTTGCCAATTTTAACAGATTCAGGGAATTGCCAAGCGGTATGTCGAACTTTTTTAAAAAGCAAGGAACATACTCATCGTAGGCATGACTGATGGCAGAAGAGAATGGGATGTGGTGGCAGACAGATCTGAGGTGAGTAGTGCTCCATCACGTACCACCCTTGTGACTCTGGGCATGTAAAAACTTCTCAGAGCCTCAGTGTGCTCAGAGGCAAAAATATTATAATCAAAATGGGAACCACCTCAAGGGACTAACAAGACATAAATGAGACACACCTGGCATAAAGTTGCTCTTAGTATTAGTTCTTATTTTCCTTTCATAAAAAAGCAGGCATTTACTCCCTCCCTACCCGGGCATCCCACTTTGTTCACAAAAAAGTTCTGTATTTAAAATTCTCAAAAATAGAAGCAACAGAAGAAATGCAACCTTCCATCTATTAATGCAATGCAGAAAGCAAACCGTTTAGCTATTAATATTTTATTTTTTAAAAAGACTTTATTTATTTATTCATGAGAGACAGAGAGAGAGAGAGAGAAATAGGCAGAGGCAGAGGGAGAAGCAGGCTCCCTGCAGAGCAGGCAGTCTGATGTGGGACTTAATCCCAGGACCCTGGGATCATGACCTGAGCTGAAAGCAGACACTTAACAGACTAAGCCACCCAGGCACCCCCATCTATTAATATTTTAATGTATATTACTCTAATATCTTTGTAAATACAGACATGTATGTGAATATAGATTTGTCATCACCTTTTTTCACTTATGTATGCTGTACTTTTTACTTCTATCATGTGTTAAGGCAGAAACTTGGCTTGTTCACATCAGTATCTGGCATGGGTTGCATACTCAATAACTATTTATTGACTGATAAATGAATTTAAATATTCTTTACAATATCATTTTTACTACCTAGACATACAATATTCCATTGTAGGAAAGAGCAATATATTATTTAAATCAACCTCACTCTGAACATTAAACTGCCCCCACTTTTTCATGTACTACAAAGTAAGCTGCAAAGAACATTCTTAACTGCGTATCTTTGCATATATTCAATTATTTTCTTGGAATAAACTAAGAATGACTTGTTAGGTCACAGAATATACTAAATTTTAAAAGATTTATATAAGTCACCAAATTACTCTCCAGGAAAATTGCTCCAAATTGTAACACTACCAACAATTATATGAAGACCCATTATCCAGAATCAACCAACACTGGTTACTTCATTTTATTTTTTTTTATTTTTTATTTTTTTAAAGATTTTATTTATTTATTTGACAGAGATAGAGACAGCCAGCGAGAGAGGGAACACAAGCAGGGGGAGTGGGAGAGGAAGAAGCAGGCTCACAGCAGAGGAGCCTGACGTGGGGCTTGATTCCACAACGCCGGGATCACGCCCTGAGCCGAAGGCAGACGCTTAACCGCTGTGCCACCCAGGCGCCCCTGGTTATTTCATTTTAAAAGCTTTACCAATTTGATGTATTTTCAATATCACTTGGTTATAATTTACATTTCTTTGACTATAAAACTGAACCTTTTATTATACTTTTAAATTACTTTAAAATTTGCTTGCTCATGGCAGTTGCTTCTTTTCTTCTATTGCACTATTTTTTTTTTTAAAGATTTTATTTATTTATTCAACAGAGATAGAGACAGCCAGCGAGAGAGGGAACACAAGCAGGGGGAGTGGGAGAGGAAGAAGCAGGCTCATAGCAGAGGAGCCTGATGTGGGGCTCGATCCCGTAACGCCGGAATCACGCCCTGAGCCGAAGGCAGATGCTTAACCTCTGTGCCACCCAGGTGCCCCTGCACTATCTAGTTTCTTATGGACTTTAGGAATTCTTTATGCGTTAAGAGCATTAACTCTTCATATGCAGTGGCTTTTCTTTTTCATAGTTTATCATTGGCCTTATGGTTTTTGTCTTGGGTGCCATGCACAGAAACTCCCTTCTCCCCCTAATAATACATGAATGTTTTCCTGTAATTTAGCCTAACGGTTTTTTTTCCACTTAACTATTGAAACCATTTAGAATGGGTTATGGTATATGATATAAATCATATATCTAACATCTCCCTCCCCAGATTTCCACCTGTAGTTTACACTGGCTAATTCTCAAATAATTTTGCTACAGACAAGGTTATAATAAACCCAGGCCTCCTATTTTAAACCCACAACTGAATATGAAAGCATAATAGGAACAATGTATTTTCAGTCTTCTCCCCTTTTTCCTAAAGAATCATCAATAGATCAACTTCTTCCCTAAATACCTTGAAAGGCACAATGCTACTGGAGCTAAAAGTGAAATATGCTTTAAAGAATGATTTCCTAAATAAATTAACTTCAATTTTAGAAAAGCAGCAGCTACAATGACCTTGAAGACCTTCTCAAACTCCTTTTTATGTACCCTACATTAGTACAGAGAACTTCTGATTGTCAGTAAGGTATTTTAATTGACAACATTTCAGAGGTACCACCTTATGCATAACCACAGAAAATAACCTTTCAACATAAACTAAAAACAGTGTTCTAGTACTCCATCATCCTACCAGAAACCAAAAACAAAAACATAACACATTCTTTGTTACTGAATTCAGGCTTAAAGAGATCAAAAAAGTAGACTGAGCTCTCCAAACCCTTAGGGAGACTTCTGGTATTAAAACTGAGGCTGCAGAAATAACTAGAGCTCATCCCAAGTTGTAATAAGCTGAGTTCTTCTCAGCTTTTGAGGGTTCCCCCTCAAAAATGTATTTTCTGTCGGTGTTTTCTGTATTTCACACTAATTGTTAATAATTAAATCAGTAAGTATTATGATGTATTTTTAAAAATTATATAAATACTCTAATATAGTAGTCACTGCAATACCATACTAGCTTTTTAAAAATTCTAAGTTTCTAGGGGCACCTGGCTGGCTCAGTTGGTGAAGCATATGACTCTTGATCCCAGGGTCAGGAGTTCAAGCCCCACATTGGGCATGGGAGCTTACTTAAAATTTAAAAAAAAAAAAAGAAGAAGAAGAAAAAAAAAAGTAAACATTTTAAGTTTCTAGTTTGTTTTTGTATTTTTAAGTAGGCATCACGCCCAGTGTGGAGCCCAAGGTGGGGCTTGAACTCATGACCCTGAGATCAACTGAGCAACCCGGGTGCCCCTAAGTTTCTAGTCTTGTTAAAAATATAAAATAAATATTCTCTCTAATTGGTTTGCTTCCTCCAATTCCTCTTTTTTGTGCTAAAAATAACAAAATCCTGTTCATATTTTTATGTTAAATATTTCTTAAAGTTAGCTTTCTATCATTTATAACTAGACTTAAAGTTTTCTTTACTGGTAGTTAAAATTATAATCTTTAACAATCAAATGATTGTGACATTCCATTTGGTATATAATTAGCATAAAAAATACCACGAGAATGCTGTGTGATAGGGAGGCTCGAAAGGCAATCAAAGCTTTCATTTCCAGCACAGGGAGGGAATGATTGGCCTCCTCACAGAAAACAACTAAAAATGTTGGATAAAAATGGGAGGGGGCAAAAATATGTTAAATGCATCAACAAGCCAGCAAGACAACAGTAAGGACTATTTGGGCTAAAATGAATAAAGTCAGTATCTCAAAAGATTTAAGTTGAGGAGAGTTGCCAAACCAAATGACCCTGAGCTTCAGTCTTCACAACCTCATAGGGCTGGTTAGTGTGGGAAGAGAATAGGAGGAAAAACCCAGGATCCACCAAAGGTTAGGAGTCTGAGACCCCTCCCTCCACAAAGCTGAAATCCCAAAGCACTACACACCCACTATAAGCCTGACTTAGAAATACACCTGTACTCCCAGGAGAATGAAAGGGAAATTACCTGTCTTGAACCCTGTTACGGAGTAGGAGAAAATAGAAGATACTCCCTTGAGATTTCATAAACCCCCAAATCAGCCTTCACATGATTTTCAGCCCTCACTCACACTATGTGGGCTGAGAATTTTTTTCACAGGGCTCCAGAGTTGTACTGTACAGAAAACAGGTAGAAGCTAAAGCAAATAACCTCCAGAAGAATCCATTTTCTTCCTAAGCCTCAAAACATTCCCACAGTTCCAAGAAATATGAGTTATAGACAGAAATCATAAAACATCCAAAGAAATAACATCAAAAGTAAACCAGCAGAAATGACAGAATAAGACCCTCAAAGACTTTAGAGAAATAAAGAGATGAAAATATGACTAAAGAACAATACAGTAAAAAAAGACGAAGAAAAACTGAGAAATCAGAAGGAAGAAAAAACTAAGGTAGAGGTAAACAGAAGATTTCAAAAGCGAACAATACTCAGATAACACTGACTTATAAACACAAGAATGAAAACCAAAAGCCAAGGAAATATCTTCAATTACTAAGGGAAGATAACTGACAATATAGAATTTGATACCCAAAATAAACAGCAATTAAGAATGAGGGCAAAATAAAGATGTTTTCCAGTGGGTTGTGGTAGGACAGAATTTGCCACCAGTAGGCCTACGTTAAGAAAATTCTACCTGATATACTTCAGGCTAAAGGAAACTAATTCCAGATAGTAAATCAGATCTAAAGAGATGGAGGGACAGAAATATAAAATAAAATAAGGGAAATAAATTCCAAATATTAGTCATTATAAAAAATGTAAACAGGCCAAATAGTCCAGTTAAAAGACAAAATTTGCCTAGTTTTTTTTTTTTAATTCAACTACTGGTATTTACAAGAGATGTATGCAAAACATGGATTCAGAAAAACTGAAAGTAAAAGGATGGTAAAAAGATGTAACAAGCGATTACTAACAAAAACAAAACACAGGTACTTATATTAATATCAAACAAATAGGCTTTTAATGCAAAATTGGGTTACTGAGGATTAATAGTTACTACAAAATACAAAGAGAAACAAACAATTCCACAATCACAGTAGTTGATTTTCATACAACTCTGATAGAGAGCAAGCAGACAAAAAAGACTACTTTATAATAAATTGTTAAAACAGACACATACAGAATACTGTACCTGAGCCATAACTAAAATCTCAACAAATTTTAGTTTACGCAAACCATGTGCTCTGACCACAATGTAATTCAGTTAAAAATCATTAGAAAAATTACTAAGGAAAAGCCCTCATATTTGGAAATGAAAAAAACACTTCAAATAATTTATGGATAAGAAATCATAAATAAAAAGAGAAGTAATCAGAATTGGGGGAAAAAAATAACTTCATACCAAAACTTTGGGAATTACACTGAATCAATATATAGTGAGAATTTATAACCTTAATTCCTTACATCAGAAAAAAACAGCTAAACATCAATGAACTAATAAGCACCCAACTTAAGTGAGAAAAGAACAATAAAATGAACTATAAGAAAATATAAGTGAACACACACACGCACAGCACAACCAAGAACATCAACAAAGCCAAAAGTTCCTCCTTCAAAAAGATCAGGGGTCCTTGGAAAGCTTTTTCTGTAAAAGATCAGATGGTGAATATTTTAGGCTTAACAGGCCGAATAGTCTTTGTTACAACACTGAACTCAGAAGTTGTAGCTCAAAAGCAGCCACAGACAATACATAAACAAACTGGCCTGGCTGTGTTCTAATGAAAATTTACTGCAAAATCAGGAGGTGGGCCACATTTGACCCACAGACCGTAGTTTGGAGAGCCCTGAAAAGATGAATAAAACAGACAAACCTCTGGTAAAACTGATCGGGGAAAAAAGAGACAAATGGGGGCGCCTGGGTGGCTCAGTCAGTTAAGCGTCAGACTCTCGGTTTTGGCTCAGATCATGATCTCACAGGTGGTGGGAAGGAACCCCACATCACGCTCTGTGCTCAGCAGGAATCTGCTTGAAGATTCTCTCCCTCTACCCCTCCCCTCCACTCATGCATACACGCTCTCTCAAATAAATAAATCTTTAAAAAAGAGAGAAATGTACAAATAATATTAGGTCTTAAAAACTATAAACAACTTTATGATAGTAAGTTTGAAAACTTAAATGAAATGGACATATTTAGAAAAATGTGACTTACCAAGATGACTCAAAAACAGACTACCCTGATAGTCCTATACCCATCTTTTAAAATGATAAAAAAAAAAAATTTCAAGTATTTGACACTGAAATCTACACATTTTAAGAGTTTAGAATAAAGCATCGTAACTTACTAAAAATGTATTCAGGTCTATGGGGTTCCCAGATTCAACAGTCCTCCCCTCTCAAAACTAAGACTGCTGGACTCCTCCAAAAGCTTCAGCCTTGACTTATCAACACTACAAGGAAAACTGACTTAAATGTGGCATATTCTACGGGCCTAGGACCCTATCTTAGTAACACACGCACTTCAGTTCCTGTAGAATTTCCAATAGGTCTACAACTTACCCACTGACTCTACATCCTCCTCTTCCCATCTTTGAATTCTGGAACTCTCTGATCGGAAATTGCTATCTGACAAATACTCTATAATGCCAAACTGCCTACTTGCTCATATTTCTGAACATTACAAGCTCCTACATTCTCCACTGCCTTGCTATTCTCCACTTTCAAGTTCTCTCTCCTCATCCATTCACTGATTTAAGATCTCACACAAACACACTGCCTGTCTAGCTTACCACCTAACACCTCTTTGGAGAGAGGAAACATCCTGGCTGCCTGGACATCTTTCTAATACTTCAGGAGTTTGTCCCTTAGCACCTGCCTCACACCAACAACGAGTGTGGTTCTACGCCCAGCCACTCACACTATTTTCATGGTCTGACTCCTATAAAACAGGCCGTATCCAGCCAGGTACTAAGACCATCGCCGATCCTTTAGCTTTAAGGAAAAAAAAAAAGTGTTTATTGTAACAATGATTAATTTCTTAATTCTTTACTGCCTGATATACAGTACATTTGGAAACAAGCATAAAAATGCATACAAGAAAAAGAATTTTATGTAGAGCTGAAAAAATGTTTTCAGGTGTAGATGACTTTTGATTTTCATCCACTAATGACCTACGTATTACAGCTGTAGGTCTTGAAAGACTGAAAGAACAGTGTCCACAGGGTGTGTATGAAGAAAACTCTCAAATACTAACCGTGACTTAACAATGAATCATATATTTCCTTATTTGGAAACTTGAAGACAAACCAGTATTGTTCTTTAATCTTAGGAATTTAGAAAAACTCATATATCTTTCACTCATTTTAAATACTCAAGTGAGAAAATGTGAAATTATCATACCTAGAAGGTACACTTCATGTAGTGCCTCCTTTCTTTTAATTCTCTCAAGATTTCGTAATTTCCACCAAGCTGTTGAATGGTTACTAGTTTGAAGGAAGCGTCCTGATTCATAAACATCCAATCTAAACTGTATTTTTGGACCAGATTCACATACTTGAGTTACAAATAACAAGTGGTCTAAGTTTCAAAAATACAAGCCACCTATTCTAAAGCCCCCACCCCCACATCTCAGCCTACTAGCATTCATTTTGAGTGTTCGCTTATTTTGGGAAACTCATGATAATCTCGTTACCTAAATACCATCTGTACCTATTTATCCAAAGAAGCAAAGAACCCTTTAGCAAAAGCCAAGTGTGAAATAATTTTCCTATTTTTTAAAAGTAGGTTAGGACTTAAAAAGAAAAAAAGTGAGGCTGATTTGGTTTATTAAAGTCATCTCTTTAACATACTTTCACTTTGATAAAAATACTGACTCAACTTCGTGTTTCATCGGCTATATTTTAAAAATTATATTAAAACTAGATTAAAGCATGAAACTAAAACCGCCAACATGTTTTGCCCTTTGTTTCCTATTAATGACAACCATAATAGCCTTTTGATAGATTCCTCCATTAATTCATAGGTAATGAAGGCATCAAAGTGTATCTGAATTATAACAGTAAGTGTATTTTCTAGATGGATTCCTAAGTTCTTGCGAGTCAGTTACTGTATGGCAACAATAATACATATAACAATTGCAAAAGGATATGCCCAAAATAGATCAAATCACAGATTCATGGTTACTTAAAACATTTTGCTAACCAATTTCCTTATTTTAAGCTCCAGTATGCATTCACACCTAAAAGCATTTGTTTTAAAAAGATGATAGTGAAATTGCTGAAAACAAGATTAATATACAAAAATCAGCCAGTGACAGTAATTTTTTTAAAAGTGGAAAAAAATTTCATTTACAATTATATACCTTTTAAATCTTTTTTTTTTTTTTTTTAAAGATTTTGTTTATTCGACAGAGATAGAGACAGCCAGTGAGAGAGGGAACACAAGCAGGGGGAGTGGGAGAGGAAGAAGCAGGCTCATAGCAGAAGAGCCTGATGTGGCTCGATCCCATAACGCCAGGATCACGCCCTGAGCCGAAGGCAGACGCTTAACCGCTGTGCCACCCAGGCGCCCCAATTAAATCTTATATATTTGTATATCCTATAAACAAAATAAAATGTGTATATATATACATAAATGCATATATATATACACACACACTACATAGTATTTTACCTAACAAGAAATGTGAAAACCTATGTGATATGTGAATAAATATAAAATTACTGAGGAATATAAAAGATCTAAATATGTAAATATATACACTATACTACTGTCTACGAGTTTTCGTTATTGTAAATATTGTCAGTTTTTCCCAAATTAATCCATACCTTAAGTAAGGAATTTGTAATAAAAATACCAATAGAAATTTTGGGGAAATTTAGTAAGTACATTAAAAATTTCACGAGTGGGGGCATCTCGGTGGCTCAGTAGGTTGGGCATCTGACTTCAGCTCAGGCCATGACCTTAGGGTCAGGGGATTAAGCCCCATGTCCGGCTCCCCACCCGGTGGGGAGTCTCCTTGTCCCTCTCCTTCTGCCCCCCACCCCCACTCATGCTCTCTCTCTCAAATAAATAAATAAAATCTTTTAATAAATAAATAAAAATAAAAATTTCATTTGGAGGGAGAAATGCATGACCACCTAAAAAAACAGAAGCTATGATACAAGACTACTGAAGGAACACCTGCCTTTCCAGATTTCAAAATATATTATTTAGCTTCAGTAATTAAAGTAACTCTATACCAGTAAAGGAATAAGAGAATTAGACTAATGAAATCTTACAGGATAAGATCAATAAATATTACTACATAAAATTAGACTTCCACATGGCAAATGAGTCTGAAAGGTCAAAGGACAAATGATAATCCAGGAAAATGTTTACAACTCAAGACAAAAGGTTAATATCCTTAAAATATAAAAAGTTCTAACCAATCAAACTTTTTAAAGGTAAGAAAAACAAATTAAAACATTAAACAATTAAACATTAAACAAATTAAACATTAAACAAATTAAAACATTAAATAATTAAAACATTAAAACAAATGATAAGAACATAAAATTGGATGTCTGTTACACATATAAAAAGACACTCATCCTCACTAAGGAAAGTAAATTTGAGCAGTGAAAATTTTTCATCTGTTAGACTGGCAATTATTAAAAAGAATGATAAAATGCAGTATTAGCAAGGGTGTGGAGAAATGGACACTTGCATGTAATAACAGAATTACAGAAGTTGTGGTTTTAGAAGGCAATTTAGCAGTACCTACTAAAATATTAAATCTATACATTCTTTGATCCCATAATTTTACATGTTGGAATCTATTCTATAGAAAACCATGCATAAGTCCGCCTGTAAAGGAGTATGTATATAATGTTCATGTACTACCATATTTAGTATCAAAAAAATTAGAAACATCCTAAATGACACTAAATGAATGGTTCAGATAAATAAACAATGGTACGTTCCCATTATGGAATACAATGCAACCCCAAAATAAAAAAGGTAACTCTAGGTGTATTCGCTTGGAAAGGTATATAATAGTATATTGTACTGTGAGTACAATATTTTAAGTTTCCTTTTTAAAAAAAGAAATTCGTGTGCCAAATACGATCCCTTACTTGTCTACGTAAAGAAAACTATCTGAAAGCTCACAGATTCAATTACTTTACATCCTTTTGTAATGATTGAATATTTTTGCAGTAAGTATATATTCTCTTCTGTGTTCAAAGTACACGTCTGAGGAGGAAAAATCTAATGTTTCTTACACAGAATATTACATTCAAATGAACATTTTATTTCTTCTACGGGATAAATGCTATAAAAAAATAGCAATAAAATAGCCTTTTTAACTTTGAAAATGCATTTATTTTCCAAGCACGTATAGGGTGTGTTAGACTCTGAGGATATAAAAATGAATGAGACATTGTCTCTGCCTTGAAGAAACCCAAAACATATTGTGAAGGACAGACTAGTATACAAATAAGTACAATAAAGTGCTGACGTTACTAGGACAGTAGTGTAGGTAGGGGTAAGAATGGAAAGGAAAGGGAAGGTCATTTTACTTGTGGGAAAACAGATCAGAACAGAGTTAAGCTTATACTCAAGCTACATCTTAAAGATGATGCACTGACCAGGTGGACAAGAAGAATAAGGGAACACAGGCAAAAGAGATTTATATGCATTCTACTCAAGGAGAATATTTCTGGATAGAGTGCTACAAATATACAATGATGAGAATTTTAATGTCAAATGTCAAACCAAAATAATTTTTAAACATATAGTAAATATTGATAACATTCATCTAATATAAGTTTATTGTCTATGCTAGCTAAAAATTACTTTTAAGTTCTGGTCATTTTCTTACAAATTTTTTTTCTAAAAAATGCCTACAAAAATTTATTTGATTGACTGACTGACTGATTTAAAAAAGGAAGGGGAGTGGCAGAGACAGAATCTTAAGCAGGCTGCAGGACCAGTGTGAAGCCCAACATGGGGCTCCATCTCACAACCCTGAGATCACGACCTGAGCCAAAATCAAGAGTCAGATGCTTAACTGACTGAGCCACCCAAGCACCCCAAATGCCTTTTAAATGAATGGTTATATTTAAAATCCAATTTTATTTCTTAATTAAAAAACAAACCGCCTTTAAGTACAAAGACTTTATGCTTTCACTGCTTAAATTCTGGTATTTTCCCAAAGCCACCATACACTGTAGTTCCAAAGCTCAGCACGTTAAACACAAAAACACCCTCACACAATAAATATGGTCTACTTTCATAAAAGAGTTAATATTTTGCTAACACCTAAAGTTTTTTAATACTACGTTTAATACCAAACTTATCTCTACGAAATAAAACATACCGCAGACATACAAAGAAAACGTGAGCTTTTTACCTCATGAAGTGTGAGATGTTTGCCATCCTTTCTCTTTGAGTCAAACCGGCCATATATCGCACTGTATTTTCGAATTTCCTCCTCTTTGTGTGGGTCATCATCACTCATCTCAAAGATGTGACCAATCATTTTGGCCAACTTCTTGTTGGTTTTTAGCAGCTCTTTCACTTCATTCAAGTCACTTTTTGGCAGCGTGGGGGCCATTCGCTCCACACACTCGGCCACAGAGAGCGCGGCGGCAGCATCCAGCGCCTCGCTGCTTTCTTTCGGGGAAGCCGGGGAGCCAAGGTCTGCTGGGGAGAGGCTGTGCTCGCTCTCAGTGGCATGGTGGCCTTGCCAGAGTCTGGACTCACCGAGACCCTGCAGCACTAAGCTCCCCACCACATCTGACTTCCCCTGTCCCAAGCTCTGCACACAAGTGGTGGCAGCGCACTTGGGGATTTTTAAATGAGGTTCCCGGGCATTGCTATTTCTCTCGTAACTGCTGCAGGATATCCCCAGCCACGTCGGTGACCCCTCTGGTAACTTATAGATGGGTATGCTACTGACAGGCAGGGAAGTCAGTGGCTGATTGAAAAGGCCAGGGTTTGTAACCCAGTCTCTCAAAGCCTTCTGTAGCCTTCGAACATGAAGGGGTTTGCTAGCCATGCCCACAAGTGCCATGATTTCCAAGAATTCTTCTTCTCCAGCTTCACAGAGTTGCTGGACATCATCGCCACCTTGTTGAATAAAGGCATCAAAATAAGAAAGCAGATTGGCTTTTTGTAATATTCTATACAGCTGCAACTCCCCCAGGGTCCTGGGTAAGGCCGCGGCCATTACTGTGGATGGACTTAACCTGCAAGAAGAAGAGAGGAAATACTCATCGCACTTGCTCCAAAATTCTCAAACCTCTTCATCAGATACTACAGGATTTACAAATGCCATAGGGGAAGAACAAAGACAAGGAGCATTTGCATAGCAAGTGACTGTTAAGGAAGCATTCCCCCTCTACAAAAGTTATCTCATTTTCTTCTTCTACCAATCCTAGTGGTAAGTATAACTTTCCATTTTAAGGTGAAAAATATAAAGAATATAAGTAAATTGCTGAAATCTCACAACTAGTTAAGCAGAAGTCTAAGGACTCAAACCAAGGTCCACAGGGCTCTACATCCCGTATTTTTGACTATTCACTTTACTGCTTCCATGGTATGGACGGCGAAGTGAAGAATAATCAAATTCAGAAGGAGGTAATAGGTATATCATGCTACCATTTGCTGAATACTTATATTGCATCAGACAATACGATAAACACTTTACATCTACAGATGGTCCCCAACTTACGGGTTCGACCTACGATTTTTCAACTTTATGATGGTGTGAAAGCCATATGCATTGAGTAGAAACCATACCATTTTGAATTTTGATCTTTTCCTGGGCTAGTGACACTCTTGATGCTGGGTAGCGACAGTGAGCCAAAGCTCCCAGTCAGCTGCACAATGATAACAGCCGATTTGCTTACAATTATTCTGTACCCACACCAACCATTGCTTTTCACCTTCAGAACAGTATTCAATAAATTTCATGGGATATCCAACACTTTATTATAAAATAGGTTTTGTGTTAGATGGTTTTGCCCAACTGTAAGCTAATGTAATTGTTCTGAGCACATTTAAGGTGGGCTAGGCTAAGCTATGATGTTCAGGTTAGGTGCATGAAATGCAACTCATGACATTTTTCAACTTATGATAGAGCTCTCTAATAAATAAATAAATAAATAAATAAAATCTTTAAAAAAAAAGAGAGAACAGTAGCACCAACTGTAAGTCAAGAAATATCTGTAATCCTTGCAGCAGCCCTTCGAGACTGGTATAGTAATTCCCATTTTATAAAGAAAAATTAGCAAGATTAGTCTGGCAGGCAGAGGAAAATGGACTTCAGTATGAACTGGAGGTGAGAAGATAGAAGGTGGTATATTTAAGAACTGAGAAAAAAAGCAGGAAAAATTCAAACAAATAAATGACAAGACTTGGTGATCATTTAGGGTATAAGTGATGAAGGAGAGTAAATGGCTACCATTTTTTAGCACTTTTTGTGAGTCCATGAAGAAAAGAGTAATAGATTGACTATGGAATTACATCTGTGAGACTCTAATAACTGCTACAGGGGTTGGGGATACAGAAAAATCAGGATGATGGGATTCTCTTTTAAACATTTGGCACTTGCAGATGGCGTAAGGTAGAATGCTTCAACAGATCTGTCCTGTGTGCAAAGTAACAGACTGGCATCTCAGCGTGTGTAAGGGTTAGAGATACAGGATGGAACAGAGAAGGGTGGAAGAGCCCTCCAAAGAAACAGCAGAGAGCCTAAGACAGAATCAAGGAAGAAACATAAACATACTTTCCGGAGCCAATCAAGACTAAGAAGCCTGCTTTTTTTTTTTTTTTTTTTTAAAGAGTTTCTTTATTTATGTGACAGAGAGACAGCCAGCGAGAGAGGGAACACAGCAGGGGGAGTCAGAGAGGAAGAAGCAGGCTCCCAGCAGAAGAGCCCGATGTGGGACTCGATCCCGAACACCGGGATCACGCCCTGAGCCGAAGGCAGACGCTTAACGACTGCGCTACCCAGGCGCCCCAAGAAGCCTGCTTTTAAAGAGACAGAACAAGACCCAGCAAAGCACTTCTTGACCTCTTAGCAGCCTTGAAAAGTTATTCACAGTTGCCTGGAGACCTCCCACATACAAAGAGAAGCTGGCCAAGTACTTCCATTTAAGAGATACAAACAAACATGTTGTAATCAACTTGTACCTTTAGCATTAAAAAGGACCCTGTAGCCCTCTATGGAGAAAACTACAGAAAGGCAAAAGAATCTATGTACATCAGAGGAAAATGAGCTCCACTCTCAATTCAAAATACTAGAACAGAGCAACAGTTAACTGGGAGATAAGGCACACAGAGGAGTACTAGCAACATCTCTGAAGGCCAGGAGATCACCAAATCTGGGACTTGTTCTTTATGCCATCAATCAGAATGCTATCAAGTCTCAAGTCATCCCGTTCAAGGAGAATACACCTCCCTACCACCCGAAGGACTGACTTCTAGGAAGCCTCATCTTCAGCAATCTCCGTGTCATCCACAATCTGCTATGATCAACTAGTGACCTCCTCAAATTTTATGGTCCTTTATTTTACAAGGGTATTTCCAGGTGACCTGATGACTTCCCAAGAGATACAAAAAAAGACTGAATTGGGGAGCAGCAGCTTTCTGAGAGCACCCAGGACCGTCACTTGCAGTGCTAATAACAAATACAATTTCTGAGACCCCCCAGATGGCTCAGGTCATAATCCCAGGGTCCTGGGATGGAGTCTTGCGCCTGGTGTCTGGTATCAGGCTCCTTGCTCAGCAGGGAGCCTGCTTCCCCCTTTGCGTGCCACTCCCCCTGCTTGTGAGCTCTCTAATAAATAAATAAATAAATAAATAAATAAATAAATAAATAAAATCTTTAAAAAAAAATACAATTTCCCAGGTCACTGAGTTGTATCTTTGGAGACTCCCATGATTTGGCAAATTCGGCAAACTACACTAGAAGATGCCTATTTAGTACACCTTCTGGGCACCACAAACTCCTACATGTTCTGTGATCATCCAGATTCTTTAAGTCTACCTTCGGTTCGTGCCACTTTACCCCTCTGAATAAAAACATTTTTGCATCTTCTAAATCACCCACAGGAGTATCTACTTGTTCTCCCACGCCAAGGAGAGTGTATATCATCCAGCTGTACGCTAGCCCACAAAAAGACAACTCTTGGGAATTAGAGACACAAGTTAGAGTCTGTATTGAACTGCATTATACCAAACAGAAGGACTTCTAGAAAGTGTCTGAGAGAGGAGAAAGGAAACTTCCTTTCCCATCATACACCTAATGCAACAGCGTCAAAGACTTCCAACCCAAGTAAACAGAAAAAAATACACATACACATAGAAACACACATGTGCGTCACACAAAATCTTTTTAAATGTAAATTCAATAAATTAACATATAATGTAGTATTGTTTCAGAGGTAGAGCTCAGTGATTCATCAGTCCTATATAATACCCCGTGCTCACACAATCCTTTAAGAGAGCTATAAATTTTCAAGGTTTATGGTGTCATCAATTATTTCATCATATGTCCTCCCCAAAATTATGGAATAGAGGAAAAGACTACGTGAGAAAATCTGTAAGAGTAGTTTTTGAATCTTTTTATTAGCAATAAGAAAAAAAATATAAGTTAGACAAACATAAAAGAGAAACTTAAAGAGAACTAAAGACCCAAACTTGTTTTATTCTTCTAAAATGTCTATAATTTTGGAAAAATTTAATTTCAAATTTATATCGTTTCTCATCTTTACCCAGAAAGAAAGGAAACCCCCTAGATCCTAAGGGGGTAAGAAAGCAGTAACAGTAAGAAGGTAGTAATTATTATACTATCTCCATAATAACTGATAGGACCAAGTGTGCATTTCTAAAGTCAAGATACCAGATGCTGAAAGATAAATAAGTGAGCTAGTCAGAGTCCCAGGAGGCTTCTAAAGGCCCACACTTACCGCTGCAAAAGGAGTTTTCTCCTTAAGCTTTTGCTTTAGAAGAATGTTTCAGTTTCCCACAAGAGCCTGTTGTGATAATTTAAACACCCACCACTTTGTACAATAACTTGATTTGATTTAAAAGAAAATTCTTATAAGATGAGATTTTCTGTTTTTACAAACGCTGTATCTATTCATGCTTCAACATGAAGGTCAAATAAATCAAGAGCAAGCTTCTAGCTGCAGCTCTCCGATCTGAAGTAATAGGAAAAGATCCTAATACCACCATAAACAGGTGGCTAATAGAGCAGTAAATCTACTCAGCTGAAAACTACTGTTACCTAGCCTTTTCAGGATGCTGGAACAACCACGCTGAGTCTGACCTTTACATGAATTCCACAGTTAAGAGAAACCAGTTACTAATTTTTACCTCATTCAAAATCCAAACCAAAGGCCAACTACCTATACACAGAAATCTCCACTTGCACCCGCTTAAACATTGCTCAGCCTGGTCAGTTCCAGAGGAAGAGGAATTAAACAATGGATTTGTTTAAGGCCATTTGTTGTCATTTGTTATTCATTAATCTATTTTAAATGGTAATGGCTATTCCAGAACCTTAAAAATAGAACAGAACTTTGCCTTCTTACCCGGTAGGATCAGTCATCTGTCAGATTCAAACTTGCTCAATGAAATAAGGGGTTGCCCAGAAAACTTGACTGCTCAACTCCTATTTTGTCCTTGAACCACAAGGAAGCACTCAATATGCCTATGGGAAGCAAAACTTCTATTATATTTTCCAAGCTGGGATGTGGAGATTTAGTGTAGGACAGAGGGCCTTCACTGCCTCAATTCATTCCAGGAAGCTTCAGTCTGCCTCATGGTCCTAGGACTCGATCAAAGCTCTCAAGTAGCCACTGAGTTACCACGGGCCTCTCCCTCTAACCTCCCTGAAGTTTGAAAGATCTCCTTGAAATGCTCTCTACCTGACTTTACTAATGGCATACCATGCTCTCTTCCCTGCCTTATAAACTCATTTAAAAGCATAACCGAATTCATAGTAGCTGTTGTCATTACAGTATACATATTTTCAATCAACAAATACTAAAAGTAAAATTATCAGTGAACATCAGTAATTTTTTAATTTAAAAAAATGATCTTCATAACGGACAGGTTTGAGAACCATCAACACAAATCATTTTTCTGATAATTTTGCATTCAACTACCACCTTGTCAAAATCTCAAATTTCATAAGTCCAAAAGCAAGTATCCATTTTCCTCCCTTCTTCCAGAATCAAAGATCTACTCTTCCCAACTCTCTTCTTTAGTTGCATCACTACTCTTTCATCTTTGTGCTTTCTTCTTCTTCCTTCCTCAAGTCTTCATCTCCTTAAGCCATATCACCATCCTTTTTTCTTTCTCTGCCTCAAAAGCACCTAATTCTAGTTTTCACTGCTTCTTGCTTCAACTATGAAAACAGCTTGCTTACCGTCAATACATCCCACACTGCAATACAGGTACAAGTGTGGCTCTTTACCCACCTATGCAAATTTCCCCACTGCAAAGAGAAAGAAATCCAAACTTCTCATATAGGCATCCCAGACCCAAACCTATACCTTCCCAGCCTTCTCTCTGGGCCCTAACATGGCCCTGTGCTTATGCCAAACAGATACACCGGGCATTCCTTGAATGTACCTCCCACTCCCTGCCCCTGTGCCAGCATACTCCCTCCTGCCCACCTCCACTGGCCTTTTCCATAAAGCCTTTCCCACACCCCCTTGGTGTAGGTGTCCTCTCTCTTCTCTGAACCCTACACACTTTCTCATTTTTTCCCCACTTATTCAGATGATCCTTCATGAACAATGAGTTAAGGGGGTGAAGGAAGACAAACAAGTGGACACTTAAACACTGTGACTTATAAATTCTAAGTGTTATACATAAGGAGCCATGGAATAAAGAAGCAACCTCACAAGCTCTGCAGAACTGAGGTTAAAAGCTCCGAGGGTAGAAACTGGATTTCATTCATCTTCTATCCCCCACTTCTAGCCAAGTGTTCAATGTAGAGTAACATCTCTATAAAGGTTGCTGTTGAATGAAACCCAACATTTGAGAATATCTGATCAGCAGCTTCCTTTCATATTCCAAAAGGGATGCTCTTTGTAAACCGGTGTCCCAATGGTGTCCCAATGACCAACCAATCCATAACTTTAGCTACTACTTTCCCTAAAAGCTTCTACCTTCTCTCATCCTCAATACTTCTTACTTAAGGCTGTATTTGGATTTCCATAACATGGTTATTTTTCCAAGAGATCTAAGGATGTATTTCCAGATACAGGAACTACATGTGGTTAGTACTATAATATACTTCATGTGTTAGTCCAGTCCGAACAGCAGCATTTTAAGAGGTCATGAAAGATTCTAGGTCTTTTCCTTGTTTCTATAAATTAAAATGTAACATAAGTTATCCACAAATAACACATATCAAATGGATTCATAATCACTACTCCTGAATCCTCCTCTTCATAATGTAGGAATTACACACACACACAGAGTATACACACACTTTTATGAAGTCTGTGGCATTCCAAAGAACAAAACCTCTTCAGGAGTGAGGAGAAAGCGGCAGAATCCCAGTAAGATCTGACTTATTTTTTATGCAAAGGACTATAAATTCCTTCCTCCCAACACAGCCTGAAATTTTTACTTTAAAACTGTCTAAGTTAACAGCAGCCTCTTACAGATTTATAAAAAATGTGAAAAAAACTTGGGAAGAGTTAGCTCATGAGTCATTTACAGATTAAGGTGAATTAGTTCCACCAGATTGTTTTCCTCTTAACATCTAGATGAAGATCCAGTGCCTACTAAAGGAATGAAACACAGGGACTGGAAATGGTAAGGAAGGAATGAGGACACCTGAGTGCAGAGACTGTATTTAAAGCCTGTGAAGTTTGGAAGAATGGAGCCTCAAGGTATAGGGGGCATGGTGAGAAGGGTGTGGTGGGTACACCACAGGTTGAAACGGAAAAGGTTTATGACAAGCCAGGCTCAGGCAAGGATAAGCCTTAAGCCTAGGAAATGAATTCTTCTAACTTTTGTCCTAGTGCTAGAACTCAAGCTAAAATAATTAAATATACTTTAGTTACATCATGGGTTACTTAAGATTGCAGAGTTGGTGTTTGCATGTTTCAAGTACCAAATAATTTACCCAGGCAAATTTATTAGTAAGCCTTCAGTGATCTTAAAATATTCAGGATCTTATTACTGTCATAGCTATGAGCTAAATATATAGCTCCTAATGAATTAATGGTGATTTGGGGAACTTATAATGTTCCCTCTTACTGATTTTTTTCTGAATTCTGAATGAAGATGGAGAAAAAAATGTCTTACAGACCCCTTCACAGGATATGGCTGGAAATTCCTCAATCAACCAATAGACAAGTCATTTAACAAACATGAATGTCCTCTGAGCATGCAGAAGGCATGCTTCTTCCAGAAATTTCTCCTTAAAATTAAATTAACATACCGTGCAAAATAACTGTGCAGCCCTCTAAATAAAAGGTACTGAGAAATGACAAACTATTTGAAAGCTTAATGCCATGTTTTAGCTGTGAGAATTCTGACAAGATGAGAATTACTATTTTTTTCCAGCACCAACTTCTCAGATTTCCCACTTGTTTCATTATTAAGTTTAAGAGAGTATATTCTACTATTGTACTAGTTTTTGAACATGTCAGATCAAAAAGAAAATTTGCATTTAATATCATAACTACTATTCTTCATTCCACTAAAAGGAATGAAAGAAGCAGGTAAGATAAAACTAAATCTAAAACAAAGGGGCTAAAAATCTTATGTTTGAAAGGGTATTATTTATTCCTTAATATACTTAATAAACTCCACGACGAAATATGCATATGCAAAGCAATTATACATTAGCAGGATCTTAGACTGTTCAAAACTTATTATAAAATGCTCACTTCCATGAAAGTAACATAAAACATCATATTCATAATGCACATGAACAGCACCAACAAAACAAACAGATTTCTAATGGAACAGATGAGGCCCAAGTCTTAGAACAGAGTTTGGGTCAAGAGATACAAAAACCTGACATACTTCTGTTTCCATCCAACTACCTTTTACTTTGAATAATTAATTAAAGTTCAGGGGAGCCTGGGTGGCACAACTGGTTAAGGGTCTGACTCTTGGTTTCAGCTCAGGTCATGGTCTCAGGGTCCTGAGATCAAGCCCCACACTGGGCTCCATATGCAGCGTGGAATCTGTTTAAGACTTTCTCCCTCTCTCCCTCCGTCCCTCCTCCCTACACAATCTCTCTCTCACTGTCAAATAAATCTTTAAAAATAAGTAAATAAATAATATTTAAAGTTCAAGCAATAGGTTCTTCAAAGGTCTCTCCCACTTCGTAATACATTTAATTTCTTCTTTCAAAGCATCCACACTGCAAACCCCCAAAACCTTTACTAATAAACCATTATGTCCTTAAAGTGTGATTAAACTACTGAATGCTTCAACTGATTCTCTAACAACCAGGGGAATGAAAATATATTAACTTCCTCATAGGACGATGGATGTTATTTACTGGTCACAAAAAGGGAAAATTTTAAATTAATTTAGTTGAGATTAAATTGTTTAATAATCCTGAAAAAGGACAACATGTAAATTATCTATTAAATGTACCAGGGGCACCTGGGTGGCACAGCAGTTAAGCGTCTGCCTTCGGCTCAGGGCGTGATCCCAGTGTTATGGGATCGAGCCCCACATCAGGCTCCTCCGCTATGAGCCTGCTTCTTCCTCTCCCACTCCCCCTGTTTGTGTTCCCTCTCTCGCTGGCTGTCTCTGTTGAATAAATAAATAAAATCTTTAAAAAAAATGTACCAAATTATTTATTAGACATATTAACTTACTAAATTTCCTTTTATCAGCTATAGTGTTCCTAAGGATTTGTCATTTTAATTACATCCACGATTAGCAGACAAAATGAAATAAAATAAAAAAATCTAACAATGCCTCAATGTTCTTATTATTACTATTGATTCATTCCCATATAACAGGGAATGACCAGGGCCAAGGAATACGAAGTGTTTCTAATACCAGGATGGCATTTTAACTTTCGTACAAGATACTAAACTAATAAAATTAAAACAAGAAACTGTCCAATGGTTCCTTGAAATTATTTTATTTCAAGACCTAACTGTCCAGCATCCAACACCCAAACAAGAATAAAGAAGGCTGACCTTGCCAGACAGCCACACGTTCTTAAGAGAACCTTTACATGCATATTAATACCTGTAAGGATAACATAATTTTTAAATTTAATTAAAGGACAATATTAAAATGTCTCAACACTGAAAAACGGAGGAAAATGGATAGCCTTGAATCTAAGAGCCACTTTTACTGGAACTTAGATTGAAAGCAGTCCTTTCAAGTCTTCAGGAAAATATCAGCTTCCACCCCAAAATAAAGTAAATCCTAAGCATCCTTTTCCAATACTTCTTCTTGAAACCCACATATAAATTATGATGTGTCATAATTTGGTATGTTTTACAAGGGAAAATTTTCAAAAAAGTGAAAATCTAAGAAGGTAATTCACTGTATGCACACTTTTCTAACAAAACAGCCTAGCATTTCCTACGTGACTAATCTATTTTAAATTCCGTTCCTCTGTTCCTATGCA
This sequence comes from Ailuropoda melanoleuca, assembly GCF_002007445.2. Taxonomy (NCBI): domain Eukaryota; kingdom Metazoa; phylum Chordata; class Mammalia; order Carnivora; family Ursidae; genus Ailuropoda; species Ailuropoda melanoleuca. The sequence goes on along the minus strand of NC_048219.1, from coordinate 156,617,337 downwards.
ATCTAATATTACCTATTAAAACTGCCAAAATATTTTTAAACAAGATCTGAGAATTTCCCTCTCAGCTTCTGATCTTTGCACTCCTTAAGTTTGCAGACAAGTCACTGGCAAACCAACTGGTAGTGACAGGTTACTCCAAATCAGCTCTTTCGCATGAAATTTTAAATTGACAGCTACCCCCAAATTTTCCATGCCCGCCGGATCGCAAGGAGTAGAATAAAGCTATATGCAAGTCAAAGATTCCTTCTGATCACCTGCTGCAAACTTGGTCTGCAGAACCTATACGTGCATATTCCAACTCAATTACCCTTTTCCGAGACCTTAGAACATTTAGGCTTACTTGGAAGTGTTTCATATCTTAATCTTGTGAACCTTGAGGTTGAAAACCATAAATCTGATTGCACTTGCAATGTTTCTCCATGAATAAGGTCACACAACTCTGGGTCCAAGGCTTGTATGTCCCACATGTGTTTGCAAATTCCACGCTCGGCCTTAGCGAGCACGAGTCTCTCGCTTCCCTGCACCTTGGTGCCAAGTTTCTTTAAGCCACTTCCAAGCAAAACTCTCCTTCCGCTTTTAAAAAGAAAACTACATTCGGAAGGAGAGGATACCCAAGACAGAAATTAACACTGTAAGTGCAATATTTTTATAAAGTAAACAAACCAACAAAAAGATTCTGGCCTTGGGGAAGGTGGCTACAAAACTCTGGGGCCGGCGCGCGCATCCACCACGCACAATACACCACGCAACCCCCGCGCCCCGCGCGACGACCCCAGTTGCTTTAGGAGAATGGCCTCGCACCCCCCGGTTTTCTCGGGAGAAAAGACGCGCGCAACTCAGGCCCGCTGCCCTGCTCGCCCTCTTCTCGTTGCCCCGGCGCACCGAATGTCTCTGGGAATCGCCCACACGAGCCAGATGCCGCCCTCTCCTTCCGGTGGCGGCCGCGCGGGGCCCGCTCCCCTGGACGCTGGCCCCCGGGTGCCCGCGCGGCCCGGGGACTCTGCCGCCCCAAGTTCGCCCGCGGCCGCACGAGCGCCAACACGTCTCTCACTTGGCGGACAGCGAGCAGGTACGTACTCGGCCAGCGGCTGCAGCGGTCTTGGCACGCTCTCCCGCGAGGACGGCTCAGCCCCAACTCCGAAGTGACGGCCCCCAGCTCTCCCTCCTCAGGCGGCTGCGGCGGCCGGGACGCCCCCGCTCCCATCGAGGGGGGAAGGGAAGGTGGTGGGCGCGCTCTCCCTGCTCCCCCCCCAGCTCGGACCCGCCGCTTCTTTCTGCCCGCCAGCCCCGACGGCGCTCCGCTCGGCCCGCGTTGGCGGCGGCGGCTCCTCCGGGCTCCGGCGCGCGGGCGGTGGCAGCGGCACCTCCCCCGCCGCGTCCTCCCTCCTCCTCCCTTCCCTTCTCCTCCCAGTGCG